>NC_044979.1:147890066-148531530 GCF_008728515.1 Papio anubis
TGCATTCCTCCTGCCTCAGCCTCCGCAGTACCTCCCCATGATTACAGGCCACCCACCACGCTTCTGCCTAATT
The DNA here is from genome assembly GCF_008728515.1 of Papio anubis. NCBI lineage: Eukaryota > Metazoa > Chordata > Mammalia > Primates > Cercopithecidae > Papio > Papio anubis. The sequence goes on from NC_044979.1 coordinate 147,890,140, forward strand.
TTGTATTTTTAGTACAGATGGGTTTCACCCACGCTGGCCAGGCTGGTCTCAACTCCTGACCTCAGTGATCCGTGTGCCCTCAGCCTTCAAAGCCTTGGAGAGGCTGAGCCACCACCGCGCCTCAGCCTGGCCAGCCTTATTTATTTCACATTTTGTTTATTATTTGGGAGTTCAGAAGAAATTACTGGACAAGTCTTACTGATAGTGAAACATTTTCACATTCAGCCAGCCTAAATCACTGTCGCCAGAAATTTCACCCGCAGCTTCCCCTCTTCCCCCATCACCTATTATGTTGAGTTTATGAGTGTTAAGTAAAATCTGAATGTGGGCGTATTCTCCCATGTGTCTGTGTCCTTTATGATGGTAACTTATATACATTTCCAGACTTCTCAGCGCCTGTGGTTCCTTTGTGTGAATACCCTTCCAACCTTAGAGGAGAATAAAATTGCTGCCCCTTTTAGGTTAAATGTGCTATAAATTGCTGCCCCTTTTAGGTTAAATACCGTGATTGAACTTCTTTCTGTTGTACACAACTTCTTCTTTTTGGATTGAGTCTTGTTTTGTCTCCTGTGGCTGGAGTGTAATGGCACAACTCTTTTAAGTTCTCCGGTAACGTCAACGCCCAACTGGCATGTACTTCGCCCCACACCGCTGGCCCTGGCTTTTCACCACAGCCACGCTGGTCGAACTCCCGATATCCACCATCTGCCCGGATGAGCCAGCCCACCGGTTCTCTGTTCAGTTCATGTTTCGACCGTCGGTTCAGTTCAATCTGGCACCTCGGTGCTCAGTTTCGTTACGTGCTGGCCAGGCCTTCGCTTTCCGTCAGCCGCCAGTCCTGATAACGGCAGCAAACGGCCGGTCCGCAGATCTCATCGCCGGTTTGCCAGAAATATCCTTTCAGCCATAGCGGCCGTCAGCCAGCACCCGCGGCCCAGCGCCACCGCCTGTCACCCCAGCACTTAGGGAAGTGGAGGCAGGAGGATTGCTTGAGCCCAGGAATTAGATACCAGCCTGGACAACATAACAAGACCCCATCTCTACAAAGGAAAAACTTTTAAATTATCTGGGCATGGTGACACACACCTGTGGTCACAGATACTTGGGAGGCTGGGGTAGGAGGATTGCTTGAGTCCGGGAGCTCAAGACCAGCTGGTGCAACATAGTGAGACTCCATCTCTAAAAAATTAAAAATAGGCCAGACACAAAGGCTCGCATCTGTAATCCCAGCACTTTGAGAGGCTGAGGTGGGTGGATCACTTGAGCTCAGGACTTTGAGACCAGCCTGGCCAACATGGTGAAACCCCATCTCTACCAAAAATACAAAAATTAGTGGGGCATGGTGGTGGGTACCTGTAATCCCAGCTACTCGGGAGGCTGAGGTGGGAGAATCACTCGAACCCGGGAGGAGGAGGTTGCAGTGAGGCCGCTCCACTGCACTCCAGCCTGGGTGACAGAGCGAGACTGTATCTCAAAAACTAATAATAATAATAAATAATAAATAATAAAAAAATTAGCACCTGAGCGTGGTTCTGTGCTGTGGACGGCAGGTGCCTTTGGATGATGACCACGGAGGTGGCCATGGTGGCAGCACAGCACAGCTGCTGAAAGAGTCTGCATAGAGGCCCCTGTCCATGCCACGTGGCCACCTCCAGGGGACCAAACTGCCAGGAATACCAAGAAGCCAGCACAGAGGCCTCATGACCTCCGCTCCCTGGGACCCCCGGCTCTCACTTTCACAGCAGCAGAGATGCACCCGTGCGATGTGGCAGGGCCATTTCTGAAACTGGAAAATTCCCCTGGTTCCCCCTTGCAGGCGTGTGATGAGGCGTGTCTCGCTTCCTCAGTGCCCCGCTCTCAACCTCCAGGGGAGCATACAGACAGGCAGGCTGTGGGGCTCCTACCCCATAGCAGTGTCTAGGGCTGAATGTTTCCAGCTCCTGAGGCCCCAGTGTGTGTGTGTTCCAGGTGCCCTGTAGGCGGCTTGTGTTAGCAAGCTCAATTCGACCCTCTGCCTTGCCGCAAGGACAGAGAGCTTTCTGCATCCCAGGTTCTTGCCTTGGTGTACCAGAAGGATCACACTTGGGCTGCGAGAATGAGTGCAAAGTTTTATTGAGTGGAGGTGGTTTCATTCAGCCAGAAGGGAGACGGTCTTTCCCTGGAGTTGGGCCTCTCAGGGGGCCCACCTCTCCTCTGACTGCCCCGGTCGATGGGTCGATGGTCGGCCAGCGTGCCAGAATCTGTTGGGGAGTTCTCCTGCCGGCGTGCTCCTCTCAACCTCCAGCCGCTTGCATCTTCTTCCTCCGACGTCCTCCTCTCCACCTCTGGTCACCTGCGTGTCTGCCCTAGGGTTTCGGGTTTTCAGAGGCCCAGGATGGGGGCGTGGCGGGCCAGGGTGGTCTTGGGAAATGGGAAATGCAACATTGGGGCAGGAAATGCCTGTCCTCACCTAGGTCCATGGGGGTGGAGCCCTAGCCAGGGACCAGCATTTCTCTACCCAGCACTTCCCTCCCACCTTCCATATCATTGAAAGGGACCACACTCTTCCCTTCCCAGTACTCCAGTATCATTTCTCTTGCAGAAGTGGCAAATGTGGTCGTGGCCTGCGTGGCTGGGCTGCAGCGCTCCTAGCTGCAAATCTTCACAACTTTGCAAGGAAGCACTGCTGGTTTTGGGGGGGTTTTCTGTTGTTGTTTCTTCTTTTTTTTGAGATGGAGTCTCACTCTGTCGCCCAGGCTGGAGTGCAGTGGCAAGATCTTGGCTCACTACAAGCTCTGCCTCCTGGGTTCATGCCATTCTCCTGCCTCTGCCTCCCGAGCAGCTAGGACTACAGGTACCCGCCACCACGCCTGGCTTTTTTTTTTTTTTTTTTTTTTTGTATTTTTAATAGAGACAGGGCTTCATAGTGTTAGCCAGGATGGTCTCCATCTCCTGACTGATCCCGGGCCTACCAGCCTCCCAAAGTGCTGGGATTACAGGCGTGAGCCACCGCACCTGGCCTGTTGTTGTTTTTTTGAGATGGAGCCTCACTCTGTCACCCAGGCTGGCGTACAGTGGTGCGACCTCAGCTCACTGCAACCCCCACCTCCCGGGTTCAAGCAATTCTCCTGCCTCAGCCACCTGAGTAACTGGGATTACAGGCACCCACCACCATGCCTGGCTAATTTTTGTATTTTTAGTAGAGACAGGGTTTCCCCATGTTGCCCAGGCTGGTGTCAAACTCTTGACCTCGGGTGATCCGTATGCCTTGGCCTCCCAAAGTTCTGGGATTACAGACGTGAGCCACTACGCCCCACCTACTCCTGGTTTTTTGTTGGCTGAGGTTAAAAATCAATCTTAAGAAGCAATAAAACCAAACCATTCTGAAGAGCGCGGTTCTCATGCACGCACGTTCTCGGGGCTCCCTGAGTTTGAGCGGAGCCTCTCTGGGATGGGAGATTGGCAGCCTGGAGCCCTGGGGGACGGGCCCATTCAGCATCTTTACCTTAATTGCTTCCATGCGCCATATGTATCCGAGGACTGCGTAAACAACAGCCCAAAACAACAGGAGGCAGAACTGCACTTCTCACAGGGGCTTCTGTGGAACTTGGGAAAACTGCCAGCAAAATTCAACAGCCAAGCGCTGCGCCTTCCCCAGGCTTCAGGCCAACTGGAGGCCGGGGAGCGTGTAGGCAAGTGCCCCTGAAGAACTCCTCGCCTCTTAGGGGGCCCCGAGTCGGGGCCACCACCTAGCACTGTTGGGACAGGCAGAGACCCATCTCCAGTAGCGAAACAACGTGCAGTCATTAGAATTCGGTGGGGCCTGGGGCGGCTTCTGAGAATTTAGAGGCAAACAGTTTTGACAGGTGAGGAAGTTAAAAGAAAATAAGCCCCTTGACCCAAACTTCACTTTAAAAAAAAATGTGTATTTTATTTTTATGGATTGATTGATTGATTGAGATGGAGTCTCGCTCTGTTGCCGAGGCTGGAGTGCAGTGGTGTGATCTCAGCTCACTGCAACTTCCACCTCTGGGTGCCAGCAATAGTCCTGCCTCAGCCTCCCGAGTAACTGGGATCACAGGTTCACGCCACCACGCCCGGCTAATTTTTGTATTTTTAGTAGAGATGGAGTTTCACCATGTTGGCCAGGCTGGTCTGGAACTCCTGACCTCAGGTGATCCGGCCCCCTTGGCCTCCCTAAGTGCTGGGATTACAGGCGTCAGCCATCCTCCTGGCCCAATTTTTGTGTATTTTAAAAATAAAGTTACAGACAGGGTTTCACCATGCCCCAGCCGGTCTTGAACTCCTGACCTCAAGTAGTCCTCCAGCTTCTGCCTCCCAAAGTACTGTGATTACAGACATGAGCCACCACACCCAGCTCCTAACTTTACTTTAAAAATATGACTTTTTGCTGGGCACAGTGGCTCATGCCTGTAATCCCAGCACTTTGGGAGGCTGAGGTGGGCGGATCACGAGGTCAGGAGATCCAGACCATCCTGGCTAACACGGTGAAACCCCGTCTCTACTAAAAATACAAAAAATTAGCCGGCCGTGGTGGCAGGCACCTGTAGTCCCAGCTACTCGGGAGGCTGAGGCAGGAGAATGGCGTGAACCCCGGAGGCAGAGCTTGCAGTGAGCTGAGATCGCGCCACTGCACTCCAGCCTGAGAGACAGAGCAAGACTCCGTCTCAAAAAAAAAAAAAAAAAAAAGATACGACGTTTCTGACTGGGCACAGTGGCTCACGCCTGTAATCCCAGCATTTTGGGAGGCTGAGGCGGGTGAATCATGAAGTCAGGAGTTCGCAACCAGCATGGCCAACATGGTGAAACCCTGTCTCTACTAAAAATACAAAAATTAGCCAGGAGTGCTGATGCATGCCTGTAGTCCCAGCTATTCAGGAGGCTGAGGCAGGAGAATCACCTGAACCCAGGAAGTGGAGGCTGCAGTGAGCCGAGGTCGTGCCATGGGACTCCAGCCTGGGCGACAGAGTGAGACTCCATCTCCAAAAGGTAGGTAGGTAGGTAAGTAGGTAGGTAGGTAGATAGATAGATAGATAGATAGATAGATAGATAAAATAAAAATACAAAAATTTAGCTGGGCATAGTGGCGGGCACCTGTAATCCCAGCTACTTGGAAAGCTGAGGCAGGAGAATAGCTGGAACCCGGGAGCCAGAGGTTGCAGTGAGCCGAGATCGCACTATTGCACTCCAGCCTGGGTGACGGAGTGAGACTCTGTCTCAAAAAAAAAAAAACAAATATGACTTCTCTTCATAAACAATAAACATGTTACGTGAGTCTGTTGAACTACCGAGTCTGGGCTTCAGCCTCCGTGGCAGATGTCTTGTGTATCACATCTAAGAAGCTGCTGTTACCCCATAAATATTTATGGGCAACCATAATCCTCTCACATTACAAGGATTTCTGTACTCATTTTACAACTCCGGTCGATGTTCTGTGCTGGGTTAGAAGTCATTTCACCAAAGTGTGTTTCTAACACTCCGGAAAACCCTCTCCTCCCTCTCGTCTCAGAATGAAGAACAGAGCGACAACCAACGCGGGTCAGTAACAACGTTTAAACCTCTCCAACACCGGGCAGCCGGGCCAGATGGTGCCAGTGACGCTGCTAACATGGCCACATTGGTCTGGTGCCCGATTCAAAGGTATCTGGTGGGCCTTCCTTTGTTGGTGAGATTTTCACAAGAAAGCATGGGATTTCTAGCTCCAGCCAACTTGGCCCCAAATCTAAGACTGTAGGAAAAAAATCCGCTGTTTATACAGTCTCACTCTATCTTTAAAAAGTTTATGTATGCACTTAAAATTTAGCCCTTTTTAATTTTAATTTTTATTTTTTATTAATTTTTTTTTGAGACAGAGTCTCGCTCTGTTGCCCAGGCTGGAGTGCAGTGGCCAGATCTCAGCTCACTGCTAGCTCCACTTCCCGGGTTACGCCATTCTCCTGCCTCAGCCTCCTGAGTAGCTGGGACTACAGGCGCCTGCCACCTCGCCCGGCTAGTTTTTTGTATTTTTTAGTAGAGACAGGGTTTCACCGTGTTAGCCAGGATGGTCTCGATCTCCTGACCTCGTGATCCGCCTGTCTCAGCTTCCCAAAGTGCTGGGATTACAGGCTTGAGCCACCACACCCAGCTGCCCTTTTTTATTTTACTATTATTATTATTATTTATTATTTTTGAGACAGAGTTTTGCTCTGTTTCCTAGGCTGGAGTTCAGTGGTGCGATCTCGGCTCACTGCAGCCTCCACCTCCTGGGTTCAAGTGATTCTCCTGCCTCAGTCTCCCAAGTAGCTGGGATTACAGGCACGTGCCACCACGGCTGGCTATTTTTTGTATTTTTAGTAGAGATGGGATTTCACCATGTTGGCTAGGTTAACTTAACTCCCTGACCCTAAGTGATCTGCCCCAGCCTCCCAAAGTGCTGTAGATGAGTGAGCCACCAGCCCACCTTAGCCATTTCTTTAAAACAATCACTGTGCATTTTCTTCTCTGCAAGCTGTGAGGTTTATTTTTCATCCATTTTTCATCTATTGATGTGAGAATTGCTAATTTAGTGGTTCATTTAATGACCACGCCATAGTCAGGACAAAGTTTCTGATCCCACAGAACTTACATTTTAGGGGAGAGAGGCAGAAAATAAAAATAGTCACTTAAATAGGAAGAAAAATACCAAACAGCAAAAAGTACAAAGAAAATTAAAATAGGGTGTCCAGGTTCAAAAAGAGAGTGGCTCTGAGGTGTCAAGCTCCCGCTGGGGAGATGACACCTTGTCCCTGGTATCTCCCTACTGCGAGGGGAGCCAGGCAATGGAGCTCAGGTCTAGAAGCACTATGTGGAGGCTTGGGTGCAGTGGCTCACTGGGCAATCAGCAACCAAGGCCTGAGGTGGGAGGGACCGCTGAACCCAGGTATTCCAGACCAGCCTCACAGCAAGCACCTGGGGGCCCTACCAAAAAAGAAAAAGAATTAGCCAGGCATCGTGGCAAGCACCTGTAGTCCCAGCTACTAGGGAGGCTGAGGCGGGAGGATCTTCTGGGCCCAAGAAGTTGAGGCTGCAAATAACTGCATTTGTTCATTTCACTGTACTCCAGCCTAAAGCAACAAAGTGAGACCCGTCCAAAAAAGAAACCAAAATCACTGACGTGGTTGCCAGCCGAACTGTAAAGGATTCCACAGGCTCCTGCATTCTCCCGACCTGCCCCTCTTCATCCGTTCTCCAGCCAGGCCCCTTGGGGTGCTGGGACTGCGGGTGAACTTGGAATGCTGACCACAGTCCAATCCCCCCCACGTGTGTGTGTGTGTGTGTGTGTGTGTGTGTGAGAGAGAGAGAGAGAGAGAGAGAGACAGAGTCTGCTCTGTTGCAGAGGCTGGAGTGTAATGGCACAATCACAGATCACTGTAGCCTCAACCTCCTGGGCTCAAGTAAGCCTTCCGCCTCAGCCTCCTGAGGAGCTGGGACCACAGGCGTTCACCACCATGCCCAGCTAATTTTTTTTTAATTTTTTGTGGGGATGAGGTCTCACTACATTGGCTTCGAACTCCTGGGCTCCAGCAGTCCTCCTGACTCAGCCTCCCAAAGTGCTAGGATTACAGGCATGAGCCATTGTGCTTGGCCCCAAATCCCTTTACAGCAGGTGGGAAAGTAGTAACCAGACACCAGGCTGGACCCTGGATCTGGCAGTAAAATCAAGGAAGCTGCTGCGCGCTCCAGGGAAAGTGATGTTTCTCCAGTTGAGAGGATGATCTGGAGAGTCTGTGCGTCGGAAACTGCGGTTTTAGGGGTCAGACAGCCTGAGGTGGAATTCCGGCTCCACTCTTCCCGGGCCGGACACCTTGGGCAAGGTCCCTCGTGGCTTTGAGCTTCATGTCTGTGACCATCACCCATACTGACCTGCGGGGTCACTGTGAAGACTGGACAAAGTGCGGCGTGAAGGGCACAGGGGCAGGCTGTGAGGAGTGTTTCATAAACAGTAGGAACTGTTTTTTTGTTTGTTTTTGTTTTGAGACAGAGTCTAGGTCTGTCACTCAGGCTGGAGTGCAATGGCACCATCTCAGCTCACTGCAACCTCCACCTCCTGGGTTCAAACGATTTTCCTGCCGCAGCCTTCCGAGTAGCTGGGATTACAGGCTCCTGCCACCACGCCCGGCTAATTTTTGTACTTTTAGTAGAGACGGGGTTTCGCCATGTTGGTCAGGCTGGTCTCAAACTCCTGACCTCAGGTGATCTGCCCACCTCAGCCTCCCACAGTGCTGGGATTACAAGCGTGAGCCACCGCACCTGACCGGTAGGAACTACTGGTTTTTGTTGTTGTTGTTGTTGTTGTTGTTTTGAGACGGAGTCTCACTCTGTCACCCAGGCTGGAGTGCTGTGGTGAGATCTCAGCTCACTGCAAGCTCCCCCTCCTGGGTTGACGTCATTCTCCTGCCTCAGCCTCCCAAGGTGCTGGGATTACAGGCATGAGCCACCGTGCCCGGCCAAATACTGTTTTTATCAGCTAAGAGCCAATATTTAAATCAACAGCTCCCCAAGCAGAAAGATTTCTTCCCCAACATTTATCCAACATAAAGACCACTGATCTCGGCTGAATACCTACCTCCAGGAATGAGTAAACTCCACAACCCCCATACCCTAGCACTGCCCCTCGGGGCACATCGGAGAACTTGGGAGCCCAGGTAATCCGGGGTATTGCTGTCCTCTGCAGAAAGCTGCACCTGTTTGTCCCCGGGACACCTGCCGTGTTCGAGGACATGCTCCCAGGATTCCGCTAGGTTCAATCACCTTCTCTGCATTTCCAAATTACAGATGAAGGAAACTGACTAGAAAGAAGATTTCTAAATGGCCCCTCCACAGCCAATCCAGTTCCTGAAAGAAATGTCTAAGTTATGGGGTCCAAACCAGAACAACGTGATTTTTTAAATGTAAAGCTCTGAGCAGCACAGGTTTCCTGAGCCTTGTGGGAGCAGGAGCACTTGGAGCCGGAGGGACACCTGTGAGGCAGAGAGCGCCTGGGAGGCTGAGGGCTTCCACGCCGCGCCAGGCACCACTCTGCCAGCAGAGGCCAATGGTGAGCAAACAGTGCCACCCCCTGGTACCCGGCTCAGAGACACTCATGCACGGGCTCTGCAAAGCCAGGGTGTCCTGAGAGAGGCAGGGTGAATGAACGTCCTGGGGCAGCCGAGATTCCCACACAGTGTCCCAGAGCGGGGTTCGTCTGGGGAGACAGCTGGCCTGGTGTCAAGCCCACTCGCTCTCAGCTAGTACAGAATCGATGGCTCTGGCACAGCCCTGTCCCGAGGCTGCACGCAGGAACCGCCTGGACCCTTCACAATCACCTGCCCAGGCTGCCACGTGTATCTCAATCTCTCTTCTTCAGACCAGGAAACCGGGGCAGACCGGCCCACACTGCTGGGGAGCGGCAGAGTCGCGAGACAAGGCCAGCACATCTGACAGCAGCGCCCGCTCCCTGACATCAGGGCGACAGAGCTGTAGGACGGACACCCAGGTGGGAAGAGCCACTGCCTGAGAAAAGCCAGGTGTGGCTGCGTGGGGCCCCTCGGGTGTATGGGCGGCTGGACTGAGGCGCCCAGTGCGGAGGGCGACTCACTGTTCACTCATTCACCCACCTGCTGACCCCACCATGGCCTCAATCCAGGCCTTGCTCTAGGCGCGGGAGCTATGGTGGCCTTGAGTTTTTGTTTGTTTGTTTGTTTTTTGAGAAGGAGTCTCACTGCATTGCCCAGGTTGGAGTTCAACGGCACAATCTCAGGTGACTGCAACCTCCGCCTCCCAGGTTCAAGTGATTCTCCTGCATCAGCCTCCCGAGTAGCTGGGACTACAGGCACCTGCCGCTACACCTGGCTAATTTTTCCATTTTCTTTTCTTTTCTTTTTTTAGTGCAGACAGGGTTGGTTTCCTTCCTTCCTTCCTTCCTTCCTTCCTTCCTTCCTTCCTTCCTTCCTCCCTCCCTCCCTCCCTCCCTTCCTTCCTTCCTTGCTTTTTTTGATACAATGCTGCAATCTTGGCTCATTGCAACCTCCACCTCCCAGGTTCAAGCAATTCTCCTACCTCAGCCTCCCATGTAGCTAAAATTATAGGCACCAGCCACCATGCCCAGCTATTTTTGTATTTTTTTTAGTAGAGACGGGGTTTCACCATGTTGGTCAGGCTCTTCTCGAACTCCTGAGCTCAAGTGATCCTCCTGCCTTGGCCTCCCAAAGTGCCGGAATTACAGGCTTAAGCCACCGCACTTGGCCCATTTTTGTTTTTTGCTTTTTGATTTTTTTGAGGGGTGGACAGGGTCTTGCTGTGTTGCCCAGGCTGGAGGGCAGTGGTACAATTGTATTAATAGCTCACTGCAGCCTTGACCTCCAGAGTTCAAGCAAACCTCCCACCTCAGCCTCCTGAGTAGCTGGGACCCGTAGGCATGAGCCACCACGCCCAGCTAATTTTAAATATTTTATAGGCATGGGGGTCTCTCTCTCTCTGTTGGTCAGGATGGTCTCGAACTCCTGGCCTCAAGTAATCCTCCCGCCTTGGCCTCCTATAATGCTGGGGTTTCAGGCTTGGGCCTGCCTGCCCGTGGCCTCGGTTCCATTTGTCCTGGTGCCACCCCACTCTGCAGGTGACTGAGGTCCCTGCTGATGCTCCCCGTGTCCCCGGGTTGCCTGTCGATTGCCCCACACTAGGAAACGACTCCCCACCTTCAACGCCTTTCGTTACACAACCTGAACGCGGCTCTGTTTTCCTGTTAGACTCTGACTAACATGAAGCCACAGGAAGTTTTAAACAGGCAAATGACATCATCGTGTTTCTGGTTTTGAAGGAAATCATTCTGGCCGTTGTGTTAAAGGATGTTATAGGGTAAGCAAGAAGTCCAGCTGGGAAGCATCACAGCTGTCCTAGGGAGGAGGACGCGACCTGGACCAGGGCGGCTGCGGTGAGAAGGACAGGGAGCAGCAGCAGGCAGGTTGGCTGGAGAGAGAGGACATGGCCTGGACCAGGGTGGCTGTGGTGGGAGGGATGGGGAACAGCAGGCAGGTTGGCTGGGGAGAGAGGACATGGCCTGGACCAGGGCGGCTGCAGTGACTAGGACGGGGTACAGCAGCAGGTTGGGGAGGTGCCTGGGGGTCATCAATAGCAGGGAGCCCCAACCTTTTTGGCACCAGGGACCAGCTTCGTGGAAGACAGTTTTTCCATGGACAGTGGGGGTGGGGGGTGGTTTCGGGAGGATTCAAGCGCATTCGATTTATGGTGCACTTTACTTCTACTATTATTATATTGTGATATAGAACGAAATAATTCTACAACTCGCCATCATGTAGAATCAGTGGAGCCCTGAGCTTGTTTTCCTGCAACTAGATGAACCCACCTGGGGGTGATGGGAGACAAAGACAGATCATCAGGCATTAGATTCTCATAAGGAGGGTGAAACCTAATCCCTCGACTGCACAGTTCACAGTGGGGTTCACGCTCCTGTGAGAGTCAAATGCTGCTGCTGATCTGACAAGGTGGAGCTCAGGCGGTAACGTCAGCGTTGGGAGCGGCTGTTAATACAGATGAAGGGGTTGCCCGTGGCAGCTCACACCTGTAATCCTAGTACTTTGGAAGGCTGAGATGGGTGGATCACCTGAGGTCAGGAGTTCAAGACCAGCCTGGGCAACATGGTGAAACCCCATCTCTACTAAAAATACAAAAAGTAGCCAGGTATGGCGGCAGGTGCCTGTAATCCCAGCTCCTGGGTGTTGGCCGGAGGGGCTGCAGGGGGCAGCTCTGAGCTCTGTTCCGGACACTCTTTGTCCAAGTTCCAGGGAGCAGTCAGGTGCTCACAGCAGCTGCTACCCAAGGGTAAAGGAAGGCAGGAGGCTGTGTCCCAATTTTGTCTGAGACTAAAGTTGATCCCTCCTTGAAATACACTTCTGAATTTTTTTTTTTTTTTCTTTTTTGAGATGGAGTATTGCTCTGTTGCCCAGGTTGGAGTGAGTGGTGCCATCTCGGCTCACTGCAAGCTCTGCCTCCCGGGTTCCCGCCATTCTCCTGCCTCAGTCTCCCAAGTAGCTGGGACTACAGGTGCCCGCCACCACGCCCGGCTAATTTTTTGTATTTTTAGTGGAGACGGGGTTTCACCACGTTAGCCAGGATGGTCTCGATCTCCTGACCTCGTGATCCACCTGTCTCGGCCTCCCACGGTGCTGGGATTGCAGACGTGAGCCACCGCGCCCGGCCTCACTTCTGAATTTTATGGGGAGGATCCGTCCTTTTCAAAAAGCTCAACCCGTAAGTTGACACGGGAACGTTCCAGAAGGCAGAGATGGTTATTCCCTGTGTGCCAGGGAATCTCAAGTTTGCTCAGGAAGCAGAGCCTCCAGAGGTGGTGAAGGTTTTGTTCAACATTTAGAACTATCCCTCCATTTGACTCCCACCTACATTTGACTCCCGCCTCGGTTTGACTCCCTCATCAATAAACTGCACCAGGGTAATTTGCATATAGTTCTCTGCACCTAAAAATTCACTCTAAAAAATACAATATTTCAAGAACCCCCATTTTCGCTAGACAGAAATACATTTCATCAGTCTACTCAGTAAGTCCAACGTGCAGGACCACGGCAAAGCTCAGCTGGTGCTAGATAGCTGAGCGACTGGGCGCCCTCCCTGGCAGCAGGTAGCAGTCCTGGGAACCCAGGGTCTGAGGAAGCTGTAGAGAGAAAATCCTTACATCAAGAACATCCCATTGTTAACTTAGACTCCTTCCCCTGAGACCACTTTCTTCTTATCATTATTCTGTTTTTGGAGACAGCGTCTCGCTTGTCGTCCAGGCTGCAGTGCAGTGGTGTAAGCTCAGCTCACTGCAGCCTCAACCTCCCCATGCTCAAGCAATCCTCCAGCCTCAGCCTCCTGGAGAACTGGGACCACAGGGATGTGCCATCATGCCCAACTAATATTTTTGTATTTTTTGTGTATTTGACAGAGTCTCTCCATGTTGCCCAGGCTGGTCTTGAACTCCTGGCTTCAAGCGATCCTCTCGCCTTGGCCTCCCAAAGTGCCAAGATTACAGGTATGAGCCACTGCGCCTGGCTGAGACAGTTTTCTTACTTTGTTACAGGATCCCCTGGGTCCCCAAACCTCAGCGTTAAAGAGCTGGTCATAGTGGACAGCCCGTGTAGCCAGGTACGTCATGGCCAATGGAGGAGGTGAGGTCGCAGACTAAGGAGGCCTTGGCCAGCTTCTTCTTCTTTCTTCTTTCTTCTTCTTCCTTCTTTCTCCTTCTCCTCCTCCTCCTTCTCCTCCTCCTCCTCCTCCTCCTCCTCCTCCTCCTCCTCCTCCTCCTCCTCCTCCTCCTCTTCCTCCTCCCCCTCCTCCTTCTCCCCCCCCCCCCTCCTCCTCCTCCTCCTCCCCCTCCTCCTCCTCCTCCTCCTCCCCCTCCTCCTCCTCCTTCTCCTCCTTCTCCTCCTCCTCCTTCTCCTCCTCCTTCTCCTTCTTCTTTATCATCATTATTATTACCATTATTATTATTATTTGTAGAGATAGAGTCTTCCTATGTTGCCCAGGCTGGTCTCAAACTCCTGGGCTTAAACAATTCTCTCACCTTGGCAGGAGAAGGGTTAGGTTTGGGGTTAGGGTTAGGTTTATGGGAAGCAATGCCATCATTTTAGTCTAGAAAGTCATGACAGATAAATCACCTTAATTTACAGAATGTAGTGAGATGCCGGCTTCTTTCTTTTTGGTCAAAGAGAAGTAGGCTAGAGTTTTTGCCAGAGAAAAAAGGTGCCTCTGGCACTCCCAGAGGCCTGGGCAGGCCGGGAGCAGTGCTTGTGCCTGTAACCCCAGCACTTTGTGAGGCCAATGCAGAAGGATCCCTTGAGCCAGGAGTTCAAGACCAGCCTGGGAAACAGAGAGAGACCCCCCCCACCCCCGCCTGCTCTACAAAATATTTAAAAATTAGTTGGGCATGGTAGCTCACGCCTGTGGTTCCAGGTACTCAGGAGGCTGAGGTGGGAGGATTACCTGAACTCCGGAGATCGAGGATGCAGTGAGCTATTAATACAATTGTACTGCACTCTAGCCTGGGCAAGAGCAAGACCCTGTCTAGAAAAACAAAAACAGATAGAATCAAAGACTCAATAATTCAAATTCAAAGCTTCTCAAAAGAGAAGATAGAGGCCAGGTGCAGTGGCTCACATCTGTAATCCCAGCACTTTGGGAGGCTGAGGCGGGTGGATCATGAGATCAGGAGTTCAAGACCAGCCTGGCCAAGATGGTGAAACCCTGTCTCTACTAAAAATACAAAAATTGGCCGGGGCACAGTGGCTCACAAGCCCAGTCCCAGCACTTTAGAGGCTGAGACGCTGGATCACGAGGTCAGGAGAGATCGAGACCATCCTGGCTAACACGGTGAAACCGTCTCTATTAAGAAATACAAAAAACTAGCTGGCGAGGTGAGCGGGCCAGTCCCAGCTACTCGAGACTGAGGCAGGAGAATGGCGAACCCCGGAGGCAGATCTTGCAGTGAGCTGGAGATCTGGCCACACACCCAGCCTGGGTGACAGAGCGACCCGCCTCAACAACAACAACAAAAACAAAACAAAAATGCTGTGTGGTGGGAGATGTTTGTAATCCCAGCTACCAGGAGGCTGAAGCAGAATTACTTGAACCTGTGGAGGCGGAGGCTGCAGTGAGCCAAGATTAAAGCACTGCACTCCCCAGCCTGTGATGAGCGAACTCCGCTCCAAAAAAAAGAGTAGCATAGAGACAGACTCTTTTTTGGTGAGGACAGAGTCTCACTGTCGCCAGTCTGAGTCCACACAGATCTCAAGGCTCACTGCAACCTCTGTCTCCCAGGTTCAGGCGATTCTCCTGCCTCAGTTTCCCACATAGCTGGAATTACAGGTGCCCACCACCGCGCCTGGCTAATTTCTTTGTGTTTTTAGTAGAGACAGGATTTTACCATGTTGGCCGGGCTGGTCTCGAACTTCTGACCTCGTGATCCACCCACCTCGGCCTCCCAGAATGCTGGGATCCCAGGCGTGAGCCCCCGCGCTGGCCGTGACCTACATTTCTACACAGTTGTCATTTCAGGAATGTCGTAGACATGAAACCACATGGGCCGCAGCCTCTGAGACTGACTTCTTTCCATCCAGCACAATTCTCTGGAGATAAACCCACGTTGTGTGTGTCAACATCCCTTCCTCTTTCTTGCTGAACAGATTCCACCTGATGAGATTTTAAAAGAAGAGAACAGTTTTAAAGACCACGTGCCACTTTTCAGATGAAGGGGGATTTGCCCTGCTGGGGTCTGCGGCACTCAAACAAGAACATGTTCTCGCATATCTCCAGAGTCTTAAAAATGCTTAAAAATCCTACTTGTGTGTCTGTTTTTTGGGGAACTAACTTAATCCCCCAGCCTTTTTTTTTTTTTTTTTTTTTTTTTTTTGGAGATGGAGTCTCACTCTGTTACCCAGGTTGGAGTGCAGTGGTGTGATCTTGGCTCACTGCAAGCTCTGCCTCTCGGGTTCAAGTGATTCTCTAGTCTCAGCCTCCCAAGTAGCTAAGATTACAGGCGCCCGCCACCACACCCGGCTAATTTTTGTATTTTTAGTAGAGATGGGGTTTCACCATGTTGGCCAGGCTGGTTTCCAACTCCCGACCTCAGGTGATCCTCCCACCTCAGCCTCCCAAAGTGCTGGGATTACAGGCATGAGCCACCATGCCTGGCCAGGAACTAACTTAATCCTGATCATGCAAAATTTCAGCTCAACTTATCACCTCTTACTTCACTGCAATTAAATAATCTCCACCACATATATTAAATGTTATAGAAGTCATTTATTGTTCCTCTTTAAAGTTATTTATGCACAGAATATAACCTACATCTTATTTCTATTTTATTTTCCCTGTGGTTAACACGCCGTCCATTCGTCTCTTCCGTTGGCTTGCTTTTTAATTGTGCCACTGCTCTAATATATGGTCTTTATTGTATTAGTTTATGCCTTATATTAAATTACGTTCATATAAGATTTGCAAGAAAAATAGCTTTTCGGCTTACTCAGGAATTTGGGAGACTTAATTTTGGTCGGCTGATTCTCAAGAAAGAAATTACAGTGTGAAAGGCAAAGTACCAGGGAAGGGATGGGGGCTTCTGAGGATGCAAACCAGATGGGAAGGCGCCCTCAGCCTCGTGCCCTCTCTCAAGGTGAAAGGCACCTGAAGACGTTTTCGCTCAACACTTTCCTTTCTGTTTTGTTTTTCCAGACAGCTCTCACTCTGTCACCCAGGCTGGAGCTCAACGGTTCAATCATAGCTCACTGCAGCTTTGACCACCTGAGTTCATGTGATCCTCCCGCCTCAGCCTCCCTAGTAGGTGGGACTACAGGCGCCCACCACCATGCCTGGCTAATTTTTGCGTTTTCAGTAGAGACAGGGTTTTGCCATGTTGCCCAGGCTGGTCACGAACTCCTGACCTCAGGTGATCCACCCGCCTTGGCCTCCCAAACTGCTGGGATTACAGGTGTGAGCCACCATGCCTGGCCTCGTTCGTTAAACACTTTCCATAGCAAGGCAGGCGGCTTGGGTAGGGCAATTGGCTGCAGGGCTCCTGTGGGGAGCAGGTGCCAGTTTGAGACTGGCACTCCTGGGGGCCTCTGACTCTCCCCAGCAGCTCTCCACTCGGTTTCCCTGTTGCAATGATGAGATCAGCTTGTCCCTGCCCCCGTCTGCCTGAAGCTTCTCTTCAGATCCTGCTGCCTGGCTCAGGCCACTCTGGACCCTGAGACTGACAATCTAACTGCCTCTGCTGCACCTGGCGGGGGCCCTGTAGACCCTGTCCACATGCAGCCTGCGGACACCCAGTGCTCAGCCAGTCTTCCCTGCTGGGGGCTGAGGGTGGATGGAAAAGGCGGCAGGGAAAGTCCACGGAGAGGCCGGGGGTGTCGGGGCCGCAGCATGACCATGGAGACAGCTCGGTCCACGTTACCACACTGAAAGGTGCTATCCTTTCAGGGCATGGCAGGTAGGGAGACTGAGGCAGAGGAGAGGTGCACAGCGAGGCGGTGACTCCTGAGGCCACATCCTCACCGGCCATTTCTTTTTTTTTTTTTTTTGAGACGCAGTCTCGCTCTGTCACCCAGGCTGGAGTGCAGTGGTATAATCTCCACTCACTGCAAGCTCTGCCTCCCGGGTTCACACCATTCTCCTGCCTCAGCCTCCCGTGTAGCTGGGACTACAGGCGCCTGCCACCGCGCCCGGCTTATTTTTTATATTTTTAGTAGAGATGGGGTTTCACCGTGTTAGCCAGGATGGTCTCGATCTCCTGACCTCATGATCCGCCCGTCTTGGCCTCCCAAAGTGCTGGGATTACAGGCGTGAGCCACCATGCCCAGCCCTCACTGGCCATTTCAATGGCAGCTGGAACAGAAGTTCCCTGCTCTGTCCCCGGGACGACCGTGTATGTGGCACGTTCTCAGCGCATGCTGCTGAACCAGGAACACGTGAATGTCAGACTCCAGTTCCACGCCTGGGCATGTGCCCAACAGAAGGGGGTGCCCGTGGCCACCCGAAGACAGCGCTGGTCAGAGCATGATATTCATAACAGTCAAAAAATGGAAGCGTCGGCCAGATTGGGCAATATAGTGAGACTCCATTGCTACAAAAATAGAGAGATGGAGTCTCGCTCTATCACCCAGGCTGGAGCAAAGTGGCATGATCTTGGCTCACTACAACCTCCGCCTCCTGGGTTCAGGCAATTCTCCTGCCTCAGCCTCCTGAGAGTAGCTGGGATTACAGGTGCCTGCCACCACACCTGGCTCATTTTTGTAATTTTAGTAGAGATGGGGTTTGCCATGTTGGCCAGGCTGGTCTCAAACTCCTGACCTCAGGTGATCCACCTGCCTTGGCCTCCCGAATTTGTTAGCCAGGCATGGTGGTAGGCGACCTTGTCTCTAGGGAAAAAATAAAAGACAAACCAAAAAACCGAGGAAGCAGCCCAGATGTCCATCACAGAATGGGTGGGTGTGAAATGCACTCATCATGGAATACTACGTGATAAGGAAGTAAAGAAAACTGCTGCACATGGCCACACAAATGAACCTCACAGTCAGCTCATTGAGGCCAGGCGCGGCAGCTCACGCCTGTCATCCCAGCACTTTGGGAGGGCAAGGCAGGTGGATCACCTGAGATCGGGAGTTTGAGACCAGCCTGGCCAACATTGGAAAACCCTGTCTCTACTAAAAATACAAAAAATTAGGCTGGGCATGGTGGCTTACACCTGTAATCCCAACACTTTGGAAGGCTGCGGGAGGTGGATCACCTGAGGTCATGAGTTTGAGACCAGCCTGACCAACATGGTGAAACTCTGTCTCTACTAAAAATACAAAATTAGCCAGGCATGGTGGCGCATGCCTGTAATCCCAGCTTCTCGCGAGGCTGAGGCAGGAGAATTGCTTGAACCTGGGAGGCGGAGGTTACAGTGAGCTGAGAATGTGCCATTGCACTCCAGCCTGGGCAACAACAGTGAAACTCTCTCTCAAAACAAACAAACAAACAAACAAACACATTTAACTGGGTGTGGTAGCTGATGCCTGTCATCCAAGCTACTTGGGAGGCAGAGGCAGGAGAATCGCTTGAACCTGGGAGGCAGAGCTTGCAGTGAGCAGAGATCATGCCACTGTACTCCAGCCTGGGCGGCAGAGCGAGACTCTTGTCTCAAAGAAAAAAAAAAGAAGAAGAAATACAGACCCGAGACTGCCCTGAGCAAGGCCACCAGCGGGAAGTGCAGGTGGTCAGCCCTGCTTCATGGTGACAGCAGTCAGAACTGCAGCTCCTTCCAGAGTGACACCATCTGGGACCTGCTGATCCCAGCTACTCGGGAAGCTGAGGCAGGAGAATCACTTGAACCCAGGAGGTGGAGATTGCAGTGAGCCGAGATCGCGCCACTGCACTCCAGCCTGGGAGACACAGCGAGACTCCACCTCTAAATAAATAAATAAATAAATAAATATTTAAAAATTCACTAAGCTGGCCAGATGTTCTGGCACATCTATAGTCCCAGCTTCTCGGGGGGCTGAGGCAGGAGGATCGCTTGAGCCCAGGAAGCTGAGGCTGCAGTGAACCAAGTTCACATCACTGCATTCTAGCCTGGGTGACAGAGTGAGCCCCTGTGTCAAAAATAAATAAATTTTAAAAATTTGTAAAATTGGCCGGGCGCGGTGGCTCAAGCCTGTAATCCCAGCACTTTGGGAGGCCGAGGCGGGTGGATCACGAGGTCAGGAGATCGAGACCATCCTGGCTAACATGGTGAAACCCCGTCTCTACTGAAAATACAAAAAACTAGCCGGGCGTGGTGGCAGGCGCCTGTAGTCTCAGCTACTTGGGAGGCTGAGGCGGGAGAATGGCGTGAACCCGGGAGGCGGAGCTTGCAGTGAGCCGAGATCAGGCCACTGCACTCCAGCCTGGGAGCACAGCGAGACTCCGTCTCAAAAAAAAAAAAAAAAAAAAAAAATTGTAAAATTGTAAAAAATTTTAAAGTGCACTATGCCGTCTGTTTCAGGTTTACAAACAGGACCGCACATGACGTGACTCAATTTCAAAAGTCCGATGTTTCGGGGGCATCACACCCAGGGGAATCCTAGACAAGAGGACATGGGGGTATTTTCTTTATTCTACGACAGGGCCAGGGATCTCAGAAACTCCTCTCCAGCTTTTCCTGAGATGTCTGTCCTTACTAACAGAGTCTCAGGTGTGCGGCTAGTGTCGGCTCATAGCTCGCGGGCAGGAACCCCCCCGCGCCTCATGCCCCAGCGGGCTTCCCTTCTTCACAGGCCGCTGGGTGGGTGATGAGTGGGAACGGCCCCCGGCAGCCCCTGGTGTCCTCCAGGCTCCCCTGGGGGACCCGGTGCTCATCGCCCCCAGGCCCTCCTCAGCATCTGCAGTCCACCCTCAGCAGTGTGTTGGCCCGGGTGAATGCTGGCCATGTACGCCCGGAGAACGGGCTGCTGAGCCTTCCCAAGGGGGATCCTGGGCTGGACTCGGGTTTTTGAGGCTGAAATGAAGGTGACTGGAAAAGCTTCAAACAAATAAAGCTTTCGGAAAAGAGGATGTGAGGCTGCCCTCAGGAACTACACACTCGAGGCTACCTTTGTATTTTCTTTCTTTTTTTTGTGTGTGTGGGGGGGAGATGGAGTCTCGCTCTGTCACCCGGGCTGGAGTGCAGTGGTGCAATCTCAGCTCACTGCAAGCTTTGCCTCCCGGGTTCATGCCATTCTCTTGCCTCAGCCTCCCGAGTAACTGGGACTACAGGTGCCTGCTGCCACACCCGGCTAATTTTTTGTATTTTTAGTAAAGAGGGGGTTTCACCATGTTACCCATTATGGTCTCGATCTCCTGACCTCGTGATCCGCCCGCCTTGGCCTCCCAAAGTGTTGGGATTACAGGTGTGAGCCACTGCGCCCGACCCCTTCATATTTTCATAAATATCACATGGGTGAGGCACATGTCTTCATGTCTCAAAAAAGGCTGCAACAGGCCCAGTTAGAGAGCCATGGAAAGGGCAAGGCCAGTGTTGCTCAAGTCTGCAGGAAACAAGCCAGAGGTGGACCCATAAGACGTACCCCGTAAGCTTTATGGGAGTGACTGATTTGAAAACTGTTTTATCTGGACAGCAGCTGGTGAGCAGACAGACAAATGCAGTCTCTCCACACAACGTGGAGTATTATTGAGCCATAAAAAGGAAAAAGGTAGCTGGGCGTAGTGGTGCATGCCTGTAGTCCCAGCTACTCTGGAGGCTGAGGAAGGAGGATCAATTGAATCCAGGAGGTGGAGGTTGCAGCAAGCTGAGATCCAGCCACTCTACTCCAGCCTGGTCAACAGAGTGAGACTCAAAAAGAAAAAAAAAAAAGGAATGAGGCCAGGTGCGGTGGCTCATGCCTGTAATTCCAACACTTAGGGAGGCCGAGGCGGGAGGATCAATTGAGCCCAGGAGGTTGAGACCAGCCTGGCCAACATGGTGAAACCCCGTCTCTACTAAAAATACAAAATTAGCCAGGCGTGGTGGCGGGCGCCTGTAATCCCAGCAACTCGGGAGGCTGAGGCAGGAGAATCATTTGGGCCCAGGAGGGAGAGGTTGCAGTGAGCCGAGATCACGCCACTGCACTCTAGCCCAGGCGACAGAGTGAGACTCCGTCTCAAAAAAAACAAAAAGAGAGAGAAAGAAAGCCTGACTCTGGGCTTTGCAATATCTCCAGGAAAGGCAGGCACTCCACGCCCTGAACAGAGGTGAAGTCCTTGTGCCTCCCATGGGCCCAGCTGAGCCTGACTCAGATTCTCATCCCTCCATGGCAGGGTCCACCGCTGCAACAGGTGCCTTGCCTGTCCCTAGCCACTTGGTGGCAGCGTGTTGACCAAAGGAGAATTGGATCCGGTTCCCCAGGTTCCCAGGAGCAAATCATAATGGAAAACCTTCAGCCGGGTGCGGTGGCTCAAACCTCTAATCCCAGCACTTTGGGAGGCTGAGGTGGGAGGATCGCTTGAGCCCAGGAGTTTGAGACCAGCCTGAGCAACATACTGAGACCCTGTCTCTACAAAAAAAAAAAAACACAAAAGAAAAGCTTTGCCAGGCGTGGCGGTGTGTGTCTGTGGTCCCAGCTATGCAGGAGGCTGAGGCAGGAGGATCACTTGAGCCCAGGAGGTGGAGGCTGCAGCGAGCCGAGAGTGTACCACTGCACTCCAGCCTGGGTGACGGAGTGAGACCCTGTCTCAAAACAGAAACGAAAAGAAAGTCAAGCTTTGTAAAGAAGGTTCTCATCCCTCCATGGCGGGGTCCACCGCTGGAACAGGCGTCTTGCTTGCCTCTGGCCACTTGGTGGCAGTGTGTTGACCAAAGGAGAATTGGATCTGGTTCCCCAGGTTCCCAGGAGCAAATCATAGTCTCTGGAGAGTAAATCATTCAGTCCATAGGATTTATCCAGAAGACTGCGCGTGGGCAGCAGCCACGGGTCTGTGCCTGCAACAGCAACGCAGCCGGGTGGTGAGTGCCGTGGGTTCTGGGGCTCCCCGAGTCTGGGGGACTTCACAGCAGAGGTGATGTCTGCACTGAGCTGGGTGAGGGATGGTGTGCAGAGCCAAATGGACGCCAGCCTCCCTCCAAGCCCGGTCTTACCACTGTGTTCGCCATGCAAGTAGGAAAGGGATTCATTTCCTGCTCTAAGCAAACTTGCCCAGGCTCAGTAGGAGACAGGTCTCAAACTCTGAACCCTCCAAATACTCCGAGCATGGCTTCTATTTTTAGCCAAATGCATTCAGTCATTCAGAAAACACTTATTCATTTATTTAACTTATTTTTTAGAGATAGAGTTCCTTTTTTTTTTTTTTTTGAGATGGAGTTTTGCTGTTATCACCTAGGCTGGAGTGAGTGGCACGATCTTGGCTCACTGCAACCTCCGCCTCCTGGGTTCAAGTGATTCTCCTGCCTCAGCCTCCCAAGTAGCTGGGATTACAGGCGCTCACCACCACATCCGGTTAATGTTTTGTATTTTTAGTAGAAACAGGACTTCCCCATGTTGGCCAGGCTGGTCTTGAACTCCTGGCCTCAGGTGATCCCCCCGCCTCGACCTCCCAAAGTGCTGAGATTACAGGCGTGAGCCACCGCACCCAGCCTCGTGGTTTTAATTTGAGTTTCTCTGATGATTAGTGATGTTGAGCATTATTCATATACCTTTTGGCCATTTGTTTGCCTTCTTTTGAAAAATGTCTCTTCATATCCCTTGCCCACTTTGCCCCTCCCGGGTTTAAGCGATTCTCCTGCCTCAGCCTCCCGAGTAGCTGAGACTGCAGGTGTACATGACCATGCCTGGCTAATTTTTGTATTTTTAGTAGAGACGGGGTTTCGCCATGTTGCCCAGGCCAGTCTTGAACTCCTGACCTCAGGTGATCTGCCTGCTTCAGCCTCCCAAAGTGCTGGAATTACAGGCATGAGCCACCGCATCCAGCCTGTCTTTAATTTCAAATGCTAACTGTGTGTCGCTGATGTATAGGAAAACAACTGAGTTTTGTTTCATAACCTTGTACACTGCATTTGCTCATGAGTTCCAAAAGTTGTGTTTTTCTTTTCTTCTCTTTTCCTTTTTGGATTCTTTAGGATTTTCTGCAATCACGTCATTTGTGAACAAAGAAGTTTTATTTCTTCCTTCCCAATCTGTATACTGGTGATTTCCTTTTCCGGTCCTTTTGCTGCAGCGGGGACTCCCAGTTTGAGGCCGGATGGGGTGGTGGGAGGGCACGTTCCTGCCTCTTCCTGATCATGGTTCCCTACAGTCCCGCCTGCTGGGCCCTGAGCTGCTGCGGGAACCGCCGAGCACTGGCTCTGTAAGCCCCGGGTCCCCATACCGCTTTTCTGCGGGCCCTGCCCCGCCTGCCTGCCTCCAGGCCCCATCGCCCAGTGAGCCGTCCAGTTGAGCAGTCCTGCCCCCTCCTTGTCATGTACCCTCGGGGGTCCTCATTGCTCCCAGATGAAAGCCCCTGTTGTTCCCAGAGGCTCTGTCTCCTTGGAGGACGTTCACCAGCTGCCTCTCAAAGGACTGCCTGAGATCAGACACTTCTGTGGCCTATGGCTTCCTCAAGGACTCTACAAGACACAGAAGTCCTTGCTCTTTCTAGTGAAAAGAAAGGGTAAGGAGGGTCATTTCGACACCATGTCAGAGCCGTTCCTCACTGCCCCGGCTTCCTGTGTGACCAGGTGTTGGTGAAACGAGATTAATCCACCACTGACACGCACAGGAATCTGTGACGAGGCCCCCCGCCATGCTGGGCTGAGTGGACGGCACGAGAGATGACCCACAGACCATTCTTGCTTTGCCTCCACTGTCGTTCGAAGGGCATCTGCAAGAAGGAGATGCAGGGCTTTGGAGGTGTGGGATTTCTTCTTACCTCTGTTCCCACTTCTTACCTTCAGAATAAATCTCTAAGTCCAGTATTAGCAA
Source organism: Papio anubis (assembly GCF_008728515.1). NCBI lineage: Eukaryota > Metazoa > Chordata > Mammalia > Primates > Cercopithecidae > Papio > Papio anubis. Next base: position 147,914,094 of record NC_044979.1, read on the forward strand.
ATTCTTCACAGATGTAGGCCACACAAAGCACCCTCATTGTCTGTCATAAATATAATATCTTTTAAAATCTCCAGCGCAACCCACGGGCCTGTTTCTTCTCATAAATCTAGGCTGCCTGTCTCTGATCAAATTCTGCTTTTCCAGCAGTTTTACAGCTAAGTCCTCCCACATAATTTGTAATCGTTTCTTTACAAAGGACATTAAGCTAACCGTGATCCTGTGCTGAATTATGTAGCATTTACCACGCTCCTGTTTTTAGATTTCTTATCCCTTTCTAGTGGATTCTAAAAATATCAGTTAAGCTACCAACTAATTTCTAATCCTTGCTTCTATTAATATTGACCGTTCATCTCTTAGCCTTTGTCCTTGCTTGATTAAGCAATTCAAATCTTTTCCTGAAAATTTGATTGTTGACAATGTGACTGGCTCTGGCTGGAACACCGGGCAGGAAGGGATTCTGGCTCGTGGGGGTCCGGAGACCAGCTTAGCCACAGAAAGCCCTTCAGGTAACTCTGAGTGTTCTCTCCCCCTCTCACTCTCTCATAAGGCAAGAAACCAACAGTATCTTAACGTATAGATTAAATTTTAAATTCTCCATTGTCAGCACGCTGCACGGTGAGACAGGCCTCCAGATTTTAAGGTTGGCTTAAAAGGCCTCCCAACCGTGAGGCTGCCTGGGCGGACCACTTAACCTCGAGCCGCGTCTGTCAACACAGACAGCTTCTCTGATGAGTGAGATTCGGCTGAGATCTGAAGAGGGTAGTGGGTGCTGGAGTCCACCATCCAGAGCCCTGCAAAACGGAGGCGCTCATTCCCCTGGCTGCCTGTCTCTGCGATGGATCTTCCCTCCGCCAAAGGGGCCTCCGCACCCAGGGTGGCACTGAATCATTGCAAGCTACAGGGACGATGCCCAGCCCCTAGGCCTCAATTTGGGACGATGGTGAAGGGACATCCCAGCTCCAGAGCCCCTGGGGTGCCCTCAGATGCTGCTGTATTGCATTCCTTTTTTGAGACAGAGTCTCGCTCTGTCGCCCAGGCTGGAGTGCAGTGGTGCAATCTAGGCTCACCGCAACCTCTGCCTCCTGGGTTCAAGCGATCCTCCTGCCTCAGCCTCCAGAGTAGCTGGGATTATAGGTGTGAGCCACCATGACCGCCTAATTTTTTTTGTATTTTTTTTGAGACGGAGTCTCGCTCTGTCACCCAGGCTGGAGTGCAGTGGCCAGATCTCAGCTCACTGTAAGCTCCGCCTCCCGGGTTTACGCCATTCTCCTGTCTCAGTCTCCTGAGTAGCTGGGACTACAGGCGCCCGCCACCTCGCCCGGCTACTTTTTTGTATTTTTTAGTAGAGACGGGGTTTCACCGTGTTAGCCAGGGTGGTCTCAATCTCCTGACCTCGTGATCCGCCAGTCTCAGCCTCCCAAAGTGTGGGATTACAGGCTTGAGCCACCACACCTGGCCTTTTGTTTGTAGTTTTAGTAGAGACAGGGTTTCTCCATGTTGGCCAGGCTGATCTCAAACTCCTGACCTCAGGTGATCCGCCCACCTTGGCCTCCCAAAGTGCTGGGATTACAGGTATGAGCCACCACGCCCAGCCCACTGGATTGCATTTCAGCTTCACCCTCTGCCCCCCAGCTTCCTGCAGGGCCTTCCAGATGCTGTCCACGAATGCACTCCCCAGTAGACCCTTGCATGTGATGATCCATCTAAGACCGTTTCCAGGGAACCCAACCTATGGCAGTCCGTGCCAGGAACGGTCCCGCAAGTATACTCTGCAGGGGAGGCTTAGAGCCAGGCCCCCTGCCAGCCAGTATCAAGGCTGGCCACCAGCACCCGACACCAGTGGCTGTGAATTACAGTCTGATAACCCCTAGCAGGTGCAGCCAAACCATTTTTAAGGCTTTTTAATAATATCTGACTTCAAGACTTAACATAAAGCTACAATAATCGAGACAGTGATATCGGTGAAAGGACACAATAGATAATGGAACAGAAGAGAGAGCACAGAGACCGGCCACACGAATACCGTCCGCAAATCTTTGACAAAGGAGCAGAGGAAACGTAATGAAGGAAGAACGGTCTTTTCAACAAATGGTGCTGGGACGAGTGAACATGCACATACAAAAGGGAAAAAAAAAATCTAGGCCGGCCTCGGTGGCTCACGCCTGTGATTCCAGCACTGTGGGAGGCTGAGGCAGGAGGATCACTTGAGGTCAGGAGTTTGAGACCAGCCTGGGCAACACAGTGATACGCCATCTCTACAAAAAAACAAACAAAAGTTTTAAATGAGTCAGGCATGGTGGCGTGTACCTGTAGTCCCAGCTACTCGGGAGGCTGAGGCAGGAGGATCCCTTGAACCCAGGAGCTCAAGGCTGCAGTGAGCTGTGATCACACCACTGCACTTCAAACTGGGCAACAGAGTGAGACCCTGTCTCACTAAAATAGATAAATAAGGGCCAGGCTTGGTGGTTCACGCCTGTAATCCCAGCACTTTGGGAGGCCGAGGCGGGTGGATCACTTGAGCTCAGGAATCCGAGACCATCCTGGCCAACATGGTGAAACTCTGTCTCTATTAAAAATACAAAAAATTAGCTGGGCGTGGTGGCACATGCCTGTAATCCCAGCTACTTATGAGGCTGAGACAGGAGAATCACTGGAACCCAGGAGGCGAAGGTTGCAGTGAGCCGAGATTGCACCACTGCACTCCAGCCTGGGCGACAGAGTGAGACTTCATCTCAAAATAAAATAAAATAAAATAAAATAAGTATATATATGTGTATATATACATACACATATATATAGACATAGGCCTTACACCTTTCACAAAAATTAACTCAAAATGGATCATTACTTAAAATCACTTGATTATAAAATGCAAAGCTATACAACTTCCGGAAGATTACACAGGAGAAAATCAAAGTGACCTTGTGTTTGGCAATGAGTTTTTATCATCTTTATTATTATTATTTGAGATGGAGTCCTGCTACATTACCCAGGCTGTTCTCCAACTGCTGGACTCAAGCAATCCTCCCTCCTCAGCCTCCCCAGTGGCTGGGACGGCAGGCACACACCACCATGCCTGGCTTGGCAATGAATTTTTAGATACCACACCAAAAACATAATCTATAAAAGATTGATAAGTTGAACCTTATGAAGGGCATCAGATGCCAAAGAAGACATACAGATGGCAAATAAGCATACGGAAAGATGCTCAACATCTTATGTCCTTAGGGAACTGCCAATGAAAATGACAATGTAGAAACCACCACACACCTGTTAGAATGACCAAAATCCAGACACTGACATCACCAAATGCTGGTGAGGACACAGAGCAACAGGAACCCTCATCATGGCTGTGAGAATGCAAAATGGTCCAGCCACTTTGGAAGACACTTGGGTGGTTTCTTACAGAAATAAACATATTCTTGCCATCAGATCCAGCAATTGTACCTCTTAGAATTTACCCTAATGGGCCAGGTGCGGTGGCTCATGCCTGTAATCCCAGCACTTTGGGAGGCCGAGGTGGGCAGATCATGAGGTCAGGAGATCAAGACCATCCTGGCTAACACAGTGAAACGCTGTCTCTACTAAAAATACAAAAAATTAGCGGGGTGTGGTGGCAGGTGCCTGTAGTCCCAGCCACTCGGGAGGCTGAGGCAGGAGAATGCCGTGAACCCAGGAGGCAGAACTTGCAGTGAGTTGAGATGGCGCCACTGCACTCCAGCCTGAGCGACATAGCGAGATTCCATCTCAAAAAGAAAAAGAATTTACCCAAATGAGTTGAAAACATATATTCACACAAAAACCTGCACGTGAATGTTTGTAGCAGTTTTATTCATCATTGTTCAAATTTGGAAGCAACCAAGGTGACCTTCAAGAGGGAAATGTTGAATGGATAAGCAAAGTGTGGCACATCCGTCTGCTGAAATATTATCTGACGATAAAAAGAAATGAGGCTGGGTGCAGTGGCTCACACCTGTAACCCCAGCACTTTGTTAGACCAAGGCAGGCGGATCACATGAGGTTGGGAGCTTGAGACCAGTCTGGCCAATATGGTGAAACCTGGCTAAAAATACAAAAAATTAGCCAGGTGTTGTAGTGGACACCTGTAATCTCAGTTACTTAGGAGACTGAGGCAGGAGAATTGCTTGAACCCAGGAGGCAGAGGTTGCAGTGAGCTGAGATCGCACCCAGGTCACACCACTGCACCACTGCAGCCTGGCCTCAACACAGTGAGACTCCGTCTCAAAAAAAAAAAAAAAAAAAAAAAAAAAAAGAAAGAAAGAAAGAAAGGAAGAAAAGAAAAAAAAAAAAAAGAAAAGAAAGAAAATAAATGATCTGGCTGGGTATAGTGGCTCACGCCTGTAATTCCAGCACTCTGGGAGGCTGAGGCAGGAGGATCATTTGAGCCCAGTAGCCTGGGCAACATAACAAGACCCCATCTCTACAAAAACTGAAAAACAAAATTGGCTGGGCATGGTGGTGTGCACCTGTAATCCCAGCTACTCAGGAGGCAGAAGTAGGAGGGTTGTTTAAGGCCAGGAGTTCGAGGCTGCAGTGAGCTGCGATGATGCCACTGCATTCCAGCCTGGGCCACAGAGCAAGATCCTGTCTCTAAAATAAAAAAATTAAAAAAAAAAAAGAAGGCTGCAGGAAGTGGGCAGCTACCAGGGAGATACCACATACAGCTGGAAAACACACACACACAAAACAAAAAAGCCAGCCAACCACGTTGCACAGGAGGACCCAGGGGAATGCAACCTGGTATCAACAAGGAATGGGCTGACCGGGGGCACCGATGTTATCCAGGGGCCGGGGAGTGTCTGTCCTCTGTAAACCAGAGCAGACGATACAAGACGTGGTTCTAGAAAGGGTTCCCTAGTAGCAGTGAGAATCATGGGACCCCAGAATAATTGGGGTCAGGTGGCAGTGCTGAGTCATCAGAAGCCAGGTGGGTGCAATCCTAGCGAGGGCAGCAGGCTGAGTGGTGAGGGGGAGGGGGGAACTGCAGACGGCTATGAAGATGGTTCCTAAAAGGTGGTATTCGTAGGGGACAGACAGACAGGCAGCCAACAAGAGAATTACTTAAAGATAGAACCAAGAGAAGTCAACAATGGATACTAGAGGGCGGGGGGCCACCCCAAGGCAACGTCTCGGTGCTTTGCTTGGGCTTCCAGACCTGAGCCAGCCTTTGACCTGTGACTCAGTGCCTGGAGGAAGACCTACCCCAAACCACAGCGCATGCAAGCTGTCACGATGCGCCTGGGCCTTGCACGAGAGGACCCTGCAGCCTCTCTCAAAGGGGATGCCGGACACTTCAGGGACGGCTGGACGGGGGTCTAGGCTGCCGTTAATGCTTAGGGAGGAAACTCCCATCGTGCCCAGTCGGTCTCCTGGTCCCGACCAGTCGTCATTCCTGAAAACACCACTTGAGGGCGCACGTGGTCACTTGAAAACTCCCACATGGGTTCCTCGGTGTCCAGGGAGCTGTCCTCCCCGACAAGGCCACGCAGAAGCCTCTGAAACTGCAGTCCCTGCTGCCCCCGCCCCCTTGCAAGACAGGAAATCCAAGCAATGATGTGTTCCTAGGAGACGGGCAGGGCTTTGAGCCAGCTGTAGAGATTCAGAGGTCCCCATGCCTGTTTAAATAATTATTCTGACCCCTGCAAAAAAAACAAGACCAGTCATGAAATACGACCAAGGATGGTGCAGACCTCACCAAGTCAAAGCCTGAAACGGCTGCAGGCGTGGTGTCTTTCCCGGAGCAGACACACAGCCTCACGGATGCGACGTTGGCCGCTGAGCTGGAAACGACCTTTTCCCATCCCTGTCAGTAAGATCGGAAGCAGTTCCTGCTCGCATGGAAGGACAAGAGCCTGCATTTACAATTTTGTACTGGCCAGGCACGGTGGCTCACACCTGTAACCCCAGTGCTTCGGGAGGCCAAGGCGGGCGGATCGCTGGAACACAGGAGCTCAAGACCAGCCTGACCAACATGGCGAAACCCCGTCTCTACAAAAACAATCACAGGAATTAGCTGGGCACACCTGCTGACCCTCATGGCACTAGGGGTATCTGGGGTGGGAAGAGACCTGTGTGGAATTCATGACAGCCCGACGGGGGAACACACTATGGACTCCCAGGACTCTGGAGCAAGGCCTGGTGTCCCCTGCCCCATGTCCCCTGCAGGAGGGAACCATCTGGCCCTGGCAGAGACGGAACAGGGGACCATCCGGCCAGGGGGCATGAAGCAACCGTGCGCAAAGAGCTTCCCTTCTGAGCTGGACCCTGTCAGATCCAACAAGTCACAGGGCCAGGCAGCCCAGCCACAGGGCTCCGAGTGGAAGGGTCCATGGGACAGGCCTAAGCAGGCCCGAGTGCAGGGGGGACGCCACCCTCCCCTGCCACGCCAGTACCTTCTGTCCGTTCCCACCTGCGGTCATGGGAGGGGACCTTGGTGACCAGCAGACGGAGGAAGAACAGAGCCGCCCTTGGTTCACAAGTGGGTTGGCTCGGTACTGAGCGCCCACTGAAGGTGGACGGTTGCCACATTACGGGCCCACTCAGAGGTGGCCCTGAAAGACACCGTGGACAGAAATCTCCGGGCCAGAGCCTCAGGCCGCGCACCTGGCCGTCCACTCCTCGGTGTGGGAAGAACAGTGGCCCACGGTAAGAACACACACAGCCCACGGGCAGCGGTGGATGGCGTGGCTGTTTTGTCAGGGGCCTGGAAGTAAGGTAGGAGAGGGGACTTGACTCCGGAGGCGGGGCTTGGACATTAGACCTAACTGAGGACTAGCTGAAACAGGGATGAGGCCCAGATGTGGTGGCTCACGCCTGTAATCTTAGCACTTTGGGAGGCTGAGGCGGGTGGATCACCTGAGGTCAGGAGTTCCAGACCAGCCTGGCCAACATGGAGAGAGTCCGTCTCTACTAAAAATACAAAAATTAGCCAGGTGTGGTGGCATGTGCTTGTAGTCCCAGCTACTTAGGAGGCTGAGGCAGGAGAATCACTTGAACCTGGTAGGGGGAGGTTACAGTGAGCCAACATCGTGCTGCTGCACTCCAGCCTAGGTGACAGAGCGAGACTCTGTGTCAAAAAAAAAAAAATTTGGCCGGGCGCGGTAACTCAAGCCTGTAATCCCAGCACTTTGGGAGGCCGAGACGGGTGGATCACGAGGTCAGGAGATCAAGACCATCCTGGCTAACCCGGTGAAACCCCGTCTCTACTAAAAAATACAAAAAACTAGCCAGGCGACGTGGCGGGCGCCTATAGTCCCAGCTACTCGGGAGGCTGAGGCAGGAGAATGGCGTAAACCCGGGAGGCGGAGCTTGCACTGAGCTGAGATCCGGCCACTGCACTCCAGCCTGGGCGACAGAGCGAGACTCCGTCTCAAAAAAAAAAAAAAATTAAAATTAAAATTAAAATTAAAAATAAAGGCTGGGCATGGTGGCTCAAGCCTGTAATCCCAGCACTTTGGGAGGCCGAGACGGGTGGATCACAAGGTCCGGAGATCGAGACCATCCTGGCTAACACAGTGAAACCCCGTCTCTACTAAAAAATACAAAAAACTAGCCGTGCAAGGTGGCGGGCATCTGTAGTCCCAGCTACTCGGGAGGCTGAGGCAGGGGAATGGCGTAAACCCGGGAGGCAGAGCTTGCAGTGAGCCGAGATCCGGCCACTGCACTCCAGCCTGGGCGACAGAGTGAGACTCCATCTAAAAAAAAAAAAAAAATTAAAAATTAATCAGGGTGTGGAGTGCGGGTGCTCTCACCAAGAGTGCCTCACTCTATTCACTGTGTCTCCTGGCTGACACACGTCCAATCCAGCTAAAATCAGAGCTTCCTAATGATAGCAGCCTGGTCTCCCCGTGCGCCCCTTACTTACAACACCCTGGGGAGCTGAGTAACTGCCAATTATTATTGCGGGGAAGGAGGTAAGAAACCTTAACTGTGTTTTATACCTTTACCCTGAAGGAGACTGTCAGGGAAAATGGGAAGGGATGGGGTCCTGCATGCGTGGGACTCAATTTTAACGCTCGTGTGGATGTGGCACGTCGGGCTCATCTCCCCGCCGGGTTCCTGGTCCTGGATGGACGGGGCTGGGAAACCTCAGCGCTGCTTATCGAGCTCTGCTGCAGAGGCTGCAGCCGCATAATTACTCTTTTGCCTTGTTTGTGCCTGACTTCACGGCGCACTGTTCCCCTGGTTCCGGGGTCTGTTCACGTTTGTGAGTCTGTGTCACCGGGTTCTTTATGTGCCCACTTAGCCACCCTGGCACCTGCCGTCCTATTTCCTGCTTAGACCTAACAGGAATGGATTTCCATCATGGGTGTTTCTAATGTGTGCTGAACAAGCTTCTGGGAGGCGCCGGGACGTGCAGAGCGGATGGCTACTGATGAGACAGGCGGGGGGTAAGCAGGAGGCACACGGGGGCCTATGTGTCCTTAAAGAAGAGGCAGGGTTTGCCAGGCGCGGTGGTTCACACCTGTAATCCCAGCACTTTGGGAGGCCAAGGTGGGCGGATCACCTGAGGTCAGGAGTTCAAGACCAGCCTGGCCAACATGGCAAAACCCCGTCTCTATTAAAAATACAAAAATTAACTGGGCATGGTGACAGGCATCTGTAATCCCAGCTACTCGGGAAGCTGAGGCAGGAGAATCGGTTGAACCTGGGAGGCAGAGGTTGCAGTGAGCCGAGATCACGCCATTGCACTCCAGCCTGGGCAACAAGAGTGAGACTCCGTCTCAAAAAAAAACAAAAAAAGAGAAGAGACAGGGTTGAGCCCCGCATGTCAGAGCCAAGGACAGAGGAGAGGGTGACCTCAAGGCTGCCATGCAGTGGGCAACAGTGCGCTGCGACTGTATGAATCCGGGGGACGGAATCTTCCACCCCCAGCAACCTGGACCACGCCATCCGAAGCCAGGGAGACGTGGGCCCCGGCAGCCTAGCAGAGGCCAGCTGTCTCCTGCTGATGACAGACAGCCACAGAGCACACCCCACCCACCCTCGGATGCCGCATGGCCTGCGGCAGCAGCTCTGTCAGATTTCATGTCCGCAGTCCTCTGTCGCATCTCGCTCATGACTCAATGTTCAAAGCTTTCAGCCAGCCCGGTTCTGCCCTCTCTGGGATAATATAACAATCAGAGAAAAGGAGCTTGGCCTGCACAGGAGGCCCCAGGAGGAGCCGGGTTCAGGCTACGTGGCTTGCAGCACCTGGGTCCACTTGCCCATCAAAGAGGAGGTACAAAAATGGGAGAGTCTGTGGTTTCCTTATCAGCTCAGACCAAAGCCATGACAGGGGAGAACCCCAAACTCCTCATTAAATCCATTCAGTTTTGGGGGTGGGGGAAGAGTAAACTCCTTCTCTGCTAGCACCAGGCAGTGAGTTCTGATTCCCACGCAGGCCAGCCTGGTGCTAGCAGTGGCTGAGGGCAGCTCCTGCCCCGGTCTCCTGCCAGCTGCTCAGATAGACCCGGAATGTCAGGGACCTGGCACCAGCCACCCAGGCCAGCACTGTCCTACACCCTAACACAGGATCCCGCCACCGACCTGCCTGAACTCCAGCCAAGAGGGACCAGAGAGAATGGAAAGGCCGTGGGTACCTGGGCTTTGTCTACCTGGCCCGGAGATGACCACCTTTGTGAGTGGGAGGGGCTGGATGAGGAGCAAGGTCCCTCCCAGGGGGCGGGGGACAACAACCACCTGAGCGAGTGGGGAGGGCCTGGACGGAGAGGGGGGCCCTCCTGGGGGTGATGACCACCTGAGTGGGGAGAAGCTGGGCGGGGAGCGGGGGCCCTCCTAGGGGTGATGACTACCTGAGTGGGTAGGGGCTGGACAGGAGCGCAGCGGGACCTCCTGGTAAGGTCCATCGTGCTTTGCTTTCCGCCTGGCCCAGCGGAAGAGTTTGGTAATCGATGGCTATGATGGTGGCTGTTTTTAAGTTTGTGTTGCTGGCAAAAAAAGGACACAGGGTCCCTTTGCAAAGAATAGTTCAGGGAGCTTCGGGGATGCAGGGACATAGTGTGTCCAGAGTTGGTTCCTGTTGGTGGGTTCGTGGTCTCCCTTCAATAATGGAGCCACGGCCCTTCGCAGTGAGTGTTACAGGTCTTAAAGATAACACGGACCCAAACAGTGAGCGGTAGCAAGGTTTATTGTGAAGACAGAAAGAACTAACCTTCCACAACATAGAAGAAGGCCGGAGTACGTTGCAGCTGCATGCTGGCGGTGAGTGGGGAGTGCATCGAGGAAGGCCAGCTTTTATTCCCTTATTGGCCCCTCCATGTTCCATTTCTGTCCTATCAGAGTGCCCTTTTTTCAATCCTCCCCACGATTGACTGCTTTTAGAATCCTGCTGATTGGTGTATTTTACAGAGTGCTGATTGGTGCATTTTTACAGAGTGGTGATTGGTGCTTTTTACAGAGTGCTGATTGGTACGCTTTACAATCCTCTTGCTAGCTACAGAGCACTGATTGGTGCATTTTTACAGAGCGCTGATTGGTGCATTTTACAATCCTCTTGCTAGACACAAAAGTTCTCCAAGTCCCCACTTGACCCAGGAAGTCCAGCTGGTTTCACCTCTGCCCGGGAGGCTGGCGCCTGCCACCTGCTGTCTCCCTCCCAAGGACACAGCCTACCCTTCCCTCCAGGTGGAATTCCCTAGACCTAATCACAGCGCCCTGGAAGGGCCAACCCCACAGGGCTCAGATTGGCATAGGGCATGACTGGTCCAGAAAGAACAAAGCCTGCATACATCATGTCCCAGGAGACGAACGGAGTCCCTCTGGGGAAACTGGAGGACGCTTCGTTTGGATTTCAGACTCACAAAGACCATCAAGCATTTTCGGGTTCCTCAAAGATCCCAGGGGTCAGCCACTCATTGGTGCTGACTTCGGGCCTGAGCTGAGCTCTCCCTCTGCTCCTAAAATCCTTCCTCACCCTGCACAGAGGTCAGAGCCTGTGTTTCCCAGAGACCCTCTGGTCCCCTTTCCAGCCACGAGCAGGGTCCCCGCAGGTCCAGCCGGCTGCATGCTTGCCCCCACCCTCTGAGCCCCTCTGGTACTGTCTCCATCACTCACCCTGTCCATGCTGGCGCTGCTTTGGGCTGAGCTGTCTTTAAAAAATATATACATTGGCTGGGCACAGTGGCTCACACCTGTAATCCCAGCACTTTGGGAGGCTGAGGCGCGCTGATCACATCGTCAGGAGTTCGAGACCAGCCTGGCCAATGTGGTGAAACCCTGTCTCTACTAAAAATACAAAAATTAGCCGGGCATGGTGGCGTGCACCCGTAGTCCCAGCTACTCCGGAGGCTGAGGCAGGAGAATCGCTTGAACCTGGGAGGAGGAGGTTGCAGTCAGCCGAGATCCTGCCACTGCACTCCAGCCTGGCAAAAGAGGGAGTCTGTCTAAAAAAAAAAATACACACACACACACACACACATTTGCATTCTCCAGGCAGCTTACAAGCTAAAATCATGCTTTCCTCAACTGCACCCCGCAAAGGATCTCGTGTGAACCCGGTCTTCAACACTCTCTACAGCCCGGCTGGGATGGCTCCGATGTCTCCCAGGGTTAAAGCAAGCAAGGAACAGCCTCTGGGCCACAGTCCACGCCACCAGCAGGTGTGGCAGCCAGACGGGAAATTAACTTCCTGTGTATGTCAAACTAATATTTGTGGAAGAAAGAAACAATGTTGCAATCCTACCCAATGCGCACCCATTAAAATAAGAAACAAACCCAGCGGCCAAGCAGCGGCGGGGCTGGCTCCACAAAGACCCGCTGCCGCCGCCAGGGGGCGCTGCCAGGGTGCAGGGCGCAGATTGGAGGGGGAGTAAGGGGGCGTGGCCGTGAGGGAACATGGCGGCACGGAGGAGTTGTGGGGTGCTCGTTATTCAGAACCCCTCAGGAAAGAGAACTAAGTCGAAACAACCCGTCGACTTAACGTCGTTGATATTCCGTGCAGGACTAGGCTCTCCGCCCCGCGTTCTCGGGAACAGACGCCTGGGGATCCCGAGGCCGCAGGCGCTCAGATCAGAGTAGCATTGCAAAATCAGGGATGACTTAAAAACTTTTTCTTTTTGTAGAGACAGGGTCTGTCTGTGTTGCCCAGGCAGTTCTCGAACTCCTGGCCTCAAGGGATCCACCCGGCTCGGCCTCCCAAAGGATTACAGGCATGAGGCATGGCGCCTGGCCCAAGGATGGCATTTCTGATGCAGAAATACCGTGAGTGACGTGGCGTGAGTGTGGTCACTGTTAACGTGGGAGGAAAACAAGGAGAGGAGGTGTCTCTGCAGCCGAGGAAGAGTGTGTTCTCAAGAGGGAGGAGGACAACCTGCCATGGCTGGTGAGAGCCAGGCTGAAGTGTCTGTTGGACTTACCACGTGGGAGGCCAGTACGCCCTCAGGACGTCCCGGAGGTGGAGGCAGAAGTCGGGGGGAAATGGGCTGAAGGAAGGCCGGATAGAGGCAGGAGAAGCTCGCATGCCTCAAGATGATGAATGTGTTCATCCGTCCAGCCTGGCAGCCAGGTGACTTTGTCACCCCACTGCCCTCTCCCCACGACACCCTCTCTTCCGCTTGGACACAGTGGATTGGACACAGTGGATTCTACCTTTGCATTTATAATTCACAGCCTCAGCAAATATTTGAAGACGTGCGCAGCCCTGTTAAGCCTCAAGAAAAGATAAGAAAAGATGAAGCTGGGTCCTGTTTCTTCCCCGGAGCTTACTGTCTTGTTATCTCAGAGAGAAAAAAGGGCCGGAAAGGGCCGGGCGCGGTGGCTCACGCCTGTAATCCCAGCACTTTGGGAGTCCGAGGCGGGCGGATCACGAGGTCAGGAGATCTAGACCATCTTGGCTAACACAGTGAAACTCCGTCTCTACTAAAAATACAAAAATTAGCCAGGTGTGGTGGCAGCACCTGTAGTCCCAGCTATTAGGGAGGCTGAGGCAGGAGAATCGCTTGAACCCGGGAGGCAGAGGTTGCAGTGAGTCAAGATCTCACCACTGTACTCCAGCCTGGGCGACAGAGCAAGACTCTGTCTCAACAAACAAAACCAACAACAAAAAACTGAATGGGGTCTGAGGATCAGACTTTAGCATTGTTTCTTTTCTCTAGACAGAGCCTCGCTCTGTTGCCCAGGCTGGAGTGCAGTGGCACAATCTCGGCTCACTGCAACTTCCACCTCCCAGGTTCAAGCGATTCTTCTGCCTCAACATCCTGAGCAGCTGGGATTACAGGCGCCCTCCCTCCCACACCTGGCTAATTTTTTTGTTTTGTTTTGAGATGGAGCCTTACTGTCGCCCAGGCTGGAGTGCAGTGGGGCGATCTCAGCTCACTGCAACCTCCACCCCCGAGATTTCCTGCCTCAGCCTCCCGAGTAGCTGGGATTACACGTGTGCACCACCACACCCGGCTAATGTCTGTATTTTTACTAGAGACGGAGTTTCATCATATTGGTCAGGCTGGTCTCAAACTCCTGACCTCAGGTGATCCACCCGCCTTGGCCTCCCCAAGTGTGGGGATTACATGCGTGAACCTCCGCGCCTGGCCCCACGTAGTTTCTTGATTGCAAGAAGGCTGCCATGTGCCTGAGGGAGAAAAAGACGTGTTGATAAACGTCAGTCAGGCATGAGTGACAGAGGTACTGGCCATGAATTCCATGTTAATGAATCAACTAGACGTTATTAAATAAGGAACCTTGAGAGAGACACACGTACAAGGTTGACAATGAACTGCTTAACAAAACTGCTGTGGCCGGCAGCTCGGAGGAACCTGACTTTCTATGTCCCAGGAGCCAGGACCTAGGGGTGTTACTCACCAACACTCACGATAATTACATGATTCCATTTTGCTGCGACTTTGCAGAACTATCACTGAGCAACGCAAGGTGAAACATAAGCAGGGCCAGTCATGTTTGTTTTTTTCACAAGGTCAGACTTTTATTGATACTTAATCAGAAAAGCTATAACTACGCAGGGTTCCCAAGGTGGCAATTCCCCTTAGCACAACCCATTCACTCAGTAGCCATAGCCCCGGGCATTCAGGCTCAGGCCACTCCACAGGTCAGTCAACACTGAAAACCACAGACAGTAGTAAACTTAATACATAAATGTTAACAGATTATGGATTAAAATGTCCATATCAAAGCAGCACTTACATCAAGAGAAAAGAGGGGGTAGGCCGGGCACAGTGCCTCACGCCTGTAATCCCAGCACTATGGGAAGCCAAGGCAGGTGGATCACCTGACCAGCCTGGCTAACATGGTGAAACCCCATCTGTTCCTAAAATACAAAAAAATGAGGTGGGTGTGGTGGTATGTACCTATAATCCTCCTTGGGAGGCTGAGGCGGGAGAATCACTTGAACCTGCAAGGCGGAGCTTGCAGTGAGCCGAGACCGAGTCATTGCACTCCAGCCTGGGCAACAAGAATGAAACTCCGCCTCAAAAAAAAGAAAAAAGAAAAAAGAAAAAAAAAAATGTGGGTAAAACAGGGTTAATGAACCAGTCCAAGGAGAGCGAGGTGACCAAGAAGGAGGTCCTGCACTGATCCAGACATCTTGAAAGGTGGGAGTCCGGGCCTGGGCAGTGCCTTCAAGGGGAGATGTTGTGGCATTGGGAGGGACAGCAGATGGAGCCAGTCACCACTGCCGTGCAGCTGGTGAGGTCCTGCTCTTTTCACAGCCCTTGAGTCCTCTGGTGAAAACCAAGAGTAAAGACTATACGATAAGCTGGGCACAGTGGCTCACATTCTCTAATCCCACTGCTTTGGGAGGCCGAGGCAGAGGGATCACCTGAGGTCAGGAGTTCAAGACCAGTCTAGGCAACATAACAAAACCCTGCATCTACAAAAAATACAAAAATTAGCCAGGCATGATGGTGCACACCTGTAGCTCCCGTTACTCAGGAGCCTGAGGAAGAAGGATGGCTTGAGCCTGGGAGGTGGAGGCTGCAGTGAGCTGTGATCATCCCAGTGCCCTTCAGCCTGAGCCACAGAGGAAGACTGTTGGGCCTCTGAGCCCAAGCCAAGTCATCGCATTCCCTGTGACTTGCACTATACGCCCAAATGGCCTGAAGTAACTGAAGAATCCCAAAAGAGATGAAAATGCCCTGCCCCGCCTTGACTGATGACATTCTACCACAAGTGAAAATGGCCGGTCCTTACCGTAAGTGATGACATTACCTTGTGAAAGTCCTTTTCCTGGCTCATCCTGGCTCAAAAGGCTCTCCCCTACTAAGCACCTTGTGACCCCCACTCCTGCCCACCAGAGAACCACCCCCCTTTGACTGTAATTTTCCTTTCCCTACCCAAATCCTATAAAACGGTCCCAACCTTATCTCCCTTCGCTGACTCTTTTCGGATTCAGCCCGCCTGCACCCAAGTGATTAAAAAGCTTTATTGCGGCCAGGCGCAGTGGCTCATGCCTGTAATCCCAGCACTTTGGGAGGCCGAGGCGGACGGATCACAAGGTCAGGAGATCGAGACCATCCTGGCTAACACGGTGAAACCCCGTCTCTACTAAAAATACAAAACAATTAGCCAGGCGAGGTGGCTGGTGCCTGTAGTCCCAGCTACTCGGGAGGCTGAGGTGGGAGAATGGCGTGGACCCAGGAGGCGGAGCTTGCAGTGAGCCGAGATTGTGCCACTGCACTCCAGCCTGGGCAACAGAGCGAGACTCCGCCTCAAAAAAAAAAAAGAGCCTTATTGCTCACACAAAGCCTGTCTGTCTGGTGGTCTCTTCACACGGATGTGCATGACAAAGACCCTGTCTAAAAAATAAAACAAGCTGGGCGCGGTGGTTCACGCCAGTAATCCCAGTACTTTGAGAGGCTGAGGCAGGCAGGTCACCTGAGACCAGGAGTTCGAGACCAGCCTGACTAACATGGAGAAACCCTGCCTCTACTACAAATACAAAATTAGCCTGGCGTGGTGGTGCAGGCCTGTAATCCTAGCTACTTGGGAGGCTGAGGCAGGAGAATCGCTTGAACCCGGGAGGTGGAGGTTGCGGTGATCCGAGATCACACCACTGCACTCCAGCCTGGGCAACAAGAGCGAAACTCCGTCTCAAAACAAATAAAGGAAAAACAAAACAACAAAAAAGAGTGTGCCTGGTCGTGTCTGTCCTTACCTGAATAGGCGTAGTCTCTATTGATTAGGCGACCATCTGGTCCTGTTAGCACGATGCTTTTTGGGTTTGAGGGAGGGTCTGCTTTGCTGCCCAGGTTCTAGTGCAGGGCACATTCACAGCTGACTAATGCCTCCACCACCCAAGGGGTGCAAGCCACCATGCCGGGTTAATTTATTTTTGTAGAGACAGGGTTTCGGGTTTCGCCATGTTCACCAGGCTAGTCTTGAACTCCTGTCAGGCCTCTGAGCCCAAGCTAAGCCATCATATCCCCAGTGACCTGCATGTATACATCCAGATGGCCTGAAGCAACTGAAGATCCACAAGAGAAGTGAAAATAGTTTTAACTGAGGACGTTCAACTGACTACATTCCACCACTATAATTTGTTTCTGCCTCACCCTAACTGATCAACGCACTTTGTAATCTCCCCCACCCTTAAGGTTCTTTGTAATTCTCCCCACCCTTGAGAATGTACTTTGTGAGACCCACCCACTACCCGCAAAACATTGCTCCTAACTCCACTGCCTATCCCAAAGCCTGTAACAACTAATGATAATCCCATCACCCTTTGCTGACTCTCCTTTAGGACTCAGCCCGCCTGCCCCTAACAGCCTGGTTGCTCACACAAAGCCTGTTTGGTAGTCTCTTCACACGGACCTGTGAGACACTGACCTCAGGCCATCCTCCCACCTCGGCCTCCCAAAGTGCCCGGATTACAAGCATGAGCCACCGTGCTTGGTCTGCTAATTTCTTATTTCTGCAGAGATGGGATCTCGCTATGTTGCCCAAGCTGGTCTCCATGTTCTGGGCCCACCCCCTCCTCCTGCCCAGCCGGACGCGGTCGTCCCCAGACGGAGCCCCTTACGGGCAGGGCGTTCTGTACAGAGACCGCAGTCCTAGGCAGAGTCAACCCCACGCGGCCACATAACCGCCCAGGGGGCCGGGGGCAGCGCGGTGAAATGAGAAAGGGTTACACTGGAGGATCCGGGTGCTGGGGACACTGACATTTTCGGTATTATTCTTGAAGCTTTTCCCTAAGTTTGAAATGACCTAAAAACACGTTGTTTTGAGATGGAGGCCTCCTGGGACCCGCAGGAGGCGCGGCCGTGGGCGGGTGGGCCGGGCGGGAGGCGCCGGATGGGTCGCTAGGCCTCCTCCCTCACGCCGGCCTACCCCTCCTGCCCCACAGGACCCCGGCCGCAACCCTGACAGCTTCCCCGCGCCTCGCCCGCCCCACTGCGCCTGCGCGGAGCCGCCTCATTGTGACTCAGCAAGCGCGCCGCCTGCGAGAAGCGACTGGACGCTTCGAGAAGGGAAGCGGAAGGGCCAGGAGTGGGCGGGCCTGCGCGGCGCGGCGGGATAGGATTGGCCGGATGGCTGGTGACGTCTTCGAGGCGCGCCGACTCTACTGGGCCGCGGCCTGGCGGGATTGGCCGGTCTCCGGGAGACGTCGTCGGGGCGCGCCCGGAAACCCGAAGGCCGAGACGGCTCTCAGGTCCGGGGGGTGCAGATAAATGGCCGTAGGCCGCTGGCGGCGCGATGTCGCGTTTTGCTGTGGGCGTAGGTGTGCGTCCGACAGCCTCTCGGTTCCAGTGTCGAGGTTCTTTCTGCTTTGCTACCCGGAGCCGACTACGAAGGAGGACACCTGCGTTTCTGTCTCCTCCATCTGTTACCGCAGCTGCCTGGGTCCCGCACGAGAGCTAGGTATGGGGCCGGGATTACGCTGTCCCCCGGGGCCAAGGTCTGCCGGGGGTCGGGCCTGCCAGGGGAGGTCAGGCTGTTCGGGGGTTCGGCCTGTCTGTTGAGAGTCCGGCTGTTTGCTGGGAACCGGGCTTGCTGAGGGTCTGGCTGTCTGTTGGGGGCCGGGCCTGCCGGGGGTCTGGCGGTTGGGGGTCCGGCCTGTCTGCTGGGGGCCAGGCCTGCCATTGGGGCCGTAGTACCGAGTCGGACGGGATCGTTAACTCGCCAGCCGAGCGACAGCCACGTAGAAGTGTCTGTTTTCTTGCTACATGCCCGGCCCGCCAGGGTAGGGTGTTGGCTTCTTCGGACGGCTGTTGTGAGTCCAGAACAAAATCATTTGGGGATTCACATCAAATCGTTGTGAATTCCTTGAACAAAACAATTTCGGAACGCTTGCTGTGTGTCGGGCACGGGGAGCTAGTAATAAAGCAGCTGATCCGTAATTGGAAACTGTGGGCGAATATGGGCAGGGAAAGGACTAATGGGCACCTTGAGTAGCGGGTGTGTAACTTAGAGGGAACTGGGGAGGCTTGGAGTGGCTTTAAACCGAGGCAGGAGGGGATGAGTAGACGTTTGCTGTGGGCGAGAGTGTTCCAGTTACAGGGGACAGCCTAGGAGGCCTCCAGGAGGGTGGAGAGAGCTGATGGGAAGGTCAGGAAAAGGCCCCGGGAGGGCTAGTAGTGGGTACTAGATGACGGGAACCTCGTGAGCCCCA
Source organism: Papio anubis (assembly GCF_008728515.1). Lineage (NCBI taxonomy): Eukaryota > Metazoa > Chordata > Mammalia > Primates > Cercopithecidae > Papio > Papio anubis. The sequence goes on from NC_044979.1 coordinate 147,932,674, forward strand.
GGAAAAGGCCCCAGGAGGGCTATTGGGTACTAGATCATGGAGGGGACCTCGTGAACCCCTTGATTCTCTCTTGAGTGCAGCAATTTCACCAGCTGTTTGCCTGTTTTCCATGGTGACTTAACAGCTTGCGCTTCTCCCTGATCAACTCCAGGTTGATGTCATCGAGGAATAAGTTCACAGACTCAGTGCCTAAGGGAGTTGGAGAGGCGAGGGATAGAGTTAAATCTCTGGATAATGGAGTCAGCTAACGTGATTTAGCACCTAGTAACAGAGTTTTGTTTATGTCAACAAGTATATTCCATGGATAAAATTGTGACTTAAAATTCACCAGAATCGTAATCATCACTGGCAGCTGTGTGAATTGGCTGTCGCCCCTCTCAGTGTGAGTTGAAATAGAAACCCGAGTTCAAGGAGTGCTTCATAGACTAGGAATTAAAAGGCTAGAAAGGAGTCCGTGTCTCTTAATGGGATTAATTACGAATGGCCGACACCTGGTATTTGTACTCAAACTCCATTGAACGCTCCCCACACAGCGCGTTTGTTGACTTTCATTAGCTATAAATTGTAAATCCTGGTGACTGAAGGGCAGTCCAGCTTTCCTCCTAACTATTCTAATTCTCGTAGGTGATACTTAACTCTGCCCTCAGCGTTTTGAGCACTGTTCTCATAATGGAGTTTCCTGATTTGGGGAAGCATTGCTCAGAAAAAACTTGCAAGCAGCTAGGTAAGTACTTTTGAAGAGACTTAATGGAAAATGGTATTTTGTTGGGGGGAAGCTGACTGTTATGTTAATTAGCTGATAATTGTGTCTTGGCCTTCCTGGCTTTTCAGTATTGGGAACTGCGCTGGTGCAGGTTCTGTTGGACACTTAGCATCCACCACAGGCAGGGTGCAGGGGTGCAGGCTGGCAGGGCTGAGTGGATCCAGTGTGCTGCTTGAGTACTTGCAATGCCTCAGGCCATGGGGTCTCTCTCTAAAAGACAGCCTGACCCTGGGATTGTTTTCGCATGTGTGGGCCTTGAGGACCTATCCATCTTATAAGCCTGAAGCACTCAGTGTAGGTAAACACTTTGATAGTCCCTTCTAGAATTATTTTGTTCCAGTCTTTAAAACACTTCCCTGTTTTTTGTGTTTTAGATTTTCTTCCAGTAAAATGTGATGCGTGTAAACAAGATTTCTGTAAAGATCATTTTACATATGCTGCACATAAGTGTCCGTTTGCATTCCAGAAGGTAATTCATTCTTAATTCAAAAGATTCTCATCTTCACTGTCTGAAGCTGCACTGTCTTGCTGGTATGGTAGGACTAGCCACGCGTGGCTAACTCAGTGAAACTTAAATTTTAAAATCCGGTTTCTCAATCCCACTAGCCTTGTTTCACGTGCCCGCTGTTAGGCAGTACAGATGAACATTTCTGCCCTCACAGGTCTTTCTGTTGGATGACTCTCAGGCAACTGAGATCTTATTGTCAGGGACTCATGGAGTCACTTAGTTGTAACCTTGTGTTCCAGCTTACTTAAGATGTTCAAGGGCTGGGCGCGGTGGCTCAAGCCTGTAATCCCAGCACTTTGGGAGGCCGAGACGGGCGGATCACGAGGTCAGGAGATCGAGACCATCCTGGCTAACACGGTGAAACCCCGCTTCTACTAAAAAAATACAAAAAACTAGCCGGGTATGGTGGCGGGCGCCTATAGTCCCAGCTACTCAGGAGGCTGAGGCAGGAGAATAGTGTGAACCCAGGAGGCGGAGCTTGCAGTGAGCTGAGATCCAACCACTGCACTCCAGCCTGGGCGACAGCAAGACTCCATCTCAAAAAAAAAAAAAAAAAAAAGTTCAAATACATGGTTCCTTTGATCCGTTACACCATAGCTGTGTCTTCACGGGATGCAAGAGAGGTTTTAATATTTGACTTGGAAGTCAATCAGGAAGGCAGTAAATATGCTTACTTATTTGAATAACTGCAGCCTTGACGTCGTATTTTGGTGACTGCCAGAGTACACAGTAGAAACTGAAAGAGGACTCTAAGGACATGAGCTTGCCCCCGAGTCCAGAGGTTTGAGACTTCTGTTGTTGACTTTTCAGATGGTTCCCAGCCCATGTTCGCTTTGTCTCTGGTTAGGTCACAGGTCGTTTTGGTGAACTCTGCCGCTTGACCCTGGTGGCGGTGGTAATGTGGGTGGCCCAGCATTCTCTGCTCTGACCAGTGTTGGCCAGGGTCTGACCCTCCAGCCATTTTTAGGTCATCACCGAGGGTAGGGAGAGTGACTCACATTCCCTGCGTTTACTAGGCACGGATGACTAAGCCAGACTGCCCAGCGTGTCTTCCCACTGCCCCTTCCTGCCCTGGCATGGGCGGGGTCTGGCTGGAGACCGTTTACTAATACTTTATTTCTTCATTTGACCAAATGAGGGAGCACCACCACCTGTGACTCTCCCAGCTCGGGCTGCAGATAATTAAGGTGTGCCCATAATTCCGTGATCACCTGTCACCCGTTTGATGTCGGTTGCCACCTCAGTTTTCTCATTGGCCTTTCCATCAACTCCTGTCCTGGCTCAGGTTTTTAGCCTTGCTGGGCCTTAGCTGCTGGGCGGTCCTCCCCTCCAGAGCCCCCAGCTCAGGTTTTTAGCCTTGCTGGGCCTTCAGCTGCTGGGCGGTCCACCCCTCAGAGCCCCTGCAACCTTTGCCTGCAGCCAGTGACGGTTGTTAGTGCCTGGGAGCTCGCCCTGGTTACACGTGGCCTCATCTGGGCACAAACAACTTTCCAGGTACATAGAAGCTGCCGGGAAACCGCAGAGGGGATCAGGCCGTTGGTGATTGAGGGGAGCTGGAGGGTCTTTGTGGTCTGTGTTTCCCTCCATCTCCTCCCTGTGGAGGCGTCTGGGCAGGCTCTGCTCTCACCTGGGCGATGCCAGCCTGAGATGGCCCCAGTTGGTTTCTGCAGTCAGCTGAAGTCCATTCGTTGAAATTTCACTGGACTCCTTAGGGCAGCTGATGCCCACATTCTAGAGATGGCTGCCGCTAATCCGTGACCCAACGATGCTTTGTTGTCAGAGGGCTCGGGAGACCGGTTTTTGTACTCTGTGTTTAAGTGTGTGCCGCGCAGGAGTACCCGTTTAAAACTTTTGTGAGTGTAGGTTGTATGAGTCTCAGATGCCATCTTACCTTTGTTGTGAAGGGGTAGCCTGCCCCTCCACACCTGTGGGTGTTTCTCCTTAGGTGGAACGAGAGACTTGAGAAAAGAAATAAGACACAGACAAAGTATAGAGAAAGAAAAGCGGGGGCCCAGGGGACCGGCGCTCAGCTTACAGAGGACCCACGCCGGCACCGGCCTCTGAGTTCCCTTAGTATTTATAGATAATTATCTTTACCATCTTAAAAATAAGGGAGTGGCAGGACAATAGGATCGTTTTTAGGGAGGAAATTAGCAGTAAGACATAAGAAGGATCTCTGTGACATGAATAAGTTTAAAGGAAAATCCTGTGCCTTGAGATAAACCTTTTAGCAACATTGTTTCATCCTATCACATGGGGATAAACCTTGGACAATACCTAGCTTTTCTAGGAACAAAGACACACCCTGCACGCCCAAAATCCATTGAACCTTGAGTTACCACAGCACATGTCTCTTGCAAGGACAAGGTTGGGGGTAGGGTCACAGATTAACAGCATCTCAAATACAAAACAAAATGGAGTCTCTTATGTCTACTTCTTTCTATATAGACACAGTAACAGGCTGATCTCTTTCTTTTCCCCACATGTTGTTTTTAGGATGTTCAGGTCCCAGTATGCCCACTCTGTAATACTCCCATCCCAGTGAAAAAGGGCCAGATACCAGACGTGGTGGTTAGTGATCACATTGACAGAGACTGTGACTCTCATCCTGGGAAGAAGAAAGAGAAGGTAAGGACAGAGCCCACCTCAGTTCCTTCATCCGAGAAGCCTGGTTTTTCCTTGGGAAGAGTCAGTTTTCTACCTGAAAATTAGTCTCAATAGTTGATATACAAAGTAGAAAAGTTGTGACCTAAGGCTGCATTGTCCCTGTGCTAAACTGCGAGCGGCCTGAGTTTTGAGTTTTATAAATGTTCTTTAATATGAGGGATCCCAGGTCAGGTTCGTCGTTCTTGATTGGAATTTACTAGTTTACCTCCTGAGACGGAGAATTCACATGGCTTTCTAGATCCATTCTGTTCATGTGCCTTTCGTTTCTTTTTTTTGTTTTCTTTTTTTGTGACAGAGTCTCGCTCTGTCACCCAGGCTGGAGTGCAGTGGTGCTGTCTTGGCTCACCGCAACCTCCGCCTCCTGGGTTCAAGCGATTCTCATGCCTCAGCCTCCCGAGTAGCTGGGACTACAGGTGTATGCCACCACACCCAGCTCAAGGAGCTTCTCTAGGGAGCTGGCTACTGTCAGGCTTAATCTGTTCCTAGTCACGGGTCCTGGTTGGTGGTTACAAACTATCTTAGTATATGATGTTCAGTACTTTACAATTATATTACCATAAACCAAGTAACTCTTAGTCTCAAACATAGAGAATAAAATTGGTGTTCCTTAGTCTGCCACACAAAACCCTCTGTACGGAAGCTTGCTCTGGTCCCCCCCTGTCTGGCCCTGTCTGGTTCCCCCTGCTGTGGCTGTGTCCTGGGACCCTCAGCCTTTGGAGGTCTCTTAAGCCTCTGAGACACCACAGCTCTCTCTGGCATACCCACTTCTCCCACACGACACAGTTTCCCTTGGTGGGGGCTCACCTAGCACTGCCCTAAGGCCCCCGCACAGGTGTGCCCTCCAGGCTGCTGCTGGCCCACTCTGCTCCCGCCCTTGTGGTGGGCATGGTCTGTTCTGCCTGCATCCCTGCATGGGTCCCTCCTGCATGGTCGCTCAGCATGGCCATGCCTGCCTGCCTTGACCGGAGGGCCACCCCCGGCTGCTGGAACCCTCCCCACTCTGCTTGCCGCCTTCCCCTTTTGGAGTTCTGACTCTAGGAATTTACATGGCTGCCTACACCCTGGCACCAAAAAAAAAAACACTGGGTACAGGGACGCCCAGTAGATATATATATATTTTTTTTTTTTTGATGAGTCATCCTGCTCGCCAGGCGCTGGAGTGCAGTGGCGGTCATCGCGGCTCGCCTCCGGGTTCCAGCCATTCTCCTGCATAAACCTCCCGAGTGATGGCTGGGACTGCGAGCGCCACATCGCGTGGCCTAGTTTTTCATATTCTTTTTTAGTAGAGGCCGAGGTTTCGTGTTAGCCAGGATGGTCTCGATCTCCTGACACGTGATCATGGGTATACCGGCCTCCCAAAGTGCTGGGATTACCGGAGACCGACCGCAGCGCCCGGCCTAGATATTTTTCTTGATGGGGACAACCTCCCCTGTCCCAGAGCTCCTGGAGCCAGTGCCTCTGTGGGGCTTGCCTGTCACCCGTGCTTGGCCTCCTTCCCTCCTGCTCCCTGCTTCCTGGCTGCTGCTGTCTGTTGTCCTCCCAGCAGCCCCTCCGGGCCATCTTCATGGGAATCCCAGCTTCAATGCTGGCTTTTCTTTTTTTTTTTTTTTTGAGACGGAGTCTCGCTCTGTCGCCCAGGCTGGAGTGCAGTGGCTGGATCTCAGCTCACTGCAAGCTCCGCCTCCCAGGTTCACACCATTCTCCTGCCTCAGCCTCCCGAGTAGCTGGGACTACAGGCGCCCGCCACCTCGCCCGGCTAATTTTTTTGTATTTTTTAGTAGAGACGGGGTTTCACCGTGTTAGCCAGGATGGTCTTGATCTCCTGACCTCGTGATCCGCCCGAAAGGGACAAAGTCTTGCTCTGTTGCCCAGGCTGGAGTGCAGTGGCGCGAGGTTGCTCACTGCAACCTCTGCGTCCTGGATTCTAGCAATTTCCCTGCCTCAGCCTCCCGAGTAGTTGGAATTACAGGCACACGCTGCCATGCCTGGCTAATTTTTTATATTTTAGTAGAGATGGGGTTTCACCGTGTTGCCCAAGCTGGTCTCGAACTCCTGAGCTCAGGCACTTCAGCCGTCTTGGCTTCCCAAAGTGCTGGGATGACAGGCATGAGCCACCGTGCCCGGCCCCATGTTCTTCTTACCTGCACTGAGATGGTCAAATGAAATTTTGCATCTGTACTGTGTGCAGACAGGAGCCATGTCTAGTTTAAATGTGAATGTTCTTACTGGGGGCTGTTAAAAGAATTTCTTATTAAGGTCGGCACAGTGACTCACACATGTATTCTTAGCACTTTGGGAGGCCAAGGTGGGAGGATCACTTGAGGCTGAGTTTGAGACCAGCCTGGGCAACATGGGAAGACCCCACGTCTACTAAAATAGACAAAATTAGCTGCATGTGGCGGTGTGCACCTGCAGTACCAGGTACTAGTGAGGCTGAAGCAGGAGAATCACTTGAGCCCAGGAGGCAGAGGTTGCAGTGAGCCGAGATTGAGCCACTGCACTCCAGCCTGGGCAACAGAGCGAGACCCTGTCTCCAAAAAAAGAACGACTTGTTGAAGTCATTTTGCTCTCTCAGATTTTTACATACCGTTGCTCAAAAGAGGGCTGCAAGAAGAAAGAGATGCTGCAGATGGCATGTGCCCAGTGTCACGGCAACTTCTGTATCCAGCACAGACACCCTTTGGACCATAGCTGCAGACACGGGAGTCGCCCTACCGTCAAAGCCGGGTGAGAAGAGACTCAGCTGCGATGGCTTGGAACACGCAGTAGCCTGCGTGGAAGCAGCTTGCACTCTAGTGGGAGGCGGCGCCCCATCGAGCACCGTCACACACTGACTGCTGACCTTGTTTGTTGAGGGAGATGGGACTATAATAAAGTTGAATGCTGAAGTTGATTCTGGTGGTTCTCATTTCCCACTACTGCCGTCACCAAGTACTACAAACTGGGCGGCTCAAACCACAGAAATCAGTTCTTTCACAGTTCTGGGGGCTGGAAGTCCAGGCGCAGGGTGTTGGCAGTGCCGGCCCCTTCTGAGGCCTGCGGGGAGCATCGGCTTCATCTCCCCAGCATCTCGGGGCTCGTCGATGCGCAACCCCCGTCTCCACCTTCATCTTCACACGCCATTCTGTGTATGTCCTGACTTCCCCTTTTTGTAAGGATGCTGGTCATGTGATCCCACACTCGTGATCCCTTAAAGACTTGTGACTTTTGGAAAGACCCTGTCTCCACAGAAGGTCACACTCTGAGGTACTGAGTCTAGGGCTCCAGCGTGTCTTGGGGATATGATTCAACTCATAATGCTAATATTTGTCAAATTGGGAGGCATCTGCATCTGCTAAGCTGTTGCACCTGGTGGTGTCTTGTGTCTGTCCCTGGGCCGGGTCGGTGGTAGTCGCTTACCTGCAGGAAGCTGTGTGGGTTCTTGCGGTCAGCACGTGGAGGCTGAGCTGACCATCCACCCTCTCTGTAGGTGTTCACCCATGACAGCCTCTGAATCTAAGCCGTCGGGAGATTTCCTCGCCCTGGCTCCTGGAGGGCTGGCCCAGCGACTCAGGTACTGGTTCACCCGGCTCATGTGAACGCAGTTAGGTCTGCGTGGGGTGCTGCAGCTCTTCAGTGGTGACCATGGAAAGGCTGCGTGTGTAACTACAGTGTGACGCGATGCTCCAGTGGTGTGACTTCATCAGGGTGGATGAAGGACACAGGACCGGGGCCCCAGGTTACAAAAGCAGCTCACTCCACAAGCTCGCAGCAGCATCGAAGAGCTGGTTTCTGAAACATCTTTCTGCCCTCCAAGATCTTCAGACCAACCCTTCTGTGTCATTCAAGACAAACCTGAAGAGAGTTGTTCTTTGTTCTTTGTGGTGGAAAGTAGAGTGATTAGGTCCTTCCCATCGGCGCTGCCGTGTGGGTTATCTCCACTCTAGAAAACTTCCGCACTTGGGTACCCCCGTACTTCTAATGGCAAATAGCCTGAAACCTTGAAACTTTCCCATTGAAATACACACATTAGGCTGGGCGTGGTGCCTCACACCTGTAATCCCAGCACTTTGGGAGGGCGAGGTGGGTGGATCACCTAAGGTCAGGAGTTCAAAACCAGCAACCAGACGGCTCACTTGTGCACTCTTCACCATGTTGCCTCTGTAACGATGTGGCTCTCTGGCCGAGAAGGTGGGGAAGGACATCCACCTGCCTGGCTGAGGGTTCTTGTCCAGCGGTGGCCACAGGCACTACTCACATTCCCTGAGGCACGGCTGTGCCTGCTCCTGACTTCCAAGGGGCTGGGACTCGCTGTGTGAGAGAAGGTGTGTCTTCCTGGACCAATTGTCCCTGCCACAGCCAACTTAAAACAGGCACAGTTCAGCCAGGTGCAGTGGCTCACGCCTGTAATCCCAGCACTTTGGGAGGCGGAGGCAGGCGGATCACCTGAGGTCAGGAGTTGGAGACCAGCCTGGTCAACATGGTGAAACCCCATCTCTACTAAAACAAAAATTAGCCAGGTGTGGTGGTGGCACACACTTGTAATGCCAGCTACTCAGGAGGCTGTGGCAGGAGAATCACTTGAACTTGGGAGGCGGAGGTTGCAGTGAGCCGAGATTGTGCCACTCCACCTCCAGCCTAGGAGACAGTGAGACTCAATCTCAAAAAAAAAAAAAAAAAAGCACGGTTGTCAGCAGCCAGCCAGCCTGAGAGACAGCTGCTTTGCACCTGGATGTGATTTCAGCACCAGCAAAGTTGCAAAATGCCACCTGTTGAAGATGGCTCTGTCCAGTGACGAAGCAGTGGAAACTTCCAGAAGTGACTTAAAACAACAGTGGCAGGATAGGGCTTCCTCAAGTACTGGAGATTACAGGAGACTGGGTTTTATGGGATTGAAAAGCAGAAAGCCAAAACAATGCAGGGGAGGGGAGGGAGGATGGGGTGTGAGGTCCACAGTCCTTCGTGGCTTAGATGACAGATGCACCCTTCGTGGCCTGACACTCTCCACCACTGTCTGATTTTGTGAAGCGATGAACACGGGTAACATAAATACTGGTCTTAGGTTTATACTGACAGCTACTATGCACATCAAGAGTGCAGTGATTTCCTGGGAACTTAGGGGGTGCTGGAATAAGGTGAAATAAAATGCCCCTGAGTTCCATCCTGATCTGAACTGCCCTGGCCATCCAGATGTGCCCACCAGGCATCCCGCTGAGAGTTCACAAAAACACGAGCCACTGCATTTTTTTTTTTTTCTGGTTTCACCGTCTAAAAATGTAACGGGCAGGGTTTGTATTGTTTCCGTTGTATGAAAAGGTGATCAGACCTGCAGTCAGGCAAACAATGTTTCTGTCAATGACGGACCACCCGATGATGCTGTATTTTCACTATACCTTTTTATTTCAATCTGTCACAAACTTGTTTGCTTTTATTACTTTCAGTTGACATAATTGTACATACTGATGGGGTACATTGTGGTATTTGGAGGAGTTTGAGACCAGCCTGGCCAACATGGTGAAAACCCGTCCCCCCTAAAAATATAAGCAGCCAGTCATGGTGGTGGGTGCCTGTAATCCCAGCTACTTGGGAGGCTGAGGCAGGAAGATTGCTTGGACTCGGGAGGCAGAGGTTGCAGGGAGCCGAGATCGCACCACTGTACTCTAGCCTGGGTGACAGAGCAAGACTCCATCTCAAAAAAAACAAAAACGAGCTGGTCATCCTTCAGTCCGACAGAATGCTGGGATGTAATCCTCCCAGCAGGCTGGACCACACCAGGCCTAGGTTTAGAAGCACAAACACGCAGCGCCGTGCCACAGTGGCCCACAGCATTCAGCGCACTCGCACTCTGCACACGTTTGTCGCCTGGGAGCCACAGACTATGCCCTACAGTCTAGGTGTGGAGGAGGCCGGACCATCGGACCATTGAACTGTGTCAGTCACTCTAGGATGTTTGCACAACAATGCAATCACCTGACCACGCACATCCCTGACACTAGGTGACATGTGACTGTTTCTGTGCTTATTTCATGGGGTCTGTCCTAGGCCAGCGGTTCCCAAGCCCTAGCCTGTGTCAAAACACAGGGCTCCTTTCGGGAGGGTGCTGGACCCCACCCCGAGGCCCTGATTCTGTGGTCTGAGGTGGACTCAGGTTTACACCTGGAGCTGCCTGGGTGACACGTCTGGTCTGGGACTGCGCCTGGACAAGCCGTTTCCCTGCGTCTCCAGCACTGCCGGCCATGTGTGCTGTGGAGCAGTGAAAGTGCAGACGGCACAGTGTTCAGTGTGGTTAAGTTTAAAAACCACTAACTTGGTTCAGTCAGTGGAAAACTTAGGTACGTTAGGAACCTGGGTATGTGAACTGAATTTGCAGATGAGGTGTTCTAATGAAAAAATGTTTTTAATTTTTAAAGTCTTAAACAATGTTCTGATAATTTAATGTTCAAATTGAGATGTTTCCAGCCGGGCCCAGTGGCTTACGCCTGGAATCCCAGCACCTTGGGAGGCTGAGGTGGGCGGATTGCTTGAGCCCAGACGTTTGAGACAGGATTGGGCAATGTAGTAAGATGAAGTATCTCAAAAAAATAAGTAGCCGGGCATGATGGCGTGTGCATGTGGTCCCAGTTACTCAGGAGGCTGAGGTGGGTGGATCACCTGAGCCTGGGGACGTCAAGGCTGCAGTGAGCTGTGATCACACCACTGCACTCCAGCCTGGGTGACAGAGAGCAAGACTGTCTCATTAAAAAAAAAAAAAAAAAAAAAGGCACGATGGCTCACACCTGTAATCCCAGCATTTTGGGAGGCTGAGGCAGGCGGATCACAAGGTCAGGAGTTCAAGACCAGCCTGGCCAACATGGTACCACCCCGTCTCTATTAAAAATACAAAAATTAGCCAGGCGTGGTGGCAGGCATCTGTAATCCCAGCTACTTGGGAGTCAGGAGAATCACTTGAACCCAGGAAGAGGAGTTGCAGTAAGCTGAGATTGTGCTATTGCATTCCAGCCTGGCCCACAAAGTGACACTCTGTCTCAAAAAAAAAAGTATCCAAAACACACTGGGCTTTGAAGACAATACCAAATATCTATCGGTCTGTCTGTCTGTCTGTCTGTCTGTCTCTCTCTCTCTCTCTCTCTCTCACTCACTGTTAAAAGTATTGTTTCCATGTTGCCTTTATTGTAGAGTGGGGTCCAGGCATCCACTGGGAGGCTTGGAACAGATCCCTAGAGGATAAACGGGGACTGCTGTATAATTTTTGTAGCACAGAGTTAGAAGTGTGTGTATATTTCTAGAAATGCAAATAAAACCAAGGCCTGAAGAGTAAAAAAAAATTATATGTTGAAATAATATTTTGAACATGCTAGGTTAATAAAGCATTAAAATGAATTTCACTTGTTTAAAAAATATTTACATGTTGAAATAATATTTTGAATATGCTAGGTTAATAAAGCATTAAAATGAATTTTACTTGTTTAAAAAACATTTACATGTTGAAATAATATTTTGAATATGCTAGGTTAATAAAGCATTAAAATGAATTTCACTTGCTGGGTTTTACTGTGGTTGCTCAAAATTTGGAAACTGGGTGGTCAGCTTGGTGCTGTCTCTGTTGGATGGCATAGTCTAGCACTCTCACCAAAGGCCAAACAGCCCTGGCACGTTTTCTCAGCAGGGAGGGGCAGTGCCTGGTTCATGCGCTAGGTTTTCTGTCTTCGATTTGACGGAGTATTGAAGTATAAAACTTAAGAGCAAGGCCAGGCGTGGTGGCTCAGGCCTCTAAGACGAAAACTTTGGGGGGCCAAGGTGGGTGGATCACTTGAACCCAGAAGTTCGAGACCAGCCTGGGCCACATGGCAAAACCCTGTCTCTACAAAAAATACAAAAATTAGCCAGGTGTGGTGGTGCATGCCCGGAGTCCCACCAACTCGGGAGACAGAGGTGAGAGGATTGCTTGAGCCCAGGACCTCAAGGCTGCAGTGAACCATGTTTGTGCCACTGCACTCCAGTCTGGATGACAGAGCGAGACCCTTCTCAAAAAAAAAGTTGGTGGAACCCGAAGCCTCCCTGATGGAAATGAAGGTGTCCCCAGAGCGTCACTCAGAGCAGGTGAGTCGGCCGTGGCCCCGCTGGCTGGAGCGTCAGAGCAGGCGAGTCGGCTGTGGCCCTCCTGGCTGGAGCGTCACTCAGAGCGGGCGAGCTGGCCGTGGCCCTCCTGGCTGGAGCGTCACTCAGAGCGGGCGAGTCGGCCGTGGCCCTGCTGGCTGGAGTGTCACCCAGAGCAGGCGACTCGGCCGTGGCCCCGCTGACTGGAGCATTAGAGTCAACCGTGGAGGTCACCAGCCCTGCCTGAAGAAGCGGATTTGGACCTGGACTGGTGGGGCGTGGGAGCAGATGTTTGCAGATGCTGAACGTTTTCTCTTGCTGGGTTGGACAGGCTCGCAATCCTGTTTCTGGCGTCTCCCGTCGTCACCCCACCTGCCTACAGCGGGGGAAGCACGTCTCGGGAAGCGTCCTCGCCCCCTGCCGTGGGGGCTCTCCTTTGTCTGAGTTGGGCTTTGGCTGGCATCACTGGGTTTTTTGGGCAGGGCCCAGGGCCACGCTGTCGCCCCTGGTGCCCAGCATTTTGGACAGGATCCTGGGAGCCTGGCTGCTACTTCCCTTTCTGGTGTACGGGCTGCAGTATCAAACATTTTCACAAGATGTCCCCAAAAGGCCTTTGAGTCAGAGTGAGGGTTGACAGCGTCCAGCATTCCTGGTGAGAAATTAGGTGCAGCGTCACAGGAAGGACGGATGTAACCAGCCGGTCAATCCTAACTCAGTTTCTCTAGGTTAACAAAGTTAAAAGGGGTCGGGGATATTTTTAAATGTACTCTTCATTAACCTTCCAGATGTATTCTTTTCTGTAAGCCTAAGACTGCACTTGAAAGATCAGCTCTGAAATGAGTTCCTAAAATAGGTCAGTGGCTGAAATTGCCGTAGTTTCCCAAATGTTAAGCTTAAGAATGAGGATCTTTCGGCCGGGCGCGGTGGCTCACGCCTGTAATCCCAGCACTTTGGGAGGCTGAGGTGGGCGGATCACGAGGTCAGGCGTTCGAGACCAGCCTGGCCAGCATGATGAAACCCCGTCTCGACTAAAGATACAAAAAAAATTAGCCAGGCGTGGTGGCACGTGCCTGTAATCCCAGCTACTTGGGAGGCTGAGGCAGGAGAATCGCTTGAACCCAGGAGGTGGAGTTTGCAGTGAACTGAGATCGTGGCATTGCACTCCAGCCTGGGTGACAGGATGAGACTCTGCCTCAAAAAAAAAGAAAAAAACACTTTTTAGAGCAGCTCTCTAATTTTGCACCTTCTGGATTCACACCATTCTCCTGCCTCAGCCTCCCGAGTAGCTAGGACTACAGGCGCCTGCCACCTCACCCAGCTAATTTTTTGTATTTTTAGTAGAGATGGGGATATTCACTGTGTTAGCCAGGATGGTCTCAATCTCTTGACCTTGTGATCTGCCTGCCTCGGCCTCCCAAAGCATTGGGATTACAGGTGTGAGCCACCGCACCCGGCCCGCATTCTGGATGTTTCATTCCACACTAAAGCTATTTTTGCAGATAGTTGTGCTGTGGTGAATCTTAAAAAAAAAATGAAACAGCAGTCCACTCAGAGGAGGCTCTTCATGGGCCAGCGTTTCCATCTCCTGGTTGCACTTGAACAGTCCCTGGAGAATGAGAGCAATTAGAAAGGTTACTGTTTCTATGGCAGTTGGGAAGAAAGTGTAAGACCTTCTAGATAAAATCGGCTGTTCAGCGAGCCAGGGTCAGTGCACAGTGCTGAGCGGTGTGATCATTTGCTGGGGTGATTTGGGCCGGTTGTTGGGCTGGGCGTTGACTCAGTTCCCCAGGACTTCTGTGGCACCCACACTTTGTCAGTCATTCGCAGCCTCTGATTCTCTGTTCTGCGGGGGTCCAAGCCCATCTTCCATTGTGCTACACAGCTGGGTCTCTTGGCGGTAAATCTTGGAAGTTCTGTCTGAAGCAGTGATTCCTAAACTTGTTCAGGTGTCAGAAACCCAACCAGTCTTGGCTTTCTGGGGCCTACCAAGAACACAGCTGAACTGAGTGCTGCATGTGTTCTGACAACACGAGGTGCATTAGATACTGAATCTAGCGTAAACAGACAACAAGCATCCAGGGTGTGTCATGAAGTTTGTAGGAAGAAAGAGAAGTGGAGAAAGTGGTATCACTTTAAGCTTTGCTGTAAATGAGAAAAGCCAGCTTAATCCAATTTGAGGCCAGAGATCCTTGGGAGATGGTTGAGAGTATTTTGCAACAGTTGGACTGATCAGCTATGGTTCACAGTCTTATGAAAACAGCTAGTAACGGCCAGGCACGGTGGCTCACAGCTGTAATCCCAGTACTTTGAAAGGCGGAGGCGGGCAGATCACTGAAGTCAGGAGTTTGAGGCCAGCCTGGCTAACATGGTGAAATCCTGTCTATACTAAAAACAAAAATTTTCTGGGTGTGGTGGTGAGCACCTGGAATCCCAGCACTGTGGGAGGCCAAGGTGGGTGGTTCATTTGAGGTCAGGAGTTTGAGACCAGCCTGGACAACATGGTAAAATCCTGCCTCTACTAAAAATACAAAAATTAGCCGGGTGTGGTGGCGGGCACCTGTAGTCCCAGCTTTTCAGGAGGCCGATGCAGGAGAATTGCTTGAGCCCAGGAGATGGAGGCTGCAGTGACCCGAGATTGTGCCACTGCACTCCAGCCTGGGCAACACAGTGAGACTCTGTCTCAAAACAAGTTTCATATCTCAGACACCAATAATTTAGTGTTCAATAAAGTAGAAAGTGATATAACTTCTTAATAGTATAAAACATGCATACCTCATCAAACAATAAAAGAATGTAGTAAGATAATAGGATGTAAAACTAACACACAGGATCAAAAGCCTTCATTCCCACAAACAATAATCAGAAGATGTAACGGAAGAGGAAAACCCCATTTACAATGGCAATAAAGATAAAACACATAGGAATAAACTTAAGACATGTAAGACCTATATTGGATAAAACTTTAAAACGTGTTTCATGAAGTTTTATTTTGGAAGAAAAGAGAGAAAAATGTGTGTTTCATGAAAGGTACAATAGTAGATGCAAATCAATGGAGAGACAGTCCTTGTTCTTGGAAGACTCAACAACCAAGAAAGACGGGTGTAAGACATAACGTAGAGTATGTGAGAATGACCCTAGATAGCCTTACAAGGGTATCATCTGACAATGTGTGAGGATGACCCCAGATAGCCTTACACGGCTATCTTGTAAAGGATATTCAGATTTACCTATTCAGGGCCCATCTTGTGCTCACCCTGCCACAGCCCTGGGATCAGCCATTTCTCCCAGAAGCCCTGGTCCATGTTCATGGGGGATGGTATTTAGGAGCCATGCTCTGGGTGCTAGGAGTACTCAGTGCCACTGGGATGTCATTGTGTCCTACCAGGTCCCTCCCACAATGCGTGGGAATTATGGGAGCTACAATTCAAGATGAGATTTGGGTGGGGACATGGCCAAACCGTATCAATTTCTAATTTCCAAAAATAAAAATGAAAAAATTTTCTTTTCATTTTTTTTTTTTTTTTTTTTGAGACAGAGTCTAACTCCATCACCCAGGCTGGAGTGCAGTGGTGTGATCGTAGTTCACTGCAGCCTCCATCTTCCAGGCTCAAGCAATCCTTCCACCTCAGCCTCCTAAGTAGCTGGGACTATAGGCGTGCGCCACCACACCCAGCTAATTTTCTATTTTTATTTTTGTAGACATGAGGTCTCACTATGTTGCCCAGGCTGGTCTTGAACTCCTGGTGTCCATCCATCCTCCTGACTCAGCCTCCCAAAGTGCTGGGATTACAGGCCTGAGCCACTGCACCTGGCCATGATTCACTTTTTTTTTTTTTTTTGAGCTAGAGTCTTGCTCTGTTGCCCAGGCTGGAGTGTGCAGTGGTATGATCTCGGCTCATTGCAACCTCCACCTCCCGGGTTCAATTGGTTCTCATGCCTCAGCCTCCCGAGTAGCTGGGACTACAGGTGCATGCCACCATGTCTGGCTAATTTTTGTATTTTTAGTAGAGATGGAGTTTCACCACATTGGCCAGGCTGGTGTTGAACTCCTGACTTCAAGCGATCCATCCACCTCAGCCTCCCAAAGTGCTGGGATTACAGGTGTGAGTCACCACACCCAGCCGACTTCTAATGAACAGAATATGGCAAAAGCCCAGGGAAGTCACTTCTGATATTAGGGTGCAAGGAGACTGTGACGTCCGTCTTGTGTGTGCCCCCGCTTGTGTGTGCTTGCTCCGACTAAGGCAAGCCAGCTGTGGTGTTGTGAGCTTCCTTGTGGAGAGGCCCATGTACCAAGGAACTGAGGGTGGCCTGTGGGCAGCAGCCAGCAAGGCTGAGGCCCTTCTCCAATGACCTTGGAGGACTGAGTCTTTACAATATCCATGGGTGTGAGCTTGTGAGTGGATCATTCCAGACAAGCTTGCAGATGAAACCACAGCCCTGGGAGACACCTTGACCACAACTTGCTGAAACCTTGAGGCAAAGGCACAGAGCTCAGCCACACCCACTTTCCTGACGCCGGATACCATGAGAAAATAAATGTTCTTTTAGGCTGCTAAATGTTGGGTTAATTTGTTATGCAGAAATAGGAAACAAATACAATCTTCTACCAGTAAGGAAGAGTGCACCTTCTTTGCTTGTCACCTTTGGATTCCTGAGGCAACAGTACATCATCCTTAATATGGCTGCGAAGCACTTAACTTACTGGGTGACTTGAAAGCGTGTTTTTTTTTTTTTTTTTTCTTTTTTCTAGACGGGGTCTGGCTCTGTTGCCCAGGCTGGAGTGCAGTGGCTTGATCATAACTCACTGCAACCTCCACCTCCTAGGCTCCAGCGATCCTCCCACCTCAGCGTCCGGAGTATCAGGAACTACAGGCACATACCACCACATCCGGCTAATTTTTATTTTTTTAATTAATTAATTAATTAATTTTTTTTTTTTTTTTTTTTTTTAAAGACAAGAGTCTCACTCTGTCGCCCAGGTTGGAGTGCAGTGGCACGATCTCGACTCACTGCAACCTCCACCTCTGGGCTCAAACGATTCTTCTGCCTCAGCCTCCGGGGTAGTTGGGATTACAGGCAGCTGCCACCACGCCTGGCTAATTTTTGTGTTTTTAGTAGAGACGGGGTTTCGTCATGTTGGCTAGGCGGGTCTGAACTCCTGAGCTCAAGCCTGCCTCGGCCTCCCAAAGTGCTGGGATCCCAGGCGTCAGCCACCGCGCCCTGACGCAAGTATTATTATAAGAGTACCCACCCTGTATATTTTTTAGCACCTAGTTTGAGTCCTAGCCGTGTTGATCCCAACAGCCATAGCTCATTCATTTCGACTCCGAGTGGAGTTCCATGCCCTGGACCCTCGGCGGAGGCCTCATCCCGGGACGCCTGCCTGACAGGGGCAGCTGCACCCCAGACCCCCCCATCGCTGCGGGGCCCAAACCTAGTCGTCTGCACGTGTTCCGGGCAGGGCGGGTTGCCTTGGCAACCAGCAGCTCTTCTAGCAATTCTAGGCCCCTAGAGATGGCGTCACTAGCCCGCGCCCGGGCCTGGACCCGCCCTCCGTGCTGCCGTCGCTTGCCATTAGCCGGCGGAGAGACGGACGCTGACCTCGTCCAATGGGAGGCTCCGCGCTCCTGAAGGCGGGACTAACGCTTACCTGGGGCGCGAGTCCCTGCCGGAAGCCGGCGTCCACGACGCAGCTGCTCAAGCTTGGGTGGGCCAAGTGGGCGCAGGTAGGAGAGTGGGGCTGCAGCGGGGTGGCCGGCGGGTCAGGGCGCCGAGGTGATCCAGAGCCCCGGGGCGGGCTCCCGCGGGGCTCCGCCCCCTCCACGTGGGTGCGCGGAGGCCTGGCGTGGCGCGATTGGGCGGCGGCCCTGGGGTCCCGGGTGCTGGAGAGGCTGGTGCGTCCGGTGCGGTCCCGCGCGGGCTCCGACGCTGGCACCCCCTCTGGGTTAACTCAGTGCGGGCGGGAGGAAGGACGCCGCTGGCTCCTAAGTCTCAGGCCGTCAGCCCTCGCTGTGGCTCTGGTTTAATTGTCTTCCCCTGAAGACTCCCTGATTGCCTTCCGAGGCTTTCAGCTCCCACTTTCTCTCTTTTTTTATTTTTGAGTCAGTGTCTCGTTGTGTCACCCAGGCTGGAGTGCAGTGGCGTGATCATAGCTTACTGCGGCCTCCACCTCCTGGACTCAAGCTGTCCTCCCGCCTCATCCTGCCCAGCAGCTGGGACCACATGCGCGCGCCACCACACCCGGATAATTTTTTAAAATGTTTTTTGTAGAAACGGGGTCTCACTATGATACCCAGGCTGGTCTCGAATTGTTGGTCTCAAGCGATGGATCCTCCCGCCTCGGTCTCCGAAAGTGCTGGGATTACAGGAGTGAGCCATCAAGCCCGGCCTCACTTTCCATCATAAGCATGCTTTCCATTCTTTCCTTCCTTCCATCTTTCATTCGTTCGTTTTTAAAAAACGTTCATTGGATTCCTCCTGCGCTGTTCGGGGCATTGGGCTACAGCTGTCAACAAGTGGAGACAAGTCTGTGATCTAGTGAACTTCCATTCTGGAGGGGAGAGACAGATGACCATGGTGCACAGAGCAGGTGGTGATAAGTGCTGTGGAGAAGATGAGAACAGGGGGTTCGAGAGTGGAGAGGAAGCAGGAGGAGGAGTGAGGCACCAGAACATTCCATGCCGGGCAACAGCAGGGAGCCCAGTGTGGCTGCGGCCAATCTGGGAACAGAGAAAGAGGAGGTGAGGCCCAGAGATGCGGGGAGGGGCCAGGGCAGTGGTGTGGACCTTACCAACTGGCAAGGACCTTGACTTTCCCTTCAAGTGGAAGGGGACAGCTTGGGAAGTTTTTGAGTGGAGGTGACACACAATCTGATTTAGGGCTTTAAAAGCCATCGTGAGAGGTGGTGGCTTGGACCGGGTACCTACGGGATCATAAGGGAGTCACATTCTGGGTGTATTTCAGTGGTAAACCGACGGGAGGTGGTGGTAGGTTGGATGAGTGTGTGAGAAAGAGAGGAGTTGTGGATGGACCAAGGTTTTAAGCTTGAGCTACGACGTGAACCTCATCAGATGGATGTTTTTGGAGAGGATGAACACCGGGAAGCTCAGGTTTGTGGAGGGTGATCAGGGTATTGATTACAACTTCTTAAGTTTGAGATGATATGTGTGTAGATGACACATATAGGTACATATGTATGGTTTTATATATATAGTTATGTATATACACAGTTTATACACACACACACACACACACACACATATATATATATTTTT
This sequence comes from Papio anubis, assembly GCF_008728515.1. NCBI lineage: Eukaryota > Metazoa > Chordata > Mammalia > Primates > Cercopithecidae > Papio > Papio anubis. Next base: position 147,951,965 of record NC_044979.1, read on the forward strand.
TGAGACAGAGTCTCACTCTGTTGTCCAGGCTGGAGTGCAGTGGCGTGATCTCAGCTCACTGCAACCTCCACCTCTTGGGTTCAAACGAATCTCCTGCCTCAGCCTCCCAAGTAGCTGGAATTACAGGCATGCACCAGCACACCCAGCTATTTTTTGTATTTTCAGTAGAGACGGGGTTTCACCATGTCCCAGGCTGGTCTCCAACTCCTGACCTCAAGTGATCTCCCTGCCTCGGCCTCCCAAAATGCTGGGATTACAGACGTGAGCCACTGTGCCTGGCCATACACATATATACACATACATATGTGTGTGTGTGTGTATGTATGTATACATCTGTATAAACAGTGTAAACAGAGATCAGGAATTCAGGTATGTACATGTATATATATGTCTAGGTACATGTATATGACCGCATATATGTTTAACTGTATACATGCACAGTTGAGTTGGCGTGTAGTTCAAGCATAGGGTTAATAAGAGACCTGTAAAGAGAGGAAACAAAGTCATCAGCATCTAGTTGTATTTGAAGCCACGTGACCGAATGGGATCACGAGGGAGTGAGGAGGCTGAGCACTAAGCCTGGGTCCTTCAGTGTTCAAGGACAGGCGATTAAGAGGTGGGAGCAAAAGCAGGAGTTGTGCTGTCTGTGCTGGATGCCGGGTGAAAAACGCCTGTCAAGAGAGAAGGAAGGATCAACAGTCCAATGCTCTTAGGTCAGATAAATTGCATACTGAGAGTTGGCAATGGGATTTAGCCAGGTGGGTGTCTTTGTGGCAAGGTGGTTGGGGCAAAAGCCTGATGGGATGCGGGGAGGAAAGGAGTCAGAGACAGGGCAGGTAGATGACTGTTTCTTTCCTCCCCTCCCCTCCCCTCCCCTCCCCTTCCTTTTTCTCTCTGTCTCTCTCTTTTTCTTTTTTTCTTTTCTTTTCTCTCCTCTTTCCTCTCATTCTGTCGCCTAGGCTAGAGTGCAGTGGCGCAATCTTGGCTCACTGTAACCTCCACCTCCCTGGTTCAAGTGCTTCCCCTGTCTCAGCCTCCCAAGTAGCTGGGACTGCAGGCACCCGCCACCACACCCAGCTAATTTTTGTTTATTTTTAGTTCAGACAGGATTTCACCATATTGGTCAGGCTGGTCTCGAACTCCTGACCTCAGGTGATCTGCCCGCCTTAGCCTCCCAAAGTGCTGGGATTACAGGTGTGAGCTACTGCACCCAGCCTTGCCTTTTTTTTTTTTTTTTTTTTTTTTTTTAAGAAACAGGGTCTCTCACCCTGTCACCCAGGCTGCAGTGTAGTGGCATGATCATGATTTGCTGCACCCTTGAACTCCTGGGCTGAAGTGATTCTCCTGCCTCAGCCTCCCAAGTAGCTGGGACTACAGGCACGGGCCACTATGCCCAGATAACTACAAAATATATGTATTTTGGGGCCAGGTCTGGTGGCTCACACCTGTAATCCCAGCAGTTTGGAATGCCAAGGTTGGAGGATCGCTTGAGCCCAGGAGTTTGAGACCAGTCTGGGCAACATGATGAAACCCCATTCCTACAAAAAATACAAAAATTAGCTGGGCATGGTGGCGTACACCTGTAGTCCCAGCTGCTGCAGAGGCTGAGTTGGGAGGATCGCTTGAGCCTGGGCGGTTGAGGCTGCAGTGAGCTATGATCACGCCACTGCGTTCCAGCCAAAATCTTTTTTGTAGTGACAGGGTTTCACTATATTGCAAGGCTGGGCATATGGCTTGATTTTTTGTAGAAAAAATATGGCACAAATTTGGTTCTCACAACAAACTTTATAGCAAACAATCTTTCTCCCATTTATTATTATTGTAAAGTAGCACGTGGATGTTATATTTTTATTTAATTAATTAATTAATTAATTTATTTATTTATTTTTTGAGATGGTGTCTTGCTCTGTCGCCCAGGCTGGAGTGTGGTGGCGCGATCTTGGCTCACTGAAACCTTCACCTCCCAGGTTCAAGTGATTCTCCTGCCTCCGCCTCCAGAGTAGCTGGGACTGTAGGCACATGCTACCACGCCCGACTAAGGTGTTACATTTTTAAATTTATGGTAAATAACTTGAGAGGGATTATAGTTTTTATTTTTCCCAGTATATTGAGGGGTTGTGGAACCATCACCACAATCTAATTTTAAAACTTTTTTCTTCTCCCACAAGAAATCCTGTAGCCCTTCGTGGTCACCCACTCTTCCCTCCGCTTGCCCTATCCCTAAATAATCTCTGATCTCCTTTCTGTCAGTATAATTTACATATCCTGAGCTTTTCACAGAAGTGGAATTTTGCAGTGCGGAGTCTTGGGGGTCTGGCTTCTCTCGCCCAGCACAGTGTCTTCTGGGTTCATCGTGTTGCGGCACGTGTCAGTGTCCCATTTCCTTTGGTGGCCGAATAGTATCCCCTGTGCGAATGCGCCACGTTTGGTTCCCCCTTCGTCCATGGATGCACAGACACGGAGGTTGTTTCGACTGCTTGGATATTAGGCACGTACTGCCGTGGACATCATTGTACGTTTTTATGGAGATGTGTTCGTTTCTCTTTGATTGGCATTTCCTAAATGGCCCATGATGCTGAGCTGCGTTTCATGTGCCTGTTGGCCATTCGTGTATCTTTGGAGAGACGTCTCTTCAGATCCCTTCCCCATTTAAAAACCGGGTTATTTGTCTCCTATTGTTGAGTTGTTAGAGGTCTTTATATATTCTGGTTACTAGTGTCTTGTCAGATATGTGATTTGCAGGTATTTTTCTCCAATACTATGGGTGGTCTTTTTTTTTTTTTTTTTTTTTTTAAATACAGGTTCTCACTTTGTTGTCCAGGCTGGGTTGTAGTGGCATAATCATGGCTTATTACAACCTCGACTTCCTGAGCTCAGATCATCCTCCCACTTCAGCCTCCGAGGTAGCTGGGACTCCAGGTGTGCATCACCATGCCCGGCTAATTTTTTGTATTTTTTGTAGAGATGGAGCCTCACTGTGTTGCCCAGGCTGGTCTTGAACTCCTGGGCTCAAGCAGTCCTCCCACCTCCCAAAGTGCTGGGATTAGAGGCGTGAGCCACCGTGCCCGGCCTGGGTTTTCTTTTTGCTTTGTTTTGTGTAGAGATGTGGTCTTGCTGTGTGGTCGGGACTGGTCTGGAACTCCTGGCCTCAAGTGATCCTCCTGCTTCAGCCTCCCAAAGTGCTGGTATTACAGGCATGAGCCACCGCACCCAGCCTCTTTACTTTCTTGCTGGCATCCTTTGCAGCACAAAAGTTTTACATTTTGTTGTAGTCCAATTTATTTTCTTTTTCTTTTGCTGCCTGTTTTTGGTGGCATATGTGAGAGGCCATTGCCTAATCCAAGGTCATGAAGATTTACTCCTATGTTTTCTTCTATAATTTTATAGTTTTAGGTCTTCCATTTAGGACTTTGATCTATTTTGAGTTAGTTTTGTGTATGGTGTGAGGTAGGGCTCCAAATCAATTCTTTTATATGTTGGTAGCCAGTTGTCCTGGCACCATTTGTCTTTCTCACTGAATTGTCATGGCACTCTTGTTGAAAATCAGTTGACAGTAAATGAAAGTAAACGTCATTTTCCATAACAAACATTCATTATCTCAAAGCTTGAGTCACTTTCCCTTAGAACTATTAAAATAAACTTTTCCATAATATGGAAAAGTCTTTTATCCCTTTTTAGCAAATAGACATAGTGATTAAGTTTTTAAATGATAACTTACAGAATGAATATAGATTTGACTTAACTTTTATAGTAATGGGTATGTAAATATTTGCTGAACTTTTCTTATTTCTCTCACAAGGTAATTGGCTGGCATGGTCTTTTGTCTTTTCAGAGCCCCTGTGTCAACAGTATCTCATTCTTCCAAGATTTCTTATTACACAGCTAATTGAAATCTGTAGCCTCTGGCTTCTGATGCTTTTTAAATATAAGGCTCAATTAAAGAATAAGGGGCTTGGGGTTTTCTGATTCCGCAATAGGAATATTCTTTCAGTGTGCTGTTACCAGTGACAGCCCCAAGTGGGATGGAGGGAGCCCTTGTGCAGGCTCTGCCCTTTGGATGGGGCCTTTGCTCTTCAACTGTCTCCTTGGTTTCTGGCGTAACCTAGCATCCCAGGCCTGCCTTGACCTCCCCTGACTCTTTTTCACAGCTAGTGGTATTTAGACCACACCTGGGCTCTGGTTGGGCTCAGTGCTGCCAGGCCCTTTCCATGATGATCATCCTTTAACTGCCGCTCTCCTGTCACCTTTCCTGCTTTACTTTTTTTTTTTTTAAACATAAGGTCTCATTCTTTTGCCCAGGCTGGAGTGCAGTGGTGCAATCATGGCTCACCGCAGCCTCGACCTCCTGGGCTCAAGCAATCCTCCCACCTCCACCTCCTGAGTAGCTGAGACCACAGGTGTGCATCACCAAGCATAGCCAATTTTTAAAAAATGTTTTGTAGACATGGAGCCTCGCTATGTTGCCCAGGCTGGTCTCAAACTCCTGGGCTCAAGCAGTCTGCCCACCTCAGCCTCCTAGAATGTTGGGATGACAGGCGTGAGCCACTGTGCCCGGACTGTTTTAATTTTGGGGTGGGATTTGGCTTTCTTGGTGTTGCCTGGCTTACTGACGCGGTCCTTTGTGGGTGTGTGTCTGAGCTGTCTGGGCTGGAGGCCATGTGGTGAAGCAGCGTGCTGGTTGTTGAGTTCCTGTCTCTCAGCTCCCCAGCGCCTCTGTGGTACTCCCCCACCCCCACCCACTCGGGGGCCTACATAGCCTGGGGCTCTGCAGGACACTTTTCTGTTCTCAGCTCCTTTTAAGGCTCTACCCAGTAGGGGCAGCAGGGGAGACTGGGAGCTGGAGGGTGGGGAGGAGTGTAAGTAAGGAGGAGTGTGGGTGAGGGGGTGGCCCTGGGGAGGGTGGGGACAGGAAGGGAGGGGTGGGGACAGGGACATGGGGTCGGGCGAGGGCTTCTTCTGCTCCTGCTGTCCTATCTGAGCGAGCCCATGCAGGAGGCTTCGCTGCAGCAGCAGGTGTGGGCCGGGCTCCTGCTTCTCCCTCCTAGAAGCAGCCCGTTCCCTGCCCGCACCCCACCCCAGGTTCTTCCTTAGGTCCCAGCCACAGCCGCCAGTACCGCTCCATCAGGGACCCAGGGCCTGCTACCCCAGCCCCTCCAGCAGGCTCCCAGGTCTGGTGGTCTCAGCTGCCTCTTTCGGCTCCCTCTTCACACAGTCCACAAAGGACACGGGTTCTGCCATCCCTGGACTTCTCTATCTTGGTGTGGTGTTCTAGAGACTGCTGTGCTGGAGAAAGGAGGCCTAACCACGTGCCCCTCGAATGCTGCATCCACCCTCGTACGTGGCCTGCTCCATGCTCCTTGGATGCTCAGAGGAGATCCGAGACTTAGGGTGGTCCTTGAGCCCCTCCACCAGAGGTGGCCAGGTGTCCTGTGATGGGCAGGGCTGGCACCCACAGCCCGGGTGGTGCCACAGCTTCCCTAGTTGATGGGGAGCACGAGTGAGCCCATGATAGGAGAAAGTGAAAACAATTCAAAATATTCAGTGATTAGAGAGCAGGCAGATTTTCACTTTTGGGAAATTATGATACTGTCACTGAAGATGGTATTTCTCTCAATCTTAAAAGCTTTGTGTTCATGTTCAGTTAGAAATATAGAATATATAATCCATGTATGATTGCAGCTGTGTTAAATAAAAGCAGTCAGAAAAAAGACCGAACGGGGTCGGGCACGGCAGCGCACGGCAGTGGCCCCAGCGCTTGGAGAGGCCGAGGCAGAGGATGACTTGAACCAAGGGGTTTAAGACCAGCCTGGGAAGCATAGCAAGACCCTGCCTCTACAAAAAATTTAAGTTAGCCAGGCATGGTGGCACACGCCTGTGATTACAGCTACTCAGGAGGCTGAGGTGGGAGGATGGCTTGAGCCTGGGATTTTGAGGATGCAGTGATCCAAGATTGTGCCACCGCACTCCAGCCTGGGTGACAGGGTGAGATGACCAGAGATCGCACTGCTGCACTCCAGCCTGGGTGACAGGGTGAGATGAGCCGAGATCGCACTGCCGCACTCCAGCCTGGGTGACAGGGTGGATGACCCGAGATTGCACTGCGCACTCCAGCCTGGGTGATAGTGAGATGAGCCGAGATTGTGTTACTGCACTCCAGCCCGGGTGACAGAGTGAGATGAGCCAAGATCCCACTGCCGCACTCCAGCCTGGGTGACAGGGTGAGATGAGCCGAGATCACACTGCCACACTCCAGCCCGGTGACAGAGTGAGATGAGCCAAGATCCCACTGCCGCACTCCAGTCCGGGTGACAGAGTGAGATGACCTGAGATTGCACTGCCGCACTCCAGCCTGGGTGACAGGGTGGAATGACCTGAGATCGCACTGCCGCACTCCAGCCTGGGTGACAGGGTGGGATGAGCCGAGATCGCACTGCCGCACTCCAGCCTGGGTGACAGTGAGATGAGCTGAGATCGTGCCACCGCACCCCAGCCTGGGTGACAGGGTGAGACCCTGACTCAAAAAAAAAAAAAAAAAAAAAAGACGGAAAGGAAATACACCAAAATGTCAAATTGGTTGCCATAGGTGATGAAATGTGGGGGTTTGAGTTTGTTTTAACTTTTATGTTTTCCGTATTTTCTGAAATACTTTTTTTAAAAAACGGGAGAGTGCCCTATTTCTTTTTATTTAAAAATCTTATATGAGCTAAGCCTTTTATTTCCTTATTTTCAGCAGTTTACTTTCTCTGTTGCAGGATGGCAAAACAGAAGAGAAAAGTTCCTGAAGTGACGGAGAAAAAGAACAAAAAGCTGAAGAAGGCCTCAGCAGAGGGGCCACTGCTGGGCCCTGAGGCCGTGCCAAGCGTCGATGGAGCCAGCTCCAAGGTAAGGCCGCCAGTGCTTCGCGGGCCCCGCCCTCTGGGATCCACCTGTTTTCTGATCTAGAAGGAGGGGGCGGCTCAGCCTGCTGGTCTCTGTGGAGCAGAGGCTGGAACAGATGCGGAGGCGTGGATGGGCTTGGTGCCTTCCAGAAGCAATTGTAGGACAAAAAAGGATTTTAGTAAATTTTGAGTTGGAACCCCATGATCGCCTTTTTTAGCCATCAGGACACTGCTGTTTTGGGTGCCGTGATGTGTAGGGGACTTGGTGGCGGCATGCAGGATAGGGAGGGGCCTGCAGCAGGCCTTTGGTTGTGCTCTGGGAAGGTGCGGGCGGCGGCTCCTCACCTGGACATGCGCAGGGGCGTGGCCTGAAGCCTGTGGTTAAAAACGCACATATAGAAATGTTCACGTCGAATAACATGGTTATTGTCCGTGTGAAAATCACCCGTTGGCCTCACTTTCTAAACTGTGCAGTGGATTATAAATAATGTTGAGATCTGAGTGTCCACCACCATTCACCTGAAAAGATACGTGAGCCATCTTCTCCTAAAGTTACGCATTTTTATTCCTCGTTTTCTTGAGACACAGTCTCGCTCTGTCACCCAGGCTGGAGGGCAGCGTCACCCAGATCACCCAGGCTGGAGTGCAGTGGTGGGATCTTGGCTCAGTGCAACCTCTATCTCCTAGGTTCCAGCGATTCTCCTGCCTCAGCCCCACAAGTAGCCAGGATTACAGGTGCACACCACCGCACCCGACTAATTCTTTGTATATTTTATAGAGATGGGGTTTCACCATGTTGGCCAGGCTGGTCTTAACTCCCGACCTCAAGTGATCCACCCGCCTCGGCCTCCCAACATGCTGGAATTACAGTCGTGAGCCACCGCGCCTGGCCTGCATTTTTATTCTTTTTTTTTTTTTTTTTTCCTGAGACAGAGTCTCACTCTGTCACCCAGGCTGGCGTGCAGTGGTGCCATCTTGGCCCACTGCCAGCTCCGCCTCCTGGGTTCACGCCATTCTCCTGCCTCAGCCTCCCGAGTAGCTGGGACTACAGGCGCCCGCCACCACGCCTGGCTAATCTTTTTGTATTTTTAATAGAGACGGGGTTTCACTGTGTTAGCCAGGATGGTCTTGATCTCCTGACCTCATGATCCCACCGCCTCAGACTCCCAAAGTGCTGGGATTACAGGTGTGAGCCACCGCGCCCAGCCCTGCATTTTTATTCTTGAAAGTATTTTGTTCTGTCCTGTATCATGTTTATCTTCCACAAAAAGATGCATATACATTTAAATTTGAAAATATAAAAAATTTTTTTACCCACCAAGTTCTGAGTGTTAAAATTTTTCTTCTACGTTGAGCTGTGTTTACCGTTAGTAGCATGCTGTTGATCAAAACATCATAATCGATTAGGAATTTTCACAAATGATTCTACATAAAGTGAAATCCGATGAGGCATGCATCGCATCGTGGTCAGGGCCTTGTGACCCCGTGTCACCACCCCGCGAAGGGCAGGGCTTTCCGTGTCTCTGCGGTTGGTGCACTCACCTGTGGATCTGCGTGTCATTGTTCGAGAGAAAGCGGGTTTCCACGGGCTGTGTTCCTGTTCCCACGTCAGATTTCAGTGCCACGCAGCCTTGTTGACACAGATGAGTAAATAGGAACGAGAGTGTTGTTGTAGCTTTGTTGCTTAAGTCCTTAAACTTTGAGACCATTCTGTGGTTTGGGGCACATATTTTCAGAATTTATTTTAAAGATCGATCAGTAAGTGACAGCTAGACTGGGTCCCTGAGTTGTTCAAGGGCCCAGTGCCAACTTGTTACATTTGTTCACTTCCCCAGGGTGACGCCAGGGTTCAAGCTCTGCTGTTGTTTAGTGCTGGAGGTCTCGTGCCTGGGGCGATGTGCCATTGTGAGATGCGGGGTGGCAGGTGGCCCTGTTTTTCATGAAATGAGAAAAGGGCCGCTGTGCGGAGGGAGGTGGAAAGGGGGAGCCCATGCGGACCCTTCTTCAAAGCGGCTTCCAGCAGGAGGTGGGCACAGCCGGTGCTTGGAGGGGTCCCTGGGCTGCCCAGCCGCAGATGCCTGGGACAGTGGAGTGTGCCTGGTTGCTCGGTGTGGCCCAGCTCACTCTGGGATCCTGTCCAATGAGGCAGTGCTGAGCTCTTGGAAGGTGGTGTAAAATCACGTCCACCACGTCTGTGGCTGCAGGCGGCTCAGCAGGCGTGGGTGGAGGGGAGAAGTGGGGGTACGTGCCTAGAGGAGGTCCTGGCTATCTCAGAGGGTCGTCTCTCACTGCCACCCCCGAGGGGCGAGGGAAGCCAGATAGCACCCCCAGCACAGCCAGACAGCTTGTCCTGGGCTCTCTTTAGCGGAACGCCCCAAGGTCACCCGGAGGCCGAGGCCTGGCAGGTGCAGAGGTCCTATGGCTCCCATGCAGTGGATCAGGAGGCAGCCCAGCATTCCACCTGAGCCTCGCCCTGAATTTCAGCTCCTCCTCCTCCACGAGCTGTTGAATTCCTGTGTCCCCAGGCCGACTGCCTCTTATTCGCACCTTCTTCACAGCCTGAGGTCCAGTTGTGTGGGTGCTTTTTGGTTTCTGGGTTCCAGATGGACACTGGTTTCCCGAGAGCTGTTGGATCTTTTGTTCTGTGGTTCAGCCCAGTCCCGATTCCACAGAGCCTCAGGCACACAAGACTTTGGTGGGCGTGGCATCACTCTGAACTTTTTGAGTTTAGTGAAGAGGCTTCTGACTCTCCCTTCTTGGTGAACCCTCCTCCTGCCTGATCCCCACACAGGCCGCTGGTCACTGGCAGGACCCCCACGACAGCTCGGCTTATGGTGACTGTGGGCAGAGGTTAAAACTCATACCCAAGTGAGGGGGTGGTGTCTGTCCTTTTGTTTAAGTTCAAGTAATTATTTTAAAGTTTGTGATTCAAGTAATTGTTTTTCATTATTAAAATACGTGTTGATTAAAAGAAAGTTGGAAAGCAAGAGGGGAAAGAAGAAAGCCTTTGTTTCCTTCAGCTCCGCTTTGAGGGCTGGACTCTGCTGGTCTGGAACACGCGGCTGCCGGCAGAGTCACCACACTCGCACTTGGCTTTCCGGCCACTGGCGCGGAGTTGGTCTCAGGTCCGCCCAGCTGAGCATTGGGAAGCGACCTGGAGCCGGTTCCTTAGCCTTTGGAGGAGCTGGCAGCGGGAAAAGGGCCTGGGAAGCCAGGGAATGTGGTCTCGGTGGGGCCCCGTTCACCAGCAGGGGTCGGCAGCCATGTTCCTTCTGAGGGAGCTGGTGGAAGGAGCTGCCTTCGGCTGGATTCTCTGCAAAGTGCATGCCCCTGTGGCCAGTTTCCAGGCTACTGGGAGGGTTTTCAGATGGGCCTCTGTGACTTCGTGTGGGGGCTTCGGGGCTCATGTTCTTGTGTGTCGGGAGCCAGTTTCCACATTAAAGGGGGTATCTCTGCTAATATGGATATTTCCTTGCTGACTCTCCCTGGTTCTCATGGGAAATTGTTAAAAAAAAAAAAAAAGGGTTTCAAGCTTTTTTTTGAAGCTGAACCTAAGTGCTTAGAAGGGTGGGTGGCTGGGCCTGGGGAGCAGCATTCCTGGGCTCCGGGGAGCTTGTGGAAAAGTACTGCGCTGGCTCCTCCCCTCCCCCAGTGGATCCTGGATGGACCTCCGGAATCCGCCATCGAGGACGGAGAAGCCTGTGTCCCCCCGTGGGCCATCATGTTGTCCTCCCGGCAGCGTCTGTCCGGGGAGCCTGCGGGTCAGCGGCCGCTCCCGGGGCCCCGTGCAGCCTCTTCCCACAGCATGAGCGCTCTGAGCTTGCGCCAGGATCGCCGCCATGTCCCCAAGTGACGGGACTTCATCGCCCCTTGGGGAGCGCTCCCTCAGCGTTCCAGTTCCCACTCAGGCCTGTGGGCTTGGCCCCGGGAAGCCGCCTGGGCCAGCTGCACTCCCTCTCCCAGGCTTCAGTCCCTGGTGCCTCTGTCTGGCACCAGCGAGGTTTGGCCGTTCCTTGGTCCTGGGCCCCAGGGCCTCAGGGTCTTGGCTCTGGGTGTTGTTTGCTGAGCTCACCATCCCAGAGGCCCCTGCTGGCCTGGAATGCTGGGGAGGTGGGTGGCTTGTGGTGGCTGCGGCAGGAGGAACAGCTGCTCCCACGGGCCTGTCTCGTGTCTTGGTGACTGGGCTGTATGATTGCTCGCTGGTCTTAGAAGGGACTGGCACCTGCCGCTTCTGTCCTCCTCAGCTCTGCGGGCAGGAGGTTCTGCCGCTGGGGTTGGCGCCTTGGGCCTTTCCTCTTGTGGACCAGAGGGGTCCCAGGGTTTGCCCTGTCTGCTTCCTGTTTCGTAGCTAAGCCCTCCCCGGGGAGCTGGGGTTTAGGAGTTCTGTCTTCATGTTCCTTTAACCCTTCCAGGCCTGGTTTCCCACTTGAGCGGGTTGTGAGGATGAGGTTTCAAATGACACATGCCCTTTGGGGGGGACTGTGGGGCCCCGGCTGAGCCGGGCCTGCTGTCCAGCATCCCTTGGGGTCGGTGGACGTGGAAGGAGGCGATGTGACTCGGCAGGTCTTTCTGTCTTTCGCCCTCCCCCTCCCTCTCCAGTCCCACTAAAGGGGACCCTTAGCTTCTCTGTTTCTGTCTGAAGCCATGGACCTGTATGCCAGGGAAGGGGGCATACGTGCAACCACCCCATGCAGAGCCAGCCGAGTGGCTGCTGGTGTGGAGGCCCCTGTATGACCCGGCCGCTTCCCTGCTGCTGTCAGTGCTGGGTTTGGCCTGAGATGAAAAGGGTGGCTCCTCAGTCCAGTGTTGTCAGCAGAACCCCCCGGCTTCCTCTGCCTCATAAGAATCCCTTATGTGTGCAACACTTTCTGTCCACGCAGGCATCTCAACAGCGATTCTTAGCAGCCTGGAGGTGCCGGGGCAGAGGCCTGGGTGCTGTGCTGGTTTCAGTCACCTGCAGGTCCTGGGAAGAGACTCACCCCCTTTGTTTCTGGACTCTTGGTTTCTCACTCCTCATGGAGCCTGCTAATTTCAGGGCAGAGACCACCAGGATCCTTGCATTGGCCAAGTGAGCCAGCGGAGGCTCAGCTGAGGGCAGGGTCTCAGGTGGTCGAGGTGCCGCAGGCGATCCACTGGCCCAGATAAGGCCTTGGTGGTGGCACTGCCCCAGGAGGCAGGATCTCAGGTGCAGCACACTGGGGGTCTCCCCAGGTGGAGTGGGGCGGTAGGGGTGGTGGTGGAATGGCTGGGGAGGTGGACTGGGAGGGGACACCGGAAACACTGGAAGGGACACAGGGTGGACAAAGGGGGGAGGGAGTGGTGACGCCTGTCTCCCCAGGGAGTGCTGGGTGGGTGGTGGTGGCAGACCGGCCCTGGTGGAGGCAGGATCTGGTGGTGCAGCACGCCGTCTCCAGGTGGGAGGGGCGGTGATCTCGGGTGGGTGGCAGCACGCCTGCCCCAGGTGGGAGGCGGGTGACCTCGGTGGTGGCAGCACTCGCACCCCTAGAGTGGTGGTGGTGGCAGATGCTGTCCTTGTGGAGGGAGACGCCGTTCTGAGGCAGGAAAGACTGTTCTAGGGAGGGTAGGGAGGAAGGACACAAGGAGGGACAAGGATCTGCCAGTGAGGCGGTGATCTCGGGTGGGCAGGCACGCGTCTCCGTGTGAGCAAGCGTGACCTCGGGTGGGTGCAGCACGCTGCCCTGTGTGAGTGCGGTGACCTCGGGTGGGTGCAGCACGCTGCCCTGCGTGAGTGCGGTGGGTGGGCGGCAGCATCAGCCGTCCTGTGAGCGTGGCCGCGAAGGCTCATGGGCCACAGTAAGCAGCCGACAACTGGTTGTGGGGCCTGCACCCTCAGAACGGGGCTTAGGCAGTGGTCTATTGCGAAGAGAGCAGTGCTACTTGGCATGGACCAGTGGTGAAACTTCCTTAATTTGGTTGCTTTGTAATCTTGAAAATCAGTGTGAATTACTTGAGCATGAAGCCCACAGCTTTATAAAACCATCAAATGAGGCCGTGAACTTCATGGCCTTGAGAATTTGCTCTGAGCCAAAATACTTCCGACCAATGGTATTTTGCCCCAAGAAGCACAATCAGCTTCCAAGTGGGGATTTTGTGTCTGAAACTCTGTAGCTCGAAAGGGTTGTTGAAATTATGAGGCCCCTGGGAGCCCAAGTTGTTTTTCTCAGTGGAATTTCACCCGCCCCCGCCCACATTGTTTTGCTTCTCCTTGTCCACTGCATGCCTAGTCTGGCCGAATTTTGAACTCATACATGTGCAGGGCTGAAAGGCAGGTGGAACCGGAACTGTCTTACGTGTGGGAAAACTGAGACCCCAGAACTCATGGCCCTCCCCAGGCTCATGATGGCAGGAGGCCAGCTCCCTCCTCCATCCCTGTCGGCCACGCTGCCCCCTGTGTCCATCCGTTTTTGTGGCTGAGTAATAGTCCATGGGCCGCCTGCTGGTCACACTGCCCCATGTCCATCCATTTTCAGGGCTGAGCTATGCTGCCTCGGTCCATCCGCTTTTTAGGCCGCCACGTCTGTCCATCCATTTTTTGTGGTCACTGCCCCATGTCCATCTGTTTTGATCCGCTTTCAGGCTGAGTAAATAGTCCATGCCACCGCTCCTGTAGTCCATCTGTTTTGTACGCTGGCCGTTCTGTGTCCATCCGTTTTTGATCCGTTTTCAGGAGTTGAGTAAAATAGTCCATGCACACTGCCCCGTGTCCATCCGTTTTTGTGTCATACGCCCCGTGTCCATCCGTTTTTGATCCGTTTTCAGGGCTGAGTAAAATAGTCCATGCACACTGCCCCGTGTCCATCCGTTTTTGTGGCCGTGCTGCCCCGTGTCCATCTGTTTTTGATCCGTTTTCAGGGCTGAGTGAAATAGTCTGTGGTGCGGGATGATCACAGATTCTCTCACCTGTTTACCAGAGTTTGGAGACTGAGTTGTTTCTAACTTGGGGCTGTTATGAATGTGCTGTTAACATTTGCATCTGCGTCTTTCTATGCTTTCATTCCTAGGACCAGAATTGCTGGATCCTATAGTAAGTGTGTGGTTAATTTTTTGAGAAGATACTGGCTGGGCACGGTGGTTCATGCCTGTAATCTTAGCACTTTTGGGAGGCCGAGGCAGAAGGATTACTTGAGTTCAGGAGTTTGAGACCAGCCGGGGCAACATGGTGAAACCCCATCTGTACAAAAAATACAAAAATTAGCCAGGCATGGTGGTGCGCACCTGTAGTCTCAGCTACTAGGGAGGCGGAGATGGGAGAATCACCTGAGGCTGCAGTGAGCCAAGATTGCACCACTGCACTCCAGCCTCGGTGACAGAGTGAGACCCTGTCTCAAAAACAAAAACAAAAACAAAAACCCCAAAACATTGAACAAAAAAGAAGCATGAGGGTCCTGGTGCCTGCACACCCTGGTTGACACGTGGTGCTGCTAGCTTCTTAATTTTGGCCACTCTTGTGGGTGTAGTCTCGTCATTCTGAGTGTGTGGTTTTAAAAAACAGCTTTTTATTGAGATATAGTTGATGTAAGGTCAGTTTTTTTTCTTTATGATTTCTGATTTTTCTTCTGAAAGAAGTGCTTCTCTTTTATATTTTTTAGAACCAATTTAAATTTATGTTTTATGTGCGATAGGGATCTAACTTCTTTTGTTCTAAAAGAAAGATACACTTGCCTTAGAATCTTTTGTTGAGCATTCTATCCCCCCCTTTTTTTTTTTGATGGAGTTTCACTCTTGTTACCCAGGTTGGAGTGCAGTGGCACCATCTTGGCTCACCACAACCTCCGCCTCCCGGGTTCAAGTGATTCTCCTCTCTCAGCCTCCCAAGTAGCTGGGATTACAGGCATGCACTACCACGCCCAGCTAATTTTGTATTTTTTTGTAGAGACAGGGTTTCGCCTTGTTGGCTGGGCTGGTCTTGAACTCCTGACCTCATGTGATCCGCCCTCCTTGGCCTCCCAAAAGTGCTGAGATCACAGGCATGAGCCACCGCGCCTGGCTGAGGGTTGGACTTTCTCCATGTCCTCGCCAGCACTGTGATATGTGACCTTCTGATTCTAGATATCCTAGTGTGTCTGGGAAGTGGTATCTCCTTGTGGTTTTGATTGGCACCTCCCCAAGGCTAATGAGGGTAAGCATCTTTTCATGTGCTTATTGGTCACTTTTATATTTTCCTTGGAGAAATGTCTATTCAGACCCTTTGCCGCTGGGCACAGTGACTCACGCCTGTAATCCCAGCTCTTTAGGAGACTGAGGCAGCAGGATCACTTGATGCCAGAGGTTTGAGACCAGCCTGGGCAACTTAGCAAGATCCTGTCTCTACAGAAAATTAAGAAGTCAGCTAGGCATGGTTACACATGCCTGTAGTCCCAGCTATTCGAGAGGCCGAGGTGGGAGGATTGCTTGAATCCAAGATTTTGAGGCTGCAGTGAGTTCTGATCTCCTGCACTCCAGCCTGGGTGACAGAGCAAGACCCCGTCCCCAAAAAACTAGGAAACAAAAAACCAACAGAACAAACCTTTCACCCACTTGAACCACAATGGTTATTTGTGTCTATTATTGAGTTGCGAGAGTTTTTACGAATTCCAGGTACAGTTCTTTTCTCGGACATGCGACTTGCAGGTATTTTCTCCCATTCTGTGTCTTCTCTTCTACTTTCTTGATGATGTCCTTTGAGGCACTGAAGTTTTCAGTTTTGATGAAGACCAGTTGATCTATTTTTCTTTTGTTGCCTGTGCTTTTGATGCCATATCTAAGAAGCGAGCCTCCTGCCTTGACCTCTGAAAGTGCTGGGATTACAGGCGTGAGTCACCACACCCGGCCCACAATAGCTTTTTTTTTTTTAAGAGTCGCATAGTATTCCCTTATCTTGTTATACCATAATTTATTTAGTGAGGTCCTTACCACACTGTTTAATACTTCAGTTTTTTTTTTTTAAATATGCTTTAATATCTAGTTAAGTGAGTACCTTTTTCTTTTTTTTTTTTTGGTAGAGATGGTGTCTCACTATCTTGCCCAGGCTGATCTCAAACTCCTGGGCTCAAGCGATTTTCCCTCCTCAAGCCTCCCAAAGTCCTGATATTACAGGTGTGAGCCACCTCGCCTGGCCGTAAAAACCTCTTTCTTCGTTGTTTTTTCAGACAGTGTTCTTGGCCTTCTATTTGTATGAATTTTGGAATCAGCTTTTATATTCCACAAAAATTTTTTTGTGACTTATTGAGGTTGTCTTTTCTGTTATCCAGGGAAGTTTTATGGTTTTCTTTGGAAAGGTCTTGCTTGTTTGTTGTTAGGATTCTTGATACTTTTGAGTCTGTTTCCTCCTCTGGTGTGTCATAATGGTTACTGACAGTGTATTGGGAAGTTATAGATAATTTGGATGTTGATCGTAGAGCTAACAACGATGCTGAGTTTTCTAATTCTGTTATTTCGTCAATGGATTCTCTTGGATCAGGTTTTTTAAGTAAGTGAAAATGTCTCTAGAGAATGGCAGGTGTGTCTCCACTTTGCGCTTACGCCATCTTTGTTTTTCTTCTAGCAACGGCTAGGACTTTTGAGCCAGTGTTGTATGATAGATGTGAGAATCTTTAATATGGCCATATAATTCACATTTTCCACAGCAGAACTACTTTTGTGTTTCTGGCATAACCCAGAAGCCTGGTGTTTTAATATTATTGCTGGGTAAGCGTTGTGCTGTGGTTTTCTTGTTTTGGTCTCAGTTGAATTCTGAAGGAAACCTTGTGTGGCTCTCTGGATGAGAAGATGGGCAGCATGTGACGCCGGCAGCATTCCTGTAGCAGCAACGATGAGCTGCTTTTTTGTCTATTTTTGAGTAAGCACTGGCCTGTGGTCCCAGCTTCTAGAGGGGCTGAGGTGGGAGGATCCCTTGAGCTCAGCAGGTCAGCGCCAGCCTGGGCAACGTAGCAAGCAAGACCTGGTCTCTAGAAAACAAAACAAAATGAAAAAGGCACGTTGGTGATGGAAGCGGTCCCTAGAGCTGTAGTGATGTCGTCGTCCTGCGTGGGCATCGGTGATGGAAGCCGGTCCATAGAGCTGTAGTGATGTCATCCTGCATGGAAAAGCCTGCCATGGGCACTGCTGCACTGCGGGCTAATTAGGAGAAGAATAGGGCATCGGTGAGCAACAAGAGGACATTTAACTTGAAATATAAAATTAGGATCTACATCGATGGGAAGTTGAGCCACCGAGAGGTTTGCATTTCTTCCTGAGCTGGGGCCTAGCTTCCCGCCAAAATACCTTGAGATGCCACAAATAAAAGCGCACACAACACCAGATGCTTCATTCCCGGGAGACAAGTTCCAGGGAGACAAGTTCGAGAAGAGCCCCAGAGCAGAGCATGGCCTCCTGCCGTCCAGGCCAAGTCCTGGAGCCCCTTTGCCCCTCGAAGGCTGCCATGGCTCAGAGTTTCTGCACCGCTCCTTGCCTGGGAGTCAGACCTGCCACCCACGGGAAGGAATTAAAGGCAGAGATGGTGGCTTGGGAGGAGACGCGCTGTTGGAAAATCAGCTCTCTCAGAGGAGGTAGGGAGTCTGTCCTTATAAGTGCTCGGACTGGGACGAGGTGGGTGTTGTAAGGATCACCTGGGAAGGAGCCCTGTGGGGAGCGAGATGTGAAGTAGGTGACCTCTGAGTCCCTGCCCAGCGCTGCCGTCTGATTCCAGCTGTTCTGCTTCCTGTGGGGCGTGGTGACCCTCAAGCACCTCCTGATGCTTACAGAATCTTCTCAGTGTGGGTGGTCGAAGTGGGTCCGTGCCCCTGCCATATGGGTCGCACACCTGCTCCCAACAGGAAGAGCACAGGAGCGGCTGCTCCTGCCCGGGTGGCGTCTTCCGGGAGCGGGCACTCGTGGCTTTCGGGGCATTGGTCGCTGGGGGACGGTGTGAAAACAGAGGACTCAGCAAGCCGGTGCCATCGGGGCGCTCACTCGCACTTCCTCTTAAAGCAAGTTTATGTTTAAAATAACGGTAGATTCATAGTGAATTAAAAAAAAAAAAAGTGTGAGGGGCCTGTGTGGCCCAGCTTCCCCGGGACATCGACGTGGGTGCATCGCACAGAGCTTGTCCAGAATCCACAGGTTGTACGTGTGGGTGTGTGCGTGTGCGTGTGCCCGTCAGCTTTTCCACGTGCATGGCTTTCTGTAACCACCGCTGCGGTGAAGATACAGGAGGCACCTGCGCTGTGTGGCTCCTGGTCCGCTGCTTGACAGCCTCTCATTCATCCAAGGAGCAGCGAACGTTTGGGTCTCGTGGATAAAGCTCTGTAAATACGCCTTAGCATACGTTTCCATCGCTCTGGGGTAAGTGCCCAGGGCGTGGCCGTTGGGTTGCGTGGTGCACGCATGTTTAGATGTTTACGAAACCACTGCGCTTCTTCAGAGCAGTTGCGCCGTTTGGCGTCCCCACCGCGAGTGCAGCTGAGGCCGGACCCCGCACCCTCGTCGGCACATGGTGTCATCGCTTTTTCTTTTTAGCCACTTGGATCACAGCGCTCCCATTTGGAAGAGGACAGCCGATTAATGTCATGAGAATTAGGAGAAGCAGAATTAAAGCTCTTTTGCTTTTCCAAGGCTCGTGATATGTGCTGTTGGCCCGATCGTTGCTGGAAGCTGCTAGGTGCCATGTCCCGGGGGACTTTCCTGGCTTTATATGGGGCCATCCGCGGTGTTCCTGCCCGAGGTGGCCTGTTCGCCCTGTGTGGAGCCCTCCTGTGGTCTCTTTCTCCAGGAGCCTTTTGGGGATAGCTGTCCCAGCCACCTTGCTGGGCATCTCTCAGAGTGAGCAGGTGGAGGCTGGGCCACAGGGCAGGTGGGCTGTTAGCTGGCACTGGGCTCCCAGCCGGCCTCTCTCGTCTCTAAGCTGGGCTTTCGCAGCCTGCTGGTCAGATCTAAACAACTGCCGAGAAACTGGAGGCTCGCCAGCCTTCCTCACTGCCATGGAGATCTGACCATCCTCATTCTGGGCCAAAGAAAACAGGATCCACCTCCCCATATTCCAGAAAAGCCCACTGTTTCCATGTCAATGGAATTTCCATCTAATGTTGTCATTGCTGCTGTGATCAGCCCAGATGTTTGCCAGCGCTGCTGCTTTGTGGTGAACAGAAAATAACTCAGCAAAATGTAATTTTAAAATAGTAATGTGTGTTATTTTTCCTAAGTTATACATGATTCATGTAAAATAAATTAGAAAATGCAAAAAAATTTACAGAAGAAACCAGAAAGACTGATTCTGCCGCCGTGAGACGACACTGCAGTTAACGTCCTGTGGCAGCTGCGTGTGCTGAGTATTTCTGCAGTGGGCGTGTTTGCTTTTCCATCCACAGCGAGTCCTCACTCACTGTCACCCGCCCTGAGGTCCTTGGAAACTGCCTTTTTTTTTTTTTTTTTTTTTTGAGAGGGTCTCCCTCTGTCACCCAGGCTGAAGTGCAGTGGCGTGATCCTGGCTCACTGCAGCCTCAGCCTCCCTGGCTCAAGTGATCCTCCCACCTCAGCCTCCAAAGTAGCTGGGACCACAGTTGTGTGCACCACCATGCCCAGCTAAATTTTGTATTTTTTATAGGGACAGGGTCTTCCTATGTTGCCCAGGCTGGTCTTGAACTCCCAGGCTCAAGCGATTGTCTTGCCTTGGCCTCCCAGAGTGCTGGGATTTCAGGCATGAGCCGCTGTACCTGGCCAGAAACTGACTTTAAGCAAAACGACAAACAGCAGGCCCTTGAATAAAGATTGTTTTGTTCAATACCGTTGTGTTATGCCGTGGATGAGAACAGTAGTTGGTTTCGTTTTTTGTCTTTCCCTTAAAGTCGCACTTTGAGAAAACCTTTGCCATCAAGATGGTTATGTGAGGCCTCGGCTGCAGCAGAGCACCTGCTACCCGACATCCACCCTGGGTGCTGTGATCCAGTAGGACAGGAAACAATGTCAGTTTGTGATTGCTTTATTTATTTTTTTATTTTAAATAGCAAAACATTTTAATCAATCAATTCTAAAAATAACAGAGGCATATTATATCTGGTCCACCTCCTCAAAAGTTTACTGCGGATTAGACAGGCAGACTGCAAAGTAGAGCCAGACATTAAAGGTTTTTTCTTTTTTTTTTTTTTTTGAGACGGAGTCTTGCTCTGTTGCCCAGGCTGGAGGGCAGTGGCGCGATCCCAGCTCACTGCAGCCTCCATCGCCCGGGTTCAAGCAGTTCTCTGCCTCAGCCTCCCGAGTAGCTGGGATTACAGGCGTGTGCCATCACACCCGGCGTGATTGCTTTAATTTCAGCTTCTTAGATTACTGTTGATGGTCATTTTCCACGTACATATTAGTCATTTGTTTTTGTTTTGTGAATTGCCTGTGTGTGGTTTTTTGTTTTTGTTTTTTTTTAGCCACTTCTATTGTAATTTATCTTTTCTGTACTGATTTGCAAACACACTTCTTAAACTGAGAGCCCTTTATCTTTCCTTCATGTTTCAAATATTTTTCCAGTTGGGTTGTTTGTGTTTATAGCTTTTGCCCTACACAGATCGCGGCCTCCCACGCCCCACAGCTCTGTGGCCGCACAGGCCCCCCGAGGCCTGTGTCCCAGACTGCTCCCTTGGGATGCGGCCCCACGGTGGATCCCCGACCCCCCGACACCCGCTCCCGCTCTGCCCCACGGGAGCCATGGGAAGACGTGGCGGGAGGCGCGGGAAGAGTGCTCAGGCTGCCCAGGTGGCCGTGCCTTCCCTCCAGGGGCCCTTCCCAGCTTCCGTTAGACTTGGAGACCTGGGCCTGGGGATGCCGGCTGGGGGAGATGGGTGAAAGGTCTTTTGTGGCGGGCTTTTCCTCTCGGAGGCGCACCACGAAGATGGAAGCCCTGCTCGGCATCCTTGTCGTGGGAGGACGTTCCTCCCTGATTTTCACAGTGGATTGTTTAGCTTTTCGTGGTGTTGTGTGTGCTTTTATTTCTGGCATCTCAAGGTATTTTGGCGGGAAGCGAGGTCCTCTGCGTGGGGACCACGTGCCCTTGTTCTGCCAGAGCCGTTCCACAGACTGGGCCCTGACTTCGCCGGGCCAGTTCCCCCGTCTCCTGTGGGCACCCGCTGGCCTCTGTGCTTGGGGCAGATTTGTGTAGCCTCCGTGTCTGGGCGTGGGGGCTGGGAGAAGGTGCTGGTGTTGGTGCCCTCCCCTGCTGCCCTCTGGTTCGTTACTGAAGCCCTGGACCTGGCCCAGGCCGGCGAGCGGGTGCTGGCACTGGCGTTTGTGGAGAGAGTGGACATAGAGAGTCTGCCTGTGGGGAGGTGAGGACGGAGGTGGTGGCCTGGTAGACAGAGAGACGTCTTTGCTGGCGTCTGGACCCAACGTCACCCGTGGCGCCGAGACCAGAGGCACTTGGGAATCGGGAAGCTGTTCTGCCCCAGGGCCTGGCGGGCGGGAGGGGCTCCGCCACCCACGGAAGGGTGAGTGGGGAGGGCCTGGTGGGCGGGAGGGGCTCCGCAGCCCACGGAGGGGTGAGTGGGGAGGGCCTGGAGGGCGGGAAGGGCTGTGCTGCCCATGGAGGGGTGAGCAAGTCCACCTGTTCCGTGTTCACACCTGCAGACTAAACTCACCGCACCCCAGGGTGTGGAGGGATGGCATGCTGAGCTGCAAGTCAAATGGAGTGTTATACTGTAGACTTTATGAAAATCAGCAGTGAAAGTGTTTTTTATATGCTATTGGGAACCACACAGGAATGGGGGTCCTCTATTAGGAACCACACAGGAATAGGGGGCCTCGGGGGCACGCTGGATTCTCAAGGTGATCTTCAGGCCTGTAGTTTTCAGCTTGTAGGATTAGGACCACTTGAAGAGGCTTTTTTTTTTAAATTGGATTAAGGTATTTTAAAATTGTTTAAAACAAATACTTGCTTGTCATAAAAGTTTAGGTAATGAAGATATATAGAACTTCTGTCAATATGATGGATTGGTCAACATGGGAAGTGGTCCCTTCTGCCTCAAACACATAAAAATACCAGAAGAGACTGGGTGTGGTGGCTCCAAGCAGTTTGGGAGGCTGTGGTGGGTGGATCACCTGAGGTCAGGAGTTTGAGACCAGCCTGGCCAACATGTTGAAACCCTGTCTCTACAAAAAATACAAAAATTAGCTGGGTGTGATGGTGGGCGCCTGTGATCCTAGCTACTCGGGAGGCTGAGGCAGGAGAATCGCTTGAACCCAGGAGGCAAAGGTTGCAGTGAGCCGAGATCGCGCCCACTGCACTCCAGCCTGGGCGACAGAATGAGACTCTGTCTCAAAAAAAAAAAAAAAAAAAAGCCTGGAAGAAACATCACAGCAGAATTTTCTAACATAGCTAATTCAAAAGCAAGTGGTAAAGAAGAGACCGAGCAGCCATACCAGTGAGGGGAGTGGACACTGGATGGCCCCCAGAGGCGTCAAAGCAGGTGTACACGGTAGGGGCGGGTGTGCATCGGTGACACGGAAACTCGGGTGATCTCAGACACTCAGGCAGCAGAGAGTGGAACTAAACTGCCCTCCCAGGCAAGAGCCACTTTTCTTTAAAATGGGAGGTACAAAATCCTCTTAGCTGGCTGAGACACATGGCAGGGAAACTGGGGTGGATAGAAAGCCATCTGCTCAGAATCAGAACCCCAGGCAGATTTGCACTGCCCCCGCCTCACGGGAACCCCCAGTTGACAAGTCAGCACACCTGTGCGTTTGGGCTGTGAGATTCGTGAAGTCCCCAGCAGCTGGATGCAGAGCTGCCCACAGGGCCTGTCAAGGAGAGCAGCCCTCCTCTGCTTCCTCCTGGGCTGTGGGACATAGTCCTCTGCTTCCTCCCGGGTTTGGGACACAGTCCTCCGCTTCCTCCCGGGGTGCAGGACACAGTCCTCTGCTTCCTCCCGGGGTGCGGGACACAGTCCTCTGCTTCCTCCCGGGGTTCGGGACACAGCCCTCCTCTGCTTCCTCCTGGTGTGTGGGGCTCCAGTGGGGGACACAACCCTCCTCTGTTTCCTCCTGGGGTGTGGGACACAGCCCTCCTGTGCTTCCTCCCTGGGTGCGGGGCACAGCCCTCCTCTGCTTCCTCCCGGGGTGCGGGACTCCAGTGCGGGAAGGTCTTCCCTGCAGGCCTCTGGTGGGATTCAGGGAAGACCTTGCAGACTGTACATCATAGTGGTACAGTTTTGGGAGAGAACCTCTAGTGTTCATAAGATTGTCGGGAAGAGCTCAGAGCTCCATCCAGTAGTTCTGTCTTGTTGACTGAGCTTTTGGTGTGTGCTTTGCAGCCTGTGGGCAGCATGGTGTTGGAAGCAACAGCCGATTCTGTGATTGGGAGACAGAAGCTTCATCTCGTGGTTTCATTCTCTGTAAAGTGGGAAGAAGCCACCAGCTTCTCTGGGTTAAGGAGCAGGAGGCAGTCATGTCTGTTGGTGGTTCCGCAGTCGCTGGCTTCTGTGTAGTGGGTTCTTGGTAAATGGCAGTTTTCTCTCTTTTTTGCAGATGAGACCGTATTTGTTGACCCGTGTGGAGCTGGGTGTCTGTGAGCGCATCATGGGCTCTCTCCCATTCCTAGGTGGGCTGCAGAGTGCCCACTGCGCTTGGGGAGAGTGGGTTACAGACGGGGGTAAGCGGCAGTTTTTCTGGGCGGGCGTCGGCCTTGCTCACAGTGCACGCGGACATGCGGCTTCCTCTGTGGCTTTCCTTTCCCCCCTTCTCTTCTCTTCATGGTCCTGCAATGCAGAGCATTGGAGCTTCCTTCCTTCCCAGAGTCGAGTCCGTGTTCCTTCCAGGCAGAGCTGATGCTGCACAGGCAGGCAAGGAGGCTGGTGCTGGCAGAGGTGCGCTTCCCAGTGGCCTGGTGCAGTCCCGGCAGTACCTGCTGCTGGGGGCTCCTGGCCGTGGTCACGGTGGCAGGGAGCTGCATTCCTCTGTCCGGCCTGGCCATGCACCACACTTTGGCTTCCTCTTTGTGTGTTCACCTGGCCCAGCTGCCCTTCGCCACTGCAGAAACAGAATGGAGGGAAGGGGGCGGCAGATTCAGACTTGAGGTCAGTTGGTCTTTTGGGAGCTGGGAGCGCAGCCAGGGATTCCCCTCCGGCAGCAACGGCATCTTCTCTGGTTTCTTTTCTCTCCGTGCTCCACACACAGTAACCCTGTCTTGTCTACCTTTGAAATACACCCTGAGCGGGGCCCTTCTTCCCATCCCAGGCCCATCACCCACACCAGGCTGCACCTGTTCTCCCACCTGCCTTCCTGTTTGCTCATGTGGGCCGGGCTCCTCCCGACATGTCAATCCGTCTCTGTGCTGTCAGCGGACTCCGTGGAAGCTCTCGGCCCCTCCGGCCTGGGTCTGGCCCCTGCCTGCCCCTCCCCATGTCGATCCCCTCCTGTACCCTCTCCCTGCCATGCTGTCCTGGCCTCTCTTGGTTCTGTCCTTTCCCCCACACGGCACCCAGAACACAGGGACCCTCAGAAAGCGCTGGACAGACACATCTCTGGGGCTTCGCTCTGGCTGGGTCTGGATGGCCCTCTGTTGCCCAGACACACACACCCTTGAGTCTGTGCAGGGACCAGGTGGCCGTCTCTGTTGGAGTCTGTGCAGGGACCAGGTGGCCATCTCTGCTGGGGTCTGTGCGGGGACCAGGTGGCCGTCTCTGTGGGGTCTGTCTGTGCGGGGACCAGGTGGCCGTCTCTGTTGGGGTCTGTCTGTGCGGGGACCAGGTGGCCGTCTCTGTGGGGTCTGTGCGGGGACCAGGTGGCCGTCTCTGTTGGGGTCTGTGCGGACCAGGTGGCCTGCCTCTGTTGGGGTCTGGTTCAAAGGGACCAGGTGGCCGCCTCTGTGGGGTCTGTGCGGGACCAGGTACCGCCTCTGTTGGGGGTTCAGCGGGGACCAGGTGGCCGCTCTGTTGGGGGTTCAAAGTGGGACCAGGTGCATGTCTCTGCTGGGTCTGTGCGGGACCAGGTGGCTGTCTCTGGGGTCTGTGCGGGGACCCCAGGTGGCTGTCTCTGTTGGGGTCTCTGCGTGACCAGGTGGCCGCCTCTGCTGGGGTCTCAAGGGACCAGGTGGCTGTCTCTGTTGGGGTCTGTGCGGGGACCAGGTGGCCATCTCTGTTGGGCAGGATGGTGGTGCCATCCGCACGTGAAGAGGAGTCCACATGGCTGGCAGAGCCCGACAGCCTGAGAATGCTTGGCTGCTTGGCCAGGCAGCGTGCAGGACTCGAGGATGGGAGCGGTGAGCAGTGAGAAGTTACTTCCGCAGCATCTGCACAGGCGCCTTGGAAACTTCATTTATCTGTGGTCCTAGATAAACAGCATAGAAATCATACAAGGAAAGGTTTGGCAAGGAAAGCACCTTCCTCTGCCCCTTCACCTCTCCCCTCTCCCCTCCACGTGCTCCTCTCTGTTCCTGTGATATGGATGTGTCTTTCTGACGTGGCCGAACACTTAGCATGGATTCAATTTATACATGGTCTTTTAATATCATTCTTAATTTAATTTTAAAAACAAAGCCTTTTCCTCCTCTTTTTAAAAGTAAAACACACCCATTATGAAAAATACAGAAAACATGGAAACGTTTAGAAAGAGAAATGTTAGCTGGACGTGGTGGTGGGCACCTGTAATCTCAGCTACTCGGGAGGCTGAGGCAGGAGAATCGCCTGAACCTGGGAGGCGGAGGTTGCAATGAGCTGAGATCACACCACTGCCCTCCAGCCTGGGCAACAGAGGAAGACCTCATCTCAAAAAATAAATAAATAAAATGAGAAAGATAAATATTTGGTACATTTTCATATGCTTGTAATTTTTTTTCTTAGGTATTTTTAAAAGCATGGCTGGCCTCCTGGTTTTGCACGTAGTGTCACCACAGTAATTTGTGGAGTGAGTAACAACCAGGATCTCACAGTTCATTGATTCCTTTGCTGCTTTTGAGATAACCACAGGCTACCCTGTGAGGCAGCCCCTGTTGTTCTCAGGCATCTGCTCTTAGAGGCTGGGGTGTCACCCTCAGGCTCGGAAGCCTGTTCCACAGCCGGCAGCAGAACCAGGCCGGCACCCTGGGTCTCCTGACTGAAGCTGTTTCCGGGGCTGTTGTCTTCTTGGCGTTGGAAGGGGCATGTCACTTGGTCACCATATTGAAATTGCTGGTCACGGTATACGTTTGGTATTTTAAGCTGAAGTGAGATTTTGTTCCAGAGGTGCCCAGAGCCTGTGGCTTGTCCATGCTCCTACCCCGGCCCTTTTACCCAGGATTGTAATGCGTCTTCCTTCATGACAACTGTTTTTCTTTTATAAAATTGCGATACATGTTAAGAAAATAGAGAGTGCAAAAGCCTAGGCTTCCTGTCTGTCCCTCTCTTCTGCTGTGATTATCTCCACTTCCTGACTCTTCAAAGGAAGCCTCTGAATTTATTGTTCTCCGTTGAGTGAACTAACCACATTTATTCAAGGAAGCTTATTTCATTGTAACATTCACTCATGTTTATAAAGAATATTAGTCACTGGTAAGTGGACAGGGTGCTCCAGAAAGTTCTTCAGTTTTGGGTCTAAAGTACCAGAATGGACAGATGAGGGTGCATATTTGTATAGTCTTTTCAAAATTATTTTTGTAGTGGTATGAGCAGATTTCCCAGGACGGAGCATTCACAGCTGGGAAAACAGTTGTTGCTTTGAAGATGGTTTTCCCAGGCACCCGGCTCACGTCTCCTGCTGTCAGGCGCATAAACAGTGTCTAGTTTAAACTTGCTGCGCTCCTGGCAATTCTGAGTGGCACGGGGTGGCCTTTCCCCGTGAGCTGCGCAGGCCCCTCGGGAGCACAGTTGCACTGACCTGGAGAAAGGCTCCGCTTCGATTTGCCCGGCACCGCGGTGGTGACGTGCAGGCGTCAGGGTGTGCGAGCACCTTGGAGCCACCAGCCTGTCAGGTGTCTGAGTTTTCATCTGCTGCTCATAGATGACGTTAATGCATTAAAGATGGATCTTGCTGTTTCCCAGGCGGGAGTGCAGTCACTATTCACAGGCATGATCATAGCTCACTACAGCCTCATACCCTCCCGCCTCAGCCTCCCGGGCCACTGCATGCATGGCGGATGATGCTTTTCAAGGCTGGTCAATGAAAGCCAGTGTTGAGGCCCTGGCCTCAGTGCTGACAGTTGGGGTTGGCCCTCTCCAGGGCCTTTATGGCCTGACAGAGCCCTGCCCATGGTTCAGGACTCAGCAGAGCTGCCACCTCAATCCAGGCACTTTGGTCCTGCCTGGCAGTGTGAGATGGTAATCAGATGGGGCCGAAACCTGTGGGTGCCACGGCAGAGCCTGGTGGGTGCCAACTGGTGCTTGGGTGGCACCGAGACCCCAAAGCACAGAGCCTGGAGTGTGGTGGAAACTTACCCCCTGGGCCAGGGCAGCGCTGCTATGGGCCGTTCAGGCCAGGGTTCCTTCCACCCTTCCTGCTCTCCCCTGCCCCACCGGGTGCTCTCCACACTGCCTGGTCCTTAGGAGCCCACCCCCAAGCTAGTTCCAGGTCGGGCGCCCTCGGCATGCCTGTGTCTCACCGTGAAGTGGGGACAACCGCAGACCCGTCTCAGGGGCCAGAGAGATGCCATGCGACAGTGCGCGGGAGACGGAGCACAGCCCTCTCCTGTGCAGGGTGAGGACTGTCACTGTTTGTTTTGTTTAAATTCTGTCATAAATGAAAGTGTGGTCTGAATTTCTGAAGTTGGGCTTTGTAGCAGGAAGTCTGACTTTGTTAGCAGTTTCATTGGCAAATATCTCCTGATACAGTTGAACTTGGTAAATGGAAATACAAATAAGGGCTAATTCGTGTGGTGACAGCCTCCCCAGCCGCAGATATGCCAAGAGGACTGCGTGTGTGTGGGGTATAAGGTCATTTAAGGGCCAATTTGTGCGGTGACAGCCTCCCCAGCCGCAGATATGCCAAAAGGACTGCGCGTTTGTGGGGTGTAAGGTCATTCTCATGACTGTTGTATGAATAGCTGATAGCTGGGGTTTTCCTTAAAGAAACTGAATGACTGTGCCTTCCCGCGCGAGGGTTTTTCTCCAGTAGCCACTTCCACTTTGACGCTTTCACCGGAGAATCTCAGCCCAGGGGATGAAGCTTTCGTCCTTGCCCAGTGTGGACACTTGTCTTTTACCACAGAGTCAGGCATGGAAGGAAGTTTAGTTTGGGTAGCATGTAAGCACCTTTCCCTGTGGCCTGTGGCATTCCGCACCGTTTATGTGTGAACTGGCCGCACCCGCGCCTCCGAGACGGGGCTGCCAGGGAGGAGGGCCCAGGAGACCCCGTCCAGACCCCAGCACGCACGCCACGGAGGTCTGCTGTCAGACATGTGGTGGGCTCCATGTCACAGGTGAGGGGTCAGGGTCTAGACAGAAGCAGGGTGTCTCTTCCTGCTCCCTGGTGTGCCCACCTCCCCGCACGATGTTTCTGTTCAAGCTGCTGCGGGGGGTGGGGCTTTTTCCTCCTGACTGTATTTTGCAGCAGTGAAGAGCTGCTGTCCTTTTTCTTACTGAGGCTCCCGGTTATGTGTCTGATGTCACTGACGCCATGCCTGCTTTCTTGCCCGTGTGCAACTTCCCAATCCCACCACACGTGCTCGCTTCCCAAGGGTGAGGTGGGCATTGTGCCTACGGGCGGCCCACCCTCAGGGAAGAATCACGGGAAGGGGTGCAGGATCGTGGTTCAGTGGGTCACCTGTTCTCCAGGTCGCCCGCTGGGGTCTCTTTCGAGTGCACCTTCCTTTCTCTCCTAAAGCTTTTTAATAAACATCCACTCCTGCCTAGAAAAAAAAAAAAGTTTTAAAAACAGGTGAATGGAAGGTGGGCATTGTTTGAAACACCCCTTTGGTTTTACCGAAGAAGCAAGACCGTTCCCTGGAGGTGACAGTGACCTGGTGTTGAGCTCCAGCGTGGCCAGAGCTGTGAGCTTCACAGTAGTGGGTGAGCGGAAGAACTCAATTGTGGCTGCAGACGCCGACTTTTCCCTTCTTCTCCCCCTCCTCTTCTTATTGTAAGACACACAAATCAACAGCGGCCCACAGCTTTAGTGGGACCGCGCTGTGGAGAAGGGAACTTCCGCTCGTGCTGGGCCCAGCTCCTCGCTTTTCTCTAGGGCCGTGTGCTGTGCGTGCAGCTCTGAGTAACGCGGTTGACTTTGCTTGTGGGTGGACTTTGGATGGAGTTTGTGTTTTGCCGTTTTTTGTGTGTGTTTTTCTTTTCTGACTGGTTGCACTTGGCACCGGGCTGTTGCCTGTAGCTCTGGACGGTCAATGTGAGTGGTGCACGTGGTCCAAAGCCAGGTCTGTGGCCAGGGGACACGCTGCCCAGTGCCGGTGGGGAGAGGGCTCTGCTGTGATGACGTCTGTGGGCAAGACCTTCTGCATTTCACACACTGCCAAGGCACTGCAGCTTCTTCCTGGCTCGGCCGGCTTGGCCACTGCCTCTTGAACCAGAGAACAGGGTGAGGGCGACCCCTGCGAGCCAAGACTCAGGAGCGAACCTCGCTTTCTGGAGGCCAAGCAGGGCTTTGTGCTGTGCCCCCAACGTGCAGCTCCTTTCTTGTGATTGCCTGGGGCAGCTGACGTCTGCGCGGGTACCGATGCCAGGAGTTCAGGTGGCCATGGCTGTGCTGAGTGGCCCTTCAGCAGGTGTGCCGTGGACAGGGCCTGGTGCTGGAACTCTCCGGTGGACACAGGACGGTCCACCCCTCAAGGAACCCAGGCTGCCCCACGAAGGCTGATCCCGGTGAGAATCAGACAGGAGGCTGAAGGTGGCAAGCTCTAGAGGTTGTCCAGGAACAGCGGCGGGAGGGGCAGGAGCAGGAAGGAAGGGGCTCTGTGTAAGGAGCCGCTCACTGTGTCCTGTTCAGAGGCTCAGTCGGCAGATGCTCGTGTTCCACAGAGCCAGCCCCTGGTCCGATGCTGCACGCAACTGCTGCGAGAGTAGCTGGGCCCCTTCTAGGACTCCCAGCAGCTGACTTCTGGCGGTAAGTTTCGGATGGAGTCCACCCCAGTACCCGGGCTCAGCAGCACCCCAGCTTCTGGGGCCTTTTGTTCTGTGCTCCTCTGGCTTTTTAACCCTTGTTCCCAGGCTCCGTCCTCCCCCCACTGGACAATGGCAGACCTCAGACAGACCGACTGCGGCAGCTGACGTTTCCCAGGAACACATCCTGGGCGTGTGCGGGAGCGGAGTCTGCTGAAGTGTGCGCGCGTACACGCCTGCCCTCGTGGTGCACGTGTCACCTCAGGGGCCACCAGACACATGACACTGCCGTGCCCATGTGCCTGAAACGGGCGGTGTCCTTCCGAGAGGACCGTGAGCCTCCCTGACGGGCCATGCCTGGGGTGGAAGGGCCTTTGCAGACCCCACCTAGGCCAGGAGCAGGGACTGCCTGGCCCATCCCCCGTGCACTAGGCTCTGTGCCTGCATCTGGGGCCTCCCCTATCTCTGCCCCTCAGCCATTTCCGGGGTACTTGCTGATGGATCGTAGGCACAGCTGTCCTTTCGGGGTGTTGTCTGTGCCTGTGGGCGAGATGGATAAAGTGCTCAGAAAGGGGTTTTTACCATAAGAACCCACAGTGGAGTCCGGGAGCCCGGGAGACAGAGGGGACAGTGAGGGGCTCTGGCCGGGGACATTTCACAGACAGCCCCTCCCCCAGCCCCCACTTTGTTTCCGGTAGAGCTGGGTCAGCCGACTCCCCACCTGCCAGAGAGCCAGGAAGGCAGCCAGGAGCGAAGGTCTCCAGCCACGGCTTCTGGAGGGTGCACGGCCCAGGCTCCCCAGCTGACGCCTCTTAGCAAGGTGGAGACTTTTCCTCCCCAGGCTCAGACAGAAGCTCCGGCCACGGAGATGGGCCGGGTGCCTCCGAACTCAGACCTGTCCCTGGTCTGTGCAGCTTGCGTGTGGCACCCACAGCTGTGGCTTTGCCTGCCTCTGGTGTCCACTCTGTCCCAGAGAATTGGTCACCAGCAAGAAGAGCAACAGCGGCCCGAACAGCGGCACCCAGCCTCTGTCGGCTCCAGTGGGCTGGCAGCAGCCTAAGGAGGCCTGAGAAGAGGCCCCGTGCCAGCACACGACACATGGCGCTCCACTGGGGGCTCATACGGGGCCGGGTGCTGTGGTGGCCAGCTGGATGGGGGAACACACCTTGAAAAAGGCATGTGGCATGTACAGCATTTCCACTCAGCACCCTCCACCTGGCAACCTTCATTTAACCCAGAACATAGGCTCTCCCTCCCATTTGGCCTGCGGTGCACAGAACTGGGATGAGGGCTCAGATGTTCCTCTTAGATGAGAAATGTATTATCCAGTTGTCCATCCTCAGGTTCCATAGCTCGGATCGGAACTCCGAACCCACCCTCAGGTGCGTCTGCCGCACAGCGTCACTGGGGGTGTGCCGTGGCCGAGTTGCCGCTGTCAGGTACCTCTGCCGCACCGTGGCCTGAATGATGTACCCTTGTCTTCTGGAGTTCTGAGCAAATCGCCCAGTGAAAAGTGTCTGCACATAGCACACAGCAGATGAGACAACCGCTTGTGTCCTCACGTGGCCATATCTGTGCGCAGGTCAGGCGGCAACACCCGGGCAGCCTGACCTGGCCCTGGCAACCGAGCTCTGCGGGAGGCGGAGCTGGCATCTCCACCTTATGAGGCAGTCCAGAGTGACTCAGTCAATTCAGCTTTAATTTTGACTAACGTTCTTTTCCTCCATTTTTAATTTAAAAGCACATCCAAAGACACCCCAGATAATGAGTTTCCCACTGTGGAGAAGAAAATAAAGCTTGAGTTACCAGGCAGTGAGTGAGAAGAGAAAACTTTAATTAGAAGCTTTTCAATAAATGTTGGAGGATGGCATCTAGGATTCCAGATGGCAGAAACCCTTCTGCTCCTAGGAAATGTTTTGCAGCTGCTAACGAAGTGTGTGTGGAGGGCGGGGCTGGCGTCCCCGTGGCCCACCAGCACGGGGCGGCCGTTAGCCAGCACTGCCTAACGGTGGCCTGTGCTTCAGAGGGACAGAATTGGTCTGCAGAGGACAGCAAGCCTCCAAGAAGGGAAGGCCGGCTGCAGGAACACAACCTCGCGCTTGAGTGGTTACTGTGGTCTCAACGGCAGCTTTACTGAGATGTAATTTACATAGCAGAAATCCACCATTTTGAAGTGTGTACTAGTCACTGACTTGTGCAGCCATCGCCACAATCTAATTCTAGAACGTTTTCTTCACCCCCAAAGAAACCCCATGCGTGTCAGCAGTGGCTCCCCAGCCCCAACTTGTCCCAGTCCCGCAGCTACTTCCCAGCCTTCTGTCCTGTGGACCTGTCTGCCCTGCACGTTTCACGTCGGCGGATGCACGCAGTGGACATTGTGCTCGTGTCTGCTTTATCTCACTGAGCGTGGCATTTCCACTCATGTCTGCTCCTTGTGTGTGCTTTATCTCACAGAGCGTAGTGTCTCTACTTGTGTCTGCTCTATCTCACTGAGCGTGGCTTCTCCCCTCGTGTCTACTTTATCTCCCTGACCGTGACTTTATCTCCCTGAGTGTGGCGTTTCCAGGTCCACCGTGCTGTAGCCTGGTCTGCGCTTTGTTCCTTTTCATGGCAGAGTAATATTCTGCTGTTGGATCGACTGATTTTGTTTCTCCATCTATCGGCTCATGGACATCTGGGCTGTTTCCACCTGTTGATTCTCGTGGACGGTGCTGCTGTGGACATTCACGAACAAATGCTTGCTTGGATGCATGTTTCCAGTTCTTTGAGGCTGATCCGTAGGCGTGGAGTGGGTAACGTTTGTCGTGTGCGTTTGCTGTGCACCCACCCCACCTGTTGTGTGCGTCCTGCCCCCATGGAGACTCTTGGGGGTGACTCGCGCAGTCCTATCTCTTCCCTCCACACACTCCAATGTGGGCTTCCTAAGAAGCATGGTTGCCAGTCTCGGGAAATTGGTCATTGAGGCAGCACTTTTATCTCCCAGGGTATTCCACTCTTGTCGACTGACCCTGTAAAATCCTTCACGACACATTTTTCCTTCTGGTAGGGCACCCTGTCTAGGATCCGTATTGCGTTGAACTGTTAATCTCCTTCCCTCTTTCTGAGTTTGGGACGGTTGCTTTGCCTTTGTCTTTTATCACATGGGCATTTTTGATGCATGCTGGTTCCCCATCCTCATTTCCTGTTTATCTCACATTCCCTCCCGATTAGATTCAGGCTGTGCATTCCTAGATTACAGCAAGAGATGCACCCTTCTCAGGGTGTTGCATCTGGACCGGCCTCCTTGTTGGCGCTGCCCATGTGATCACCCAGCGAGGAGCTGTCCCGTCTGTGCTATGTGGTGACTTTTCCCCAAGCACTAATGAGCCGTCCATGGGGGACAGGTAGGCTCTGCAGTCCCCTGCACCTCACCATCCCCCAAGATTTGCCCTCCATTTGTGGCTCTTACCTGCCCCCTCTCCCTCTCTAAGCCGCAGAGTGATGCTTTTCCAACCACTTTACCAGCCAGCGCTTTATTAGAAGTGAGACTCTTTCTATTCATGGATTCATTCATTTTATTTAAATTATATTAGGTCTGTTTATTGTTGGAGTGGACTTGCGGACTCCTGTTTTTCATGGCCTATCACAGTTGTCTCTTCTTACTCATCATACTGCTCACGCTGTCCCAGCTTTGGTGAGGACATCCTGTGTCCTTTGGGTGTCACCTGACGTGCTCTTGGATCCTTTCTTGCCTCCGTCAGAATCACCTGTCTCAGGCTCATCTTGTCTCTCCCTGCCCTGGCCCAAATCAGCCATTTCTCCTGGAGCCCTGGGCCCTTCTGGAGGGTGGCAGTGTTTGGGGCCAGGCCTGGTGCAGGAGGGCTGCAGAGATGGAGCTTGGAACATGTGAGCGTGTGTCTGTGTGTGTTCAGACACATGTACACACTGTAGACATGTACTCACAAGCACGCTCAGGATGTGCACACACAGACGTGTGCGTGTACTTGCATAGTCTGTGTGCTTCTTCTTACTTTAAATGTCTAGGTTAAGCCTTGTCCTCAGCCCTGGCCTGTTCCCATGGACTCCTCTCGCCTGCTCTGTCTCCCGCCTCTGCCGGGAGAGCCCCAGCTTCAGGAGCCTCCTCACATTGCCTCATTGCCCAGTTTGCGGGGCGTCTAGGATGGCTTAGGAACGTCTTCCCACCCCGCCACAGAAACACCCTCTGAAGAAGGTTTCTTTGTCGTTCTCTCCCCCGCTCCGCCCCCCCAAGACTTCAGGTAATGGGCGCAGGAGCATTAGTGAGCCCACCGCTGCCGCTTCTCACTCAGTGGGAGGTGCGGGGCCTGGGAAGGGCGGGTAGGCCGTGTCGCTCTCGTGAGGTCAAGAGTCAATTGTTAGGCACAGAGAACGATGAGGTCATGTTCAATGCTAACGCGGAGGTTTTTCCTATGCTTGCAGCTATGTACTTTTGAGCTCTTTATGGAGTTTAAAAAGCACTTATGTATAAGAGAGTTGGGTTACCAGGAAACAACAGAGCAGTTAAGACGCCTTGATTTTATCTCACCATTCGCCTGCCAAAAATAATTACATTTGCCCTGGCTCCCAGGCAAGCGCTGGAGAAGGGTGTGTGTGGCTGGGCCAGAGGCACCCACTGAGTCCCTGCCCGGCCTGTGGGTCTCTGTCCTACAGCTCTCAGCTCTGGGTTATCAAGGTTAGGGACTGCAGGGCCCAGGGTCCAAGGCTGGCTCTACTGTGTGGGGACCTCAGTGTTGGACCTGCCCTTACCACAGCCCCGTGGCTTGGCTTCTGGGTGCCTGTCACGCCTGTGACTGTCCCCAGAGCAGTGCCGCCACCAGCTTCACAGGTTGAGAGTCTGCTTCTGGCAGCTAGATGACAGCGTGTCAGCTCTGTCCACCCAGAGCCTTGGACAAGTCCCCGGAAGAGACCTGGTGGAGAGGAGTGGCGTAGCAGGGCGGCCTGACGCTTCCACGCACTCACAGCGGTGTCTGGTGAGGGCAGGAAGGAGCAGGGCTCCTGCTGTGTCTGCGGCAGGGAGGGAAGGATGCCACAGAGTCAGCACTGTCCCCTGTGGTGGGTTGACGTGGAGGAAAGAGTTGAGTCCCGTCCCTAATATATGCCTAGGGCTCTGTTCAGATGCAGTTCCCTCCCAGATTGCCTTAGGGGAGCCCTCCTAGCTGCCATCCCTGCACTTCCTGCACAGCGGGCTTTAGAGGAGGATGGGCTGGTGACCTTGGGTGACCCCTCAATGCCCATGGCCCCCAGCTCTGTATGATTTCTTCATGGCATGGTTTGCCAGTTAGACGCCAGGGGTTGCCGAGTGCTACAGAGGGGGCAGGACCGTGGGCTTCGAGCCAGGGGAGCGTGGCTGAATTCCCAGCTGTGTCACCCACCATTTAAGGCTTTGAGCAGTGACTGACCCTTCTAGCGCCTCCTTGGCGTGGCAGGGACAGTGCCCATCCTGCGGGGCTGCTGTGAGGGGCAGGGACCAGAGCACGTTCCGTGTGGGTCTCCCCACATCAGCTCGTCAGAGCTGGAGGTCAGAAATGCCGGGTCTCTAGTGTGCGTATTTTAAAGCATCTGCCCTTGGCCCTGTGGAAGCTGTGTGAACAGGACTGTGTGTGGGGAATGCCTGATATGAGGAGTCCACCCCACCTGCTTTCTGGGACTTGGATGGTTTTTCCCCATCAGCAACACTGAAGTCAAAAGGGGCTTTGTTGAAGCATGCGTCTTGTAAAGACAGCGCCCGGGTGTGGGGGGGTTTTGGGGGCTGCTGCCTGGCTGTCCTGAGCATTGAGTGGGGGCATCCCTGGGGAGGAGGGCAAGCCCCGTCCCTGGGGCCTGGAAGGAGCTCCCAAGCACGGCTGTCAGTGCGACGGCTGTAGGCGCTCCTGAGCACGGCTGTCAGTGTGATGGCTGTGTCCCTTTAGCTGGGGCGACTTGCAGGCTCTGGAGGGGCGGGGCGGGGGGGTGCGCCAGGCCTGAGTCGTGGCCAAAGCCACGCACAGTGTTCTGTAGGACTGTGCCACGCGTGAGCCTGGCTTCTGGGTTGGCCACCCCACAGCAATCTCCACTTCCATGAGACCTGCTGGTGCATGGGAGCCACCTTGTTCCCAGGCTTCCTGGCGGGGCATTTATGGGGAAAGCAACCCTGATGGAAGTGGGCACAGAGGCTGCTCCTATAGGCCACGGTCTGGGCCAAGCACTGTTCTCCTGAGGAGCCCGGCACCATGGTGCTGGGGTCATGGAGAATACAGGCCCCACCTACCTGAGAGACCCAGGCTGCGCACAGCCACCGACACAGCCTCGTGTCCCACAGACGGGAGGGGAGGGAGTTTCCTGGGTTCACTGTGGCTGCGTTCAGTCTTTGTTGTGCCGCATCCGTTTACCACCTGCTCTTTTGCAGATGTTTTCTTTAATTGGCCTTTTCCTTTCATATGTTTGCAAATCAAACTTTATGTTACCACAAATAAAAAACAGTATCACAGCTTTAAACAGAACAGAATCGCAAACACGAGAAAAGTGAAGGGGTAGTGCAGGCGGCTCGTTCCCTTCGCCCATGCATCCCGGCTCCCTGCATGGGTTTCTGTGAAGAGGGGGCCGCAGGCACTGGTGCAGGTGCACCTTGGTAACATCAGGGATAGCTCCTGCCAGGTGGGCGAGGTGGGAAGGAGGGGAGCAACGCCAGAATCCGGCCCCGGCGGTGGAAGGAGCAGGAACCTTCCCGCCTGGGTGCCGCAGAGTGCTTGGGCCTTGCACGTGGCCGAGAGCCTGCTAGAAAGGCAGCTTAGTAGGTTGCACAGGCTACTGGACAAGGCTGAGCCCTGCCTCCTACATTCACAGGAAGCTCGTCATGGCACCCGAGCATGACACGGCAGTACCCCCACAGCATTTTGGACAGCCTGGAAATGCCAGGGTAGGTCCGGCTGGCTGGACTCAGAGGCTGGCCCTGTGAGACTTTTCGGGGTGGCAGGGGAGGGCTGTGTTTTCTGTGAGCGGGGAGGGATTCTCCCGAGAGCCTCATGCCCACCCCACATCTCACCCCACTTGGCAGACCCCCAAGACAGAGCCTCTGGAAGGATCTGCACATGACTGTTTTATTGACAAAGGCTGAACATCGCCAGCCTCGTCAGCTTTTCTTACATTTTATGGGAAGGTTTTTATATCATCACCGCAGTTGTCCCCAGCTGTTATTTCTGTAGAAGCAAATTCGTCAGCCACACGTGCTGGAGTATTTCATTGTCCTGGCACCCAACTAGCCCACATGGCAGCTCGCACGGTCCCAGTCCACGAGTGCAATTGCCATGACGATGTCAACAAGCAGTGACTGAACCGCCTCAGAGCAGGCGGCAGACGCACGGCAGAGGGACCTTCCCGCTGCCATGGGCCGGGCGCTCTGCGGAGGGACCTTCCTGCTGCCCCGGCCGGGCGTTCCACGGAGGGCCCTTCCTGCTGCTCTGGGCCGAGGACCTCGCAGGCCTGGCGAGGCCGCACAGCGCCATTGCTGCCGTCCTGGAAGATGGAGGGTGCTCAGGCATGCACCAGAGCGTGTGTTTTCCTTTTCCTCTTTACCTCAGCGGTGCGCCAGCTAGCTCACACCTCGTGCGTTCCAGACCGTGGGTGCAGAGGACACACTGCAGCATCCAGCTGAGACCCACTAGCGTCTTGTGTCTCCAGCGTTAGTTCCCCCATAGTGGCAGACTTGCTTTAGGGTACGTGTAACTGAGTTGCGTCACCGCAGTGGCCTCTCCGTGTGACGTTCATGGTCGAGGGTGTCGGAAGCGTTTCCCATGGCACCAGGCAGGGTGTATGGGGAGGACCACGGCGACAGGCTGGTCAGCGCTGACCTTTGGACCCTGCGGGGCAAGCGTTTTGGGATTGTAGCAATTCTGTGTGAGGAGTGAGGAGTGCAGGGTCAAGGAGGACCAGTCGTGAGGTTTCCTTAGCAGCCCCAGGGTGACCAGGCAAGTGTGACTCTCGCGAGGCCCCGAGGAGCCGGAGCCACGTCTGACAGCGGTCTAGAGACATGACATGGCCGTGCCTTGTGTCCACCCAGGTGCGTGCAGCTCCCGAGTCACACGCCGGCGGGGCCTGTGCGGCCGAGGCCGTCTACACGGCACTGCTGAACCTCACGTCCGACTGCTCGGTGCTGTCTGGAATGACGGCCTTCAGGGCGGCGTGGCAGAAGCGGTTCAGGGCCGGCAGGTTTGTTTTCTGCTCAATGTACAGCCTCAGCTTTTCCCTGAAGGTCTCCCCGAGAAAGCTGTAGATGAGGGGGTTGAGGCAGCTGTTGGAGAAGGCCGCGAGGTTGACAATGTGGCCGGTGAGCGGGTGGGCGTGGCGAAAAGACTGCTTGCAGGGAGCGGCCCCGGGCTGCGTCCGCTGCAGGAGGTGCACGCTGATGAAGACGTTCTCCGGCAGCCAGCAGACGAAGAAGACCAGCACCACCGCGAGGATCATGCGGAGTGCCTTCTGCCGCCGGGGCCGCAGACCGCGGTGCCGGTGTGCCCTGACCAGCACCCGGACAATGAGGGAGTAGCACAGGCCGATGATGGCGAAGGGCACAATGAAGCCCAGCGTGACCTCGAGCCACTGCACCTCCCGGACGTCTGCGAAGCAGAAGCAGGCCTCGTCGGTGTGCTGCAGGTGCACGGCGGTGAAGGGCACCAGCGTGGCTGACACAGATGCCATCCAGATGAGGCCACAGCTCAGCCGGGCGTGGTACTTGGTGCGGAACAGGCTGCAGCGCATGGCCCTGGCCAGGGCGATGTAGCGGTCGAAGCTCATCCAGGTGAGGAAGAAGACGCTGCTGTACATGTTGACCTGCAGGAACAGCGACATGAAGGTGCACAGCACGGCGATGTCGTAGTACTGCTCGTGCAGGTTGAACACCTCAATGAGGGAGTCGGCCACCAGGATGAGGTCCGCCACCGCCAGGTTGATGAAGTACAGGTCGGGGATGGTCATCTTCTCCCGGAAGCTGATGTTCACCACCAGGATCAGGATGTTGCCCACAAAGCCGATAGGGAAGAGGAAGATGGTGTAGAGGCACGAGAGGAACAGGCCGATCACGTACTGCTGGTGCTCTGAGAGCTCGCCTGTCCCGTTCGCCAGGGCAGCGCCCAGGAGCAGGTGGGACAGGTTGAGCTCGGG
This sequence comes from Papio anubis, assembly GCF_008728515.1. Taxonomy (NCBI): domain Eukaryota; kingdom Metazoa; phylum Chordata; class Mammalia; order Primates; family Cercopithecidae; genus Papio; species Papio anubis. Next base: position 147,990,963 of record NC_044979.1, read on the forward strand.
GGAGGTGGTGTTGGGGGCTGCAGGCTGCATGGTGCCCGGGTACATCTCCAGGCCCATGCCCCAGGCTTGGGAAGTCACATCCATGTCTCTGCACCGTGCAGCTTTCAAGATTTGCCAAAAGGCTCCCAGAGCTCTGTTTTAAACAGCGAATCCATCTTTAGAAAGAAGCGTGATTCTCCCTGAAGTGAGCCCAGCATTTGTTAGACAGGAAACTCCCGAGGAGCACCTGTGGTGGTTTGGGTTGGGTTTGTGAACTGCAGAGAGTGGGAGGAACAGATGCTCCGCACGCTGGCATGGCACGTCTGTGGAGGCCAGGGTCCTCCGCGTGTTCGTCCGGCGGGCGTCCCTGCAGGTGTCAGCCGCCGTGCACTGTCCTGCGTGGAGACACTCACTCTCTGGGTACCTGGAGAAGCAACAGGAGAGGATGAAGCCTCATCGAGTGGCCCCAGCTTTGGGATAAGGCCCGCCGCCCCTGACTGGGTGTCTGTAGAGTCTGGGTGTGTCACTGGGGAGGCCAGAACCTCACCTTTATGGGCTCAGGAGGTGGCTGTGGTTGAGCTGAGGTGGAAGAGTCACCTGTGGGGAGTACACGGCCTTCTTTCCTGCAGGCCCCACGGCCACTCGGCTGCAGCTGGAGGTTGGACGTGGAGAACCCCCACAGGCAGGGTGTTCTCTCCCTTTATAGCCACAGAGCAGGCCTAGGAAGCAACAGGGGTGTGGGCTTGGCCACCCCAGAAAATGGCGTTTGTGAGGAGAGGGGAAAATGCATTTCAGCTGCTGATGGAGAAGTAAAACAGGAAGGGAGAGCCCAGTGTCTCTGAAAGACAGGGGGTCCGGAGAACTGGACATTGGAGTAGAATCATCTCTTACAATAAAATAGATCACAGACGTTCAGGGGTTTCCTCATGCTAGTTCTATGTTTAGGTACCAAAAATGAAACTTATTTTTGTAATATAGAGTGAAAGGGGTCATTGTTTTGGGAAATAATATTTTAAGTTTTTATTCCATGTTTTAGTAAATTATTGTAAAACCTAATATATGTTTGCAATGCTGTTTATAACCTAGGAAGAAACTAAGGAGAGAGTCCCTCCTGAGCTTGGCTTCTGCAGGGAGGGAGGAGTGGGCTGTCTGTCCATGGCAGTGCTCTCGCCCTGCTGCGAGTGGGGAGGGTCCTGTCACCCGCCCCGTGTCACCCCGGCCCTGTCACCAGTGGGGAGGGTCCCGTAACCCACCCCGTATCACCCTGGCCCTGCCGTGAGTGGGGAGGGTCCTGTCACCTGCCCCGTGTCACTCTGGCCCTGCTGCCAGTGGGGAGGGTCCCGTCACCTGCCCCGTGTCACTGTGCTCCCAAAAGTTCTCTCTGCAGCAGGCCACGGTCTTAGCCTGCAGACACTGGCGGTCTCTGGGGACCTGGGGGCTGTCACAGCTAGGGGGGTGCTGGTGGGGCCAGGGCTGCCGCCCAGCTCCCTACAGTGCCTAGGACAGGTGCCCAAGCCCAGCAGAGAATTACCCAGCCCAGATGGCGCTGGTGCCCTGGAGTAAACTAACACTTCAAAATGGGTTTGAGTTGTTTTTCCTTTGGGAGTTTTCATTTCACCCTTTGAAATCATTAGGAGTTATTGTTTTGAATGTGTTGTGTTTTTTTTTTGTCACCCAGGCTGGAGTGCAGTGGCACAATCTCAGCTCACTGCAACCGTTGCCTCCGGGGTTAGAGTGATTCTCCTTCCTCAGCCTCCCGAGTATCTGGGATTACAGGTGTGCACCACCACACCTGGCTAATGTTTTATATTTTTAGTAGAGACGGGGTTTCACCATGTTGGCCAGGCCTGTCTCAAACTTCTGACCTCTAGTGATCCGCCCACCTTGGCCTCCTATGGTACTGGGATTACAGGTGTGAGCCACCGTGCCGGGCCGGGGCTTGTTGTTTTGAAGTGCTACAAAACCAGACTAGTGATTTATTGACCTATCGCTTGAAAATACTTCTTTTTAAAAAAAAAAAAAAAAAAAAAGGCTAGCCTATAATCCCCGCACTTTGGGAAGATGAGGTGGGAGGATTGCTCAAGTCCAGGAGTTCGAGACCAGCCTGGGCAACATGGCGAAACCCTGTCTCTACTAAAAAAGTACAAAAAAGGTAGCTGGGCATAGTGGTGTGTGCCTGTAGTCCCAGCTACTCGGGAGGCTGAGGTGGGAGGATCGCCTGAGCCCAGCAGGTAGAGGCTGCAGTGAGCCGAGATCACACCACTGCACTCTAGCCTGAGCAACTGCAGTGAGACCCCATCTCAAAAAAAGGCGGGTAGGGGAAGACAAGATGAATCACTGCCTCAGTGTCACTTATTCTAAAAGTACTCAATCACCTTCACTTAGCTGAGGCTGATGAATTTGATTTTAGTATTTTGCACTCTTGATTCCTCTTTAGTAGATAATACCATCGAGCAGCGTAAACGCCTCTGCTCTCAGGCTCTGTAGGGAAGGTTGAAAGACTTCGCATTCAGCCTCTATATTTAATTTCTTTAAAACGGCACAGAGGACTTCTTTTGCTCTTTAAATGTAGAAATTCTGGAAGGTATTAGACTGCAGCGTGGTAGGAAGCTTAAAGGTGGACAGAACCCTTAACTTATGTTTGTTTTCTTTACTTATTTTGTTAAATGAACTCCGAGGGAAAAATAGTTTAAAACCAAGTCATTCATTTCTTTCCCACGTAAATCGAGTCGTTTAATCCTTGGCAGACACCAAGAAGATACGGGACCTGGTGTCTGATGTGTCCTAGTGTCGATGTGGTCCTGGGCTCGGAACCGAGTGTGCCGTTCACCACTGGCCCCGTGGCCTCCCTGGAGGTGTCCGTGGAGTTATAAACAGCGTGATACCTCATTTCAGATTTCCTCTGCTTGTCATAGAGAAATAAAGCCACACTTTAGACAGCTGTTAAGTCTGCATCTGTCAAAAGGCGTGTGGCCCTCCCAGGACTTCAGGGTTGGTGAGAGTGACCGGGGCGCCGCAGGGCAGGGCAGAGCGGGCACCCTCATTTTCTTGAAGTGAGACACGTTCTTGCTGGGACAGAACATGATGGAATACTGGGTCCTACTTTCAGCATGTGTTAGAAAGGCCATCCAGGCAAAGCCTCATGTCACTTCTCTGCTGAGACTACCAGAGGCCTGGGGAGAGGGTCTGGAAGCCTCTGCTGCTGTGGTCACGCTTGAGACCACTGAGCCTGCGGGAGAGGGTCTCGTAAGCCCCCTGCTGTTGTGGTCACTTGAGACCACTGAGCTCCTAGTGGGAGAGGGGGTCTGTAGCTTCCCTTGCTGTTGTGGTGGTCAATGCTTGAGACCACCGGGAGCTCCAGGGAGAGGGGTCTGTAAAGCCCCCCTGCTGTTGTGGTCACGCTCAGACCACCGGAGCTCCGTGGGAGAGGGGTCTGTAAAGCCCCCTGCTGTTGTGGTCACGCTGAGACCACCGGAGCCCGCGGGGAGGGTCTCAGCCTGAGCTCTGTGCTGGGTGCCGCCTGTGGGGATGAGGTGTCTGCATGTCTTGGCACACCCAGCTGGTTCTACAGGACAGCTGTGACTGGGGTGGCACACCCCCACGCCACTCTGGAAGTGAGCTGCATGGCACCGCCAGGCCGAGGCTGAGTCCTACCTGGGTTGCAGCCCCTTCTGTGGTCCTGGAAGCCTCCTTGGTCAGGCCCATCAGGCTGGAGGTGCACTTGGAACCCAGCTGCAGGAGGTGTACCTCTGCTGGACCTGCCGAATGCCTGAGCAGGGCTGGAGAGAGGAAGAGACCCGCCCTGGGAGCCCGCGAGGGAAGGTTCCCGGCTGGCCGGCGGGTGCGTCCTCCATCTGAGCCTGCCGGCGGGTGCGTCCTCCGTCTGAGCCAGTGAGTCTGCCCCTTGGCACAGGGCTTTATAGGCCCCCTCCGCCTGCTCCTCTCTGGCTGGGCTCTGGGCGGCCTCCTCCGAAAGCTAGCATTAACCATTTTTTTGCTGGCCTTTTTTCTCCCACACTTTGGCAATCAGCTCAGTTCCACTAGACTTATTTTTATGGAAGTTTAACTGCTTTTCTTCACCCACAGATACAAACCTTTCTTTAAGTTTGAAGGCATCATTCTAGCTATTGTGTATCTTTTAGGTAATAATCTGTCATCCTGGGTTGAAACAAGCAATATTCTTGTTTTTGCAGCTGACCTGCGTTAAACACTAAATTTCGTAATTGACTTAGTAGCACGTGCATGATACATAAAGAATTTAACTTAGGAATTTCACAGACATTTGCAGAGAGAAATGTAATCCCAAGAAATAGCAGGCATTTCTGACAAGTAACTTAGGAATCTGAGTACTGGTTGAGCATCTGGAAATCTGAAGTCCAGAGTGCCCCACAGTCCAACACTGTTGGAGCGTCGCGACTCAAGTGGAAAATTCCACACCTGACCTCGTGTGGCGGGCTGCAGTCCCAGGCACAGTTCAAAGTTTGTTTTATACATGAAATTATTAAAAGTGTTGTATAAAGTTACTTTCAGGCAGTGTGTGTAAGGTGTGTATGAAACACAAATGAATTTTGTATTTAGCTTTCTCATTCTGTAGCTGCAGGTATTCCAAAATCTGCAGAAATCTGAACTCCGAACTCCTCTGGTCCCAAGCGTTCAGATGAGGGACCCTCAGCCCGTAGTTTTCTCTGAGTGTTGGCGGCGCCTCAGGTCCCGCCTCCCGCGCTCGCTGCAGAGGCGTCGGAACTTACCTGCCGGCCAGGTGTTGGTGGCCTCTTGCCCAGCAGGCCGCCTCCGTTGCCCGTGGTTGCGGATTTCACAGCCTCCACGGCCTCATGCGGGCGGAGAATAAACCTCCCTCCGCGGACTCCAGAGGCCTCCGAACCGCCTCGTGCGGGGCGGCCGCCTCCGAGTGCGCCACCTGCTGGCCATTCGAATTTCAGCCGCCGCTTGGGGAACCCTGGGCTGCCCCGTGAGAGCAGAGCGAGAGCAGAGCCAGGCTCCCCCAACCCCGGCATGGGCTGCCCAGGCTGAGGGGGTCCTCAGGCACTGCCAGCCCTGGCTGTCCAGGCCGAGGGGTGAGTCTTTCTCCGAACGAACTTCAGCGAATCTCACTCCTACTTCTGGGTGTCGTTTTCCCTCTGTAATGTTTCCAAGCGGTGAGATTGGATCCTTTGTCCGCTGAGTATGAGTAATGCGGCTGCTGCAGCCTGAGGCGCGGTTCAGAGGCCTGCGTGGGACCCCCACCCCACCCCCGCCGGGAGAGCTGGTGCAGGCAGAGGAGTGGGGTGCTGGGCTTCCAGGTGCGCTCGGCCCCTCAGGGCCTGCTCCCCCGCAGGAGAGCTGGAGCAGGTACAGGAGTGGGGTGCTGGGCCACCAGGTGCGCTCCGCCCCTCGGGGCCTGTTCCCCCGCAGGAGAGCTGGAGCAGGTGCAGGAGTGGGGTGCTGGGCCTCCAGGTGCACTCGGCCCCTTGGGGCCTGCCAGGGTGTCAGCTGCTTGGTGGTGGTTCGTTAGGAGCCTGTTGCAGAGGCGCCTCAAGGCATCTGTGCAATAGCAATTTAAAGTCTTACAGATGTGTATTTTAGAAAACACACACACACATTTTCTAAACAGAATGCTGTGTTAAATTTCTAATGGAAAAATACTAACGTGGGGTTTTCTTCCAGCAGTAGAAAGTTGACAACTCTAATATGTACCTTTTTATATTTGAATGATAAAGAGCTGATTTGCTCTTAAACATTTTTTTTGACCAGTTGTGAAGTTGAGATGATTTCAGCATTAAAAATGCCCGAGACACCATTTTGAAAGATGTGAGTCATGAGAAAGTACAGAAAAAAATAAATAAAATAAAAATCCAAACCTTGAAATAGCCGAGACATGTCACTTAAAAATAGCTATGCCCTGCTAGTGCAAACCCATGGCTTCTGGTCTCTCTGCCTGTCCCAGCAGCTGAGGAAGAGCTCAGCTCCCAAGCTCTCCACTCACGTGCCCTGGGTAGGGAGCCTGCCCTGGACGGGCGAGTGGCTGATACACCTAGATTTCCTGCTTGCAACATAGAATTAGCCGGATCGGGGCTCTGGGTCTCGGAACCCAGCCTTCTCCTGTAAGCACTGGGTGGGTGAGTAACTTGTCAGCTACCGCACAACTGTGGGTGTGAGGGACAGGGCCCAGCTGCAGGAACTTCAGTCCCCAAGACCTACTTAATACTTGCATGGGTGACGGGATGGGAGGAATCTCGTGGACTGTTTGTAAGGTGTAAAGACCTTTCACCAATTTTTAAATCTGTTTTTTTTTTTTTTTTTTTTTGAGACAGGGTTTTGCTCTGTTGCCCAGGCCAGCATGCAGTGGCCTGATCTCAGCTCACTGCAGCCTCTCACCTCCCAGGCTCAAGCCATCCTCCCACCTCGGCCCCTGAGAGGCTGGGACTACAGATGTGAGCTGCTAATTTTTTTTTTTTTTTTTTGTAGAGAGAAGGTCTCACTGTATTGCCAAGGCTGGTCTTGAACTCCTGGGCTCAAGTGATCCTCCCGCCTCAGCTTCCCACAGTGTAGAATGTGACATTGAACGCATACATCCTGGGTGCTGGGTGCTATGCCTGGTGCTCTGCATGCTTGATCTCAGGTCACCCTCCTTCAGAGCCTGTGAGGCACTTCTCCGTGTCTCATGGATGCAGAAACTGACTGCAGGGAGGTAGTGTCACCTCGGCCTCACAGCCAGCCAGGAGCAGATCTGGGAGTGGCCGGCTGACTCTGAACACATGGTCTCGGCCCATACACCAGAGGCATCCTGGGGCAATAGTAATCTTGTCAGGCACTGATTTCCTTGTTGAATTTTATGTCGTTATGAATTTTTAAGAAGTGAACATATTTTCCTGTTCATCCCCAGGATAGAATAAAAGGGAAGAATTTCAAGGGGAATTTCATCTGATCATTGCTTATTGAGTTAAACGCGCACACAGCCAAATATTGGAAAATGCATAGAGAAAAACACACACAAAGTAAGGCAGTGCATCTCCGGCTTCAGGAGCCCTCCTGAGCGAATGCCCATGTGGGAAACCTTGGCCCTCGCCTTTCAGCCTTCAGTCCTCGCGTACAAAGCCCAGTCCTTGTGCTGAGAGGCTCCAGACGCAGGGCCTGCGGTGCCTTCCCGGCACCCCTCACTCTGCCAGCGCTGACTGACTGAGCGACCCCTTCCTGCTTCTTGTCCCATCCCCAGTCCTCTCCTGTGCCCTCCATGGTAGGCAGCAGCACGGGTCCCCCTGACTCTGCAGGAGCAGAGCGCTCAGGGAGTTGCATGTTGCCGTCCAAACAACCCTGGTCTTCAGCGTTGCCAGCTCCAGCCCGTGTTCCGCTTCCTCACCCCACATGCAACGGCTGTGTGATACCGGGCAACATCTGTAACCTTCCTGAGCCTCAGCGCCCATCTGTGCAGTGGGGGTGCGTGGGTCTAACGGCTCTATGAGATACCACACACCCCTTGTCTCTGCTGGGCGGAGTGAGGCTTCCCTTCTCACTGCTGCTCCTTTTCAAGGGGAGCGGTCCACTGGGGGCAAGGGTGGGGCGGCACTGCCGGAGATGAGCCCAGTCCTGGCTCATTCGCTTCTCCCCCATAGGCACAAGGGAGGGAGCAGTGGGTTGGAGGTGCTCACAGTATCACACGCCGTATCCACCTTACAGGGGAGACATCAAGGTGTGTGTGGAAGGAATTTTAGAGCTAATACAGGCTGGAAGACAGCCTGAGGTTCAGAGAAGTACACCATGTCTCACATGCCAGGCGGATACATTCTCCGATGATCCAGAGTCAGGGGAGGCCAAGAGCCCCTTCCCACGCCCTCAGGAGGGCATCGCTTCCCCTGCCTCCGCAGGACATGCAGGAGCACCCTTGGGCATCTGATCCTCACAGGCCTGGAGCATTAAGTGGACACACACCAGCAGCCCCTTTATAGAAAGAGCCCAGGTCCCAGGGAGGCTGTGTGTGGTGTACACGGGTCTCCCCGCTCCGGTGGCAGGTGGGGTTGGAACTCTGCGTTCTGTGCCATATCCTGACCTTCGGGACATCCTGTGACCTCCCCTCGGACAGACCTGCCATATCTTCCATCTGTTCCATTCCGGCCTGGGGAGGTTAGCTGCTGTCAGGACGTGGTGCAGCCCATGGTGACTTCGTCTCTCTTGTTCCTTCAGAAGCACGCAGGCCATGGCTGCATGCCAGGTCGGAGCCTTTCATTCAGGGTGTGTGCCTCCCAAGCCCGGAAACAGTGCGGTGAGGGGCAGGGCATCCTGGTTTTCTGCTGTGTCGCCTGGCGCTGGTGGACGTGAGCACGTCGGTGCCGCCGTCCTGTCCCTGCTTGGTGTCCGCAGCCGGAGGGCCCAGTTAGGGCAGGTGTGTGCTGACCACAGCATGCTGAGCATGGAAGGGCAGGTGCTCCTGTCGTCTGCAGCTGCGTCCTGGGCAGTGCCAGCCTCCACACGCTCATCTTTTTTTTTTTTTTTTTGAGATGGATTCTCACTCTGTCACCCAGGCTGGAGTGCAGTGACACGATCTCCACTCACTGTGAGCTCTGCCTCCTGGATTCACGCCATTCTCCTGCCACAGCTTCCCAAGTAGCTGGGACTACAGGCGCCTGCCACCACACCTGGCTAACTTTTTGTATTTTTTTATTAGAGATGGGGTTTCACCGTGTTAGCTAGGATGGTTTCGATCTCCTGACCTCGTGATCTGCCCCCCTCAGCCTCCCAAAGTGCTGGGATTCCAGGCGTGAGCCACTGCGCCCAGCCCACTCTCTCTTCTGTCACTTTCCCTCACAAGATGGAATTCACTGTGCTTAGAGACCATCCCGCCCATCAGCCGCTTGGCGTGGCTCCAGCACGGAAGGTGCGTGCGGCTGCTGGCCCACAAGATGGTGGTGGTTTTGCAGGTCTCCCAGCAGAGCCTCCTCAGTGGTTGCGGGGAACATTCTGGATGTGTCCTTGGGTTCTCCGGGAGCGTCGCACCAAGGGCAGCTCACAGAAGAGTGGGCAGGGTGGTGCTGGCCGAGCTCGGCCTGCGGGGACCCTCCGCCCCCAGGAGCATGTGGCGGAATGTTCCAGGAGAGGCCAGCACCAGGGCCTTGTCCCAGCCCCACCTCGGTCACTGCCAGGCAGTTCCTCAAGGAGCCTCAGGGAGGCTCCTCCCACCCCACCCCAGTCTGATTTTATCTGTTTGAACGCAGGACCTCATGAACCCTTTCTTTGGATAAATGCAAATGACGCATCCTCTCTTCAGTAGCACCATACTCCCCCGTGCTTCCTTAGTTTTCTGCGGGTGCTGGATCTTCCCCTTGGTGTGAACATGGAACGTTGCCCGTTCTCTGTGTCCAGATGGTTACAGGATGAGGCAGTGGCAGGAGCTGGACACAGGACCAGGATCACGCAGCACCTGCCCTGCCCCCCAGGGCCACCCCAGGGGCTGTGATATGCTCTGGGATGCCCACCCCGTGAAGCCTGCTCTTCTGGAAGTGGCAGGCGTCTCTGCCCATCAGCTGCCTGGCTGGCTCTGGGTCTTGGGTGAGAGTGTGGTGCGTGGCCCATGCTGGCCCCTCCTCCTGTGAGCCCGTCCTCGCCCCTCACGGCTCCTGTTCAACCCCATTCACTTTGGTTTTGAGTTGGGATGGAGCATCCCCTGCTCTGAGTAACTTAGGCCAGACGGCCCATGAGGAGTGCACTGTAGAGTCCCTTGCACGCAGCGCCCTCGGGTCCCACTGTGATGTGCCTCACAAGCACCTGGCCCCAGCCACCCTCTCTCAGCCTGCGGGGCGCTGCGGAGCCACGCGCTGGCCTCGCCGCGAGGGGATGTCCGCCTGCACCCTACGGTGATGAGTGGTTCCCAGGACTCCGCGTGGCATGGAATGAAGAACAATGGCCAGACTGAGAGGAAGTGGTTTGGAATGTTTGTTTAATTAAGGCAAATTGGAAACAATATCTTTTCGACATGGACCGCAGGTCTGAAAGCCGTGTGAGGCTGTCCAGATGTCCCATCCCGGCGGCTGTCAGCTGCAGGCGCTTCGTGTAGGAGTGCGTGCTCCTGTGGGGCAGCGTTTGTGGACGTTGCCGTCAGGTGCTGTCCCTGTTCGCGGGGTCTGCCGTGCTCTCCCATGCGGTCATAGCCAGGCCCAGCCACCCGGTGGGTGGGGGGACAGGCGCACACCTGAGCTTGGCCCCGAGAGCGCAGTCTGGAGCTCAGATGAAGGCTGCTGCCTGCTTTCTCCTTATTACTGGGCTTTTCTCGTGGACGGGAGGGGCCCCTGCGCAGGCAGAAGGAAGCCATGGCTTCGAGAGGCCTCCTGGACCCTCCCCCGAACTGTATCTTGTCTGGGTCGGGGCTCCCAGGTTCCTCGGTTGACTCTGGCTTCACAGCCTGTCTGCTGCATATGGGATGAGGTCCTGGTACCGGCTACCGACCGACTAGCGTGACCTGAGCCCTGGGTCTCAGCTTCCCCGTCCGCATGGCGGGTGCCAGCACGGGCTTTCTGTCTCCGATCTTCGCTGCCCCCTTGCCGCCGCCCCTGCGCTGTGCCAAGCCCCGCTCAAGCCCACTGTGTTTGTACTTAGGTTTCGTTCTGGTTCTTCTGCCCAGGCTCTATAAGGAAAGGGAAGAATTCTGAGTGGCCCCAGATGGGCTCCCCTTTCCCCACCTTTCATGGTCCCCTGACTGTGGGTCTTAAGAGAGAGGGGTCCTCACAGTTATCTCTGAGGCCCTTTCAAGTCCCGGCCTGCCGAGGGCAATCTGGTGGAGCGGGGGTGGATGTGCTTAGCTCACCCCTACCCGGCCTGGGCACCAAGCCCGTCTCCCGGTGGCACTACCTGGCATAGTCCCCCGGCCCTGGTGGCCCTGGATGATGGCACGCTGGGAGGGACCAAGCCCTTTGGGAGCCACAGGTTGCAGCCTTGCTGGGCTGCCGGGTGGGGGATGTGCCCCCCTCTTCTCCACTGCTGCTGCTCCATAGTCTAAGAGACAGAGTAACAAATGCAGGGCTGTGCTGGCTCCAGCTTGGCCGGCCTTCCTGTTCTTCCCACCTGGCCCCCTGCACCCTGGGCCTTGACGGCCTGGTACCTTCTCCCCTACCTTACCCCCAAAGGCAGTACAAGCAGAGGGGGACGAGGTGCAGGGCCCAGGCCAAGCGGCTCTCAGCCCCTCCTCTCTCACTGAGAGCTTCCCACGTGAGTGGCACTTTGTATACAAATCGCCGGGACCCTCTGCAGCGAGGTTATGGAGTCAGAGGGATGAAGTCATGCTGCTGGTACCCAGCTGCTTAATGATGTGACCGCCATCTGAGCCTGGGTGCCTTGGCCGAGAACCTGTACTTTTCAAATGGTCATTTCTAAGAATTTGTGTGCAGTAAAATACTCCTTTTGGCGTTCACCACAGAGGCATCTAGTCTCGAAAGCACCGTGTTCGCAGGCAGCGCACAAACCGTTCTGTTCCAGACTCCTCGGCCCGTCCCTGGGTGGTCAGCCCCTTCCTCCACCCAACGTGGCCGCCGCAGCTGCACTCTGCTCCCATGATCAGACTCCCCAGGCCTCACGCGGGTGGCACCTGTGCGTGTGGAGCCTCTGAGCCTGGCTGTTCCTGTGCCTCCTGCATCGAGTTTGTGCGTCACGTCGCACACGCCAAGAGGCCGTGGCTGCTCACCACTGAGCACGGCGGGCTGTGCTGCGGTCTGCGTCCGGCCACCGTGGGAGCCACTGAGCCCGGGGGGCTGTGCCGCGGTCTGCGTCTGGCCGCCGTGGGAGACACTGAGCCCGGGGGGCTGTGCCGCGGTCTGCGTCCAGCCGCCGTGGGAGCGACGTTTGAGTTCCTTCCAGATTGTGTCTATTATAAAAGTTGCGTTAAATGTTCGCATACAGGGTTTCATGTGAGCGTGATTTTATTGTGGGTGGATCGCTAAGATTGGGCATTGCTGGTTCTTACAGTGAGTGCACATTTAGCTTTATACGAAGCCTCCAAAGTGGCCACTCCGTTTTGTGTTCCCGCCGGAACCTGTCCTTCTAACCCCAGCAAAAGTGAAGGGTCCTTCTGAGCCCTGGAATTCCCTAGGAGGAGGGGCTGGCCCTTCACAGTCTGTTTTGGTGGCCGGTTTCGGGCCAAGAGCCAGGGGTTTGTGGGACTCGTTCCTGAGCCACGCAGAGGGGCTGCCAAGGTCAAGCTTGGGGCCTGGGGGAACTCCCCAAAGCCAGGACCTTGAGAATTGTGTGTTCTTGATGGCAGCATTGGCTATTGCTGCTTAAACAGCTCTTCAGAGAGGTTCTAGAAAGCATGGACTCCACTTCTCCAACGCTGCTTCCCCGGAGCTGGGAGGCCGGGGACTCCAGTGGTGAGGGCTGGTATCTCCTGTAGGGCCCTGTGCCTCCTGGAGGGTATCCGGGAGTCACCCCTGCCCCTGGGCCCTCCCAGCCCCCGCCAGGGCCTGCCCACCACGGAGCCCCTCAGAGGAGCCACTGCCCCTGCCACTTCCTGTCACACGTCTACACTGGGCAGGGCGAGAAGTTGTGCAGATTCACTCAGCACACTGGTTTATTGAATGTTTTCCAGGCCTCTTCCTGGGTTTTATTATCATTTTTAATGGATAAGTAGTTATAGGCTCTGGTGGTAGCTTACGAAACCGTCTCCCCAGGGTAGACAGTTGAGTGGCTTCTGAACTGCTTTTCCAGGCCTGAGCTTGTTTTTCAGACCATCCCAGGATGGTTCACAAGTCACTGTTTCTGTGCAAAAACAGCATAAGCTTTTGAGGTCACAGTGCTCTCGTGTGATTCGGGGTGTCCCCATAGGAAGGTGGACAGCAGATGAGCAGCTGGGCGTTGCCTGCCTGGGGACCCAGGATGGCCGTGAAGGTCGGTGGCTGCCCCTCCCTGGCCTCAGGTCTGTCCCTGTGGCCTGCGGGTCTCAGCTTCGAGTGGCTTGAGAGGTTTGTTTGCGGCTGTTGGCTTCCTGCTCCTTCCATAGCCACTTTCGTGCCCTGTTTGTCCTTGTGGTCCTGGCCCTCCCTCTCCACAGGCCTCCTCGCCTCCTCAGCCGGCCATTCACCAGCAATCTCGACAGAGCCCGGACCCGCCGGGGTGGGGGGTGGAGCTGAGTGTTTGGGGGAAGGCTGAGCTGGGGCTTGAGGGGGCACCTGGCCAGCCAGAGCCAAACGGCTGAGCCGCAGGCCCTACCCCACTCCATGTGCCCCTCACAGAGCTCCCAGCCTCTGTCTGGAGCAGGCACTGTCCCGGGATCCCAGTGGGCAGGTGGGCACATGGCCTGGCTGTGAGTTCTGCATGGTTGTAAGGCGGCGAAGCCCAGGTTTTCACTGGGCCAGCCTGTGATCCTGCAGACTAGCCAACCCCCTGGGAGCGCATTTGGGCCCCGTCATGAGCATCTTGGTGGGAATTTGAGGAGATGAGATCAACCTGGCGTGGGGGGCGTTAGGCCTCGCCTGTGGTCACGGGAGTGTGGGGTGCAGGAGCATCGCGCAGCACCTGCCTTGTGCAGAGCCTGGCTGGGGCCCCTGCTTGCTGTGGAAGGTTTAACCCCAAGTCCCATGGGGCCCCCTTCCCAGGCCTTTGTCCTCTGAAGCCGCTCACACCACACTCTGCACATAAGCCGCGTCTGCTCTGAAGCCGTTCACACCACACTCACTGCAGGTAAGCCGCGTCTGGCTTGCCCGTGTGATCTAGGAAAATTCAAACTAGCCCCAGTACGAGGCAGCCAACTTAGTACTTACTGCAGAGGGAAAAGGTAGTGTGTGCCTGTGCACGGGGCACCTGAGGGCTTGCACGTCCAGAAAGCAGCCCTGCCAGAGCTGAGTGCGGTGGCTCCCGCCTGTAATCCCAGCACTGCGGGAGGCCGAGGTGGGCTGATCACGAGGTCAGGAGATTGAGACCATCTTGGCTAACACGGTGAAACCCCGTCTCTACTAAAAATACAAAAAAAATTAGCCAGGCGTAGTGGTGGGTGCCTGTAGTCCCAGCTACTCGGGAGGCTGAGGCAGGAGAATGGCGTGAACCCAAGAGGCACAACTTGCAGTGAGCCGAGATCGCACCACTTCACTCCAGCCTGGGTGACAGAGTGAGACCCCATCTCAAAAAATAAAAATAAATAAAAATAGGACCTGAAAGCCCCCAAGAAGACCAGGGAGAAGTACTCAGGCCTGTGTAAGCCCAAGAGTGCCTTCCTCGGAGCCTCTCATACAGTCCTGAGCCAAGGGCCAGCGTTGGCATCCGGCCCAGACTGGGAGTCTCAGCCCTCTGCCCCCAACAACAGGGTACCCAGAACAGCAAGAGCTCCGGACGGGACATCAGGTAACCTGAGTCTTGGCTGCAGAGCAGGGGCCGGCCCCTCGCTGACCACCCTGCAAGGCTGTGCCGGGAGTGTCCCCCGGGGGTTGGGCGTGGGCTGTGCAGGAAGTGCAGCTAGAAGGCAGGTCCTCTCCCCAGCCGGGCGAGGCATGCGCGTCCCCATGCTGTCCTCCCCCGGCTTTGCTGAGAAGGCTGCGGCACTGGGCTGGGAAGAGTCCTGGCTGAGGCCACTGGTCCCTGAAGGGAGAGAGCCCTGCCAAGTGGAGGAAAAGATCTTGGACATTAATTCAGAGCCAACTTCCTTCCTCTGCAGCTTTTCCCAGGGCCAGCCCTGTTGGTTACTGAAATTGTAGACCTTTCTTACATCCCTCCCCTGTGCTCATGCCCTGTGCATGACGCTTGCCTGTGTCAGGGGAACCCTCTCAGGCCTCTTTACACGGTGCCCAGCTCGCCTGCAGTCTCCAAAAACCAGCATGGCACATCCATGGGAAGCCACTGGTGCCACAGGGGACTCTTCCCCAGAGCCTGTGCCTGGGGGGAGGTGCTCCCCAGCCTCCTGCTGAGCACCATGCAGGCCCAGGAAAGGGTGCTCCTTGCAGCCTCCCTGGTGGTGTTCCTCCCTGGCCTGCTCCTCCTTAGGGGTGCTCCTCCCTGCCGTGTACCTCTTACCCTTCTAGCAGGTCTGACACTTATTCCGGCCGATTTTGCAGCCCTGGCTCTGCCATGTTGGCCTTCCCCATTTGCTTGTCACCTAGCCCCCCGTGGTTTTTGACAAGGCCTGGGCGTGAATGGGTCTCCCCGAGCTCCACTGTGGATCACCTCGTCCTCTGGTCCTTGGGCCTGTCCTGGCTTGGTGGACTCAGCCGCTGGAGCTGGGAGTGGGGCACCCTGAGTGGCAGCCCCTGGCTTTGGTGACTCAGACTCTGCTGTTCCTACCTGAGATCAGGAGGTTTTGTTTTGTTTTGGTTTTGTTTTTTTTAATAAATGTGACCCGATTTGTTGTGTGGCCTCAGTCAGCTTCCGGAGCCCTAAAACGGTTGTTTCCTTTCCTTTTTTTTTTTTTTTTTTTTTTTTTTTTTTTTTGAGACAGTCTCGCTCTGTCACCCAGGCTGGAGTGCAGTGGTGTGATCTCACTGCAACCTCTGCCTCCCTGGTTCAAGCGATTCTCCTGCCTCAGCCTCCCAAGTAGCTGGGATTACAGGGTACCGCCACCACGCCCGGCTAATTTTTGTATTTTTAGTAGAGACGGGGTTTCACCACGTTGGTGAGGCTGGTCTTGAACTCCTACCTTGTGATCTGCCCACCTCGGCCTTCCTAAATGCTGGTATTACATGCGTGAGCCACCGCGCCCGGCCTAAAAT
Organism: Papio anubis; assembly: GCF_008728515.1. Lineage (NCBI taxonomy): Eukaryota > Metazoa > Chordata > Mammalia > Primates > Cercopithecidae > Papio > Papio anubis. The sequence continues at coordinate 148,006,613 of NC_044979.1, forward strand.
GGTTGTTTCTGACCATCCGACACGTGGGCGGGTCCCTTGAGCGGCTGCTTGGCAGGCTGCATGACATCCCAGGCACAGGCCTCACCTCCCCAGCTGCTGTGCTGTTTCTTCTTAGTCTCCTCGGTGCCTCTCCTGGCCTTGGGCGCCTCTCCTGGTCTTGGACGCCTGGGCGACCTCAGCATGGGGCCCGGGCCGTCGGACACAGACGCCTTGGGGATTTGCAGGTTCTTGCCCAGCAGCGTTTCTGAGGAAGGCGGTTTTGGGGTATCTCCAAGTCTCCCAGTACTGCTTCCTTGCCCCCCGCCCCACCCTGCTGACTGTCACGGTGGCTGTGGTCACTGAGCGCCTCTGATTTGCCGAGGGCCGTGTGCTGCCGTCCACGCTGCCTGGTTGTAGTTGATGCAGCCCTGTCCCCTGGGTTCCATTGTTGTGATTGTCCTTTTGTAGATGAGGAGATTGCAGTTTAGAAAGCACCTGTTGGAGAGGCCTGGCCGGTCCCTGGAGGGGAGGGAGGAACGTGCTTCTCGGTGGTGAGACACCCGCTGCCAGGTCCTGTGCTGTGGGACATGGAGAAGGGTGCAGGGTCGGGGGGCGTCACGGCTGTGGGGTCAGGGTCAGGGGACGTAACAGCAGCAGGGTACGGGGTCGGGGGTCACAGCAGCAGGGTGCGGGGTCGAGGTCCTGGCAGCGGGGTGTGGGGTCGAGGGTCACAGCAGGGGTGGGGTCCGGGGGGCATCATGGCGGAGTGCGGGGTCCGAGGTCACAGCTTGGTGGGTGCAGAGTTGGGAGGTGTCACTGCAGCGGGATGTGGGGTCGAGGTCACAGCAGTGGGGTGCGGGGTTGGGGGGTGTCCGCGGCGGTGGGAGTGCGCGAGGGTTGGGGCGTGGCGGCGGTGGGGTGCAGGGTTGGGGTGTCCGCGGCAGTGGGAGTGCGGGGTGAGGTCAGGCAGTGGGTCGCGAGGTGGGGAGTCCGCGGCAGCGAGGTGCGGGGTTGGGGGCCGTCACAGCAGTGGGGTGCGGGGTTGGGGGCACGGCAGTGGGGTGCAGGGTTGGGGGTGTCACGGCAGTGGGGAGTCGCGGGGAGGTGGGGGAGTCGGCAGTGGGAGTGCTTGGGGTCGAGGAGTCCGCGGCAGCGGGGAGTCGCGGAGTTAGGGGCGTCCACGGCGGTAGGAGTGCAGGGGTTGGGAGCTGTCCACAGCAGTGGGGTAGGGGGTTGGGGGAGGTGTATCCGCGGCGGGTTCGCGGGATAGAGGGTCCCGCGGCAGTGGGATCGAGGTCACAGCAGTGGAGTCTTGGGGTTGGGGAAATCCTGCAGTGGGTGCGAGTCGGGGTCCACAGCAGTGGGGTGTGGGGTTGGGGGGTGTCACGGCAGCGGGGTGCGGGGTTGGGGGGTGTCATGGCAGTGGGGTGCGGGAGTCGAGGAGTCCGCGGCCTTGGCCGGGGTGCAGGGTGAGTCCGCGGCAGTGAGGTGTGGGGAGTCGGGGCTGTCACAGCAGTGGGGTACAGGGTTGGGGGTGTCACTGCAGTGGAGTGCAGGGTCGAGGGTCACGGCAGTGGGGTGCGGGGTTGGGGGTGTCACGGCAGCGGGGTGCAGGGTCGAGGGTCACGGCAGTGGGGTGCCAGGGTCGGGGGCTGTCACGGCAGTGGCGCCCTTGAACAGGCGACTTTCAAGGACTTTCTTCACTTTCTCCACGGAGCTTCTGTTTTCATGAGTACCAAATACCAGCCGGGAAAGGAAACCACAGTGAAAAAAGTGGCTCAAGGAGTTGTGAGAAAGTAAGAAAGCTCTACGATGTTGAGGAGCCACAGGTCGATGCCACCGTGGTGGATTCCAGCAGGATTACGGGGTGGGAAGCAGAGCCTGAGGGCGGTGGGAGCTCAGCTAGGGTGCTGGAGGAGCCGCCTGCGTGGGGGAATAGCTGCCGGCCACGGGTCTCCGAAAGGGGAGTGGAACGCGGTGAGGAGGGAGGGCAGTGTTGCTTGAAAGCTCTCTGCCGTTCCCTTCCGCTGGCCTTTGGTCATTGTATTTATTTTGAAATTCACAGCAATGGAGGGTGTAAGGTGCTTTCTGTGCAAAGCTGCAGAGTGGGAGAGAAACAGGCCAGAGGAGTGCCTTCCTCTCGTGCTGCCCGTCCTGGTTTTCAGGACCTGGTGCTGATTGGTGGGCCCGGGACATTTCAGATCCTTCTAGAGACAGCAGAATGACAGTAAGGGAACATTGTAACAACTTTATGCCAACACTGGGCACGTTGCTTTAAGATACAGATTACCATGCTGACCCGAGAAGAACTCGAAGACTCCTTTAGTCCCATAACAGTTAAAGAAAGTGACTCCAGGCCGGGCGCGGTGGCTCACTTGAGGCCAGGAGTTCAAGACCAGCCCGGCCAACATGGTGAACCCCATCTCTACTAAAAATACAAAAATTAGCCGGGCATGGCAGCACATGCCTGTAATCCCAGCTACTTGGGAGGCTGAGGCAGGAGAATCACCTGAACCCGGAAGCAGGGAGATTGCAGTGAGCCGAGATCGCACCACTGCACTCCAGCCTTGGCACGATGGAGTGAGACTCCATCTCAAAAAAAAAAAAGAAAAGAAAAGAAATTGACTCCATAATTAAAGCCCTTCTACAAGGAGGGCTGCAGGCCTGGCTGGCGGCACTGGTGTCACCCCTCAGACGTTTAGGGAAGCAGTAATCTCAGCCCACAGACTGTTGTGGAAAGCTCTGTGTCTCAGATGCGATGATCATAGCTTATTACGAAATGTGTTTAATCATATGCCTAAACGCACAAGCAGAACGCACAGCCCTTCCTTGACTGGACCCCATTTGACCCTGGAAATCCGAGGAGCGGTCGTGGTCCCACGAGTGTGCAGGGCCTGGCGGGGCCGACCTGTGTCTGAACCGCTGCGCGTGTACAAGAGCATTCATGAGCTTCGCTGCAGTCATACGTGCTTTGGACCTTTTCTGTGCCCTCCTCTGCACATGGGCTGCAGATAGGGGGTGGCGAGAGAAGGGCGGCAGAGGCACCGTGTGTGGTGACTGTGGGCAGCCGGGATGCTTACTGCTCCGGGATCATGGGGAGCTGGGGGCGCTCGATGCGCAAGGGAGGGTCCGGGTGTAGTCCGGGAATCAAGGCCATCTTGGATCCCCGCTTAGGGCCAGAGTCTAAGGTGTCTCCGGATGCCTTGTCCAGGGCTCTTCCGTCTTGAGCGCTGGGCCCCTGCCCGCTCCTCCCCTGTGTGGCTGGGTGACTGTTGGGTGCCGCTTGTCCAGAGCTGCTTGGCTCTGTCCTGCAGCCTCCCCATGTGTGCTGACCAGGCACAGAGCCTGTGCCGCGGCCATGCGGCCTGGGAGGTCCAGTCTTGGGTGCCGAAGCCCTCCTTCTAAGGTGTCCTAGGCTGGCTCCACTTAGGTGGGCGAGTCCCACGCGGGCAAGGCTGCCTACTGTACGTGGCGTCACCCACAGGCACGCCACGCCAGCTTGTCCCATGCTGGTGACACCGAATGTGGTCACTTGGCTGAGGTGGGTGTGCATCATAGGACTTCCCTGGCACTGTGTCCTGTGAGGACGGCGCCCTCCCACCCAGTGCCTTTAGCGTCTCCTGAACCTGTTCCTGCCCAGGGGCTGTAGAAACAGCGGCTTCCATGAAGACTCACAGCAGCACTTCTCCTCCCTGTCCCCTTTCCTCCCTCCCGCCTGCTTTTCGGAGTGTCGCTGTGGACTCATCAGTTTTTGTGGGTTTTAATTTAATGTATTGTGTGGCCAGTGGGAGCCCCCCTGCTGCCCTCACCAGTGCCCAGGCCCACCTCACATCAGCTTTTCTCCAAGGAGCTCTGGTCCTCTCCGCGCACATGTGACTGCCAGTGCTACTGCCACAGAGCCCGGGGCCACAGCAGCTTCCTGTTTTACTGCTCCTCAGTGCCTCGTTTGTTGAAGTTTCTTTCAAAAAGAATTTTTAAGCCTATGTTATTGTACAGCTGCTTCTCACTTGCTTTTCTTGCCATCGCACCTGATCTGCTAACAATGTGTGGGAGGGTCATTAAAAGATTGACTTCAGTTTGATACCAGAAATGTTAGTGTGGCTTTGCCCCGAACGGCCACGTGCGGGGCCTCTGCGAGTGGAATCCAGTCTCATGGCCGCCCCATGGCTCCTGCTACCCTGGAGGCTGCTCAGTGAGGCTGCCTCTGGTGGTGCTGCATGTATGTGTGTGTGTCTGTGTGTGCACGTATGTGTGCACAGGTGCGTGTGCAGGGAACTGCACCTGGGGACTGGGCTCTCCCCTGTGCTGATGTGAGAAACAAACTCACCTGTCCAAACCCGAAGAATGGACTCAGAGACCCGGAGAACAGTGGAAGTGAGACTTAATGACAGTGTTGCAAGATCGGGTGTCTGATGGGCAGGCACACCCAGCATGGTCACAACAAGCCATTTATCTCCTAGTGCGCAGGCCCCTCCCCCGGTTCCTCACAGGCTGAGTACTCTGAGGTCACAGTTTTCCTGAATGTCGCCTATTGGTTGCTGGGCAGGGGCTGTAGGTGTTTTTTAGGGTTTTCCTGCTGCATTTAGTTGCAGCCCACAATGCATTGCAATTCTAGTCAGCTCAGGGGCTTTTCAGGTATTTGACTTATGACCTAAGTAGCTGGGCAGGCTGATAAGAACAGAGAGAACAAGTTATGTTGCAGACTGGTAAAACTTTCATCATAGACTAAAATTTTTTGGTTCAGGTGAAGGCAACTAAGGGTTGGGGGGAAGACTGGGGAGGGGGAGGCCAACAAGTAGGCATTGGCGACCCAGGCAGGGGCCTGGTACATCCTGTTTCTTCTGTAACTTGCTGACCTAAGCTGGTTCAAGGCATTGTGTCTTGGAAGTGGACCACTATATACATTATTTCCTTCACCAAGGACTGATTTTGCAAAGCCGAGTTTGCGTGACTGTGGAGGGCCAGTGTCCACACCGGGCAGCGTCTGACTCGGCGCTGTTTCTTTTCTTTCTTTTCTGTTTTTTTGAGACGGAGTCTCGCTCTGTCACCCAGGCTGGAGTGCAGTGGCGCGATCTCAGCTCACTGCAAGCTCCACCTCCTGGGTTCATGCCATTCTCCTGCCTCAGCCTCCACTTGGCGCTGTTTCTCAGACTGATGTCCCAGGTACAGTCACAGACCCCTGGGGCTGTCCTGCTCCCTGCTGGGTGGCGGTGGCCAGAGGGATGTGCCTGAGGACTCTAGGTCTGAGGGGTGGTTTATCCAAGGTCATGGTCAGAGTCAGGAGTGACACCTGGATTCTGGCCTCCACGCCAGGGCTGCAGCATAAGTACCTCAAGGGGAAACTGGGGATGTGTGACACACTGTGGTGCTGAGGGGCTCTGTCCTGAGGAGCCGGTGGAGCCCTGAAGACAAAGCATCCGTGTCTCCAGTCTTTGCCCTCTGCTAAGGCAGGCACTCCAGGGACCTTTGAGCTCCACAGAGAAGCAGACCCCACTGGGACAGAAGCCAGGACCTTTGTTTGGGGCCCTGGCATGTGCTGCAGTGTCCATGCCTGGCAGGGGCTCCGTGTTTGTGACTGAGCATGGCGGTGATTCTGCCAGAGGCAGGAAGCCTCCCTGGTGTGCACTCCAGCCTGTGTGAAGACTGTGCCCCAAACCCTCACCTCTGGGGTGCACTTCAGCCTCCACCAACAAACTGTGCCCCAAACCCTCACCTCTGAGGTGCATTCCAGCCTCTGCCAGCAGACTGTGCCCCAAACCCTCACCTCTGGGGTGTATTCCAGCCTCCGCGGACAGACTGTGCCGCAAACCCTCACCTCCGGGCTGGGAGGCTCAGGCTTAGGGACGGGCATCAGCCTCCCCAGCAGCCCCCTGGCCAACAGGGATGCAGTACCAAGGGTCTGGGGGCTGGTGGTCTGGGAGCCTTCGGGCATCCCATGGACAGACAGGCAGGAGGGCAGGTAGGTGGAGGGCAGGTAGAACCCCTCATCCCCACTTCCCTCCTCCAGCTTTGTCCATGTTGAGGTCTGGTCCTGGACTTCCCAAGGTACTGGAAGGAATGGCCTGGGACAGCGAGACAGTTTGTGGGGGAGGGAAGGGCTGTTGAGCAGGGCCCCCTGCCAGGAAACAGGCAGTGCCCTCCGCTCCCCTGTCCCTCAGCATGGCCTGGAGATGGCATCTGTGGGCTAAGATGGGCCCCGATTAGTCTGGCCCCAAATCTGCTAGGCTGCGTCCAGGCGGCGTGGGGGTACCCTAGGAGCCCTGCCAGATGCGCAGACACCTGCGGCCGCACCGTTGCTGCGTGTGTGATCACAGACATTTTCCCCATGCCGTCCCCTTCTGTGGGCCTGGGGAAGTTCTGGGGCAGGGTTGGGCTTTCTGGGCCGGGACCCCACAGCGCCATGGAGCTTGTTCAGGAACGGAACCGGCGCATTCTCCTTGTCTTCCAGCCTCTGGCTGCCAGCGAAAGCGGTGGCGGGAACTCACCCAGTCGTGTCGGCCTCATCCCACCAGTTGAGAGGCATCCGTGCCGGCCGCGCAGGGCTCCCTGTGGTCCCCGCGCTCTGGCTCCTGGGCGGGGCCCCTGCTCTCCTGGTGGGGCCCTGAAAGTGCCGGCGCCCCGACGGCCACTGGAGGGAGCTCCAGAACCGAACCTGCCCTTGAGGCTGGAAACCGCGTCTGGCCCTGGAGCTGCGTTTGGATCGCGGCGTGTTGAAAGCACCCGCACCTGAAATCCTACTGCATGTCCTGAAAAGGCGCCCGCACCTGAAACCTTACTGCATGTCCTGAAAAGAAACTCTGCCTGGGTGTTTTAAATGTCCCTGCCCCTTTCCCCATGAGATACTGAGCCGTGATCTGCGCTCGGGAAGTGCACAGATCTCCTGTGTCCACCCTGGAGTGTTGACAGGTGCAGCCGAGCTGTGCCGCCAGGGCCTCGGCAAGGGAAACCGCCTCTGTCGCTCCGAAAGTCCCCTTGCCTCTTCCCGGTCCACGCCCTCCCAGACCCGGCCCTTGTTGCCACTGTGTTGCTGCTGAGTTGGGTTCCCCGCTCCAGAACCTCTGAGGAGGCTCCAGTAGTTTGCACGTGGTCGCGTCTAGCCCTATCCACGCAGCTCCATGTTTCTGAGGTTCACCCTGTTGCCATGCCTGTCCCCGATCGGTCCATTTCGCTGACCAGCAGCATTCCTTCCATGCACAGCCCACGTCTGTTTCTCTGTCCACCTGCTGATGGGCAGTTGGGTCGTTTTTCAGTGTTGGGCTCTTACGAGCAAAGCTGCCATGAACATTTGTATACAGGTGCTTGTGTGGACTTCTGTTCCCATTTTCTTGGGTAAATGTCTGGAATTGGGACAGCGGGGACAGATATTAACTGTGTTTAATTTTGGAAGTGGTTGCCAAGTGGGGTACGTTTTACCCTCCTCCCACCACCTCAGCTGCACACTTAGTGTATGCCAGTTGGCTGGAGCTGGGCAGAAAGCCAGCCCGTCCAACCCCGGGTCTGGAGAGGGGCCCCAAGGGGTGCCCTGGTCCCTAGAACAGGATGGGGCTGTGGTTCCTCCTGCCCAGGGCCTTGTGGTTTCTCAGACTGGTGATGGGAAGAACCTTCATGCCCCAAGGGGCTCTGCAGAAAGCATCCTGTGATGAATAGGGTTGGACAACGGGGGATGCTGTCTTCTCTTTAGAAGTGTTAAGTGTGTGTGGCACAGCTTGAATGTCCTGCAGAAAAGAATCGGATGCTGCTTGCTTGCCCTCCCAGGGCCTTCCATGCACCCTGAGTGTGGAGTGGGCTAGGGCTTCTGGAGCCCTGGAGCCTGGCAGCAGAGGCTGCTCACTGCTGTGGGACCCTCTGGGCTTCAGTCTCCCTCGTGTCCATGGGGCGTTCCCCAGGGTCCCTGTTGGCCCCACACCCGACAGTCTGGGGCCAGGCAACTAGTCTGAGGGAGGAGTCCCTGCACCACACTAGTTTGGGTGGGCGCAGGGCTGGCTCTGGAGACGCAGCCTTTGCCTGCCGGTGCCTTTCAGGGTGACACTTGAGCTTTGAGCTTCGGTTCTCCTGTGTGAGGTCAGCTCAGGATTCCCTCCCTTCCCCTCGGGAGTCAGGGTGTTGCGTTTAGGCACTGAGGGAAGCTCAGGGTCTGGGTCTGGAACCTGTCCGTGCCCCTGCTCCCCACTGCTGTTCCTTCAGCCCTCCCTCTCCATGTCTCCTGCTGGGGCAGCCTCCCTGTGCAGCATCCCCTCAGAGTCCCTGGAGCAAGGTAAGCCTTGTCTCCCTCCAGAGCCACCATCTGCTTCCAGAGTGAAGCCGTTGTGCATCTTTCCGGGGCCTGTTCCATGGCTGCTGAGGGCCTGGTCTCCCCGTCTTCAAGTCACAGCCCATTAGGGCTGGGAAGGCACTCAGGCCACGTGCATCCCTTCAGCAGCGTCTGGGGTGTGTGCATACCTGCTCGCATATGTATGCGCATGTGTGTGTGTTTGCTTGCATACGTATACATATGTGTGTGTGCTTGCATAAGTATGCATATGTGTGTGTGCTTGCATATGTGTACATATGTGTGTGTGCGTGCTTGCATGTGTGTGCATGTGTGTGCACTTGCATGTGTGTGTTTGCATATGTATGCATATGTGCGTGCTTGCATATGTGTGCATATGTGCGTGCTTGCTTGCATACGTATGCATTTGTGTGTGCATGTTTGCATATGTGTGCATATGTGTATGTGCTTGCATATGTGTGTGTGTGTGTGTGTGCGCTTGTTGCATACGTATGCACATGTGTGCAGCAGGTGCTAGGGCACGGGGGGTCCCTGCCATGGAGCCTGGCATGCCTGCCACCTCAACTCACAAAAGCCTCTTCAGCATCCAGCCATGAGGGCGTCCCCCTGAGAATCCTACCCTAGCTCACGTGGATTGAGGCCCTCCAGGTGCCCGGTCTCTGCTCAGCACTTTCCAGGAGTTATCCACGTGATTTTCACGGCGGGGGTTGGGGCGGGGGGAGGCGGGGAGTAAGCAGGAGCTGCCGGGAGCCTGAGGCCACCCAGTGTGTGCAGAACCAGGCCCTGGCAGTGGGCAGAGGGAGCCTGAGGCCACTTGGTGCGTGCAGAGCCAGGCCCTAGTGGGAGGGGTGGGCAGAGGGAGCCTGAGGCCACCCAGTGCCTACAGAGCCAAGCGCTGGCGGGAGGGGTGAGCAGAGGGGCAGTAGCATCTCCAGTCCATCTCCAGGTCAGGCCACGAATGCAGCTACGCCTGAACACGAGGCTGGAGTGGGCATGGTGTTCAGGGCTGGTACCTGCTGCTGCTTCCAGAAACAAAAGGTGACACCTTGTCCGCAGGGGGTTCCCACAGCCCTTCCTTGCTGCCACAGAGCCCTCGGAGGACTCGGGCGGCCCTGGCACTGTGTCAGGTCTCCCACCCTGCAGCCGACACATGTGAAGCCTCTTCCGGTCACGGTGTTCCCAGGGAGGAGACAGACACGTGTGTGTGTGTGTGTGTGTGCTTGCATATGTGTGCACGCCTGCACTCTGTGTGTGTGTGTGTGTGTGCTGCCTGAGGCACACACATCTGTCTAAGGTTGGAGATGTTGAAGTGACTCCCTCCCCTCAGAAGCTGCCAGTTTTGAGTGTGGCCAGTACTCCCCTGCCCCCCGCCTCTCCAGAGAGAAGAGCAGGCTGTTTTCCGAGGCATCTTCCATCTTCCAGGCGGGGACTTGTGGAGCTGTGACTTCTCTGTGGTGTGGTAGAGCTCGTCCTCCTTTGGAAAGGGAACAGCATGGGTACAGGGGTACAGTTAGGTTAAGGAGCCTCATGGCAAGGGCCCACATTCAGAGCAAAGCAGGAAGGACCTTACATCACTTAGAAACGTGGGCAGAATCCCTAAAGAGACGCTTCATTGAGAGAGGCCAAGACCTCGTTAAGACGGGAAATGCCTTAATCCTCCCCTGGCTTGGCATAAAATACCAGAGACACATTGCACCAAGGGCAGGTGAGGACGTGAAGCCACGGGGTGGCGGCCGGGAGAAGCAACTTGGTGAGTGTGCACAGCTGAGGCTGTGTCTGCTTGAGGAGTGCCCCACGCAGGGGCCTGTGGTGGGTGCTGGGAGACACAGCAAAACAGTACCGCTCCGTGCACGAATGCCTGAAGTTGGAAACAGTCCCCATGTTTGTCAGCAGCAGAGTGGACAAATGAATTGTGGTGCCCAGAACCCACAGGACATGGGACACGGGAAAATGACGCACACCCCAGGAGCAGCACAGGAAGCCCGTTTCTCAGGAGCACGCGCTCAGTCACAGAGTGAGGAAGAGAGCCAAGAGTGAGGAAGAGAGCCAAGGCAGTGAGCAGAGGGAAAGCCAGGGGCTTGCTTACGTTGCCAGACCGGCCACCAGCCCCTGCCCAGCCCTTGTCCCAGCTTCAGGATGCCTCCCATCTGCATCCAAAGCTTTGCTGTTTGGGGAGAGCATTGTGTGGAAGCCCCAGATGTGGCCGGGCTCAGCTGGCAGCGTCACAGCTATGTTCCTCTTGTGGTCCCCCAGCAAGTCAAGGTGGCTGAACAGGATGGGGCTTGGGTCTGTGAGCGATGCTCAGCAGACACAGGATGGAGGAGCCCAGAGAGAATGGAGGGGGCGGGTCAGGTTCGTTCACATGCTCAGGCTCGGGAAAGCCAGGCAGCCCCAGAGTGATTCTTTAAGGGTTAGGGTTCAGATTAGGGTGTTTAGGATTATGGTGGTTAGGAGGTTAGGGATAGGGTGTTTAGGGTGAGGTTTAGGTGGGTTAGGGGTAGGGCTAGGGATAGGGTTAGTATTAAGTATTATGACATACAATTCGAGGGGAAATAACCAATTTTATGGTACTTTCTGTTAGGATTACCATTCCTGCTTTCCCTCTGTTGCATGCTGTGTATGAAAGAAGACGTGTGTAGATTTCCCGATCTCTCTGCCACAACTCACAATAGATCCAGCTTCTTACAATAAGTCTTACACCTTTAATGAAGTGAATCCACAACTAAACTCCCTTTCTGGTATCTTATTTAAGGAAACAGGGCAAGGCTTTCTTGTGGATAAACAAAAATAAGATGAATGATTTTTGAACTATAGTAGTCAAATCTATTAGAGTATAGATTTTTGAACTATAGTAGTTTGCGAGAGGTGTCTCGCAAACTGGGGAAGAATTGAGGAGTTGGGCAGACAGATGCCTGGAAGAACCGGGGAGTTGGGGAGATGGCTGCCTGGAAGAATTGGAGAGTTGGGGAGACGGCTGCCTGGAATAACTGGGGAGTTGGGCAGACGACAACCTTGACTTTTTCAAGTAGCTCCTTTTTCTCCCCTGAGTGACTCAAGTTCTCATGTTCTATGTGTGATGAGGTGAAGACTTTGGGAATCGCTCAGGGGCGGCAGGAGGCTCAGGAGGTGCCAAATCTTCCCAGTTGAAGGCAACACGGAATATAGATGAGCAGGTGTCTCAGGAACTAAGTCAGCGACGCAGCTTCTGGGAAGCAGCCACAGAGACTGGTGGGGACCTGGGGATGAGGACGGAGGCCTCAGTGCATAGTGGACGGTCTTGGGCCACAGAGGCCAGAGGGGGCCTGGGGATGAGGAGGGGACTTGCTGGGTAGGGGGTTGGGGGAGGCCATGGTGCACAGTGAAGGGTCTTAGATAGCAGGGGAGGGTCTGCGCTGGAGGCACATGCCTGCCTTGCAGGGGCCCACCAGAAACAGCTGACCAGGCAGCAGGGTGTCCCCGGGGCCCTCCACAGGGCCACCCAGCAGGGTAGGGTGAGGGGTATTGAATGCAGGCCAGTCCCCCCAACAGACCCACAGAAATGAGCCAGTTTGCACCCAAAGCCACTGAGAAATTGAAATAGTGATTTGAGGCCCCTCCTGCCTTTGGAGAGGACAGTTGGATGGGGTAGTTCCCAGACAGAGGTAGCCCAGTGCCGCCCTCACCTGTGTGTGGGGTCTGCCCCTTTCCCAGGAGCTCAGCCTGGAGCCAAGGGGGCTGGAAAGTATCAGCCAGGAAGAGGGTCTCCTGGTTCAAGCATGGACACCCCACCCTGCAGAGCTGGGCTGCAGGGGGAGGAGGGTTGGGGTGACAGTACCAGCCGCCGGGCAGGGTTCTGTGGGGTTGTGTGATCATTTCCTCATCAGATGCCAGGGTTTCCACCCAGGCATGGAGATGGGAAGCCCAGGACCATCAGAGACGTGGCCGTTCAACCAGCTCTGGCTCCAGAGGGAGTGGGAGGGAGGTCAGGGCTGCAGCTCTAAAGGTTCACATGAGATCCTGGCGCACCTGAAAATAAAACACTGACAGAAACAGCTCAGAAAACTGTTCTCTAATCCCAGAGCTTAGGAGCCCGTCTGGCGGGTCTGAGCTCCTGGCAGGAGCCATCCAGAGCCGCGTTCTCAGGAGGCCGACTCTGACCTGCTCGCAGCACGCGATGAATAATGCCAGTGACCTCGTGACTGAATTCCCAGGAGACTGGGACCACAGCGTGACATCCCCACGTCGATGGCTGCAAGGTGGGGCTCCCCCAACCCCACCCCCACTGTCCCTGAGGCCGAGCGTATTCAGAATTCCAGCGCATTCAGGCTATGTGGCGGAAGTGTGCCACAGAACCCCGGGGCGCGGGTCAGCTCTCACAGCCACATCAGCACTTCTTCAGAAGGAGTGGGGTCCGCATGGACATGAAGCCCTCACAGCCCTTCAGGTCAGGGATCACTGCCCAGTGAATTTGCTGCCACCTTGCGGGGAACATCTTCCTGTTTTCAGAGCTTTCTGGGCTTTAGAATTGGGGGTAGGGGATTGCAGGCCTATACTTTAATCCCAGAAAATCGGGGAGAGGCGAACAGATGGTGTGGAGGAATGGGGGCTTTTCTCACGGACATATTTTAAAGTAGATGTTTTACAAAATCCCAGTGAGTGGAAGGTCCAGAGGGAGGCTGATGAGGAACAATTGCCCCTCACTACAGACCCGCCTCACTACAGACCCTCACTACAGACCTGCCTCACTACAGACCCGCCCCACTACAGACCTGCCTCACTACAGACCCGCCCTACTAAGGCCCGCCCCACTACAGACCTGCCCCACTACAGACCCGCCTCACTAAGACCCGCCCCACTACAGACCCACCTAAGACCCGCCCCACGACGGACCCTCCCCACTACGGACCCGCCTCACTAAGACCCGCCTCACCACGGACCTGCTCACTAAGACTCGCCCCACCACAGACCCGCCCCGTCACAGACCACTGAACCACCTTCCTGAACCCACCCTGAACCACCATTCCACTCCACCACCACCTGCCTCCCACAGACCACTAAGACCACCTCACCCCACACACCTGCCTCCCCACAGACCCGCCCCACTAAGACCCGCCTCACCACACACCTGCCTCCCCACAGACCCGCCTCACTAAGACCCGCCTCACCACAGACCACTCCCCACAGACCCGCCTCACTAAGATCCGCCTCACTACAGACCCGCCTCACTAAGATCCGCCTCACTAAGACCCGCCTCACCACAGACCCGCCTCACCACGGACCTGCCTCACCACACACCCGCCGTGATCACTACAGACCCGCTTAAGACCTGCGCCACCACAGGCCCGCCTCACCACAGGCCCGCCTCACCACAGACCCGCCTCCTGAGATTAAGACCACCCTGAACCTGGGCCACCACCACTAAGATCCACCTGGGCCACCTCCACCACTAAGTCCACAGACCACCACTAAGATCCACCCTGGGCCACCTCCACCCTCCACCACAAGTCCACCTCCACTGGTCCACCACCCTCCACTAAGACCACCTCCACTAGACCTACCCCTATGAACCTGCCACAAGACCACCCTCCACCCTGTCCACCTCACCAGACCCACTTGCCCACCACAGACCCGCCACCATAGACCCGCCTCACTAAGACACCACAGACCCGCCCCACTAAGATCCGCCTCACCACAGACCTGCCTCACCACAGACCCGCCCACTTTCCATCCACTGGGCCCCCACCACCCCTGAACCCCCCCCACCCCACCACTAAGAACCCCACCTCACTAAGACCCCCCTCACCACAGACCCGCCTCACTAGATCCACCCTCCACTAAACCTACCCACTATGGATGGACCCCACCTCCTAAGACCATACTCACTATGGATGGACCCGTCTCACTAAGACCCGCCTCACTATGGATGGACCCGTCTCACTACAGACCCGTGGGCCCAAGTGGAACAGGCCGGTCCGGGCCCCACCTGAGGCTGCCAGGGCCGAGGAGATGCGGATGCTGGTTCCAGGTGCCTTGAGAGCTGGCCTCAGGTGGGGGCCCTGGCCCTCTCGCCAGACCCCACGTGACACAGCCTCCAGCCTTCTGTCCCCTGGGGGGGCCCTTCAGCTCTGGTATTCAGTCAGAAATCCTAACACATCTTACTTTCTTTTGTTTATTTATATTCTTTAGTTTTGTGCACACTTTGTGGAGTTGATTTAGAACAGGTTCAAACTGAAAAAAGCCTCAGCTGATGTTATCTCTGGGGGCTGGGGAGGGTGTCAGGGACATTTGGTGGCTGAGAGCGCGTCACTGCTACTAAATGACTCCGTTTAACACCAGCCGTGTCTCCGTGTCTCAGGCACTTCTGTGAAATGTTCTCAGAACCCTATGGTGACCGTGGCACACCCAGCAGGCCCGGCCAGCAGCCGCTGCCCACTGCCAGGGCCCAGCCACCCCGGCTGTTGCCATTCTTTCATAGGGTTTCCTTCATTTTAATACTTGTCATTTTTCTAGAAAACATCTGTTTTTATAAAACAAAGGAGGGGGAATCAAGTATTTTAACCACAAAGTATATATACTGGCTTTAGGCGTCCATCACTTCATTGACAAACTGAATGCAGAGAAAGCTGAAGGCAAGGAGGCTTTTGCGGATGTGGACCTTGAGCTGTGTGTTCAGGAGACGCACAGGCCTCAGGGAAGCTCACGCCAGACGCCAGCCACTGGGACCATGGCCTTGGCCCAAGAGTGGCATTTGTGGGAAAAAGAAAACTTCAAGAAAAACACCGCTCCTACTTCTCTTCCTTCTGGAAGGACGCAGAGGCATCCAGAGTAACTAACTGCTCTGCGTCCACCAGAGTCACGTCTCTCTGGGAGGGCTGGGCCACCTACGCCAGCACCTGCTGCACCCTTATGTGGTCTGGCGAGCAGTGCCGGTCCCCACAGGGCAGCTTCTTCATCAGCCGCCGGAGCTTGCCGGGGAAGCTCTGGTTCATGTAGCGGTAGAGAAGTGGTGTCACGAAGCTGCTGGAGAAAGCTAGGAGTTTAGACAAATCCTTTGCAAAGTGCAGCAGCCCCAGGTAGTGCGCGTCCACGGGCTGCCCTCGAGAGATGAGCACTGTGTGCCCCAGCAGGACCAGATAGTGTGGTGTCCAGAGCCCAAACTGCGTGCACACGGTGGCCACCAGCAGCCTGTGTGCCGAGGGCTCCAGCCGGCCTGTGTCCCGGTCCAGGGGTGTGTCCTCCCTGCGGACGCGGGAGAGTAGCACCAGCGCATAGAGGGCAGCCAGTGCAGGCACCACATAACCGATGAACACCAGTGTGGCGTCGGCGGCTTCTGCGTTCTGCATCTTGGCGCACTCCAGCGCGCGGGTGGACACATGGCTGCAAATGTAGAAGAGCAGCGAGGAAAAGCTGGTCAGCAGTGCACCGCCCCACACAAAGCCGCACACGTGCCGCGTGTTGTACACGCTGGCCATGTAGGTCCGCGGCAGTGCACGCTCTATGTAATGGTCGAGGCTCAGCAGGGCAGTGGAGTACATGGCCACCAGTGAGGACACATTGAAGGGGATCTGCAGTGCCACGTGGACCTCACCGCCTGCGCTCCACAGTGCCCACTGGGAGCTCGGGGGGCCGAGCAGGTGCACAGGGGCCAGGGTGCTGAGCACCAGGCCCGCCACTGCCATGTTGACAAAGTACACATCTGGCATGGTCATGCTGGCCTTGCTGTGTAGGTTGGCCAGCACCAGCAGGGCGTTGTAGCACAGGCCCACTGGCACGCCTACCACCAGGCCCAGCAGTGACAGCAGTGACAGCCCCAGCTGCAGGTCCTGGCAGGCAGGCAGCTCCTCCACCAGCCCTGTGCCGTTGAACCAGCCGCAGCCCCACATGGCAGCCGGCGAGGCTCCGCGACCCTGCAGAAAGAAGGAACAGGTGGTCAGCTCGTGTCCCCTCCCAGGACCCTGGCTCAGAAGTGCTGCAGGTACAGGGGCGCCTTCTCGTGGCGCAGGAATAGCTGGAGACCACAGAGTGAGACTGCCTCAGGTGCATTTCTGTGAAAATGAAGTTGAGCATTGAAAAATGGCCGCATCAGGTCCTGACCGGGGGCTGATGTGGCTGCACTCATTTCAGCAGCTGGGGCTGGGTACCAGAGAGGGAGCCTGGCATGCCCCACATGCTCAGTCAGAGCCCACTGTTTGTGGGCTGCTGCAAGGCCTGGCTGGTCATCCTGACTTGGTTGGACGGGCCCCGCGCTATGATTCCTGAAGTTTACTAGGTGCCGGTGGTGTTCGGATCCTGCCAGTGCCAGGAGGGACAGGCAATGTGGACGGTCAGCCCTGTGCCTCCCTCCCTCCCGGCAGCCCAGGACCCGGCACCTTGGAGTCCTTGCAGAGCCTGGGCTCCAGGGAGGGTGACCTGTGGGTCACAGCCCACAGGAGGCTCTGGGGACATGGGGATATAGCCGGTCTTGACGTCACTGAACGAGAACCTAGCGGCTGGAGCCATCCTAGAGTAAGAGTTCTGCCCCCACCAAAGCACAGGCATTCCTCGGGGACCTGCAGCTATCTCGGGAAGCCTGATGTCCAGCATGTCATTTGGTCCTGGCTGACCTCCTGCTCTCAGAGTGGATTAGAAAAGCATCTCAGGCAGACGAGCAGACGGCATCGTTCCTGTGCCCGGAGGCGGGAGCAGTGCAGAGGCTGGCTGCGGGAGCGGGTCCTCACCTGCCACCGGAGTCCTGCCACTGCAAGACCCACACCACACACGGGGCCACAGCAGGGTAGGAAGAGGAGGCTCGGGAGGAGGAGAGTGCAGAGGGGCCAGGGCCCGAGGCCCCTAGTGCCAGTAGCAGCGTGCGCCCCACAGCAGGCAACGTGGCCCTGGGGCTAAGCATGCAGGCAGCTGGCAGATGGGCGGGTGGGTGGATGTGGGAATTCCCATCCAGAGGCTGGCGGGCAGGACGGGAGGTGTAGGTCATTGTGCAATCCTGGTGAATGCCACCCAGCAGCCGCAGTGAGGGTCAGGTGGTGACAGGCATGCAGAGCTAGGCCATCGCCGGGTGTGCCCAGCCACAGTGCTGCCGCAGCACCCCCAGGTCCTGGCCCCCCAGCCCCTGCTTCTCACATGCTCACCTTGTCCAGCCCCTCACTAATACATCTTGACTAGAACCTCCTGGGCCGGGCAGGTGGCAATCTGGGGGATGTTGGTAGTTGGGGGTGGGCTCTGGGCTCCACTCGCCGGGCCAGCACAAGCTCCAGACAGGATACACCTGCTCCAAGCACAGCAGCGGGGGCCATTGAGGGGGGAGGCGTCCGGGCTTCTGCGGGCTTCTCCCCTCCTGCTGCACCAGGGTCCAGAGGACGGGGTTCTTCGGGATTGTGGTCCCCCACACCCCAGCTCCTGCCTGCGAGGCTGCATGGCTTTGGCTGTCACAGAGTGGCAGCCCATTTTGAGGACGTCACTGCCCAGACTCCACTTGAGTCCCCAGGAAACACCGGCCACTGCGACTGAGTGTCAGTCAACAGCCTGGCCTGCCCTCACGGGGCGCCCAGGGCCCCCAGATCTATCCAGGGTCTGTGGTTAGAACATCCGAGCGGGAGGGCTGTCTCGCTGTGTGCCCTGTGTGCTGCCTCCAGCCACTGACAGGAGGGCACCCCTGGCCAGCCGCCTTTGCCTCACAGAGCTTGCCAAGGGCCGGGACCCCTCAGTGTGCTCCGTCTTGGCACCCCTTCATTCCCTAGAGATGCCGGCTGGTGGCACTGTACAGAGCCCCCCGCGTCCCCTCTCCCACCTGCGCTACACAGAGCCCCCCGCGTCCCCTCTCCTGCCTGCACTGTACAGAGCCTCCCACGTCCCCTCGCCCACCTGCACCCTCTCTGCGCTGCACAGAGCCCCCCATGTCCCCTCTTCTGCCTGCGGGCACCACAGGCTCTCACCTTTACTTTGTGGCCCGAGCCTCTTGGTGCTGTGGGCCCTGGACACTGTCGGTGAGCAGCATGGCGGGACAGAGGTGGCCACCAGAACTCCGGTGAGGACCTGCGCTGCTGCGCTTCTCTGCAAACCCGCAGGCTCTTATCAGCAGCACGCCTGGCCTCCTGCGCGTGCGTGTGAGGGCCCCAGGATGCAAGCACTTGTTTTCCTCTGGTAAGTTCCCCGCAGGGCCTCTGCCTCCCTTGGCAGGCGCCGCCACCCCTCCCTCCTGCTGTTTACAGCCGGGTTCCAGAAATGAGGGGCCGTGCTTGGACGGGACCGCACTGCAAAGCGAGCACAGCTGGCCTCTTGCCCCACCTTTCTGATAGCCTGGCTCCTGGGGATGTGGCCTCTCCCTGCAGGCCCCTGTCTGCATTGCTGCAGGGCGTCCTACCAAGAGCCCAGGGGCAGGTCAGGCAGACACGTGTCCAGGTCCATGCAGCCGCTCCTGGTGTTCAGTGTGCTTTAAATGTTGGTTATGAGCCCTTTTTTCTGTGAAGAAATCAATAGAAGGGTCTACTGTCGAGCGAAGGCCTGGCCGTACTCACTCAGCCCACAGGACACAGGAGCCCTTGGAGGCACAGCAGAGGCCGAGGGCAGGCTTGGGTCGGAAGCAGAGAGGGGAGCACGTGCATCTGGTGTCTCCGTGCACAGAAGGGACACGGGCATGGCCAGAGAAAAGCTGAGCCGGCCCCACACACACAGCCTCCTGCAAGGGCTGCTCTGCTGGGCTCTCCTGCAGGTGGAACTGTGCGGGGCCAGCCTGTTGCCCACCGCACCCCTCCTTGCAGGGAGTCAGAGAGAAGCTGCCTGGACTGCTAATGCCTGCCCCGCCGTGAGGCCGAGCCAGAGGGAGGCGGCCAGCGTCTGTGAGGCTAAGAATGGCTTGATTCTTGGGAGGTGGTCACGTGAAGCAGGATCTGCTGGCATTTCCTCCCTGTGCTCACGTGCGTCCCACTCGCCGTGTCTGAGCTGGCCCTCGAGTGCGTGCTGTCACACCAGCCGGGACCTGGGAACGCTGGTCTCCAGGTGGGGTTCAGGTGGAAAGTTCTCCCGTGTGCATTTTTGTTTACTGGTAGCTGACAAATACTGAAGGATTTATAAGCTTCCAAAGCTGCAGGTTGTTCTCTGTGCAGTTCACCAGGTATCAATGATGAGGATGGTTTCTATTTCCAGTGAAGGTTACAAGCCAAATGGTACCTGTTTTCCTTCACTCTCCATCGGTTGGAAGGTGATGCGCTTTGCATGTTTTCCCAACATTCTCCCCGGAGTCCTCCTTTTACCAGGCATTACCTGGAGATCTTGGGAAGGAAGGTGGCTGGGGGCGGGTTGCTCTGTGGGCTCTGGGGGACATTCTAAAGCCAAGGAGTTCAGGTTTCCACCTGTGTCAGGAGCTGGGCTGAGAGGCATGGAAGGAAAGCAGGTCAGCAGAGTGTGAGGAAACCCTCTTCTCGGCCACACCTGGGTGGACAAGCCTCCATGGCCCACCTCCTCTCTGGCGGGGCTCATGGTAGGAACAGGGGTCCCTGGGAGTGCCCTCCAGGAGCTGGTTTGAGAGTATCCTGCCTGCGGGCTGTTAGCTGTGGCTCCCAGAGGAGTGAGCATGAGGTGTATGGTTTTTTTGTTTGTTTGTTTGTTTTTGAGACAGAGTCTTGCTCTGTTGCCCAGGCTGGAGTACAGTGGTGCAATCTCGGCTCACTGCAACTTCCGCCTCCCAGGTTCAATCAATTCTCCTGCCTCAGCCTCCCGAGTAGCTGGGATTATAGGCACCCGCCACCACGCCCAACTAATTTTATATTTTTAGTAGAGACAAGGTTTCTCCATGTTGGCCAGGCTGGTCTCAAACTCCCATCCTCAGGTGATCTGCCCGCCTCGGCCTCCCAAAGTGCTGGGATCACAGATGTGAGCCACCATGCCCAGCAAGGTGTACATTTTGCAGGCTGGGAGCCGCAGGTGGCGCCCACAGGACCACAGCGTGCCAGGACCTGGCGAGTTGTGTGAGCCAGTGTTCCTGCGTCTCCTGGTCACAGAAGACTCATGACGCGTGCCCGACCCTCACAGCCAGCCCAGCTCCCTGTCACTGAGCTGTTCCAGGCACATTAGCCAGGGTCCTTTCCTGCCCAAGGCTCTGGGCGCTGCCGTAGACACCCCTCCCCTGCCATCGCCGCACCTGCGTCCAAGTGAGGGTGATGGCCCGGGCCCCACGTGCCTGCCTGGCTGCAGAGGGGTTCTGTGGGAGCCTGGACTGGCCCAGGTGGGTGGAGCCTTCGACTCTTTGCCTGTCTGTGGTCCCCCGCTTGCCTCTGTGCCCCCTGCTTGCCTCTGTGCCCAGAGACTTCCTGTTCCAGGCTGCCAGGCTGTTTGGGGAAGCGGGGCATCCTGGAACTGGAGAACAATGGCCTGGCCTCTCCCCCCGCCAGGCAGGTCCGCTGTGGCGTCTTTCCCGTCAGCCACGCGCTCTGCTGACTTCCTTCAAGGGAAAGAGGAACGGGGAGCCAGGTGGTGGGAGACTTAGAGGCTTGGGGAGAGCCCAGATGAGCCTTGTCAGAAGTGGGCTCTTTTCCGACACGAAAGCCTGAGTTTGTTGCAGTGGCGATGAAAGATTCCAGAGGCTCCCTCCTCAGAAGGCAGGGGAGACAACAGAGAAGGGCTGCCTGCCCCCCAGCCCCGTGCTGCAGGCCCCTCCTGGGCCAGGCTTGAGGAGCAGAGCTGGCACGTGCCCTCCAGTCACCCATTTTGCTCTGAGCGCTGCCTGCCCAGCGGCAGGGTTGATATTCAGCCTCCGGGGCCCGCCACTGCACCCTCAGCCAGCAGGGACCCTGTGGGCCTCTTCTCCAGGCCAGCCCCACCTTTGCACTGAGAGACCACCGGCTTCTTCCTCAGCTCCTGGCCACCCTCCCAGGCCAGGCCGTCCCTGGCAACTGCTCCTTCCTGGCTCCCCTACCCCCTCCGCCAGGCCCTGCTCCTCCAGCACCTCCAAAGTCACACTGCTGGTTTCACTTCCTACGTCCCACTGTTACCACCAGCATCTCCCCCTGACACCCTCCCCCATGACTCAGTACCTGCCACCCACACGCAGGTCCCTCCCCAGGCCCATGTCGGTACCAGCACAAGCAGCCCCAAGGCCTCCCCCAGGGAGGCACCCAGGACTGGGCCCTTCTCAGGTGAATTTCCCCAGCCGAGCTGGATGCTGCAGGTCAGCCTCACCTCTCAGGAGGGCACGCCTCGATGCAGGCGCTTGCTGAGAGGCTTCTCACCCACTCAGCCTGGAGCAGGCCTCAGGTCTCTTAGGGACAGTGACAGCATCTCGGGCCAGGAGGGGAGGGGCCGCAGGCAGCATCTTGGCTGGGAAGGTGGAAGGAGCTGGCCCTGCCTGGGCCTCAGCTGTCCAAGATGGCCCAGTTTCAATCGTTTTATTTTCTCTATAAGAGAATTGATTAATGACACAAATGGGATTCATCTACCCCCTCCTTCTCTTTCTATTTTTTTGTTTGGATCCAGGATCTCCCTCAGTCACCCAGGCTGGAGGGCAGTGGTACAGTCATAGCTCACTGCACCCTCTGCCTCCTGGGCTCAAGCGATCCTCCCATCTCAGCCTCCCAAGTACCTGGGACTACAGGCATGTGTCACTACAGCTGGCTAATGTTTTCATTTAACATTTTTTGAGACAGGATCTCACTATGTTGCCCAGACTGGTCTCAAACTCCTGGGTTCAAGTGACCCTCCTGCCTCAGTCTCCCAATGTGCTGCGATTACAGGTGTGAGCCCCTGTGCCTGACCTGTTTTTGTTTTTTAAATTACTCTCATAAAAAGGGCCAGCCTTGCAGCTACCACCCCTCCTTCCCAATCCAGTGGTGGCTGACATGCAGGAGATATCCGACCAGTCTCGTTTGGATGGGGTGAGAGGTCTTTACAGCTTCAAGGCCAGGCCCAGGCCATGGGCTAGCAGTGGACAGGAGAGGAGGGCTTAGAAGGCCCAGTGAAAGTCGGAGGGTGTCAGAGCCCAGGGCTGTCCTCAGAGTGTACAGCCAGCCTGGGAGACATGAGCAAATGTGCTCCCCATGCTGTGCGGGAAACTGCTGCACCCCTCACGAGCTCAGAACCTCAGCCTGCCCGGCTCAGGGTCTCCCAGCACCTGCTTAAGCAGAAGGGGGGCAGAGCTGGATGCCAGGTACACCCCAGAGGGCTGGGGCAGAAGTGACATTTCCACACAGGAATCCTGAGCGGACCGAGGTCGGGACCCAGTGTTGATGGGAGGCTGGCACCCCGTGTTCTGGGGGCAGCAGCTTCTCTGAGTGACAGGAAGGGGCCTGGGCCTCTGCCCACACGCTGCTGGTGGGGCCTGGGAGCTATATGAAGCCTCGGGGAAGTCCGGGTGTGCTGGTGCCTTCTGCGGCGCAGGGGTGGCCTCTGGGCCCCGTGAGCAGCCATCTGTGGGGCCGCGTACTCTCACTGAGGCCTCTGCTGGCCTGCGGGGTGACCTCCGCCAATCTGCCCATCCCCCTCTCTGATGGCACAGCTGCCATCTCCAGCGGGCTAGGGTGAGGCCCAACTAAGCAAGAGGCTGGGAAGGATGGGGTGGAGTTTCTCCGAGACCCCCTGAACGTCAAGCCTTCTGGGTTCCTGGTCCCGCCGAGTGCCTGTGGATGTAGCTGTTTCCGGAGTGCCCCTCCTTGGGTCCGGCTGTACCTCTGTGTCATCTCCTGAGCGGTGCTCACTCCTAACGCGTGCTTGTGAGGATAGAAGGTGAGGCCTTTTCTTCCAAGACCCCGTGCTGGGCTCCAACTGCGATTTCCTGGGAAGATGCTTCCTAGGCTGCGGTGTTCCAAGCCCAGGAAGGCTGCTGGGCCTCACTTCCTTGCAGGCTGTCCCGTGTCCATCCACCTGCACGGGGTGCAGGGACGCTGCTTGCAGAGCATCGCTTAGAGCTGGGAGTCCCAGGCTCAGGGCTTGGAGAAGCTGGGGCAGCTTGAGAAAGGAAAACCAAGAAGTGTCAGACTCCTAAGCCACAGGGACCGATGGGACAGGACCCTTAGTTGGCTTGAGCAGCCCGTCCGGGCAGCTGTCCCTGTTGACTTGGAAGTCCATGGACGTGCCCGCCGCAGGTGGATGGCTCCCTGCTCTGCTCTGAGCCTGAGCAAATGCCCTGGGGATCTGTTTTGTTCCTGATCTAAACCTGAGTGTGTCCAGCTCCCTGGAGAGCCCCTGACAGACCGCCTGTGACTTTGGGCCACTGTGCCTGAGGAGTCACTGCCCACAGGGTGCACAGGCAGGCTGGGACGGAAAGGCTGCCCAGTGGTGCCGGCCCCTGTGTCCCTGCACAGCCCCCAGCCTGCAGCCCTGTGCTGACGGCAGGTCTCACACTGCAGATGACTCTGCTTGTGGTTCAGAGTGGGGCCCGCCGTGAGAGCCCTGCCAAGGCCTGGCCCACCAGAAAGACCTGGCAGGGCCTGTGTGTCCTGAGCTTTGGGGGCTGACAGTGTGGGGCAGCTCTCCTTCACTGTCGGGGTCAGGTGGCTGCTGGCTGCTGGCTACTGCCAGGCCTAGCTGGTAGGAGGGAATCGGGAGGGCCCAGGTGCACAGCTTCAGCTGTCCCTGCCCGGGCTCCTCGCACGGGACCTTGGTGGCTTCTCTGTCATAGAACCCAGTACAGTGGTGCCCAAAATTTGAACGAAAACAGTCCTAAAACTGTTTTCCTACTTTGAGAAAGCACCACTGATTCTAGATGCTGCCTTGACCTCTGGCCTAATTCCTCCTACCTGACACGAGGGAACATTAGACAGGGCTTCGTAGTAAGCCTGCTTGTAGGACAGCCCATCCCCTGCCATCTGCAGGAGCCTGGGTTAGTGGCAGGCAGCAGCAGGAGTTGACATGAAGCACTGTTAAGAAACCTCCTCGGCCGGGCGCGGTGGCTCAAGCCTGTAATCCCAGCACTTTGGGAGGCCGAGGCGGGTGGATCACAAGGTCAGGAGATCGAGACTATCCTGGCTAACATGGTGAAACCCCGTCTCTACTAAAAATACAAAAAACTAGCCGGGCGCGGTAGCGGGCGCCTGTAGTCCCAGCTACTTGGGAGGCTGAGGCGGGAGAATGGCGTGAACCCGGGGGGCGGAGCTTGCAGTGAGCCGAGATCGCGCCACTGCACTCCAGCCTGGGAGACACAGTGAGACTCCGTCTCAAAAAAAAAAAAAAAAAAAAAAAAGAAACCTCCTCGCCCTCCGTCTTTCTGGGAAGGAAGTGGTTAAGGGCCTGGGCTCTGGAGCGGGCAGCCAGCATGTGTACTGCAGGCCAAGCTTTTCCAGTCCTGGCTTGCACACAGGTGTCTTTGCAGGCAGGTGACTTTCTTGCTTTGTGCCTCAGTTTCCCCAGGCTTAGGAAAATCCTCATTGAGACAGGAAGGTTAAATAAACCAACCCACGTGAAGCATAGGAAGGTGCCGGCGCTTGCTCCCTGTCACCAGCCCTGGCCTGGGATGATGACGCCTGCGGATCTTTGGTCTCCTCCCCAAATATGAAGGGCAGAGGAAACTGTTTTGTGACCTTTTACTCAGAATCTTTGTGAACAGACACGTGTGCAGGGGAACTGTGGGGCAGGGTGGGGTGACAACACCATGGGCCCCACACTGCCGGCGAACGTGGAGGAGGCAGCCCCCAGGATGCACCCTGTGGGTGGTGCTTTCACAGGGAGCACAGGGTCAGACGGCGGAGGCCGGGGGAGCGCACGGTCAGACGGCGGAGGCCTGGGGAGCGCACAGTCAGACGGCGGAGGCCTGGGGAGCACACAGTCAGACAGCAGAGGCTTTGCAGAGTTTTATGGTCTTTATGTTCTGGATTCGGGCTTGATACCAACACAGTGAATTCCCGATGTTTCACTAGTACTAAACTGGAGTATAAACACGCTTCCCTGGCCTGTGTTCACCGCTTTCAAAGGAACTTGGGATTGGGAAGGAGAATCTGCTCCAGGGGTCCTGGTTCTCTTTGGTTCATAACTCATGAAAATGTCTGGAGCCAGCGTGTGGCTGCGGAGACCATGGCAGCGTGTGGACAGGGGCGACAGGACCCCATCAGGCCAGCTGTCAGGAGCATATTAAGTGAGACGTTGGCATCTTTCTTCCTATGTCTTATTTAAAAAGAGCGCAAAGTGCTATCAAGCAGCCTGTTAATAATGAACGTCTGTGAGCAGTGAGATGAACTTGGCTGAAACCCGGGGCTAACTTTGATAGGGTTTCCCAATAGAAATGGGCTGCCCCAGGCCTGTTCAGAAGCAGCAGGCCTGGAGACAGAGGAGGCTGAGTGTGGGGACGGTGACCACCCCCTCAACCTGAGAGGCACCTGGGTCCCTGTGTGTGTGTGAGAGAGAGACAGCACAGTAGTGCCTGCACTGCACAGAGCTGGCAGAAACAGAAACCAGCAGAGGAATCCTCTGCTCCAAGGGGGCTGAATCAGTTTCACAAAAGCCATCACATTTGACGTTGCTGTTCCTGTTAGTCAGGAAGTTCTTTTTTCTGTTGCTCAGGGCCCTGTCAGAGCTGGGGCCAGCAAGTCCCACGCCCGGTGATCCCCGCGAAGTTTCCGGGTGCTCTTTTTCACACTGTCTTTTGCGGATGTTGATCCCTTGCCTAGAACACCCTTTCTCGCTTCCCCTCGTTCTCTCAGCAAACACTGACTCGTCCTTGACATTTTATTTTGGGCATCAGCACCCCTGGGAGCCCACCCCTGACCACTGTCTCCACACCCCTCCGCCAGTTGTGCTGGGTTAAGCCTGTCTACACATCCATTTCTTTCTCCTGTACTTGGAGCTCTTTGCAGGCCTGGGAAGCTTTTATGTATGCTGCAGCAGTCTGGCTGACTGTTGGATGAAAACCGTGGAAGGGGATGTATTCAGTGACGTAAAAGGCTTTTCCCCAAGGTGAGTGATCCGATTTCCCCACAGAGTAGAAAGGAGAGCAGGCAGGGTGGGGACTCAGCGTTTCTTATTGTCCCAGGACAGTTGTCGAAGCTTTAGAGCCTTAGATTTGAGTGGAAATAGAATTGCGAGGCCTCAGGCACTGCATCCTCAGAAGGATGGCAGGAAAGGAGTATGAAGGCCATGGCCAGCTCCCGGCTGAACCTGCCATGCACCATGAGACGCTCAACCTTGGGTGAATGTTCTAGAACAATCAAAATGCTTTCAAAATGACTCTGGAATGTGTATTTCCTTTTGTAGTAATGAACCCAGGCTTTAGCAACAATTAACACCCAGCTCTTGGGAGCCAGACTCTTAGGAAAGGCTGCTGTTTTCATAGGGTTTCAATGTGGAGAGCTTACGTACACTGATTCCTATCTGTGCCTTCCTGGGCTGTGATAAGAAACGGTTCATTACGTAGATGGGTGGTTTTGATTTTTGTAGCCTTTTGCTTTTTACAAGTCCAAACTGCAGAGTAGTGCAAGTAAATCAGGTGACTTGGCTTAGACTATAACCAAAGAGCATGCCTGTCTTTCTCCATGGATAATAGTGAGCATGTTTGTGGCTCCAGGACGGGCTCTGGGGGTTGAGACCAAGCACCTTGCTGGGCCAGTGGACCGGCCGGGCACCTGTGCCAGCAGCTATGGGCTCCAGTTCCCTGGAAGAAGGTGGAACAGCATTCTTTTGTTTACTTGGGCTTTTTGTTCCCTAACTTGGTGTGAGGCTAATTCCCTTTCCAGGTACAGCAAACCAGGGAAAAACAGAAACAAACAAAAAAGACTTCCTCAGAAATTCAAGGACCTGGCCAAGAAGAGAGAGTCTCCACTGCAGACTCTGGGCAGGCTTGGCCCCTGCCCGGGCTCCCCAGTCGAGCCCGGGTTTACTAGGCGTGGCCTTACCTGCAGGGAAGTGCTGTGAGCCACAGATCTTATCACCACCTTGGTTCTTTCCCAGGGAGGAACCAGCAGGTTATTTCTCCTCATCACACTTGCTGTGGTAGCAACAGTGGTCTGCAGGGCTTGCTCTGGTTCCCATTAAAATGGGGAAAGTCCTTGGCCTGTGCAGGAAGGGACCCGGGTATGGCTCTGTGGGGATGCAAAGACACCTGCCCCACTCCACCCTGTCCCTCTGCTGCTCAAGGGGGTGTTTTGTTTGCACATGGAGGCTCCTGGGTAGACAGCACGCATCTAAGAAACTGACTTCTGGTCCTGGGCAGCATCTCATTTTGGGATCTCAAATTAGAGAGAAAAGTTATTGTTCTACTCTCCAGACTGGGTCCCCTCTCCTCTTTGCTACCTACATGGTGTCTTGGGGTTCTGAGCCTTTGAGATCCCTGGACAGATGTGGCCTAATTGGGCAGCCTAATGCTGACCAGTTGGGCGAGCAGGTTAGTGAAAGTCCTGGAGAGCAGAGGAGCCGGCAGGCGGGAGAGAATGACTGGGAAACGCTGTTGAAAGAAAACAGCACCATGGGATCGTCGTGTGCATGACACGGTCAGCCAGGTTCTCTGGGCGAGAACTCCCTTCTGCAAAGGCAAGGCCTTGCTGTGGTTGGGTCTTTAAAGGCCAGGTGGCGGTTGTTTTTTCAGGATTCCAGATGACATCCTAGGGGCTGTGAGAGCTGCAGCTCCCCAAGGAGCCCCTTCTTCTCCCTGCCCCAGTGAGCAGCATGTCCCTCTTCTGACTGTAAGTTACACGAGCCTATTTCCCCATGCAGCGGTCTGTGCAGTATGCCATTTATTCATTGTATGATAGATATAATCAGCCTTTACATCCTAACCTAAGACCCACATGAGGTGCGTGCCCTTTACCCTTCTCTCTTCATCAGCCTACTAGGGGCTTATGAAGGGACTCCAAGTCAACTTTCATATTTACATTCTGTTCTAAGTCTGCATTCTTCTGTCCTCCATTCTCGGGATATGTCCATGCTGGCTAGAGAGGCAGGATGACACATGGATGTCAGCACGGATGTGTGTGGCATCGGGCAGTGAGCATCACTGCTCTGGCCCCGACCTCTTCTCTGTGAAAAGGCATAACAGTATTCAATACATATGAACTATGTTCTTAAGTCACTTGTCTTCAGAGGCCTTCTTCGTTGAGGAAGACACCAGGGATTCTGGTTGGGGAGCCAGGCCGTGCAGTAGTTCTTGAAAGAGCTGCACCTGTCATGGGTACTGTGAGCGTGCACTGGTCTAATTATTAACAGTGCCTCCGTTCACTCTCAATGGTGCCCCAGTTAGGACGATAGAATATCTCATCACCACTATGCGTGAGGAGCCTGGGAACATGGTCAGAACCATTTTACTCATACAAGTTTGCAGAGGCCTTTAAAGAAAGCCTCTTGCCCCTGTTACTGAATGCTGCCCTCTGCTAGATGCTGCAGGTAGCAAAAGATAAAAGATGTGCTGTTCCGTGTGGACAGGAGCTGGCTATTAAAAGTGGAATGGAGGACTCAAGTACATTTTCATAGGCAGGGAAGAGATCAAAGGTGACAGCCACTGCTCTGGATGACAAATATAGAATTATCCTCAGGTCCACCATGTAGCATGTGTGCAGAGATAAGCCACTGTGACCAGTCACATCAAGACACACAGACTGATGCCTAGTTTAGAGAACTGACTTGCCAGGTTTGTAATATTAACTTAATAGTGGGTTTCCTGCTGCTGGTAGTGGTGGTTTGGCAGCTGGAGAGCACTGCCTTCCAGTGAAGCTTTGAAAGAGCCGTCCCATGCCCTGCCAACTGTCCAAGACAATTGACAGCAGATCTGACATCTCCATGTAGACACAGTTCCAAAACTCACTTTAACACGCTAATCATAGAAGGGGCCGAAAGCAGTCACCATAGTGGCCCAGGAGAGCAGGATCAGTGGTGCCCTGTCGGACATGGGCAGGGCCAGTGGCGGCGCTGAGCCGCCTACGCTGGCAGCAGATTCAGCTGCCATCACCAGGTTAATGACCGAACGCCCGCCCCTGGGGCTCAGCTCCGAGGGCGGCCGGAGGACAGCGGTCCCCTCCCCGCAAGGGCAGGGCGCCCCGCAGTGGGCAACTGCCAGAGGACCCGAGTCCCATTAAGCACAGCGCCCGCCATGGGAGCCTCAGCAGCTCGGAGCTGACTCGCTCCCCAGGCGGAGACCAGGGTGTGCCCCATCTACCCCACCCAGGCTCCCGGGCCCCACTCACCGGCTTGCTGGGCTGCGGTCCGCGCAGTCGCCGCAGGGCGGGCAGCTCGGGCTGGAGGAGGCGGCGGGGCTCCCGGCCGGGCTCACGGCGCGCACGCTGCCCGGGGCCTGTGTACACACGTGACCGCCGGCCCCGCCCCCTGCCCTGGCTCCGCCCCAGGCCGCCGAGCGGCAGCGATGCCTGGCCCCGCCCCCAGCCTTGGTCCCGCCCTGGGCTCCGCCCCCAGCCCTGCCCTCGCGGCCAAACAGCCGGGGAACCGCTTGGACCAGTGTGGTCGCGGGGCGGTGGCGGTGGAGGCGTCGCTGGTTGTGTAACCTGAGACCAGCCATTTGACGAGCTCGTGCGCCTGAGATTCCCTGTGGGAGGACGCACACCCAGGGCTCTTGGAGTTTTTGAGAATTCTCTTAGTGCCAGTCCGGTTTCTTTTTACGGGCGCTGATGCCTGTTTTGCCGAGTCAGAATATACCCTAATCTGCAGGGTGCAAGCCCCCCGCCCTCCAAAGGAAATGAGTGACTGCAAGCTAGTCCTTCCAGGTACACCTGCCCCTCTTTCCTCCCCAACGTTTGCTTGCTGTTTCCAAAGTCATCAATTACTTCCTGGTTTTAGGAGTTTCTTTGTAAACGGAACACTCACAGGAAAGCCGTTTAAAGAAACACATTGTTTGTTGCCTGCTTACTTTTGTAGCTATTGTTACAAGTTAAACATGGGAAAAGTTGAAACAAGGACATTTACTCTGCTGTAATTTTTGAGGTGAAACAGTACCCCCTGCGGCACATTCTGGTTCAGGATCTAAGAACGTTTCTGAAAATCGAAGCATGTGGGTTGCACAGTTCCACGTAGACTTGCTGTGACCTGCAGGCCGAGTGGAACAGCAGCAGGAAGAATAGCAGCCACTGGCCCTCCGCTGAATGGTGCTGTGGCCCACTGTGTTCAGGGATGTACCTCAGCCACCTTCCTGGACAGGATGGCTTCCTGAGCATGGGTCAGAGTGGGACGTTGGGGTCAGCTTTCTATTCCAGCGAGAGGGTAGGGAGGGGCTCACCACGGACCATGCCTGCTGGTGTGACACTGACCTGCTGCCCAGCCCGGTACAAGGTCCCTGGCACAGTGGATCCAACCCGGGCCCTATGTGCCCAGAGGTGCCAGGTACTGCTCTTACTTGCCAAAGACAGTCACAAGCAGCTGGGCATATTCTGTGTCAGGTTCTGTTCTAAGCCTCAACCATTGTTTTAAGGTAGATTGGGCTGTATTTCATCAAACGTAAGACACAATTAGTGCTAGCTATGCCATTACTTTATGGATCACTAAAAAGAAGGCCATCCGCCCATTAAATTCCGACATACTGCTGATTTTAAGGCGCAGCCTCACGTGAGAGATGATAAAATGAGAGAGTATGCCTTAGAATCAATGAGCTAGGTCACTATATGCATGTTAATTTTTTTTTTTTAAAGACAGAGTTTCTCTCACTTTGCCCAGGCTGGAGTGCAATGGCACGATCTTGACTCACTACAGCCTCCACCGCCTGGGTTCAAGCAATTCTCCTGCCTCGGCCTCCTGAGTAGCTGGGATTACAGGTGTGTGCCACCAAGCCTGGCTAATTTTGTTTTTTGTTTTTTTTTTTTCAGTGGAGACAGGGTTTCACCATGTTAGTCCGGCTGGTCTCGAACTCCTGACCTCAAGTGATCCGCCCGCCTGGGCCTCCCAAAGTGCTGGGATTACAGGCGTGAGCCACCGTGTATTTTAAATTTAATTGTGAAAACTTAAGCAACTTGCCCCAGGTCACACTGCAGGCTGTGGAGCCAGGATTTGAACCTAGAGGTACTCTGGCCTTTAAGATCAGGGTTTGGGACTTTGGGCCCTCCTAGCAGCCTGCCTAAGAGAAGCTTCGTTATCTCCATGGTATAAATGGCCCAAGACCTCAGAATCACTGGTCAGAGTATGCACGTCGCTGTCTGGTCCCTGTAATGCCAGGCTCTGTGGGTCTTACCCACAGGGGTGCTCTGTGGCTGGGGAGTGCTGGAAGTTAGCTTCCTCTAAGCCACTGAGCTTTCAGGTCACCGCAGGCCACCTTACCTGCAGAGACTTCCCATGCCAAGCAGGCCAGCCCTGCCAGGGAGAATGGCAGAAAGCTCGTGTGTGTCCTGGGGAGATCTGAACCACAATAAGTACTCGTAGCTGGGGGTGTAAACACCCTCCAGAGGCTGCAGCTTTGTACCCAAGGGTCCCGGCCAGCCCCTGTACAAGACTCAGTTGATAGGGGTAGGGGTAGGCACAGATGGGGGTGTGGGGGGTGCGTGGCCCTGACTCAGCTTCGCAGTTGCACCCTAGTCTAGTGTTGATGTTTGAAGTCATGGGGGTGGATGTGGCCTCCCCTGCTTGGCTGCTGAGGGCATTTGAGGGCAGTTGTGTGCTCCTGGCCTGGGGCCGTGCCTCTGTGGCTGTGTGCGCTGTGTGTGTGGTGGCGAGGGGGGGGGGAGTTGCCCTAGTTGTGCACCTCACTCTGCAGCCCAGCGCACTGCCGAGGCTCTTGCCATGCAGCCATATGTCTTACGGAGATGTCGGGGCCGCCTTTCCCCTGCTGTGTTCAGGCGGGTCGGCAGGCTTTCCTGGTTATTCTGAGTGGCGGTCGGGAAGGTCAGCTGCACGCCACCCAGGGATCCAGGGCTGCTGGTCAGGAGCTGGAGAGGGGCCCAGCTGGCCTGGGTCTGTTTACATTTGGGCTTTCTCAGGGTAGGGGCACGGGGAGTGGCAGGAAAGGCTGGCTGGCGTTCCCCTTGGAGATGCACCTGCTCTAGTGATTGTGTTTGCAGAGTGAGTCCGATACTGTGTGCCACGCTGATCAAGGACAAGGAGTATTTTACAATGAACTTCCTAGTTCTTGTGAGTGTGGCTTGTGACTTTCTTTGTTATAAGGCACACCCTGACGTTACAGATGATAAAATGAGAGTGAGCCTTAGCATAAGTGAGATAGTGTGTAACGTCTGACACTGTGGATGTATTAATAAAACTTGGGGTTGTTCAGAGCCCCTGTAAACAGCAGTAACATTAGTAAGGAATTGTGGAGGGCCTGGGCACAGCCCAGGTCCTCTTCCCTGGAACGCAGAGCCCAGGTCCTCTTCCGCGGAGCACAGAGCCCAGGTCCTCTTCTCTGGAGCACGTGGCCACCACCTTGCCATGCAGGGGCCTCCCTCCCTCTTTTGCACTCTCTCCATTCCGTCTTCCCAAATTCCGTCCACACGGCTTCCAGCGTGGACCTTTTCCACGTTCTGCAGAAGCAGCTGTTCCTACAAGGAACGTGGGAGGTGTCCAGCATGGGTCTTCAGCGTACGGCGGAGCCTCTGGCCTCGGGTTGACCCCGGGAGGCACCATCAGCTGGAGGTCCGGCGTGCAGCAGCCACTCACTTATGGAGTGCGGCTGCAGCCGGCATGTCTGCCGTTGCTCATCCTCCCAGCCCTGCTGCGAGCTGCGCCTTCTCGTTGTTTATGTGTTCTAGACGCTAGGCTTTTGTATACGTGTGGTTTGTAAATATTTTGTTCCAGTCCATAGCTTATCTCTTACATCCTCTTAATGAGGGTTTTGCAGAGAAAAGGCTTTTTTCTGTTTAATTTTGGTGCTCATTTATCCACTTTTTTTTTTCTTTTTAATTTTAAGGATCTACTTTTGGTGTCATGGTTAAGAATTCCTCATTGGGCCGGGGGCGGTGGCTCAAGCCTGTAATCCCAGCACTTTGGGAGGCCGGCCGGGTGGATCCGCGAGGTCAGGAGATGAGACCATCCTGGCTAACATGGTGAAACCTGATCTCTACTAAAAAATACAAAAAATAGCGAGGCGAAGGTGGCTGAGCCTGTAGTCCCCCAGCTACTCGGAGGCTGAGGCCGGGAGAATGGTGTAGCCGAACCCAGGCCCGGAGCTTGCAGTGAGCAGTCAGCTAGCCACTGCACTCCAGCCTGGGCCTGGCGAGACTCCCGTCTCAAAAAAAAAAAAAAATTCCTCATTGACTCCCAGATCCCAAAGATTTTATCCTACATTTTCTTATCAAAGTTTTATAGTTTTACATTTGACATTTAAATAGATGATCCATTTGAGTTCATTTTTTGTGAGGTTTAGGTTGTTGTTTTTTTTGTTTGTTTGTTTTTGAGACAGGGTCTCACTCTTGTCATGCAGACTGGAATGCAGTGGTGCAATCATAGCTCACTTTAGCCTCGAACTCCCAGGCTCAAGTGATCCTCACCCCTCAGCCTCCTGAGTACCTAGGAGGACAGGTGCGTGCCACCATGCTTCTCTAATTTTTGAAGTGTTTTGCAGAGATGGGGGTCTCACTGTGTTGCCCAGACTGGTCTTGAACTCCTGGCCTCGAGCGATCTGCCCACCTCAGCCTCCCAAGCAGCTGGGAATACAGGTGTGTGCCACCACACTCAGCCATTTTTGTTTTGTTTTGTTTTGTTTTATAGACTCTTTTAAGAGCAGTATTAGGTTCACAGCAACACTGAGCAGATGATGGAGTTTGCATACACACCCCCCAATACATGCATGGCCTCCCCCATTACCAACACCCTGTATCCCGAGCAGTGCATTTGCAACAGTGATGACCCTCCGCAGCCACATCACGATCACCCGAAGTCCGCAGCTCACAGGGGGTCCCTCTTGGTGTGGCACACTTTGTGGGTTTTGATAAATGAATATCCACCGTGCATCCACTATTCCAGCACCATACACAGCAGCTTCACTGCCCCAAGAGGGCCCTGTGCGCCGCCCATTCATCCCTCCCTCCCGACCACCACTGACCACCACGGATCCCTTTCCTGGCTCCATGGTGCACCTGTTCCAGAATGTCATGCGGTGGGATCCCACAGCGCACAGCCTTTTCAGCCGGCGCCTTTCACTTCACAGAATGCTGTTAAACTTGGTCATGTCTTTTCACGGCATGACAGAGCCTTTCTTTTTAGTGCTGTCTGGATGGACTACAGTTACCCACTCCCCTACGGAAGGGCATCTTGGTTGCTTCTAATCTGTGCAGTTATGAATAAAGCTGCTCGAAATATCTGTGTGCAGGTTTTCTTGTGAACCTAAATTTTCAGTTCATGTGGGTGAATAGCAAGGGACACATTTGCTGAATGCTGTGGCAAGATTTTGCTTACTTTTTAAGCAACCACCAACTGACTTCCAAAGTGGCTGTGCCATTTTGCAGTCGCTTACACAGCGATGAGTGCGTTCCTGTTGCTCCACATCCTCGTCCGCATTTGGTGATGTCAGTGTCTGGATTTGGGCCATCGTGACAGGTGTATGGTACCTCACTGCTGTTTTCATGGGCACTCCCTCGCATGGAAGGATGTGGGGCGTCTGGCCCCATGCTTATTTGCCATCTGTAAATCTTCTTTGGTTCGAGGTTTATTGTTTTCCTGTGGATGTCCCGTTGTTCCAGCACCATGTGTTGAAAAGATTTCTGTCTCCATGGAATTGCCTTTACAAACTTTGTCAGAAATCTGATTGCTCCGTTACTGGGTTTACATACACTCAAAGGAACATAAATCTTTCTACCATAAAGACGCATGCATGTGAATGTGCACTGCAGCCCTGTTCACAATCGCAAAGACATGACACCAGCCTAGCACTGTTAACAGTCGCAAAGACGTGACAGCAGCCTGGCGCTGTTCACAGTCGCAAAGACGTGACACCAGCCAAAATGCCACCAAAGGCAGATTGGATGAAGAAAATGTGGTATATTGCCAGGCACGGTGGCTCATGCCTGTAATCCCAGCACTTTGGGAGGCCGAGGCAGGCAGATCACAAGGTCAGGAGATGGAGACCATCCTGTGAATGGTGAAACCCCATCTCTACTAAAAATGCAGAAAAAAAAAAATTAGCCAGATATGGTGGTGGGCGCCTGTAGTCCCAGCTACTTGGGAGGCTGAGGCAGAAGAATGGCATGAACCCGGGAGGCAGAGCTTGCAGTGAGCAGACATTGCGTCACTGCACTTCAGCCTGGGCGACAGAGCGAGACTCCGTCTCAAAAAAAAAAAAAAAGAAAAGAAAATGTGGTACATATACACCATGGAATACTATGCAGCCATTAAAAAGAATGAGAGCTTGTCTTCTGGGAACTGGATGGAGCTGGAGACAATTATCCTTAGCAAACTAAGTCAGGAACAGAAAACCAGATACCACATGTCCTCACTATAAGTGGGAGCTGAATGATGAGAACTCATGAGCACAAAGAAGGAACAACAGACACAGGAGTGAACTTGAGGCTGGAGGTGGGAGGAGGGAAAGGAGGGTGGAGGGTGAGAAGAGGGAGAGAAGGCGAAAAGTAACTAATGGGTACCAGGCTCAGTACCTGGGTGATGAAATAATCTATACAATGACCCCCATGACACAAGTTTTTCTGTATAACAAACCTGCACAGGTACCCCTGAACCTAAAATAAAATTTTGAAAAAATCACATTGCTAACATGGGGCACCTGCTGGATTCACTGTTCCCTGTTCCTCTCTGTGTCTCCCACTGCCCGTGCCGCACCACAGCTGTCCCATGACCCAAAATCAGGCACACAGTTCTTTCTGGTCATCCTTTTTCAGCGCTGTTTTAGCTATCCTTGTTAATTTGCTTTTCCATATACATTTTAGAATAATCTTGTCTTTACCTACAGGGAAAAAAAAAAAAAAAAACCCTGAAATTTATGGTAGGAGTTGCATTAAACCTGAACCTCAATTTTGGGAGAATTTATGTCTTGACTATGCTGTCCATTCTGTCCATTAACACAATGTCTGTCTCTATTTATTTGGATTCTTCAAAGTTTCTTTCATCAGTGTCTTGTGGTTTTCAGAGTTTAAGTCCCATACAGGCTTTTGTTAGATTTACAGTTAAGCATTTCCTTGTTGGTGAGCAGTTGTAGGTGGTGTTAGCACGGGAAGGCCAGTTTCGGCTCCGACTGTCTGTGGTCCTGCCCGTGCCCACCACCCGGCTCCGTGTCTGTGGTCCTGCATGAGCCCACCGACAGCTCCCTGACTCTCTGTGGTCCTGCACGAGCCCACCGCCAGCTCCCTCTGTGGTCACCGCCCAGGCCCTGCCGCCCGGCTCCCCTGTCTGTGGTCCCTGCGTGAGCCACAGCTGGCTCCGTGTCTGTGGTCCTGCGTCAGCCCACTGCCGGCTCCCTGACTCTCTGTGGTCCTGCATGAGCCCACCACTGGCTCCCTGTCTGTGGTCCTGCATGGAAGCCACATGAGCTCCCTGACTCTCTGTGGTCCTTCGTGAGCCCACCGCCGGCTCCCTGACTCTCTGTGGTCCTGCGTCAGCCCACCGCCAGCTCCCTGTCTGTAGTCCTGCACGAGCCCACCGCCAGCTCCCTGACTCTCTGTGGTCCTGCGTGAGCCCACCGCCCGGCTCCCTGTCTGTGGTCCTGCACGAGCCCACCGCCAGCTCCCTGTCAGTGGTCCTAGGTAGAGGCCCACGCCCCGGCTCCCTGACTCTCTGTGGTCCTGCGTCAGCCCACTGCCGGCTCCCTGACTCTCTTGTGGTCCTGCATGAGCCCACCGCCAGCTCCCTGACTCTTTGTGGTCCTGCGTGAGCCCACCGCCGGCTCCCTGTCTGTGGTCCTGCATGAGCCCACCGCCGGCTCCCTGACTCTCTGTGGTCCTGCGTGAGCCCACCGCCGGCTCCCTGACTCTCTGTGGTCCTGCGTCAGCCCACTGCCGGCTCCCTGACTCTCTGTGGTCCTGCACGAGCCCACCACCGGCTCCCTGTCTGTGGTCCTGCACCTTCTGAACTCACAGTCCCAGGATTTATTTTGTAGATTATCTGAGATTTCCTGCATCAACGGTCATGCCGCTTGCAAATAGAGTGTTATCTTTCTTCCTTTCTGGTCCTTTTCCTGCCCTGTTGCCCTGGCCAGCCCGATGTTGAACAGCAGTGGGGACAGTGGGAGGGTGGACACCCTTGCCCTGTTCCTGGCCTTGGAGGAGCGTCTGCAGATGCTCCTTACCTCACTCAGGAGGCACCTCCATTACCGATTTCCTGGGTGTTTACCACGCGTAGGTCTTGAACTTTGTCACATACCCCCTGCATCAGTTGATGTGACCACGTGGTGTTTCTTCTGTAGCCTGTTGATAGGATGCATTCTATTGACTGATTTTTTTTTTTTTTTTTTTTTTTTTTGGAGACGGAGTATCACTGTTATTGCCCAGGCTGGAGTGCAGTGGCGCAATCTCGGCTCACTGCAACCTCCGCCTCCCGGGTTCAAACTCCTGCCTCACCCTCCCTAGCAGCTGGGATTACAGGCGTGCGCCACCATGCCCGGCTAATTTTTGTGTTTTTAGTCGAGATGGGGTTTCTCCATGTTAGTCAGGCTAATCTCGAATTCCTGACCTCGGGTGATCCACCCGCCTCGGCCTCCCAAAGTACTGGGATTACAGGCATGAGTCACCGCACACAGCCCAATGGATTTTTAAATAGTGAGCCAGCTGGCCAGGCGTGGTGACTCACGCCTGTAATCCTGGCACTTTGGGAGGCCGAGGTGGGCGGATCACAAGGTCAGGAGATCAAGACCGTCTTGGCTAACACGGTGAAACCCTGTCTCTACTAAAAATACAAAAAATTAGCCGGGCATGGTGGTGGGCGCCTGTAGTCCCAGCTACTCAGGAGGCTGAGGCAGGAGAATGGCGTGAACCCGGGAGGCAGAGCTTGCAGTGAGCGGAGATCGCGCCACTACACTTCAGCCTGGGCAACAGAGCGAGACTCTGTCTCAAAAAAAATAAAATAAAAATAGTGAGCCAGCCTTCCGCCTCTAGAGTCAACTCTACTTGTCATGCGTGGTGTGTGACTCTTTTTCCATGTTGTTGAGTAGAAAGTTTGCATCCATATTTATGAGGGATATTAGTCCATAGTTTTGTTTTTATCTGGTTTTGGTATCAGGGTTATATTAGCTTCACAGACTGAGCTGGGCCATGTTCCCTCGTATCGAGGTAGTGGTAACTCTTCTTTCAGTGTGTAACAGACTTGCCGAGACTGCGTGGCCTGTGTCAGCACTGCGAGTGCACAGAGGAGAGGTCCTCCAGCTCCCTGGGGCCCCCAGGTTTCCCAGAGAGGGGGTATCCCAGCAGGGTAGTGAGGAGCGTGCAGGATTGGTCAGGCAGACGGTGTGATTGGGCTGGAGGAAGGATGCTTGGGGCAGAGGCGCTGCCCACGTACGTGCAGTACCCTAGCATCGTGCTTTTCTGGCAATACCTCCTGGTGTTTTCGGGACCTGCTGATGGTGTGGTTTTCCTGCCGCTGCCTCTCATGGACGGACTGGAGCAGCCCAAGGGCGCTACTGTCACCTGGGCATGCTTGGCAGTGTGGGTGGGTGGCTGTGGCCTCTGCTCACAGGGGCCTCCCGGGCCTCACACCCCCGCAGTGGATTCCCGTGATGCTACGAGAGTGATTTGGCAGACAGGAGCCTCACCGAGGCCCTCTGTGGCACCTTCTCTGCTCTGGCCAACAGTAGATCCACCTGCGGGGGCTTCATCCCCAGCCCCAGGTTCCATCTCAGAGACCTTATTTTCAGGCGGGCCGAGTGCGAGGGACATGTTCGGGCAGCCCTGTGGGCCGGGAGCAGTTCTCTGGATCTGGGGCCCATTTACCCTGCGTTGTTTGGGGCGTGGCATGTCTGGGAAGTGGGGCCCACTGACCACTGGAGCAGGGTGGTTAATTAAAAGAACGTGTCGGACATAGTTATGTCTTTCTTGAATGACTCAGAATGCTCCACATGGCCTCGATGCCTGGGCCCAGCTTTCGAAGGCTAATTCTTATTACCTGGGGAAGGTTTGGTGACCAGGTTGCTCTCACCCCCTCGGCACGTCCCCACAGCCACCCTGCACTCTCAGCCCCTTCCCTGGGTGGTGCTTGCTGGCCGTCCCTCCGCCTGGACCACCCTGTACTCTCAGCCCCCTCCCCGGGTGGTGCTTGCCGGCCATCCCCCCACCTGGACCATTCTGCCCTTCCTGCAGGTCTCTGTTCTCTGCCCAGGAGCCACCTATGGTGCTGTTCCCTGACTTCCTTCCTCCCCCGACCATTTTGAATCTCAGAAAATAAGCCTACCCTTAATTTTTCTCCTCAATATTATTACAGCCTCAGCGTAGCCTCTCCATAGGCATGCATCTTTGTCTTGTTCTGTCCAGACACGTAGCACGTAGAGCAGCATCCCATATAGGGAAGCAGCTCACCAGCTCTCTGGGGTGCCTTCCTCCCCTCTTGGCCCCTCCTCCTGGCCAGGACCTGCCGAGCTGCTGGGGGAGGGGGCTCTAGAGTCTCAGTCTGGACCACTGGCCACTGATGCTTCAAGCCAAGGCAGAGGGAGGGCTCCCTCCTGGCTACTCCACCCTTGAGACTGTACTAGGTACAAGGGGCCCTCAGTCGAGCCTGGGTGGATGTGTGGACTGGTGCATTCATTTAGGTGGTTGGATGTGCCGGTGCAGTAAACAGCCCTGCACCTGCTGCTCTGTGTTGGCGCCCAGGGTTGTGGACTGTGGGAAAGCAGGCATGGTGGCACCTGCCTGGGAGAGCCCCAGCTGCCCGAAGAGAGTCCCATGTGCCCGGAGAGAGAGCCCCACCTGCCCAGAGAGAGCCCCACCTGCCCGGGAGAGCCGCAGCTGCCCGGAGAGAGTCCCACCTGCCCAGAGAGAGCCCCACCTGCCCGGGGAGGGAGAGCCCCATGTGCCTGGAAAGAGAGCCCCACCTGCCCGGGGAGAGTCCCACCTGCCTGGGGAGAGTCCCACCTACCCAAAGGGAGCACCACCTGTCCGGGGAGAGTCCCACCTGCCCAGAGGGAGCCCCACCTGCCTGGGGAGAGTCCCACCTAACCGGAGGGAGCCCCACCTGCCCAATGCCACAAACCTATGTGTGGCTTTGGGGGTTGGGAGACAGCACAGCCCCACGGGCGGGTCACTGGGCAGAACCTAGGAAAGCGTAGCAGCTGGTACGTGTCCACCTTTGCTGGGTTCAGTCCCCCCCTCTGTGAAGTGCAAAGAGCGTGGTGGCTGGAAGCGTGAGATGGAGTGGAGTGAAGCCCCTGGGGGCCATGGGTCATCAGCCAGCACCGAATCCCTGTCTCTGTGGGGCTGGTGGCCCAGCCTGGGGAACTGCACCCCACTGCCAGGACAGCTTCTCCTGCTCATGCTTTTGCCCGTGTCTCTCAAAGCAGCCCAGAGCCACCAACACAGAACTATGGGGAGAAGAAACCTGGTCCCCGGGCTCAGGTATGGAGACGGGTGGCTGTGCCGGTTGGTGCGCTGGTGAAGACAGCGGATGAGCAGGGTTGGCCTGTTCGTGGAGGCGGGTGGATGCGTGGGTTGGCACATTCGGGAAGACGGGTGGATGCACAGGGTTGGCGCGTACATGGAGGCGGGTGACCGTATGGGCTGGTGCGTTCATGCTGGAGACACACTGGGGAGTCAGCATACAAGGCCGCTGGGGCTCAGAAGGCCCAGAATTGAGTCCCTCTCGTGAAACCGGTGACTGAGCACACGCTTCCTTCTCTGTGAAAGGGGGGTGCGGACACCAGCGGCACAGATGCTAAACCGGAAGCACTGCTGTGCAGGGGCTGCGGGCAGTGGGCAGGCCATCCCTTCCTGGCCTCCTCGTGTCCACCAGCTCCAGGAGGCCTCCAGTCCGCCCTTGCCTGCCCGGCTGACACCATGGAGCAGGCCTCTGCATGGGGACAGGCCCGGAGGTGGTGAAACAGCCAGGAGGAAAACACAGCCAGCCCCAGGCCTGACTCCTGCCTTGTAGATCCTCATTCAGCAGGGGATTGGGGCGCCCACACCCTCTCCCCAGGCGGGGGTGGCCTCTAGAGCAGGCTCCGCAGAGCAGGCTCCGCAGCCAGAGCACAGTGTGTTTCAGACCCTGACGCCTTGGGAGGGAGTCTAAGCCCCTCCTCCCCCGGAACCAGCCCAACCTCCGGGCTCACTGTGCTCTGGGTGGCCAGTGTGGCTCCCTGCACCATAAAATTGACCTGCAAGGCAGGTCAGGCACCGTGCTGCATGCTTGTAATCCCAGTCAGTGCTTTGGGAGGCCGAGGCAGGAGAATCACATGAGCCTAGGAGTTTCAGCCTCCTACGCCATGCAACATAGTGAGACCCCGTCTCTCCAAAAATTAAAAATTAGGATGGGCATGGTGGTGCGCCTGTAATCCCCGCACTTTTGGAGGCCAAGGCAGGAGGATCACTTGGGCCCAGAATTTCGTAACCAGCCTGGGCGACATAGTGAGACCCCGTCTCTACAAAACATTAAAACATTAGCAGGACACGGTGGTGCACTCCTGTAGTCCCAGCTACTTGGAAGGTCGAAGTGGAAGAATCACTTGAGCCGAGGAGGTTAAGGCTGCAGTGAGCTCTGATGGTGCCACTGCACTCTGACCTGGGTGCTAGAGCAAGACCCTATCTCCGAAAACAAACAAGCAAAAAAATTGATCTGCAGCCGTAGTCCCAGGGCAGGGAACACACAAGCCAGAAGAGATCTAGATGCCCTCTGTGTGGTAAGGAAAAGGCGGTGTGACTCATGCCTGTATTCAGCCAGCCGGTTTTGAGCACCTCTCCTTTGCTGAACACGTGGATGCCATGGGAGAGCTAGGCTTCTGCCTGCAGGGCCTGGACAGGGGAGATGGGGGCAGACTGGGGGAGATAGGGGAGATGGGGGGACGTGGAGTCAGACTGGGGGAGAGATTAGGGGCAGATTGGGGGAGATGGGGCAGACTACGGGAGATGAGGGACATAGAGTCAGATTGGGGGAGAGATGGGGCAGACTAGGGAGATGGCAGACTGGGGGAGATGGCAAATTGGGGAAGATGGGAGCAGATTGAGGGAGATGGGGGACACAGATTGGGGAGAGATGGGGCAGATTGGGGAGATGGCAGACTGGGGAAAATGGGGGCAGACTGGGGGAGATGAGGGGCATGGAGTCAGATTGGGGGAGCGATAGGGGAAGACTGGGGGAGGTGGGGACAGACTGGGGGGGATGGGGAACGGCCTGGGGGGGTGAGGGGCAGGCGGGGGGGGGGGGGGGGGGGGGGGGAGATAGGGGGGGGCAGCGACGCTGGGGGGGGGCGGGGGGTGCGCGCTCCACGCCGTTCGCACAGTTGGACCGAAGGCCCAGGGCGGCCAGAGCAGCCTGGTCTGAGGGGCGGTGGGGCTGCAGCAGGGTCCACCCACGCCCTCCCAGCGCCGAAGCCCCGCCCCCGCTCTCCCACCCCCGCGCCGAGGTCCCGCCCCCGCGGGCGAGCTGGCGTCACCGTCCAGCCGGCTGGATCTGGTTCCAGCCGCGCCGGGCCGGCCGGGCATGCGCAGTGCGGGGGCGCTGCGGCTGCTGGAGGTGCGGACTCCGCGGTGCGCACTGCGGCCGCATCCGTGCCC
The DNA here is from genome assembly GCF_008728515.1 of Papio anubis. Taxonomy (NCBI): domain Eukaryota; kingdom Metazoa; phylum Chordata; class Mammalia; order Primates; family Cercopithecidae; genus Papio; species Papio anubis. The sequence goes on from NC_044979.1 coordinate 148,049,306, forward strand.
AGGCGCCGTACGTGCCCGCGGGACCTGACAACCGGGGCAGAGGTCAGTGCTCGGGGCAGCGGCCGGACCGGGGCTGCAGGGAGGGGAGAAAAGGGGAGGGAAAGGGACGGGTCCTGCTCCAGCCCCGCCCCGCCCCGCGGCGACAGGTGGGCGCTCCCGCGGGAGGCCGTGGCGTCCGGGCGCTGCTGCGGGCCCCGCTCCGCCCTACAGACCCCGGGCCGACCGAGCAGCGCTTCTCGGGGCTCCGCTGCGCGCCGTTCCCCGGGCAGGCCCTGGACGGTCCCGCGCCTCCTCCCACTTACTCTCCTGGGGGCGCAGGGCCGGACCGCGGGTGGCGGGGTGGGGGTCCAGGCCCTGCGGGCGCTGCGACCCCTCGAGCGCCCCCGCAACCGGCCGCGCACCCCTGCACCGTGGGGGCGGGCCGGGCCCCCAGCCGCGATGCAGCAGCCCCTGGGGGAGACACGAGCTCTGAGGACCCCGGGTGGTCTAGAGTCGCCGGCCGCCTCGTGATCCCTAGGAGGACCTGTGTCGCCCGCAGCGCCGCCTCGCCTCTCCCTGTGCCGGGGGAGAGGACCCCGTTGGGCGCCCGGAAGCCCGGGGCTTCCTTGGCTGGGGCGAGGCGGCCCCCCCATGGCGCGGTGGGTGCTAGTGTGAAGCTGTGTCCACTAAAGCAAAGACTCATAATGAAAACAGTCGGGTTAGCTTTACTCGGGAGCCTTCCTGAGGACTGCGGAGCGGGCCCGCAGCTCCTTCCAGAGGCTCCGCCGCTGCTGCGTCGGGGTCAGCCGGGTTTGGGTGGGTGGGAGAGCGCAGAGGTGTTTGGAGCGAGTCTTTTATCTTCCGAGGAGGCGGTGGCCCGGGCAGGTGGCGGCCCCACGCTGGTCCTGCGCTGTATCCTCGGAGCGTCCTCAGCTGCGGCGTCCAGGCATCCGCACAGAGAGCCTGCTGCTGGGCCTCAGAGGGCTACAGAGACGGCAGGAATGGTGACCAGGAATGGTGACCGTTGTTTCAGAGTCCTTTGGTTATGAGTAACTCACCGAATTGAGAGTGTGATTTTTATGAGTTCGTTGTGTTCACTGAAGAGCTGTGGCAGAGTGAGAAAACCTAACACATACTTAGTTACCAAATGTGAGTGTTTTCAACTATGTGTAACAACAAAATTGACATAATGATCCACTTCACGGACGTTTAATTTTGATTCTGTCATTTCCTCATTTTAGAGGCGGTAAAATGTTTTGTTTTTTTCCCGTCGCTCAAACATCTTCGAGGCTCCTGCACGGCTGGTGCTGTGCCTCTGGGCCCAGGTGACCTCGTGGGGGAGAAGGAAGGAGCGTCTGAGATGAGAATGTAGTTTTGCTGTTTTCAGTTTATACTGAAAGCGCTGCAGTTTCCTGACACTACAGAGCACACCGGTCACGCCGGCAGGATGAAGCGCAGAGGCTGCCTGATGAAGTGGGCTGCGCGCTAGAAAATCCACGTGCGGAGTAGCTTGGTTCCTTCCACGGGGAGCGTGCCAGGCCCTCTCGGGCGCCGCAGGAGCCTCGCCTTCTGCACAGGCTTCGGAGCCAGGTGCTGGAGCGGCAGCGACTGAGGGGCGTGGATGTCTTTGCACGTTTCCCATGTGTTGTTCAAACGTTAATAACGTGATTTTCAGTAAAGTGGCAGAATCAGCATTGAAGAATGGGGAGCAAGTGCGAGCCGCTTTCCTGCGAGTGGTTGAGAAGCAGGCTTTATGTGGTTGGCAGCCCCCGTGCCTAGCGGCTGCTTAGCCCTGCCCCTGCTGCCCCTGCGGGAGCCGCCTTCCCGGCTTAGAAACAACACTGCCTCCGACTGCTAGTTAGCGGCGGCCTCCACAGGGAAGCTGAGGCAGGTTCATGTTGTCACAGCTAGGAAGGACGTGGCCCTGGCAGGGAGCTGCAGTACAGCCTCTGGCAACACAGAAGCACTGCCCTGCTGGACCCTTGCCTCCCAGGTCAGCTGTTGCCCGCCCAGCAGCCGGAGCACTTGCTCGCATAGGCTCCTCAGCAGTGCCAGGTGCAGCTGGGCTCCACCCTCAACTGGCCCAATAGTAGCAAAAGAAACGAGAAGTGTCGTGAATTGTTAGACAGCATCCGTATGTTTAAGTTCAAATTAGAGCCGCCCAGCCACACGTGTGGATACAAAGCTGCCATTCAGTGGGGAGCCGGAGCCTAGGGGCCTGTGTCACTCCCCTGGATGTGGATGTGGGTGAAAGTCACCTAGAGGCCTTGCCAACATTCTGGGAGGTGACAAGGGGGCAGGGCCTCTGGGATCTGGGGTCAGGAGTTCCAGGAGGCTCGCTTCTGCTTCTGCCCAGCAGTTCACTGTTCCCTCCACGGCAGCTGAAGCTTCAGCTGCTGCGCAGCCCACCCGACCGGGGCAGAAGGGAGCCCTCCATCCCAGGCAGTGCCCTGGTGGGTGTCCGTCCTGTGGCAGACACTGGCCGTAGAGGCTGAGAAAGGAGAGAACCCCAGCCTGCCTCTGGAGGCCCAAGGGAGGCAGTGAAGGGCCCGAAGCTAGCGATGCAGGAGTTTGCAGAGCGCAGGGGAATACGGAGACCAGCCCTCAGCTCCACTGGGGAGCCACACAACCTCTGCCAGTGCTGAGTGGTTACAGGGCTCTGTTACCAGCCCCATTCCTCCTGGACGGGCGAGGTCGGTCCGCATCGCACCCACCAACCTCTTGTGCTCTGTGACCTCAGAATACACAAAGCTGTGTCCACAGGCCTCAGCGGCTGTGAGCCCCTCGCCTACACTGGGGGGGTCCTCAGTTGACACCTGAGCCAGTGTCCTGTGCCCCAGTGGTGCCAGGACAGAGTCCCCGTCCCCGACCTGATTTGTGCACCTCCTCACTCACTGCCAGCACTGTCCCCCCACCAACAGGCTTGCTCAGTACAGCCCCAAACCCAAGTCCCTAGCACCCACACCCCAGTGAGTTTCCTGCGCCCTGTAGGCTCAGCTGCTTCTCATCCTTCGCCCACCTAGGATCCTTGGAACAGGGAGTGGTTCTTATTTAGGTCCCTGAGGTACCAGCTACAGGCTTCACTCTTAGCAGCCACCACCCCAGTGATGAAGCTGATAGCCTAAGCAGACTGGCCCCTGCAGAGCTCTGGGGGGAGGTACCTGACTTCTCCAGCCTCCACCCTGGCCCACAACTACCTCCAGGCCCAGAGCAGGAGATCCCAACCTGGCTGCCCCTGGGGCTGGGTCTCCAGCAGTCAGGACTGAGCTGCTGCTAGCTGCTGACTGGTTCCTTCTGGCTGGGCAGGTGTGGGGGGGAAGGGGGCGCGTTTGCCCCATGTCCCCATCAGCTGCATCTCCACACCTTCCCTTGTGACACCTCTGACCAGAACAGACCAGGAATGTGGGAGGAGCCCCCACCTCTCCCCCACCTCTCCCCCAGCTCCCCGGGGTTGTCTTCTGTCTGCTCCTTTTGTCTTCCACACTGAAGAGTGTGCTCCAGCTGGAGATGGGCGTGCGTGGTGCTGGGAATGGACACCTGTGAAATGGTGGCGTGTGCATCAAGTCTAAATAGCTGTTCGCAGGTTCTTGGGGCTTTTTGTTTCCAGAAACCTGATCTGATCTTTATAGAAAGTGCTCCTCTGTACTCCAGCCTGGGTCTTCCTCCCGTCCAGGCCGGCAGCACTGTCTGACTCAGCGAGGAGAGGCTGAAACTGGAGAGCCCCTGGGAAGGCTCTTGAGGGCCAGGTGGCAGCGGGGAGGGTGGCTCTCGTTCCCTGCCCTCATCCTAGCGTTTAGCAGACTGCCCCACACCGCGGGTTTCCATTTTCACCCTTGGGTTAAGAGAAAAGCAGAAATAAAAAGTTTCTAATGTTGCTTGTGAAATTCAGCACTGGCCATCAAAGGCACCTGGGGCTCCCACGTCTCTCCTGCCCCTATGGGGGTCCCACGTCTCTCCTGCCCCTATGGGTCCATTTCCTGCTGTTTGTTGCAACCCGCCTACATCGTTAGTGTGTGCAGCTGAACTCAAGCTGTTTAGGAAGCCCACGGGCAGGGCTCTGTGGGGCCCATTCCTGGTCCCACATCTCTGGCAAGGGCTCCCCTTGAGCTGAGGCTTCTGAGCTCCTCCAGGTGGGTGTAGGGAGGCAGGTCCCGCCGTCAGCCAAGCTGCAGGGTTTTTAAGAAGAAAGTGGGGGCTGCGCACCGTGGGCTCACACCTGTAATCCCAGCACTTTGGGAGGCTGGCCGGAAGGATCACTGTAGACCAGGAGTTTGAGAGCAGCCTTGGTCCTATCTCTAAAAAAATTTAAAAACTGGCCAGGCGTGGTGGCACATGCCTATGGTCCTGGCTACTTGGGAGGCTGAGGTGGGAGAATTGCTTGAGCCCAGGAGGTCAAGGCTGTAGTGAGCTGTGATGATGCCACTGCACTCCAGCCTGGGCCACAGAGCAAGACCATGTGTCAACAAGAAAAAGCCTCTGTGGAAGGGCCTCCAGTCCCCTGGCCTGGGCTGCAGGGGCCGCTGCTCCAGCCCTGCCTTCTACATGTGCCAAGATGTGAGCAGTCACCCCGGAGATCCTCACCCCTTCTCTATAGAATGAGGAGTCAGGCTGCCAGGGATTGGGGTCTGAGCACATTGCTGTCTCTGTGTGTGTGTGTGTGTGTTTCTTGGGAAGAGGGCCCCATGGTCTTCGTCATGTTCTTCAGGGCCCAGTTGGAACGAGTTGGAATTTGGATGGGGAGAAATGTGGAGTAGGGCAGGAACCTCCTTCCTAGGAAGGAGCCTGCGGGGGACCCTGCATGGGGTCCCAGATTCCCAGGGGGCCTCAGGTGTGGTGTTAGAGGGGCGCTGGGGCTGGCAGTCTGTCCATGTCTTCAGCCTGGGTCTCGTGAGTTCAGGGAGTTTGAACTTGGGTGGAGAATGAACCCCTGTGTGTCTTCACTAACCTCCAGCTGACACGAGCTTCCGCAGATCCAGCAGTGGCGGGTGTGGGTGCTCCCCGTGCCATCTGTTGGGGACACCTCACATGTCACTTACGCTCGGCCCATGTTGCAGCTGCAGGAGCCACCAGACCCTATAAATACTCGGATGCCCACATGTGCTCCTATGTATCTCCTGTGCCTGTGCATCAGGCCTCATGCGTTTAAAACGTCCCTCTGAGAAGGGGCCACAGGCAGGCGTCACCCATTGCCACGCCACCACGGCAGGAAGCGTCCCATACTCCGCAGGGGTGGGGCGGCCGCTCTCCCTGTCCTCCAGGAGCTCACGTGTGCCTGCCTGTGAGCGCCTCGACGACAGAGCCGGCGCCCGCCCCAGTGTCTGCGCCGGGACCACAGAGTGGCCAGCTCACCGCGGAGACGTCACACTTTGTAGCAGCGCCTGGACTTATATGCGCTTCTGATATGATGTGTTTTAATCAGTACAAACGTGGAAGGGGGAGAGCGTGGGACGTTCCACTGGTGTCCTTGGGAGGAAGTAATGGGAGGGAGGACAGTTGGGGGGATTCACCTTTAAAGAATTTGAGAGCTTGTGTATTTTGTGGAATAACGGTAAATTAATCCCCGGTGTGTTTCTAATCATTAAGAAGACCCCATCGATGCTGTTGGTCGTGGGACTGTCATTTCACAGTGCGGATCCGAAGGTGGTCCTGGCTACTCTGCGAGGGTTGCCCTGGGAGGAGGTGGTGGAGGGCACGTGGGCGTCCCATGTTCCCTCATGACGGCTGTCGCCTGTAGTTGCCTCAAAAGGCTTAATTTAAAAAACTCTTGTTTCTCAGAAAAAGCAGTTTATTACTGTGAGTTAACACTATGGAATTCTAATAATTGGGGTAATAAATCTGATTAAGGTTTTCTTTAAACTGGAACAGAATCCCTACAGGTGCCCCGTGAGAGGGCTGTGGGATGTGGGACGTGGGTCCGGGCTCCTGACCTTGGAACTCCTGGGTGGGGTCTGAGGCGATGCAGGAGACAGAGGAGCTCGTGGTCCAGGAGGCGCTGGTGGGTGGGGACATGCCTCCCCGAAGGCCTGCATCTGTCGTCGTGGGACGGGGGGCAGGGTGGGGTGACACAGGCCCCATGTGCACGTGTCCAGGGTTCCCGTCCTTCCCTCCTGAGCTGCCATCTCCACTGTGGCTCACCGACAGTGCAGCGAGGCTCCTGGTGGACTGAGGGTTGGTTGCCCTGTCCAGGCGGCCTCGAGTGCACCAGGACACAGCCTGTCCAGTGTGATCCAGGCACCACGCCTGTGGGCCGTCATCACCGTCACCTGGGTGTGCCGAGGGACTTGTGCTTTCCTGGATCGAATCGCATGAGCCAAGTCGGGGGAGCTGCCCCAGGTGCTCCTCGGGCTTCTGCTCCCCAGGACTCACGTTTGCACCCCAAAACCCAGTCTCCCCCCGCAGAAGGGCACGCGGCTTGAGTCCAGGAATTTGCGCATGTAGTTTTGAGCCCTGGACACTGGGCCCCGGAGCGCCTGGCCTTGTGCGCAATTGGGGGCGGGGGCGGAGAAGCTCGTACCTTGCCATCTGCAGCTGCCCACGGCGGTCATTTCACATGCTGGGGTTCTACACGAGATCCCACCAGAGAAGTCTCCCCTCCTTGGGAAAGTTTGTAAGTATTGAGTCCGTGGCTTGTTTCCCGAGAAGAAGGTGCAGGAGGGTGTGTAGCTGTCTTGCTGTTCTCCACCCCGCTGTGCGGAGCACTCCCCACCTCCCCTGCGATCCAGGGATGCTCCCCAAGGGCCTGACACAGCAACACTGGAGCCCTGGCCCCGTCACCCGGCTGGCACTGTAGGACAGCAGCACCTGCCTCACTGACACTGTACCCTGCACGTCTACTGGACAGGGTCCAGGCCGGGTGACCCCTTGACCCGCACAGCAGGGCACGGCAGGCCGGGCTGGTGGCGTCCTTCCCTGCAGCTCCGATTTGAGCAGGGAGCTCTTTATCTTCCCTCTGAGAGACAATGGGTCCTTTCTCTGCCAGTCTGTCCTCCGACAAGGCCACCGCTTCCCCAGGGAGCCTGAGCCTGGGGCCAGAGGCAGTGGCCCGACACCCACAGCTTGAGGTGCATTGGGCCTGCGTGATCCTCAGACACGAGGCTTCTGAGTGGTCTGGGCTCTCCACAGACCCCACATCCTCAATGAAATGCGCAGAAGAAGTCCAAGGTGCGTGGGTGGGTGCTGCTGCGCGCTGACGTGTGCTGCTGTGCACTGGTGTGCGCTGGCGTGACACCGGAGGGGTGTCTTTGTCTGGGATCCTTATGTGACACCTCAGACACTAGACAGTCCCGCCCGGACAGACGCTGGTCCAGGGTCACTGCAGGGCCCCGGCCGGGAGTATTTCCGTCTGGTCAGGTGACATTCGCATCATATGGGCGTTGCTCACAGAGGGGCCTCTGGAGGAAGGAGAGTGGCGGTCAGCACTCAGCCTTTGGCCTCGCTTCACTGTGGGTGAGGAGCTGCCCACCAAGGACGCTCAGGCCAGGTGTCAGGATACACTCCTGCCTTGGTGTCTCCATGAGGGCCGGGCATTAGGGGCCACACAGGCCGCAGCTTCAGTCCTTCTGACCCTCTGGGTTAGTCCTGGGTCCCCCCAACCCTCTGGGTCAGTCCTGGGTCCTCCCTGCTCTTCTGGGTCAGCCCTTCGTCCCCTCCCTGCCTTCTGGTCAGCCCTGGGTCTCCCCACTCTGCCCTCCTTTCTTAGGTGAAGGCTCTGCTCCCTTAGACTTGAGGGGACACGGGAAGGTCTGGCTGGAACAGAGGATTTTCTCTAAACCCTGAATCCAGAGTAGCGTGGATGCCTGTGGGCACTGGCAGCTGACAGCTTGCATGAGCCCAGCCTCCGCAGGGTCTCCCGATGGCCCAAACCCTGCTTATGAGACAGGGACTTGCACATTCCTCCCTGAGCCTCAGGTTGACAAAGAACTGAGGCCTCTTCCTGACCCCACCTCTCTTTCCTCACCCCCAGCCCCCCCACACACACCTGCTCTCACACCCGGGGGATAGGGAGCCCACACCTGCTGTCACACCTGGGGGGAGGGCAGGGAGCCCACACCTGCTGTCACACCCAGGGGAACAGGGAGCCCACACCTCTGCTCTCACACCTGGGGGACAGGGAGCCCACACCTGCTGTCACACCCGGGGGGAGGGCGGGGAGCCCACACCTGCTGTCACACCCAGGGGAACAGGGACCCCACGCCTCTGCTCTCACACCCAGGGGACAGGGAGCCCACACACCTGCTCTCACACCTGGGGGGTACAGGGAGCCCACACACCTGCTGTCACACCCGAGGTACAGGGAGCCCACACCTGCTCTCACACCCAGGGGACAGGGAACCCACACTGGCTCTCACACCCAGGGGACAGGGAGCCCACACCGGCTCTCACACCCAGGGGACAGGGAGCTTACGCCTCTTCCTGACCCCACCTCTCTTTCCTCACCCCCTGGCACTCCCCTCCCCCACAATTTAGCAGGGACCCAGGAGCCACCAAGGCCACTTCCCGTCACATGTCCCTGGTGTGAGGCCGTGGCTGGGGAGGCTCATTCCCAGGCTGGAGAGACTGGGCAGGGGTCACTGTCCGTTCGGGCTGTTCTCAGAGCCCACAGCAATCCTGTCAGGCCCTGCCCAGTAACGCGGCCCCCACACAGGACCTGCTGGACCAAGGCTGCCTGCTCCTCCCAGCCCCGGAGTTCTCACCGCACAGCCTACACCCCTGTGCTCAGTGCGCTGAGTCAGCACATCCCTGCAGGGCAGGGAGGACCCGCAGGGAAGAAGGAGCTGTAGACGGAATCGGTGCCGGGATCTGAGATCCGGGCTCAGGCCGGGACAAGGTGAGACCAACCCAAACGTTGCCATGGCCGGCGGCCGACATACCCTTCTCGGGGCTCATTTCTGTGTATGTGATGTTCACGGTCGTCACTTAGGAAAATTCAGAACCTTGGAGATTGGTGTCCAGTGCAGGAACCTGGTGCCAGAGTTGTGCCAGGCCGGCTTTATGGAGCGCCGCGTGTTTCTCCCGTGTTTCCTGTTGGCTTAAACTCAGAAACCTGGAAAATGATGATGGTTTTATTTTTGCCGGTTCTTTTGGTTGGGATGCGACTAGCACGTGTTACCCGCCTCGGACATCTGCAGAAAGAGCCAGTGCATTGTGGCATCTCACGCTGGGAGCACGGCTCACGACGGGCCTGTGTCACACAGATGGACAGGCGAGGTGGGCGGAAGGGAGCCTTTGGGGCTCTGCTGCCTCAGTCAAGTCTACAGGAACCTTTTCAAATCAAATGATTGTCATTCTTCTATGTGTCTCTTGCCAGGAGTTATAGGCGTAAAGGAAAAACAGTTTTCATGCGGTTGTATTGTCTCAAACAGTGTCAGCTTCTCTGTAAGAATCTCAGGGCTCTCTCCTCTGGAAGCTGCCGTGGCCACTGATCCACTTTGCTCCTCCCAGCCTGTAGAGTTTGGCTCTGGTTTGTTTTCAGTGTGTTTGCTGAGTACAGGGAACATTTTCATTGCCTGATGGTAAGGATTTCGTGTTTAACTGCGCGTGTGCCGCGTTGCTTGAGGTAGTCTGTGAAAGTGTTCACGTTGTAAAATACAGTGTAGGCGCAGTGACAGGCCGTGTCACCATCCCAGTCCTAGGGTTGCAGTTTATCTGTGTGGGTGCATGTCCTGTGTGAAGCTTTTCATGCACATTGAATTGTTCTATGCGTTTTCTTTTATTTTTATTTTTTATTTTTTTTTTGAGACGGAGTCTCGCTCTGTCGCCCGGGCTGGAGTGCAGTGGCCGGATCTCAGCTCACTGCAAGCTCCGCCTCCCGGGTTTACGCCATTCTCCTACCTCAGCCTCCCGAGTAGCTGGGACTACAGGCGCCCGCCACCTCGCCCGGCTAGTTTTTTGTATTTTTTAGTAGAGACGGGGTTTCACCGTATTAGCCAGGATGGTCTCGATCTCCTGACCTCGTGATCCGCCCGTCTCGGTGCTGGGATTACAGTCTTGAGCCACCGCGCCCGGCCTCTATGCGTTTTCAAATGTAATCCTGAAGACATCTAACCGCAGGGAAGAGAATGTGTGGCTGGAATTTTTATTTTTCTATAGTTCATTTGAGTGTCTGTATGTCGTCAAGTCTGAAATGCTGGAGACTGTCCTAGCATTGAGATAGGGTGACTGTACTTTTATACGGTTTTCTGCTTGCACTGGGATGGTCCAGAGATGCCGGCTTTAGACATTACACATCTGTGACAGGCCAGTGCTTCCTTCCACAGGGCCCATCCCATCTGTGTCCGAAAGCCGTCATGTTAGGAGAGAGACTCTTGTCCTGACAGCGTTGGCTCAAAGCCTCCCAGCACACCTCTTCCTGGAGAGTGGCCCAGCCTGCAGGGTCTGTGGGGTGGACCCTGGGCCTAGAGGGGCTCCAGCGGGCCCAAAGTCTGCCCCTTCCCAGAATCCTGGAGCCGGCAGGAGCCTGGAGTGAGCCCTGGCCACTGCGCCAGGCTTTGCGTCCTAGGCCTGAAACTCAAGTCCGTAGAAGTGACCCTCACAGGCTTTTTGAGACTTGGATTTTTTTTTGTTTGTTTGTTTGTTTGTTTTTTTTTTGAGACGGAGGCTCGCTCTGTTGTCCAGGCTGGAGTGCAGTGGCGTGATATTGGCTCACTGCAAGCTCCGCCTCCCGGGTTCACGCCATTCTCCTGCCTCAGCCTCCCAAGTAGCTGGGACTACAGGCGCTGCCACCACGCCCGGCTAATTTTTTTTTTTTGTATTTTTGAGTAGAGACGGGGTTTCACCGTGTTAGCCAGGATGGTCTCCATCTCCTGACCTCGTGATCTGCCTGCCTCGGCCTCCCAAAGTGCTGGGATTACAGGCATGAGCCACCACGCCTGGCCGACACTTGGGTTGTTTTAAAAAGTTTTTGGTGTGTACTTAGGTAATTTACAAGCCCTTGGGGCAACTTTGGGAGCTCTATGTGATGATAGTGGCAAGTTTGCTAAAAGTGTTTGCCAATGAAACCCCACGTTCTTTGGAGGGGCGGCACGTGGGTGGCAGTTGGAGAAAGTTGTCCGCTGCTCATCCGTGGGTGACAGCCATCCTGCCTTGCTTACCTGTGCTCTCCGGGCCAGAGACTGTGCAGGCCAAGCAGAGGCAGCGCAGGTCCTGGCGGCCCCACCACCCTCCCGCACTGCCCGCACGCCCCCTGGCCCTGCTGCGGACTGTGCCCTCCAGCCTGCCCGAACCTGCTGCCCCCCATCCCCCTCCAGCTTGCACCCTCCCGGGGCCCGCCTGTGTCATCCCAAGATAGCTGGGGCCACTCACGTCATGGTCACAGCCTTGGGGAATCGCCTGGTCCAGGACAGCGAGCGTGAGCACAGGGCAGCCGACGGCATGGAGTGGAGCCGGGCACCCCAAGGCAGCGAGCGTGAGCACAGGGTGGCCGACGGCACAGAGTGGAGCCAGGCACCGCCGAGGCCCCGTGGCTGTCTGGGCGTGGCTCCCTCACTCCACCTGCCTCTGCGTCTTCTGTTGAGGCCCAGCACAGAAATGGGAGTTTGGGGTTTTTCAGCTGAAATCATTTCCGGGGTTCATCGGTGACTTAGGAGAAGTTAAAGGTGCACTGGCCAGTGTCAGGTACAGCCCAGGGCAGTTGGTGGCGCTCCTGAGCTTCCTGCCTCGTGGCCACAGTGGCTGCCTCGGGAGCACGGGACTTGGGCTGTGACTCCTGTCAGCTCGGGAGTGCCGGTGGCCAGAAGCAAGGGTGGGTGTGAAGGAAGCTCCTTCCACAGTGTCCAGGCTGGTGCCTGACACAAGAAACATCCCCGCGCAGGGCACTCAGGAAGCCTTCGAGAAACAGCGGGGCCTGCAGGTCCCCCGCTTGGCCCCTGTATGGGACGTCCTGGGTCCCCCTCGCCATCCATCCCAGGCCAGCGCCTGCGTTGCTGTTGCCCACAGCCTTGGCCCTGTTCTCACCGCTCTGGCCAGCAACCTGGGACCCTGCTACAGGGCCTGCCCACCTGCTCAGGGCCTCTCCAGGTGCCCCACACATGTGGGCTGACAGGCCCTTGGCCACTGCAGCGGCCCCTCTGCAGCCCTAACAGTGTTATGGACTTTGGCCTGCGTCATCAGCAGCGGCCTGCGTGGCCCACAGGGTGGGGGCAGAGGCTGGGCCTGTGCCAGGAGGGGTTTTGTGTTTCAGGGCCAGGTGTTCTGCTGTGCCTGCCCCGTTGGCAGCTGTGGGCCTAGGAGGCAGACGTGGAGCTGGTTGGAGCCGGTCAGTCACCAGGCTCCCCTGGGGGTGTCCACATCCCTACCATGAAAATACTCGCTTCTCAGAGCCCTGCAGGCCTGGCCTGGTGGGTCTCAGAGCCTCCCACCTGTGTGTATGGGCGGCCCAGGCCTTGCCACCAGGACTGTTCAGCCTCTCTGTGCCGGGCACCTGCCCGAGTGGGTGCCCCTCGCCCAGGCCTTGCCTCTTGCTATGGACCCCCTGCAGGCTCTAGGGGTATGGCTGTGGGTGTGTCGGCGTGGGAGTGTGTGGGTAGGTGGGTGTGGGGGTGTAGGTATTGTAAGTGGGTGTGGGTGTGTTGGGTGGGTGTGTGGGTGTGTTTGGGTATCTGGGTGTTTGTGGGTATCTGTGGGTGTTTGTGGGTGTCGGTGTGTGTCTGGGTATGGGTGTCTGTGGGTGGGTGTGTGGGTATCGGTGTGGGTGTTTATGGGTGTCTGGGTGTGGTGTCTGGGTGTGTGGGTGGGTGTGTAGGTGTCTGGGTGTGTGGGTATCAGTGAGTGTGTTGGGTGTGTGGGTGTCTGGGTGAGTGGGTGTGGGTGTGGGTGGGTGTGGAGTCTGGGTGTGGGTGGGTGTGTAGGTGTGGGTGTGTGTGGGGTGTCTGGGTGTGCGTGTTTGTGGGTATCTGGTGTGTGGGTGTCTGTGGGTGTGTTGGGTGTGTGTGGATGTGTTTGGGTATCTGAGTGTGGGTGTCTGCGGGTGTTTGGGTGTCTGTGGGTGTCTGGTCGTGTGTGGATTTGTTGGGTATATGTGGGTGGGTCTGTGCGTGGGTGTGTGGGTGTCGGTGTGTGGGTGTTTGGGTGTGGATTTGTTGGGTGTGTGGGTGTCTGCATAGGTGTCTGAGTGTTGTGTGTGGGCATATGTGGGTGTGTAGGTGTGAGTGGGTGTGGTGGGGGTGTGGATGAGTGTGGTGTCTAGATATTGTGGGTGTCAGTGTCCACAATTGTGTTGGTTGTGGGTGGGTGTGGGTATGTCTAGGTGAGTGTTTGGGTATATGTGGGTGTGAGTGGGTGTGTGGTGTGTGCGTGGGTGTCTGGGTGTGGGTGTATGTGAGTGGGTGTCTGTGGGTGTGTTGGGTGTGTTGGGTGTGGGTCGGTTTGGGTGTGTGGGTATCTAGGTGTGTGTGGGTGTATCTGGGTATATGTAAGTGTGGGTGTGTGCATGGGTGGGTGTGTGGGTGTGGGTGTATGTGAGTGGGTGTCTGGGTGTCTGTGGGTGTGTTGAGTGTGGGTCGGTTTGGGTGTGTATCTAGGTGTGTGTGGGTGTATCTGGGTGTATGTAAGTGTGGGTGTGTGCGTGGGTGGGTGTGTGGGTGTATGTGGGTGTGTGGGTGTGGTATGTGGGTGGGTGGGTGTAGTGTGGGTGGGTGTATGTCGGTGTGGGTGTGTTTGTGGATGTGTGTGAGTCGGTGTGGGAACATGGGTGAGGGATGGGGGCTGTGTTTGGCTGTCAGGGGTGAGTCTGTGAATGTGTGTCTGTGTTGGGGGGTGGGTTGCATATATAACTGTTGGTGGGGGCCTTGCCTCACTATACTTTGCTCTCCCTGGGGTGGGATGCACAGGTGTGGGCTGTACGTGCCCAGCCTCCTTCACCAAAACCCTGGCTGCATTGGTAGGTGCCTGGTTCTGATTCCCACGCCCCAAACCATTGCCCTGGGCTCCTGGCCTTGCCCAGAGTCTACACTGATGTTCTGACTTTTTCCAGGAAAGATGAAGCGTGTGGACAGTGGCTGGGGTCACCTCGTGGTCACCCTGTGGCCCAGCTGCCCCGGCTCTGGCGCTTTGCGCCATCCACTTCTTTTGTTAATTAGGGGAAGGTGGGCAAGACGGAGGGCCTGTGCTTTCCTGGCAAGATGTGGCTGGAGACACATTGTCACAGCGGGCCCTCTCCCTCCCTCTGGGGTCCTGGTCGCCCTCCCTGTCCCCAGCCTGCAGCCCAGGCGGAGCCAGGTGGCCAGTGACCTGCCCGAAAGCAGCAGGCCCCAAGCACCGACCTCGGGATTTGGGTCATGTCCCGGGCCAGCGCCTGGCTTGTGTGATAACAGGCACAGGCAGGCCTTCACCCCTCCCTGCGGACCGGCCCAGATCTTCCCACGCCCTGCGGGGTGGGGCAGGGCCTCACAGAGCCTCTAGAGGCAAGAGTCTGTGGGAGGTGGATGGGGGTGGGGAAGGGGCCTCTGGGCCGTTAGCCCTGGCACCGGGCGCCTGCCCGCGGGACTGGCCATCCTCACGTGACCTGGCTGTCTCTTTGTTGTAGCACAGGCTCAACAGGATGGTGTCGACCAGGGCCGGGCCCGGTGCTTGGGGACAGAGCCTTTGGCCACTACCAAGGCGAGGGTGGGCTCGAGAAGCCCCAGGCAGCGCACCTGTCTCTGGCTACCCTCCATTTCCAAAGCCTAATGTGTTCCTTGATTTTCAGGGAGGAGCTGTGCTCAGGCCTGTGCCGGACGCAGAGCTGGAGCTGTCCCCAGAAGAGCAGAGGGTCCTGGAAAGGAAGCTGAAAAAGGAACAGAGAAAAGAGGAGAGGCAGCGTCTGCGGGAGGCAGGCCTTGCAGCCCATCACCCGCCGGCCAGGCGCTCGGGAGCTGAGCTGGCCCTGGACTACCTCTGCGCGTAAGCGGCCCTGCCCCACGTAGTTTTGTCCCAGGCATGTGTCTCCACCCTTGCCCGAGGGGGTCGCAGCCTTCACCCGCACACACTGTGTGGAAGGTTCTAGAGTAGTGGGGCATTAGCATTCATGCCAGACCTGTGCTGCCGCCACTGACTTTTCTGTCTGAATGGCTCAGAGCCTTCAGGAACTTTCAGGGGCGGCAGCAGAGCTGCCACCTGTGCAGGGGTTGCCCGAAACTGTGCTCTTAGAAATGGGTCCGATGGTGAACCTCGTCCCAGCCATGCTCACCTCTGGAAGAATCCAAGCCTGGGTGCTCCTTGGATGCGGGGGTGAGGAGGAGGGAACTTGAAGTGGCCTTCAGCCCTCACTCACAGTGACAGGAGGTGCCATTGCCTCCCGAGAGCGGGGAGACGGGGATCGTGAGGTGCCAGGCTCAGGACGCCATCTCCCTGGCTGCCTGCGACGTTGCTGGGTGGATGATGCAGGATTGCAGGGGTCAGAGGCTTTGGCGTGGGCTCCACAGCCTTGCGGGCCGTGGCCACCTCCCCGGTGCTCACCAGCACAGGCTGCTGCCCGTTTCTGTCCGCTCCGTCGGTCTCCCTGAGTGCTGACTGCGCCTAGGGTAAGGAATGTCACAGCATCTGTGTGGCTGGCTTTCTCAGAGACAAGAACTGGGTCCGGTCCCTGTGATGGGGTCACCCTGAGGGGCAGGGGGTCCTATGGGGGGTGCTGGCTCTGCCCAGGAGGACAGACTCCAGCCGCACCTCTGTGGGAGCCCCTCAGAGAGACGACGCCCGGTGCGGCTGTGCAGCTGGCAGAATGAACAGCGGGGCTTGCATGGATGTGCACACTGCATGCACACATGTGTGTTGTGTATACTGCGTGTGTGCACTTGTGTGTGCATGTGTATACGTGTGTTGTATATACGTGTATGTGCACATGTGTATATGTGTGCGCATGTATACATATTGTGAATACGTGTGTGCATGTGTACGTGTGTGCATGTGTGTTGTGTATACGTGTGTGCGTGTGTACACATGTGTATATGTATGCAGGCGTGTGCATGTATGTGTTGTGTATATGTACGTGTGTTGTGTATACGTGTGTGCACATGTGCTTACGTGTGTTGTGTATGTGTGTGCATGCGCTTATACGTGTGTTGTGCATACGTGTGCGAGCGTGTGTATACGTGTGTGCATGTATATACGTGTTATGTATACGTGTGTGCATATGTATGTGTGTGCATGTGTGTATATGCGTGTGCACGCATGTGTATACGTGTGTTGTATAACCATGTGTGCATGTGTGTTTATATGTGTGTGTGTGTGGACGTGTGTGTTGTGTGTGCATCCCCAGGACGGCCTTCCACCTGCAGGAGAGGGGCTCTTGGCCACCCTGCACCAGGCTCAGCGCTGGGCTCAGGAAATGGGGAAGGGGGGTGAGCCTCCTGCTTCTCAGAGCTTAGGCTGCCTTGGAGGGTTGCAGAAGGAGCTCAGCCATAGCGTTGGGTGAATCCGGCTGGAACCAGTTGAGTCATCATGGGTCTCTGCACCAGTCAGTTCTCTGGAGCCTTAGCTTCCCCCTCCCTGGGGAACGTGGGGCTGAGGCCAGGTGCCTAGGGCTACCCCAAGAGCTCTTTCCTGCTCCGAGAATGTGCGTGGCCCAGGGGACAGTGCTGGCTGTGGTGTGAGGCCGCTGCCTCCTGTACCCACTCCTGCTTCTCGGCAGGCAGGGCCACAGGCCACCTCAGGGTCAGTCGCTGTAGACAGAGGGGGCTTTGGAGGCCGTTGGTACAGCGCCTTGAGCCCAGGTGTGGGTGGGGTGTGGGCTGGACAGAGGAGTGGCTGGACACAGGCCTGGAAGGCGCCAGCCACAGGAATGGACCGTGGGCTCCCTGTGGGAGGCAGAGGGCGACTGGGGCCTGCGGCTGTGCCACCTGCGCCCTTCCTGTTTCCACCAGCAGGTGACTCTGTTCTGGACCTGCCCTGACGCCTGGGGCGAGCGGGGAGCAGAGGTGGGCGGGGTTTGTCCTCCTTCCTCCCCGCGTCTGCCGGGGTCTGCCGGGGCCTTCGGCTGCTCTCAGTGTGGGCTCTGTTAGCACGAGGGGGACGTTGGGGACGTGGGCAGGAGGGGGGACCAGCCGCTCCACAGCATGGTTGCCACTCCCTGGTCTTCACCCTGGGGGTGCCCTGGCTCCCCTTCCGTGATCGCACACCCTCCGAGCTCCCCACAGGAACGTCCTGGGTGCCTGGGAGCCCGCCCTGCTCCCATCCTCAGCCTCACCCTCCTCTCACCCTCTGGGACCTTCCCGTGGCCCCCTCGTGCTACTCGCAACCCTGAAGCAGCAAGTCTTGTGCGGAGGCACTGTGTCCTGGATGTGGGAGGAGGGGGGACCCTTACTCCCGAGAAACAAAGCAGCCCCTTCCCGGGCGCGCCACACACCAGGGGGCCAGCCACAGACACAGGCACCCAGGCAGGAGCTTGTCCTCTTTCCTGGGGGTCTCCAAGGGCGCCCGCAAGCCCAGCCGCATCTGCTGCCAGATCAGAGCCCACGTGGATGTGTGGGGCCCACGGTATCCCTGGCAACTCAGGGTTTTCCAAAGAGAGGAAGCCAAGGGATTCCCACAAGGGAATGCCCTTAGCCTGGGGGCTGCTGGGGACCATCGGCCACACCACGGCTGGCCCACCACAGAGCCCCCAGCACAGGGGCAGAGGTGAAAGTAGATGCCCCTGAGTTGTCCTCCTCCTGCAGAGGCCCTGGGCTGGCACTCAGGAAGGACGTGCTGGCCGCCGTGGCCCATGGCCATCTTATGGGCTTTCCACGAGGGGTTCCTCCTGGAAGCAAAGCCATCTGCGGCCGGGTGGGCTCTGTGCGGAGGACACCCCGAATTGTTCTGGTGAGCTCTCGTGGTGGAGAGTTTCCTCTCATCTCTCTGGGGGTGCCCCACCCATTCCAGGATGCCTTGGGGGTCTCCCCTCCAGATCCCCCGAAGGCTCTGTCCCCCCAGACACGTGGACCCAGCACCCGTGGGGTCTTCATGTCCCATCCCTAGAACCGAGGTCGCAGGCTGGGCAGCGTCTGCACACAGTGACCTTGGCCTGTGACCGGTGGCTGTTCTTGGCATCTCAAGGGTTCAGTTCCTCTGCAGCCTTCCTGGGGTACTACTGGCTTTGTGTGGAGCTGGGGCTGGTGGGAGCTGCGCAGCAGGGCTAGGGTGGGGGATTGTGGCCGTTGTGTGCTATTTCCCTGGGCTGTGACTGTCCCCTCATTTCCCCAGCAGGGGCCCTGGACTTGGTCACCCAGCTCGGAGCCATGTTGCTCTGGCCTTGCATGGTTGGAAGCGGGGGAGTGCTGGGGTCAGTCCCTCTGCTTTCCGTGGGCCTCTGGGCTGCGGGGTCCACTGTGGTAGTTACATGGCTGTCAGCAGGAAGCCTGCTCCTTCTTAAAGAGAAAGAAGAGTTTATATGCTTAACACGGAAAGTTGAAGGTTTACTTTCCATATGGCTGAAAGAAGAAAACCAGCATGCCTCAGGGCCTCAGCCACGACTCCACGACTGCTGGGTGTTCACACTGGGGGCGGGTGGCGAGGTGACAACTGCCTCCCAGGTCCCTGCAGGCTTGAGCTCGCTGTTCTCAGGGGCCGACCCCCTGCCTGGGTCTGCTCGAGGCAGGAAGTGGTGCCCCCACAGGAGAGAGAGGAGCTGGGACCCGGGCCGCACGGATCCAGCCGGAACAGGGTCCCCCACTCACCTGCGGAGGGATGAGAGCAAGTCACTCCAGCCGTGGGGCAGCCCAAGCCCACCTTCCTCAGGCCCCCCACGGAGCCCAGCACAGCATGGCATTTTAGCCTCCTTGCAGCCTGTGGCCTCTGGGCCTGGAACCCTGGAATGAAAGGCCAGAGTAGAGGCCAAACGATCCCATCAGTGGGGCTTAGGAGATACTTCTTGGGGTCCTTTCCTACCCAGGCCCACTGCCCTGCTGCCGAGGGACAGCCCAGCTCCAGTATCGGAGGAGCAGCCAACCCATGAGACCCGGCCCCTGCCTGTGCCAGCCCCACTCAGGCCTTTGTGGGGTTTGGGTCGTCAACTCGCCCCGGTCGGCAGTTCCTGCTGCCGTTACGAGCACGTGGACGCTGTGGCTGTGGGCCGGCTTCAAATGCTGTCTCAGCAGAGAACCTCTCTGTTTTCTTTTGGAAGGGGGTTCAGCAAGAAGCCCCCGCTTTTTGTGGGGGTTTTTTTGTTTGTTTTGAGATGGAGTCTCGCTCTGTCACCAGGCTGGAGTGCAATGGTGCAATCTCAGCTCACTGCAACCTCCGCCTCCCAGGTTCAAGCGATTCTCCTGCCTCAGCCTCCCGACTAGCTGGGATTACAGGTGTGTGCCACCCACACCTGGCTAATTTTTTGTATTTTTAGTAGAGACAGGGTTTCACCATATTAACCAAGATGGTCTCAGTCTCCTGACATCATGATCCGCCCGCCTCAGCCTCCCAAAGTGCTCAGCTTACAGGCGTGGACCACTGCGCCTGGCTGCCCCCGCTTTTTGTTTTTTAAGAGTGGGCTAACAGGGACTCTGGTTCTCCACCCAGCTGGTGAGTACCACAGGGGAGGAGGCCCTTCTCTTTGGGCTGCTGTAGACAGATGACCCTGCAGTGGCTGTGGCCCCTGCTGTGCTGGGGACAAGGGACTTCTCTCTGGCTGTTCTCTTTCCTTTTCCAAGATGGGGCTTCCTGTCTCCTGCCCCACCTAGGCAGAGAGAAAGAGGATTGTGTCCTGTGAACTGTGCAGCTGCACAGGGACCGGTCCCCAGGGTAAGTGGCAGAGGCGGCCATCACTCAGGAGGCCTCGCCCAGCGTTGTGGGACACTGAGCGACACTGAGCCCCTCTCCTGCCCCTCGCTGTGTCTGTTCCCCCAGTGACGAGGCCAAGAGCGGGACGGCTTATCTTCAGTGACCAGGGAGACGGGCTCCGCTTGAAGCCTGCCTGGGCTGGGTGAGAGAGGCACCCTTGGTTCAGGGCCATGGGCAGCAGTGCTGTGGCCTCGGGCCTCATGGAAGGGCAGTGTGCAGGGCAGCTGTGATTGACTCACCGTGCGTGGGCTCCGGTAACACCCGTGAAGTGGGGTCACTGCTCCAGGTTCCCAAGGAGGAAACAGGCTGGTGGAAGCAGCAGCTCAAGGTGGGGGAGTTAGAAGGTGGCTGAGCTGAGACGCCAACTCCTGCCCTGCAGCGGGGAAGCAGCCCCCAGCAGGCAGACGCCGTGGCCTGGCTGGCCCGGGTGCACCTCACAGGGGCCCATGCTGGCCGGATCGGACATCCGGGGATCAGACCACGTGGGGCTGTCTAAAAGGAAAGGAACTAAAGTTAAACCTCCCTGGAGGCTCTTCTCATCACGCAGGAACCCTGTGTCAGTGCACATGGGGCTGGTGTGTCACCTAGCAGGTACACAGCTGATTCTTCACCCACAGGACTCCATACCTGCAGGATTCCCCACCACAGGACTCCCCTCCCGTAGGACTCCACCCACCCACAGGACTCCTTTCACCCACAGGACGCCCCACCCACAGGACTCCACCCACCCACAGGACTCCCCACCCACAGAACCCCACTCACCCACATGGCAGTGAGGACAGGCGGGCTGGGCAGTGCTCACAACAGGCTCAGGGCCCTCGCCTGTGCTGAGCCTGCAGTCTTCAGACCTCGGCCTGCACATTGATGGAGGCATCTGGGCTTGGCTGCCCTGCCTGACCCTGGAAACACGTGTCTGGGAGGAGGTCTCTGGACTAAACCCTGCCTGGCCCTGCCCTAGCCACAGCGCCGGCTTCGCTCCGTCCGGCAGCTGCCTGATGTCCACAGGCCCCAGTGCAGGAGCAAGGTGGGGGCGGGGCGGTTGTGGCCCCAGGGAGCCGCCCCTCTGGCAGCCGGGAGCTGCTCATCCCCAGGCCCACTGCCCCCTTGTGAGGGCCTGGACTCAGGAGTGTTCCTCACCGTCTTCCCATTTTCATACGGAAAGTACATCGTCAATTAAGTTGCTCCCTTTCCTCCCAGAGAAACTCATTTCATCCTCCCTCCCCTGTAAAATCCGTGTGACCCATGGGGCGGGGGAGCCCATGGGGACTTGGGGGGAGTCGTGAGCCGTGGGGTGGCCACGGTAAGAGTGGCGTCCACGAGCTTCCTGGGCAGGCGGCAGCAGGGCCTAGGGTTGTGGCTCCTCACCTTGGGCAGGGGAGGGGCTCCAAAAACCCCCTTCACCCGGGGCCTTGGTTTTTAGCGCCTGGTGGGGCTCTGTCTCCTGAGATGAGGCGTGCCAGATCTGTCAGGGCAGACAGGCACCCAGGAGTCTTCTGCCCAGCACCCTGAGATGTTTGTCTTCCTTTCCCTAGATGGGCCCAAAAGCACAAGAACTGGAGGTTTCAGAAGACAAGGCAGACGTGGCTCCTGCTCCACATGTATGACAGAGACAAGGTGTGTGCACGGCAGGGCGGGCGCGTCTCCCGGGGGCTGAGGTCTGTGCACACTGGGGCCCTGACAGCGGAAGCCACAGTCTGAAAGGGCCACCCTCAGGGCCCGCTGCAGGGAAGGTCTCCTGGTGCCCTTGTTCTAAGAGAGCTGCGTTGCCTCCTCCAGGAGCCCCATCGCCGGCCTTCAGGACAGAAACCAACACAGGACGACCTTAGGGAGGCCACCTGCCCTTGTGCATGTGTGCCCGTGATGTGTGTCTACACATGAGTGTGTACGTGTGACGTGTCTATACGTGTGTGTGACGTGCGTCTACACATGCGTGTGTACATGTGACGTGAGTCTACACGTGTGTGATGTGTCTGCACATGGATGTGTACGTGTGGCATGAGTCTGCATGTTTGTGGTGTGTGTCTGCACGTGTGTGTATGTGTGACACGTCTGCACGTGCGTGTGGAAGTGTGCACATGCATGTGTACGTGTGACGTGAGTCTGCACGTGTGTAATGTGTCTGCACGTGTGTGTATGTGTGACACATGTCTGCACATGTGTGTGTGCATGTGACGCATGTCTGCACATGCAAGTGTGGGCAGCTGTCCTTTTCAGGGGCAGGATGTGAGATGGGGTTTCACAGAATGAAACGAGACAGAATTCTGAACTAAACCCAGCTGCTGGGAGGTGGGCTGGAGCTGCCCGTGTCCTTTGAGGCTGGCAGAGCCCACGGTTCTGCCTTGCCAGCTCTCCTGCGCCCATGTTACTAGAGACCAGGCTTTGCGTGCTCTGTGCATGTGAGCTGAGGGCAGGGCGCGGTTTTCTCTTGCCATGCCTGTGTTTGCAGACTCTCAGAGCGGGGCAGGCCCACTGGCCCCACTCACAGCCCTGGGACATTCCAGGCATAGCCTGCAGCCGCTTTCATTATTTTGTTGATGTTGGTTTTTTGTGGGTATTTTTGAGACAGGGTCCCGCCCAGGCTGGAGTGCAGTGACATGATCACAGTTCACTGCAGCCTCAACCTCCTGGGCTCAAGCCATTCTCTCTCCTCAAAGTCAGAGGACATGTGCATCCCGATTGTAAGCCCTACTGCATGCTCCTGTCATCATGACACTGGAGTGGGCACAAAGCTGGAAGTAGAAGTGACTGGAACAGCCTGGGGAGCCTGGAAACCCTCAGGCCCGGGGCAGCTGATTCCAGCACGTGGGCCAAGCCCATTCCATGTGGAGGAAACTTCTCAACAGAGCCCAGGACAACTGGGTTTCCACGTTTGGCTTTGTTTTTTTTAACCGAAGTTTACATGGTTTTATTTATATGTTACTATTACCAAAAGTAAACTTTATACAAAAATCTTTATACAGAAAAATAATCCTTGGTTAGGCAAAGCCATTTATATGTGTGTATACACACACACACACACACACAAAGTATCTTACACTGTCATAAACATATTTTATAAACACACAAATGTGCATTTTACTTATCCGTTTTTATTCCACATGTATTGTAAGCGTACATATTTACAAATATGCTAATACTTAATGCATGCGGCCCCCAGCTTCACACCATATGCAAAAATTAACTCAAAATGGATGAAAGACTTAAATTTAAGAGCTAAAACCAAAACTGTTACATGAAAACCTAAGAGTCCATTTCATGACCTTGGGTGAGGCAACGGTTTCTTAAATGTGGCTCTAGAAGCACAAGTGACAAAGGAAAAGGTCGAGAAAGCATCCTCATCAAGATCTAAGACTGTGTAGCGGGGCATGGTGGCCCACGCCTGTAATGCCAGCACTTTGGGAGTCTGAGCCGGGCAGATCACTTGAGGTCAATAGTTCGAGACCAGCCTGGCCAACATGGCAAAACCCCGTCTCTACTAAAAATACAAAAATTATCTGGGTATGGTAATGCTTGCCTGTGATCCCAGCTACTTGGGAGGCTGAGGCAGGAGAATCGCTACAAGGTGGGGGGAGAGGGCACCACCGCACCCCAGCCGGGGGAAAAAAGCAAAAGACGCGCAAAAAAAAAAAAAAAAAAAGAAAGAAAATGCATCTAAAACTTTGCACTGCATACAGAACTAGCCAGAAAGTGAAATGGTTGCTCCAGAATGGGAGACGTTTGCAAGTCCCACATGAATGAGAACTCTGCTAACTCAATAATGAAGAGAGCCCGGTTTTGAGAGCTGCTGCCACAGGGACCTGAGGAAACCCGTCTGCAGAGCAGATTTGCAGGTGGCCGGCGAGCCTGCGCAGAGGAGCCCCCACCACCAGCAGACAAGGGTCAGGCCACCAAGAGATGCCACCTGGCCACTGCCACCCTGAGTGGAAAGAAAAGCACTCCAACTGCCAGAGCGTACACGGCTTTTTGTTCCGAGTGCACATTTTATCACGGCCTACCCCTGTTTTATTTTTGTCATGTTTTCTCATTTTTCTGAGGATTTTTACAATGTTTTTGAAATGTCCTTCTCCCCGAGCGGCTTCTGTTTTAGCCACAGGTTGATTCAGTGTTCTCTCTGCTTCTAACAGGTGTTTCTTCTTGCAGCATCTGGGGCAGGGTCTGTGGCCAGGCCACCTGCTCCCTCGGGCTGCGGTGGGAGAACGGAAGCCTGAGGCCAGGGTGTCCTTGGCTGCAGTATCTTGTCTCCTGCTGCTCAGTGGCCCCGCCCTGCCCTACCCCTGACCGACTCTGTCTCTTCCCTGTCAGGTTCCCGATGAGCACTTCTCCACCATGCTGGCCTACCTGGAGGGGCTGCAGGGCCGGGCCCGCGAGCTGACAGTCCAGAAGGCAGAAGCTCTGATGCGGGAGCTGGACGAGGAGGACCCCGATCCCCTCCTGCCGGGGAGGGTCCAGCGCATCCGGCAGGTGCTGCAGCTGCTCTCCTAGCGGGTTCAGCGCGGGACGGGACCACTGCCCAGCGCAGGGCGGCCTCGGACCACACAGGGTGCAGCTCCTCCGGCGGTGGGGGCCGGGATCACCAGCACCAGAGCCTCGCAAGGGCCCCTTCTGTCCTCCAGACCCTTCTTGGCCGGAGACAGTTGTAACAGTGACAACGGGTTCAGTGCCTTCAGCACAGAGCGTGGACGCTCTGGAATCACCCAGACACCTGGCCTTGGAGGGGCCCTGGAGCCCTGGGAATCTGCTTGGGAGGGAAATGTCTATTTTTCTACCAGGAGTATTTTAGAGATTGGGCCACGCTGGCTCCTCCTGCCAGCTGCAAACCTGCACCTTCCGCCTGATTCCCCATCCCCCTGCGTGGGCTGCGTTCCTGGTCCCCTGCCCGCGTCCATCCAGGGGCCTGGCTGTTGCCTGTTTTCCTTTGACCCCACACAGCCTCAGTGCTCGTCATGGGGAGTCCCTGGTGGGGGCTTGTGGAGTCAGATCATGTACCTGTGCAGAAACCGTCTCTGTGGCCGCATTTGAAATAAAACACGACCCACCAGGGGCTGTGGGTCCTGCTCTGCCCAGTGCATCCCCTGCCTGTGGACTGCAGAATGCGCGTCCCCCATGCCAGCGCGTCCCCCATGCCAGTGCGTCCTCCATGCTGGCGTGCCCCGGGCTGAGACCCCGCCTTTAGTGGTGGCCGTCCCAGGATGCCATTCGTAGCTCTCTATGTGTGGCATTCCTGGCAGTGGGTGCTGGCTGACCACTTGCGTTCAGGCTGGCCATTTCCCAGCGCTGTCAGTGACTGACCCTGCCAGGAAACACACTTGGGCCACACAGAATTGAGCCACACACTTCCTGTTCCTAGCAGCCTGTGGTCCCCAAGTGATGTGAGGTGCAGCGGGGCATTGAGAGGGCCATGGTGACCACAGAACTCTGGGCAGCTGCCGTGGAGGGCCGGGTGGCCATGGCGAGGAGGTCCATGCACCCCTGCGAGGCCAAGTCTGTTCCAGGATGGGCCCCGGGGAGGGCTGAGTCCAGCGGCTCCGGCCTGGGCGTCCACAGAGCAGACGCCCAGGTGCTGCTGCCCCAGAGCTCCCTGCTGCCTGGCTCAGGTTGGGGGTTTGTGCTGCCATCTCAGTGCTCCCCCAACTGATGGTGGAGCAGAAAAGTAGCTGCAACCACCACCTGGCAGCCTTGGGACGCTGGCTCAGGCCCTGAGTGCCCCCTTGAGTGCCCCGCCCCCCAACAGAGCTGCTGAGGCTGAGGTCAGGCTGCCTGGCTTGGTTGCCCCTGACCCACAGAGCTGCATGCAAGCCGGGAGGTGGGAGCACGGCCTCACCACCGTGAGAGCCGTGAGGCACAGGCTCCAGGTTGTCATCCTGGGGAGGGCTTTAGGCTTCTCGGGGCCTGTACCTCAGAGCGGTGACTGACCTCACTGTGACCCACAGACGTCTACTGTGACTTCCATCTTAGCTCCCTTAAGACACCCAGGGCTGGGCTAAAATGTGGTCCAAGCTGAGGAGCTGGGTCCATACATCGGGGGGGTCTGGGCAGGTCTGGCTGACTACTCAGGCCATCTCTATGTGGGCATCAAGACTCGGGGCTGGAGGAGACCCTAAGGACCGAGTCCCCAGGTCTCTGTACCCACCAAGCTGTGGGAAGGCGATGAGGCTGTTTGCTCTTCTGTGACCAGCAGCCAGTCCCGTCTCACCCAGCGTTGGGGCCAAAATTCTGACCACCCACAACACAGGCCTTGCTGTGTGCACCGCATGGGCCCAGGATGGGCCTTGCCAGCAGCAGGCGAGGAGTTCAGCCCCTCCTGGTGCCGGTCAGGTGAACTCAAAAACAGGAAGGCACGTTGCACAGCACGAACCTTCAGATCGGCGAGGCGGTACCTGCGATCCGGGTCCTGGCAGCACAGCTCTGCAGAGAAGCTGCTCGGAAGGGTCCGTGGCCAGCCCAGCAGTCAGGGTGCTCAGCGGCCCCTATGCTGGGAGGCACCTTAAATGCCAACAGACAGTAGAGGCAGACCCGCAGAGTGCAAAGAAGGGCTGATAGATCCAGAACCATGGCTCTGAGCTTCCCAGCAGCCAAATCAGAAAGGGAAATGTGGTGGGTACTGCTGAGTCCTCACTGACAGTTAAAGGGAAGAGTTCTTGAAGACCTGGGCCTCCCTTCGTCAGCACAGATGCTCCTCTGACACTGGCTGGGGAGTGCTGTCTTGTCAAGGGTCCCCACCTCTGTGGGTCATACGGTGCCAAGCTCCTCAGGGCTCCCTGGCAAAAGGTGCCAAAGGGTGGTGCGGAGATGTCACCTGGGACGCAGCTCAGAGAACCATGCAATGCCCTGGGGTCTCCCTACCCCATGCAGGTCAGTGAGGGCACCCACCCATGCAACCCCAAGGCCAACCACACGGGGCCACCTGTGCTGGGGCTGTGTGTGCCGGAGAGCGGGCTGTGAGTCCCTGTCTCGGCTGGCGCTTGTGCGGGACTCCTGAGCCAGGAAGCCTCCGGCTAAGGAAGCCCCACCTTAGCCTGGAGACGACCCTCACATCCGTCCCTTACATGTGTCCCTGGGCAAGTGCTCCTCACGGTGGAGAGGGCAGCTGCTGACCCGAAGCAAGCCAGGTGGTGGATTGAGGTTTGTGCCAAGTGAGGGGCCAGACTTCAGTGCGGGTATGCGTGCTGTTCCTTCGCATATGTCCAAGGCCGTAGGTGATGGGCTGTGACAAAGCATCTGGGCGGAGCTCAGGGAGGAATGTCCCTGCAGTGAGTACGTAGGCGTGTGCAGGTGTCAGAACCACCAAACCACACACTGATAACTCATGCCGGCTGCGGCGGCTCACGCCTATAATCTCAGCACTTTGGGAGGTGGACGCGGGAGGATGGCTTGAGCTCAGGAGTTTGAGACCAGCCTGGGCAACATGGCTAAACCGCCCTCCTACAAAAAATTTAAAATCCGGGGGTGGTGGCATGTGTCTGTAGTCACAGCTACTAGGGAGCCTGAGGTGGGAGGATGGCTTGAGCCCGGGAGGTTGAGGCTGCAGTGAGCATTGATTACGCCACAGAGCAAGACCCGACATCTAAAATAAATTTTTTTTTAGGGCTGGGTGTGGTGGCTCACGCCTGTAATCCCAACACTTTGGGAGGCCACAGTGGGCGGATCACGAGGTCAGGAGTTCGAGATCAGCCTGGCCAACATGGTGAAACCCCATCCCTACTGAAAATACAAAAATTAGCCAGGCATGGTGGTGGGCGCCTGTAATCCCAGCTACTCGGGAGGCTGAGGCAGGAGAATCGCTTGAACCTGGGAGGTGGAGCTTGCAGTGAGCAGAGATTGCACCACTGCACTCCAGCCGGGGCGATAGAGTGAGGCTCCATCTCAAAAATAAAAAAATTTTTTAATCAAAAGGAACACTGGAAGTCAGAATCACATTTCCCGTGGGGGTGAGCACATCTATGTAGACGGGCTTTCTGGGGCAAAGGGGCCTCCCTGACATTGGGGGTGTGAACACTTGTCAGAGCAGCACTGAGACCTGAGGAAACCATCCCCTGTCCCAGCCCACCCAGCCTCTGAGGAAGCAGCCTCTGAGCAGTTTGTTACAGGATTGACGTCTGACAAACAGCTCACACCGGGTGCTGCCTGCTCACCTCCACCAAGAATGACAGGTTCGGCCACTGAATCACCCTCAGAGCACTTTCCTCCCTCCAATCCCCCAAGACAGTGGCATCGTTTTAGAGACAGGGTCCCACTCTGTCGTATAGGCTGGAATGCAGTGGCATGAGCTCTGCTCGCTGCCACCTCCACCTCCCAGGCTCAAGCGATTCCCCTCCCTCAGCTTCCCGAGTAGCTGGGGCCACAGTTGCTACCACTGCACCCGGCTACTTTCTGTATTTCTTGTAGAAGTGGGGGCTCACTGTGTTGCCCAGGCTGGTCTCAAACTCCTGGGCTCAAGCGATCCTCCCGCCTTGGCCTCCCACCGTGCTGGGATTCCTTCCAGCATGAGCCACCGTGCCTGGCATTTATTTCTGGATGACTGGGTGCCCAGTGTTCACATCCCAGAGCCTCAAGCTGACCTTCCAGCCCGGGCCGGCGCTGTCCGCTCCCCACTCCTCCCTGGAGCCCCGGCCGCCTCCAGCTGGGCTCTCTCACTGCCTGTCCCTGCACAGATCAGGTGGCGCCACCTGCCGTCCGTCCAGCTCCTCAGCTCCTGCTCCGGTCACAGTCACGCGCTGGTCGGGTGCCGTGCGCCACGCGCCCTCCAGTGGCTCCCAGGGATCAGTCTCTCCACCGCGCGCTCCAGCTGCCGTCCCCCTGCCCTGCCTGGGTCAGGCCAACCCGGCCTGCCCACCGGGACCTCAGAACTGCCGGTACCCCTGCTGGCTGCACGGGTTTCACAGATGATAAAGCTGAGCGCAGCCTCAAACCCTGAATAACCATCAAAGTTAAGATCCTTCAGACTCTTCCAAGCCTCACCTCATCATCCGTGGCCCAGCAGTCCAGAGCCACGGGCCACCTACCCGCTTGTTAGGCAGCGGCAGCTACGCGATGTACTCTGACCTCAGACACCCCAGGACTTTGCTTAGATTTCACAAGGGACTGGGTGCAGGCAGGAGGAGGTGGAATTTGGCCAGTGATGGGCCTGCCTCAGGGCATTCGTGAGACCTGCCTGGAGAGAGCTGGGCGCTGGGCTGAGCTGTCCAAGTCCCGCTGCCCTCTGAAGCCCGGTGAGCCCACCCAGCCCTGCCATCATCCTGCCTCCTTCCCCCTCACCATCCAAGGGGGGAAGAAGAACCCTGCCCTGAGGGAGCCCCAGCCATCACGGGGAGAGCCCAGGTTCCAGAGTGAGGCGAGCTTCCAGCCTCTGTGTTCCTGGCCAGAGGTTTCCTGATGGGGGCTGCCCACTCCGAGGGAGGAGCTTCAGGACATCTGAACCAAGACCCCCACCACACTGGACGCCGCCCCCAGCCCCTGCATGTGTGTGCCCTGCGGGTGTGGGTGAGCGGTGGCGTGGCAGCTCCCTTGCGTCACTTGGGTTCTGTTTAACGGCGTCTCCATGGGTAAAGCTTGGCCTCCTCCTAAGCCCGGCCCCCCCGGCCCTCAGATGGCCTCCTCCTCCGAGCTTGCTGTGGGAGGTTTGCAGATGACTCGGGGACTGTGGTTTTGTTTTACCTTGACTTAGGAGGGTAATGGGAGGCCCGTGCGGCCCGGCTGAGGGCCAGCCTCAGACCCAGAAGCAGATCTGGGGCCGAGAGCCGCCTGCCCACCCCAGGAGGGTCCTCCCCCTGGAGACCGAGAGGTGGGGGGTGCAGGAGCCGGGGTCGGCGTCCCCCCTGCTGCTGAGGACAGACGTCCAGGGAGCAGCTCAGCCCCGTCGTGAGCCATGGGGTTCAGGGTGTCTGCCTCTCCCGTGATATCTGGGCACCGTGATGTCCGCAGAGGCATCTCCCGAAATCCACGCGCAAGGAAGCTGGGCTCACGGGCTGCCCCCGCCTGAGTTCTCCAGGACCCTTGAAAAGGACCCGTCTGCAGGTGCGTGGATAAAGCAGCACCAACTCCCTCCCCACTCACCCGAGGTCCCCAGAGCCCTCACACCCACAGACCCAGGAAGGAGAAGGGCTGGGGCGGGACTCGGAGCAGCTGTCCCGAGTCTGTCGTCTCCCGAGACGAGAGTGGAGCTTCAGCCTGGGAAGATGAGGAGACTCTGGAGGTGACGGTGGTGGCTGCACAGTGCAGCGAATGTGGCTGTGCCCCTGAACTGTGCACTTAAACATGGCTGATGGTGAATTTTCTGTACGTGTGTTTTATCACAATTTTTAAAAATGCCAACAAAAAAACACTTGGAAATGAAGCGTAGACGTCCATGCCAAGGCCCAGCGTTTCCCAGCAAGCCTCCGGGATGTGCCTGCGCACCCCGCCAGCAGCCTGAGTGCAGCTATGAGAAACGGGGGCACCCAGGTCTGCCCGGTCGAGAAGGTGGCACCTCTGGGTTCGGGTCTCACGTGGCCCCTCCCTTCCCTCCCCCCTGCCCCACACCCCTGCCCATGCCCCTGGGCACGAGTTGAAGGAGATTTGACATCTGCTCACGCTGTTTTCACTAAGCTAGGCTTGTTTACAATCGAGAATGAGGCGTTTGGACCGCCTAGCTTGGGGGGCCCTGGCTGCACCCCGTGGAGGAGCCCTGTGATGTCGCTGAGTTGTTTCTTCCCGGGTGAGATGGGGTGAGAGGTCGCGTGAGTCGGGCAGGCGGGGTCAGGGATGGAGTCAGGGTTGGGGTTACATTTGTCTTAGTGCTTTGAGGGGAAGCTCAGCCGTCACTCATCCCCCTGCACTTGGCATCCCTCACGTCGGCTGGGCCTCCATGAAGCGGGTCGGGAAAGGGTCAACGTTTCCTCCCCACGTGGGCCGGGGACTCCCCTGGGCCCGCGGAGATGAATACCCCAGGCCAATGTAAGGCAGGGGCATGAGGGTCCCCTGCGGGACCGGGAGGGCGGGGCCTGAGTCCTCCACCCCACCCAGGAGGCCGACTAAGTCAGGGGCAGGAGGGTCCCCTGCGGGACCGGGAGTGCCGGCCCTAAGTCCTCCACCCCACCCAGGAGGCCCTGACGACAGCTGGGAGGGACTCTCCACAGCCCCTGCCCTGGAATGTTCCGCACCCTCCAGAGCTCCAGAGGGGCTCACCAGTCATACTGGACAGGGTGTCACGTGGCCCCACCTGGCGCCGGGACCCCGTTCTCTCTGCCCTTCAAGTTTTCAGTGTCATATTTCAAATGTCTGAGAGGAGAATAGTGAAGCCAGCACTTGGTCCCTGCTCTTCTCCAGAAATACGTGAGCGGACGCAGCCAAGCCCCCCTCCCTCCGCCCCTCTGGTCCTTGCAGTGGGTCCAGCAGGTCCAGCAGCCTCCACAGCAGCAGCCCCGCCTGTGACTTAGGGACCCTGCAGCCCCACCCGGGAGTGTGAGGCCTGCCGTGCACCCACCCGTGTGTCCCGGCTGCCGGGTCCTGGCCTTGGGGCGCCGCTCCACGGGGTGCAGGTGGGAACGCGCCACGGCTTATCCTCTTTTCTTGTGAGGGGCCACCTGCTGCTCACATGCATGCTCTGCGCTGGGACGGGGGCCAGGGCCATCTCAGACACCAGGTGTCCCAGCACACGCCGGCCACGCCACCACCAGCACACACGCCACGGGTCCCACAGTCACCATCACCCACTTCACAGAGCGGAAAACAGCCCGGAGTGGAATAGGTCTGCTCAGGTCCCCAGAAAATGGGGCAGACTTGGGAGCCTCCGGCTCCAGTTCCTGTCTCCAAAGGAGAACGTGGGCCTCGCCTCCCTGCACCTGTCACGCACATGGAGGACCAAGGGCAGCCCCGGTGGCTTGGCTCACAGTCTGGCACTGCAGGCCGACTGCCTCCAGGTATAGCCACAGGAACTGTTCCAGGAGCAGGAACGGAGCAGGGTCTGCAGGAGTCCCAGGGCCTGGTGGGTGCAGGGCTCACACGCTGAGGACACCTGTCTGCGCCTGTCTCTGGCTGGATGCAGCCACCTGCCGTCTCTCGGCAGCCCCAGCTGGGTGGGCCCTCGGGGGAGCTCGGTGGGTTGGAGTGCAGCTTCAGGGGTGGAAGAGTGGGCAGGGCCCTGGAAGCGCTCCTGGGGGCTGGCAGGGACTGAGCTGCAGATGGCACCAGAGGGGTGGGGGTCCCACAGGGTCGGGCAGGGGCAGACCTGGGTGTAACCGGAAGCAGCTGCTGACCCTGTAGGGGTGGGGGTGGGAGTTCTCAGGGCTCTCCCAGAGCAGTCCGAGCTGGGGGCTGGGAGGGGAGTGGGCAGGAGGACCCAGGGACTGGGGGAGCCCTTAAGGCCTGGGCACTGCACACAGGGCCTGGGCCCGCGGCCGCATGGTGAAAGCCCGGGCAGGCGTGGTGTCCAGGGAGGCCGGGCTGACACCAGGTGGGGGCAGCAGGTGGTACTTCTGCAGGAGGCCAGCAAACAGCAGGAAAAGCTCGGTCCTGGCCAGGCGCTCCCCGACACAGACACGGCGGCCTGCAGGGGAAGTCGAGGCACAGAGTGGGCTGTGCCAGGTCTGCTCCTGGAGGGGAGGGGTGGGGACCTCCCTAGGGAAGCGGAGGAGCAGCCACAGCTGCCTTCAGAACCTGAGATCAGGAGGTGGGAGTGGAGGCGGCAGGCGGAGCTGGGGACGTCCCACCCCTGCCGCCCTGGTGGTGCCGCCCCACCCCAGGCACAAGGGCTGCTGACCTGCAGAGAAAGGCAGGAAGGCCTCCTGCTTCACGAAGTGCCCGTCCGCGTCCAGGAAATGGCCCGGGTTGAACTGGTCTGGGGTCTGCCACTGTGTCTCATCCAGCAGCACCGAGGTCAGCAGAGGAATCACGGGCGTGCCCTGCGTGGGCAGCCAGGGCACAGAGAGAGGGGCCCCGGGGAAGGTGGGATGGGGCCCAGATCGGGAAGTTTCATTCCAGGATGTAGCTCCTGCCACACCCACCACATCTGGTGTTAGCCCACTTTGCAGGTGAGGCACCCGAACCCAGGGAGGCCACGTGACCCCAGGGCACACAGCCAGGGGCCCCGAGGATAGAGAGGACACCCAGGATGCAGGGAGAGGGACACCCCAGGACACACGGAGGGGACCCCCCAGGACACATAGACAGGGATGCCCCAGGACACACGGAGGGGACCCCCCAGGACACATGGACAGGGATGCCCACAGGACACATGGAGGGGACCCCCCAGGACACATGGACAGGGATGCCCACAGGGCACATGGAGGGGACCCCAGGATATGCAGGGAGGCACCAGGTCTGCTGGCCAGAGCCCCAAGTGCTGGGCTGTGGGGTGAGGGCTGCCTCCCTCCTGCTCCTGGCTGGACGCCCCTTATTGCCTCCAGTTGGGGAGCCCTGGGCCATCAGGCACCCACTGGAGGCTCAGCCGTCCCAGTGCCCCTGCACCCCTGCCGAGGCCTACCCCAAAGGAGATGGAAGGGGCGAGGGAGGCCCGGCCCCACCTTGGGGAGCAGGAAGCCGCCCAGCTGCATGTCGGTGGCGGTGCAGCGGGGCACGTGCGGCAGGAGCGTGATGAACCGCTGCACTTCGTGGAGCACGGCGCTGGTGTAGGGCAGCACCTGCTGGTCCTCCGGCTGGGGAGGCCGCCCACGGCCCAGCACACGGTCCAGCTCCTCCTGCACCCGGCCTGGGGCGAGGGGTGGGCCGCGTCGGTAGGAGTGCCATCCCTCGGCCCTGGGGGTCCCCCGGGGGCAGGTGTCGTCTCACCCGGCGCCGGGGTCTCACCCTGCACGTCCGGGTGCCGGCCCATCAGAAGCGCAGCCCACTGCAGTGTGGCTGAGGTCGTCTCCGTCCCGGCCATGACCATGTCCAGGGTGCAGGCCACTGCGTTGTCCTCAGCAAACAGGCCCTCGGGGTCATCCCCCTGCAGAGGTGTGGGGCAGGGCTCCGTGGGATGATCTGGGGTCTGTCCCCCACCCCACAGACCCAGCCCAGCCCTGGGCTCCACTATGGATGCCCCAGTGATCTGGGCTCAGCCATCCCCCAGGCAGGCAGTAGGGATGCCCCGTTTCACAGACGAGGAGACTGAGGCTCTGAGAGGCCGCCAGCCAGGAGGTGGGGAGCTTGGTGCAGGACTGGTATGGACCCCTTCCCAGCCCTGCTCCCCTGGGGTGGCCCTCAGGACTCCTACAGGCCTTCGAGGAGGACCTGGGTCCTGGCACACCTGTTCCTGCTGGATCAGGGCATCCACATAGCTGCACACAGGGTCCCCCGGGCGCATGTGGGGCCGCCGCGCCTCCAGGAGGGTCCTCAGAATGGCGCGGACCTCCTCGATCTTTCGCAGGACGGGCCGGTGCAGGTGGAGCAGGGCCCCAAGCCAGGGGTAGACGTTGAATAGCTGGGTAGGAGGCAGGAGGAGCAGAGATGAGGACGCAGCCCCAGGACTGCACCCTGGCAGGCAGTGATCGTCCCCAGCAGCTGTGTTCACACCCAGGGGCTCTGGGCGGATGTGCTGGAGGCGGCCACAGAACAGGGACCCTTCGCCCTCAAGGGAGGACCAGGGACTCCCAGAAAACCCCCATCCATGCTCTGGAAGGGGACAGCCAGGCAGGTTTGCACAGCAGGACCTCCTTCCATCCTGGAGAGGGAGGAGGGAGGCGACTGCCACCATGGAAATAACCTTGAACCTCCTGTGAGTCATGGAATGGGAGGCAGAGCAGACCTTAGACCTCGGAGAGTTGGGGCCGCCGCGGACACGAGGCTGTATCTGAGGGGTGAGCCTGGCACCAGCGGGTGCTCCATGACTGCCCACGGCCATCCCGCCACACCTCATGCCACTCGCCTTCCTGGGGTGTCCGTGATCACCAGTAGCGAGGTCCACACGGCGCCTCCGTGGCAAGGAGCTGGCGCCAGCAGGGAAAGCCAGGGAACGCTCTGCTGCCCTGGCACTGCCCCGGACCACGCAGTGCCATGCAGCCTCCATCTTCCAGGTGGGCTCCGGGCCCTCCTGGCTGCACCAGTAGGCAGGGTGGTCTCACTCTGGCTAGGATGGGTGGAAGCTGTGCCCCCCGCTCTCGCTTGTGAACCTGCCACTGCCCTCACTACCGTCACAGCCCTGCCGCTGGGAAGCTAGGAGGACCAGGACCTGTGGCCTCTGGGTCCAGCTGTGACGTGGGTATCACACCTGAGATGCGGGCTTTGGTAAACACACATCGAATACGGTGAGGACCCAAAAGAGGGAAA
This sequence comes from Papio anubis, assembly GCF_008728515.1. Lineage (NCBI taxonomy): Eukaryota > Metazoa > Chordata > Mammalia > Primates > Cercopithecidae > Papio > Papio anubis. The sequence continues at coordinate 148,084,247 of NC_044979.1, forward strand.
CTTTACATTTTGAAGCAAAATGAAATGCACATGCGTTCCAAACATCAGAGGGATCAACTTTTGTGGTTTTGGGGCACTGTGAAGGGTGTCGGCTGGAAGGTGCCTGGACCGTCAGGGCTGGGGGGGCATGGAGTCCCCCGCAATCCTGGGGAAGCCATGCCTGCCTCCCGTCCCCGCCCTTGAGCAGGTGCATCTGTCACTGATGAGGGCGTCGAGGGAGATCAAGATCCCCCATTTCCTGGAGAGCACAGCGGCTGGTTTGAGGCCACACGACCAGCTAACGTCAGATAGGTCTGGATTCAGGCCCTTGAGTCTGATTCGTTTTGCAAGGTGGGAGGGCCAAGAGCTGAGAGGGGACAGTGCTGGGGCCCCTGTCCTTCCCCTGCACGCCCAGCACCCCGGGCTCCACCCCACCCCGAGGACGGGAGGCAGCCCCTCACCTGCAGGCCAGGGGACCCCAAGAGGACCATGACCTCATCGATGAGACCCAGCAGGGACACAAACACGGGGTCCCGGTAGTCGAACCGGCGGCCAAAGAGGAGCGTGAAGGTGATGTTGGAGGGAGCCCAGCCCAGTAGGGCCAGTGGGAAGGGCTGGCCTGCAAGGGAGACAGACCTCAGGCACGTCGAGGCCTGGGGAGGGGCGTCCCCAGCCCCCTGCTCACCTCTATAGCCATCCAGCTGCCCCGAAAGGCATTTCAGTTCCTGCAGAATCTTGTCAGCCACCGGCTCCCGGCCCACGCCCAGGCTGTGCAGGGCACGCACCGTGAACTGGCGGGCAGCTCTCCAGCGCGCCCCAGACGAGAAGAAGATGCCTGTGGGCAGATGCAGCGCCCAGTGAGCCCAGGTTCTCACCCCAGTCAGTCCCACCAGGCAGGCAGATGTGGTGCCTGACGAGCCCAGGTTCTCACCCCAGCCAGCCCCGCCAGGAAAGCGGGCAGGAAGTGAGCAGGCTGACCTAGGGGTAGTAAGACTGGCTGGGCCCTCACCCCCAATCCCACTCCCGTCCCCCTGGACTGGCCCCGGCCCCTCTTGACTTGGGATGAAAAGACCCCTGCTTGCTGGTCCTGAGCACCTGACCTGCTGTGTGGACACCTGGTCCCCCCCAGCACCAGCCTGGAGGCCCATCTCCTGCCTGCTCTTCCCCAGGCCACCCTGGGAGCCTTTTCCGCTGCTGGCACCCCCACCCCTCCTGGGATCCAGGTGCCGCCACACCCTGCAGTCCCCCACTGCGCAGGCCACATACCTACCTCCACCTCGCTGGATGAGCTGGAAGATGGCGATGGGAGGCCGGTCGGCCAGCTCCTGCCCAGGGCCTGCCAGCGCCTCTTTGACCACCTTGAACCCTGTCAGCACCACCGTCTTCTGGCACCCCAGGTGCACAGTGAACACCGGCCCGTAGCGTTCCGAGAGCTGGCGGGATGGCAGGCGTCACCCAGGCAGCCCTCACCCACAAGGCCCCCCTGTGGCCCCCTCAGGCCAGGCCTGTGCTGGGCAGGGGTAGGGACAGAGGGGAAATGGGGGCAGGTGGAGGGAGGCGCCTAGATGCCATTCGACCGGCTGTACAGGGTGGAGCAGGCAGCATCCAGCCTGGAGCCCACAGAGCCCCCTCACCATCTGATGCTTGGCATGGCTGTTGTGGGCTTTTCTTTTTAGCCCAAATTCCCAGGGAGCTCTTTTGAGCCCTGAGTCCAGGCAGCAGGGATGGGGGCTGGCTATCTGCTAGGGTGGCACTTTCTGAAATGCCAGAGTCTACACAGAGTGAGAGCCTGACAGGCCCGGCCCCCAGAGACCCTGACCATCCTCAGCTGCAGCCCGGCCAGCAGCACCCCAGCCCACAGTTGGGGGCAGCCAACTGCCTGACTGGTCAGTCCTGTCCCGCTGACCCTGCCTGCCTGAGTGAGGACTGAGCAACAGGGCCAGGGCCGGTCAGGCTGCCCCGTGCCGTGTACGTGTACCCTCTGTCCTCAGCATCCCTGCCCAGGAGGCACGGGTCCTCTTCCCATTTCACAGATGAGGAAACAAAGGCTCAAAAGTGGGAAGTGGGGCCGGGTGTGGGGGCTCACGCCTGTAATCCCAGCACTTTGGGAGGCCGAGGTGGGCGGATCATGAGGTCAGGAGATCGAGACCATGGTGAAACCCCGTCTCTACTAAAAACATAAAAATTTAGCCGGGCGTGGTGGTGGGCACCTGTAGTCCTAGCTACTCTGGAGGCTGAGGCAGGAGAATGGCGTGAACCCGGGAGGTGGAACTTGCAGTGAGCCGAGATTGTGCCACTGCACTCCAGCCTGGGCGACAGAGCAAGACTCCGTCACAAAAAAAAAAAAAAAAAGTGAGAAGTGTTTACTGTTGAACACCTGAGGGCCAAGAGGGGCTGAGCGGGCAGCCAACACACGCCCAGGCCCTCCTCCCCTCTGTTGTCCCTCAGCCCGGTCTCCTGTAGACTCTCAGCAGACACAGCCTCCTCCAGGGAGCCCTCCAGACTCCTGCCCCCGTGCTGGACCCTGGGTGGCACTTCCAGGGCTGCTTCTTACTCACTTGTCTGCTTCCCTGTGGGAAGGGGCGGCTTTCCCTTCCCAAAGGCAGGGTGGGCCCTCCGGCCTCCTGCGTCCCCCGCTGGGCCTGGCACCATGAGGGAACAGGCAGTGGAAACGGAGCCTGGCTTCCCCAGGAGTGGGGCCAGGACACAGCAGCTGTCTGGGCCGCGAGAGCTGCCCAGGCCCCCTGACCTACCTCCATCAGGGACCGGTCCTGTTGCGACAGACGCAGCAAGTGCAGGTTCCCGATGAGTGGCAGCGGGCAAGGCCCTGGGGGCCACCGGTGGGCTGGGGAGGTGTCTCGGGCATAGGCACGGAGCAGCCCCCAGAGCCCCAGCAGGCCCAGGAGCAGCAAGAGCAGCAGGGCCATGAGGACGTGGCTGGTGAGGCCCCGCTCCCCTCCTGGGCCCCGTCCCCCCCGCGCCCTTATAGGCCTCCCCGGGAGGGCGTGCCCGCACCCCACCCACCCCACCACCCCTAGAATGTGGAACGAGCAGTTTGCAGGGCAGCCCCCAGCAGGCGGCTTAAAGCTGCAGGCCTGCGTGGAATGTGGGGCTGAGGCCCTGGTGGGGCCGGATAGGGGAGGGCAGGACGGGGGCCCTCTGGGGTCAGGCATCCATGTCCCCTGTCCAGAGAGAAGGATGCGGCCCGTGGACTGTTCTGCTGAACCCACCAGTCCAGGCCCCTCGGCCTTGGCCACCCCTCAGAACTGGAATTCACAGGGCTTTGGGGCCGAGGCCCTGGCTTGGAGGGGAGCTCCCTGCCTTTCACAGGTTCTGAGTGGGACCCTGCAGAGCTCGGGGTTTGCAGGCCTCTCCCAAACCCCATCCATGTGCACCCAGCTCTTCTCTGATCAGTTCCCCACCGGGCAAGGGACAGGAGTGAGACCTCAGGACGGCCGGTGAGGGGCCTCAAATCCCACAGCCCTCACAAGCCGCCACCCGCATCTCCCGACACGTTTCCTGAGGGTGTTCACCCCAGGTAGCAGCCTGCTCCTTTTTGAGGGCTGCCGCCCAGGCAGGGGATGCAACTGTCTGAGCTAGGACAGCAACGTGGAAGGGCTGCCGGGTGGTAGGTGGTGGGGTTTACGAGCCCTGTCCATCTGTCTCCTAAACTGCTGCGAGGGGTGGGAGGGCTGCTGGCAGCAGAAGCGGTGGGGCCTGCTTTGCACAGCCTGCCCTGACATGAGGCAGCTGGAGCCGGCGCCAGTGGGGCGGGACCCTCCCCACGGCCTGTCTCTGGGGCGTTGCCCATGCCCTGTACAAACCGCAGAGCCTGAGGCCCTCACCCCTCCTGGGTTTGGTCCCCCTTGATTGGCTGGCAGCCTGAGGCCCTCACCCCTCACCCCTCCCAGAGTTGGCCCCTTTGATTGGCTGGGAGGGAAAGCCCCAGTCACAGTTGCACGCTTCCTGTGGTGGGGAGCTCACTGCCTCTATCCCGCTGTACAGCCTCGGGGCCAGGGCTGGGTGGCTGCAGTGGGGAGGGAGTGCCTTATACCAGGGCCACTACTGGGTAGGCTGGGGGTCCTACCTGCCTAGCAAAGCTTACTTAATTAATTCAGGGAACATTTTTGTTTTTTTTTGTGTTTTTTTTTTTTTTTTTTTTTTTGAGATGGAGTCTCGCTCTGTCACCCAGGCTGGAATGCAGTGGCTCGATCTCGGTTCACTGCAAGCTCCTCCTCCCGGATTTACACCATTCTCCTGCCTCAGCCTCCCGAGTAGCTGGGACTACAGGCGCCCACCACCTCGCCCAGCTAGTTTTTTTTGTATTTTTTAGTAGAGATGGGGTTTCACCATGTTAGCCAGGATGGTCTCGATCTCCTGACCTCGTGATCCGCCCGTCTCGGCCTCCCAAAGTGCTGGGATTACAGACTTGAGCCACTGCGCCCGGCCTGTTTTTTTGTGTTTTGTTTTTGAGACAGGGTCTCACTCTGTTGCCCAGGCTGCTATACAGTGCTGAGTACAGGCTCACTGCAACCTCCACCTCCTGGGCTCAAGCCATCCTCCCACCTTAGCCTCCCAAATAGCTGGGACTACAGGCACACACCACCAAGCCCAGCTAACTTTATTTATTTATTCATTTATTTTGGTAGAGATGGGGATCCCACTGTGGTACTCAGGCTGGTCTCAAACTCCTGGGTTCAAGCAATCCTCCTGCCCTGACCTCCCAAAGTGTTGGGATTACAGGTGTAAACCACTGCATCTGGCCTAATTTTTTAAGTTTTGGGTTTTTTGTTGTTGTTGTTGTTGTTTTGAGACGGAATCTCACTCTGTCGCCAGGCTGGAGTGCCATGGCACAATCTCGGCTCACTGCAACCTCCACCTCCCCGGTTCAAGCGATTTTCCTGCCTCAGCCTCCCGAGTAGCTGGGATTACAGGCGCATGCCACCACACCCAGCTAATTTTTGTATCTTTAGTAGAGATGGGGTTTCACCATGTTGGCCAGGACGGTCTTGATCTCTTGACCTCGTGATCCTCCCGCCTCAGCCTTCCAAAGTGCTGGGAATTTTGTAAGTTTCTTTTAGAGAGGGAGTCTAGAGGCTGGTCTTGAACTCCTCCTGGGCTCAAGCGATCCTACTGTGGCAGCCTCCAGAAGCGCTGGGATTACTGAAGTGAGCCAACGCTGGGCCAGCCTCTTTTTCTTTTGAGATGGAGTCTCGCTCTTGTCTTCCAGGCTAGAATATAGTGGTGCAATCTCGGCTCACTGCAACCTCCATCTCCCGTGTTCAAGTGATCATCCTGCCTCAGCCTCCCGGGTAGCTGGGATTACAGGCATATGCAACCACGCCCAGCTAATTTTTGTATTTTTCGTAGAGACGGGGTTTCGCCATGTTGGCCACACTTGTCTCAAGCTCCTGACCTCAAGTGATCCACCTGCCTCGGCCTCCCAAAGTGTTGGGATTACAGACGTGAGCCACCGCGCCCAGCCTAACGAGTTATTTTTAAAAGAGGGCCAGGCACCGTGGCTCACGTCTGTAATCCCAACACTTTGGGAGGCCGAGACGGGCGGATCACGAGGTCAGGAGATTGAGACCATCCTGGCTAACATGGTGAAACCCTGTCTCTACTAAGAAATACAAAAAACTAGCCGGGCGAGGTGGCGGGCGCCTGTAGTCCCAGCTATTCGGGAGGCTGAGGCAGGAGAATGGCGTGAACCCGGGAGGCGGAGCTTGCAGTGAGCTGAGATCCGGCCACTGCACTCCAGCCTGGGCGACAGAGCGAGACTCCGTCTCAAAAAAATAAATAAATAAAATAAATTAAAAATAACTCGTTATGGCTGGGTGCAGTGGCTCACGCCTGTAATCCCAGCGCTTTGGGAGGCCGAGGCGGGTGGATCACGAGGTCAGGAGATGGAGACCATCCTAGTTAACAGGGTGAAACCCCGTCTCTACTAAAAATACAAAAAATTAGCCAGGCGTGGTGGTGGGAGCCTGTAGTCCCAGCTACTCGGGAGGCTGAGGCAGGAGAATGGCGTGAACCTGGGAGGCGAAGCTTGCAGTGAGCTAAGATCCGGCCACTGCACTCCAGCCCAGGCGACAGAGCGAGACTCTGTCCCAAAAAAAAAAAAAAAAAAAAAACCCATTATTGGGAAATTGACAATTCTCTAACGGCCGCCTGTATGTGTTGCTTGCTCTGGGGGGCATGGCTGGGTGCGCATATTTACATTGTTTCCAATGTTAGGCTGTCACAGAACATCCTGCTAAAAATATGTGTCCATACCTGCAAGGATGGGCACAGTTGCACGGATATCTTAAAATAAATTCCTAGAAACCAGGTGGCTGAGCCAAGGGATTGTTGCTTTCTGATGGCCGGCGGACCTCCAGCGCCCTGCAGAGATGTGTGCCGACTGCAGCCTGGCTGCCCAGGCGGAGCCTGGGACTGTTCGGATCAGGCCTGATTGATCCAACCCTGCCGGTCAGATACTCAGCCCTGTGCCATCCCTATGACCAGGAGGAATGCAGCGCTCTGGCTGGCTCAGGTCCTGCCTGGCCCTGACATCAGAGGCAGGGTGGGTGGGGTGGGTGGGTAGGTGGGCTCCCCCGGAGGGGCTGGAATCAGACCTGGTTCCAAACTCAGCCCCGTACCTGTCGGCTGTGGCAGATGGCAGCTGCCAGAGATGGCCGCACAGATTCTCCCAACCACACTGTCTTTGCGTAAATGTAACACTGCGCTTCTCCCTCCACAGGAAGGCTTGTGGTCTTCCCCCTTTGTGACACAAAGTAGCAGAGGCCAGAAGCCGTGTTTGCTCATTTGGCCTGTGGCATTCACCCAAGGCTTTTGCAGTGCACAGGAGATCCAGCACACATCAAAAACGAACAGTCCCTTGGCTCAGCAACCCAGTTTCCAGAAATTTAGTTTAAGGCATCTTTGCAACTGTGCGGAAAGAAGTGTGCGCCCTGCCTCAGTGACTGGGTGGTCCCCGGAAGAATGCCCCGGAGACTGAGCAGCCACGGCACAGGTTCCCACAGCTCTTGCTTGAATCCCTGTATTTTTTTTTTTTTTGAGACGGAGTTTCCCTCTTTGTCGCCCAGGCTGGAGTGCAGTGGCGCCATCTCAGTTCACTGCAACCTCCGCCTCCCGGGTTCAAGCGATTCTCCTGCCTCAGCCTCCTGAGTAGCTGGGATTACAGGCACCTGCCACCACGCCCGGCTAATTTGTGTATTTTTAGTAGAGACAGGGTTTCACTATGTTGGCCAGGCTGGTCTTGAACTCCTGACCTCTGGTGATCCGCCCACCTTGGCCTCCCAAAGTGCTGGGATTATAGGCGTGAGCCACCACACCCGGCCAAATCACTGCATTTTTTAAAAAGGTCAACAATCCTAGCCCTTGCCTCCTCCTGTACATAACATACCGTCCGACAGGATCAGTGGCTATAATCTATGACCAGATGGACTCTTGCACCGAAACTTTGATGATCGGATTTGGCTCAAAGGTACCCCTGCGCAGGTGCAGAGCCTCCACCACCTGTTGATTGATAAGCTGTGGCCCGAAACATTGCTTTGGAGCAGTCAGACGGAAACTCTGAAACACCCTCCCGGATTGCAGTGCTCAGAAGGAATCTGAATAAAACTGACTTTAATTCTTCAAAAGCAAAAGTTTTCTCTAGTTGACTCCTTGAATCTGGGTGGGCACTTCTGACCACGGTAGAGGCTGGATCCCAAACAGTGATGCAGCTTCCTGTTGGTTCCCTGGGACACCTGTGCCGTGGACCCAGGCGTCATGCTGTGGGGAAACCCAGCAGCTCCTAGAGGGGCCCACGTGGAGGGGACCCAGGCCCACAGAACCATGGCCACACCTCCGCCCAACCCTGAGCCCACCTGCCTGCCAGCCACATGCACCATCCTGAGTGGATCCTCCCGTCTGAAGTGGAGCGAACCCAGCCGAGGCCCCGTGGAGTGTCTCCACCAAGACCTGCCCAAGTGCAAGTCCATGGGTAATGACTGCTGCTAAGTGGGCTGCTTTGTTATGGGGCGGCAGATAACACAAACGCAGCCATGTAAGCTTCAGCGAGGGATGGGACCCCTGGGAGTCTGTTTCTCAGTGTCAGATGAGGATAAGAGACCTGCTTAACTGGGTTCGTTCATTTGCAAACTATAAACGGAGCACGTCCAGCATGCCAGGCACTGTTCCAGGCTCTGGGGATCCCGGGTGGAAAATGCCTAGCAATGCCTTGATCGCTGGGGCTCAAACAAGGTTCATTCCCTCCTCTGAGCTTTTCCTTTTTTCTTGTAGACAGGGTCTCACTTTTTTCGCCCAGGTTGCAGTGCAGTAGTACAATCTTGGCTCACTGCAGCCTCAACCTCCCAGGGCTCAGATGATCCTCCCACCTCAGCCTCCGGGGTAACTGGGACTACAGGTGTGCGCCCCTATACCAGGCTAATTTTTGGAATTTTTTTTTTTTTTTTTTTTTAGACGGAGTCTTCCTGTGTTGCCCAGGCTGGAGTGCAGTGGCGAAATCTTGGCTCACTGCAAGCTCCGCCTCCCAGGTTCACGCCATTCTCCTGCCTCAGCCTCCCGTGTAGCTGGGACTACAGGCGCCCGCCACTGCACCTGGCTAATTTTTTGTATTTTTAGTAGAGACGGGGTTTCACCATGTTAGCCAGGATGGTCTCGATCTCCTGACCTCGTGATCCTGCCGTCTCATCCTCCCAAAGTGCTGGGATTACAGGCGTGAGCAACCACGCCCGGCCTGGATTTTTTATAGACAGGGTTTCAGCATGTTGTAGCTGGGACCACAGGTGTGCGCCCCTACACCCATCTAATTTTTGTATTTTTGTTTTGTTTTGTTTTGTTTTTGAGATGGAATCTCACACTGTCGCCCAGGCTGGAGTGCAGTGGTGCGAACTCGGCTCACTGCAAGCTCCGCCTCCCGGGTTCACACCATTCTCCTGCCTCAGCCTCCCGAGTTGCTGGGGCTACAGGCGCCCGGCTAATTTTTTGTATTTTTAGTAGAGATGGGGTTTCACTGTGTTAGCCAGGATGGTCTCAATCTCCTGACCTCGTGATCCACCGGCCTCGACCTCCCAAAGTGCTGGGATTACAGGTGTGAGCCACCACACCTGGCCCAATTTTTGTATTTTTTATAGACATAGGGTTTCAGCGTGTTGTAGCTGGGACTACAGGTGTGTGCCCCTACATCCTGCTAATTTTTGTATTTTTTATAGACATAGGGTTTCAGCATGTTGCCAAGACTGGTCTTAAACTCCCGGGCTCAAGTGGAGAGCTGGGATTACAGGTGTGAGCCACCACCCCCAGCTCCTTCCCCACTTTTTATACCGGTGAACTGCTCATAAAAATTCTTTACTTTTCTCTCCCAGCTAAAGATCTCATATCTCATATAAAGCAATAACCATTTGCCAGGTGACAGTCAATTAAAAGCCAGTTGTCACCTCCAGGCCACAGGTCCCTCGGGGCTCTCAGACAGAGAGGCTTAGGGCAGCCCCAAGGGAGGGGCTGTCCTTCCACTGCTAAGCCGCTGCTCCGGTCAAGTGAGTGAGCTATTTGCTGGGTAATAAAAGCTCCCATTGTTCACAACCCTGGAAATGTATTAATGAGTAACCCAGTGTGTGGGCCCCTGGTGTAAAATAGTAGTTTATATGACAGGAATAAGGTGCAATTTTCCTTTTGTCGTTTTCAGTGGGCCCAGAGCCCCAGGCCAATCAAGGACCTGACAACTGGATATCTGCAGCCCTGGGCCCTCCCCTGGGGCCTTGGCGTGAGGTCCGCACTGCCCTGCGGTTCAGAAACATTCAGTGCCAGGCTTGTGGCTCAGCTCTGGGCACACGGAGCAGAGTCCGACCTCAGGCACAGGAATCTAATGGTGTGCATTGCAGAGGGGCAGGTTCACGAGGGCCCAGCGATGGGGAGAGCTAGAAGCCACATGGGGAGGGGACACCTGGGCCAGGCCTGAAGAAGGGCAGGCCCCGGGGTGGGGGCGGTTGGGCTGCCTTGACCAAGCCTTTGTCTGCAAGCAGCCCCTGGGAAGTTGCAGGAACTGGCTCTTAAGCAACAGTGGTTTCGGGTCACACCAGGGGTCCAGAGGGGGCCAGGCAGCAAACTCAGTGTTGCTGGGGGCCCACGGTGCTTCCCACCAGGGCCTGGCTAGTGATTGTGAAAGGGGGGGGGGGATGGATGAGTGAATGGAGGCTGGAGCTTGGGCCATCCATAGCACTGTAAAAGGTCCAGTGTTCGACTTCCTCATGGCCAGGACAGGTTCAGGGCTGGGAGAGGCTACGCAGGTGGAAGCTGGGGTCTTCACTGAGCCCTTTCCCATGACTGCTGTTGCCATGGTAACATCAACAGGCCAATGCCAGGCCCGGGCCTTACCACTTACAATACACTTTCATTCTGTCCTAGGTTGAGTTGCAACTACCCTGTCCCCCATTCATATGGTGAAGTCCTAGCCACCAGGACCTTAGGATGTGACCTTTGCTTTGGAAATAGGTGCCTCACCACCTTACAGGTGGTGGCTCACACCTGTAATCCCAGCCCTTTGGGAGGCCAAGGCGGGTGGATCACTTGAGGTCAGGAGTTCGAGACCAGCCTGGGCCACATGGTGAAACCCCGTCTCTACTAAAAATACAAAAAAATTGGCTGGGCGTGGTGGCAAGTGCCTGTAATCCCAGCTACTCAGGAGGCTGAGGCAGGAGAATCACTTGAACTCAGGAAGTGGAGGTTGCAGTGAGCTGAGATTGCACCATTTCACTCATGTCTGGGTTACAAAGCGAGACTGTCTCGAGAAAAAAAAAAAAAAAAAAAAAGCCAGGTGTGGTGGTGCACGCCTGTAATCCCAGCTACTTGGGAGGCTGAGGCAGGAGAATTGCTTTAACCTGGGAGGTGGAGGTTGCAGTGAGCCAAGATTGAGCCACTGCACTCCAGCCTGGGCAACAAGAGAGAGACTCCATCTTAAAAAAACAAAACAAAGAAATAGGGTTGCTGCTGATGTAATTAGTTAAGATGAAGTTACTAGGGTAGGCCCTAACCCAACATGACTGCTATCCTTATAAAAAGAGGAAATTTAGGTTGGGAATGGTGGCTCATGTCTGTAATCCCAGCATTTTGGGAGGCTGAGGCAGGAGGATTGCCTGAGCCCAGGAGTTAAGGACCAGCCTGGGCAACATAGGGAGACTCCATCTATACGAAAAATACAAAAATTAGTCTGGTGTGGTGGTGTGTGCCTGTAGTCCCAGCTACTCAGGAGGCTGGGGCAAGAGGATCGCTGAGCCCAGGAGGTGGAGGCTGCAGTAAGTCGTGATCGCGCCACTGCACTCCAGTCTGGGGAGTAGAGCAAGACCCTGTCTCAAATAAATAAATAAAAATAGGAAATTTGGACACGCACAGGACACCATGGGAACGTAGGGGCCAAGACCAGGTGGTGCTTCTGCAAGCCAAGGAACATCAGAGACTGGCGGCCCCCAGAAGCTGGGAGGCAGGCCTGGGACTGTCCCCAGGGCCCCCACCCTGCCCACTGCTTGGACTCCGGGCCCCAGGACTGAGAGCACATTCCTGTTGTTGAAGCTGCTCCGTAGTGGCACCTGGCTCCAGCAGTCGCAGGCAGCGAGTCTACACGCTCTCCCGTCCCTCCGGTGCCTCCTTCCTCCCCGGATGGGCCTGGTGATGAGGCCTCTGTGCGATGGGGAAATCGAGGCCCCGGCAGACACCTGGGATGCAGAGACGCCCGGCACCGCTATGTGTCCTTGGGCAATTCACTGAACCTTTCTGGGCTTTGGTTTCTCACCCATTCCAAAAGCTGATTCTGCTACCGACTGCTGCGAGGGTCCCAGGGGACGGGAGAGCCCGGGCAGCGCCCACCGGGGCTCAGGAGCTTCCAAGGTCCGAGGGGGCGGGGCCGGACCTGGGCAGGGGGCGGGGCCGGGCCTGGACAAGCCGGGGGCCGGGCCTGGGCAAAGGGCGGGGACGGGGACTGCACGACGTGCTCGGCGCTCCCGGGGTGCCTGCTCGGCGCTCCGCCGGCCGCCCTGCGTACGCTCGCAAGGCACTCGCAGACTCCGGCGTCGCCAAGATGTCGACCGCCATGAATTTCGGGACCAAGAGCTTCCAGCCGCGGCCCCCGGACAAGGGCAGCTTCCCACTGGATCACTTAGGTGAGCAGCGGAAGGTCGGTGGGCAGGGGTCTGGGATGGAGGGTCTGGGTCGCGGCCCAGCGCGGAGCCCCATGGGGTGCCGGCATCTGGCACGGTGCAGGCGGGGAAACTGAGGCACGCCACCCGCCCCTACGCCCCAGCCCCGGGTCACTGCTGCGTTGTGGACCCTGCAGGTGGGAGCTGGCAGGACCGTGGCCGCCGTGATGAGGACAGCGACACCGACTCCTTGCGTCGGGTTCCGGGTCCCCGGCTCCGCCCTGACTCGGTGGGCTGTCTGTGCCCCGGGTTTGCAGAGCGGAGCATTCGGCGGCCGCGAAGCCCGCAGCTGCAACCGGGGCTTAGACGGTGCCTGGCGTGTCTGCTGCAGAGCTCCAAAGTGCTACTGATCTCTCAATGGTTCTGGCCGGATTCCGGTATGGGGTTAGCCGTTAAATTGCCTCCATGGACATGAAGGCTTTGAAAAAGGATCTGTAGGCCGGGCGCGGTGGCTCACGCCTGTGATCCTAGCTCTTTGGGAGGCCGAGGTGGGCGGATCACTTAAGATCAGGAGTTCGAAACCAGCCTGCCCAACATGGGGAAACCCCGTCTCTACTAAAAATATAAAAATTAGTCGGCTGTGATGTGGCTCTCCTGTAATCCCAGCTACTCGGGAGGCCGAGGCAAGAGAATCGTTTGAACCGGGAGGCGGAGGTTGCAGTGAGCCGAGTTCCGGCCACTGCACTCCAGCCTGGGCGACAGAGTGAGACAACCTCTCAAAAAAAAAAAAAAAAAAAAAAGAAAGAAAAGAAAAGAAAAACGATCTGTGAATCACTGTTTCTTTCCTAATATTTTATTGTGACATTTTCAAACACAGCAAAAATGAAAGACTTTTTACCCCGAACTCTCCTGGGACCATCACTTAGCTTGCACCTTAACCTTGTACTGGGCTGAAGGTTACCACGTTGTGGGTTTTTTCCAGTGTTGTTTTCAGCATGTTTCTGAAGGAAACAGGTTTGGGTTTGTTTGTTTTTGTTTTGAGACAGGGTCTCACTCTGTTGCGTAGGCTGGAGTGCAGTGGTGCAATCATAGCTCACTGAAGCCTTGGCCTCCTTCCTTTCTGGGCTCAGGGGAGTCTCCTGTCTCAGCCTCTAGAGTGGCTGGGACTATAGGTGTACCGCACCACACCCAGCTAATTGTTTTATTTATTTATTTATTTATTTTAGAGATGGGGTTTCCCCATGTTGTCCATGGCTGGATTATTTATTTATTTATTTTTGAAATGAAGTCTCACTCTGTCGCCCAGGCTGGAGTGCAGTGGCATGATCTCGACTCACTGCAACCTCTGCCTCCCGGGTTCAAGCGATTCTCCTGCCTCAGCCTTCTGAATAGCAGGGACTATAGACATCCGCCACCATGCCCAGCTAATTTTTGTATTTTTAGTAGAGATGGGGTTTCACCAAGTCAGCCAAGCTGGTCTTGAACTCCTGGCCTCAGGTGATCCACCCACCTCTGCCTCCCAAAGCATTAGGATTACAGGCGTGAGCCACTGCTCCCAGCCTGGATTATTTTTAAGAGACAAGGTCTTGATCTGCTGCCCAGGCTGGAGTGCAGTGCTGTGGTCATAGCTCACTGCAACCTTAAACTCCTTTGCTCAAACGATCCTCCTGCCTCAGCCTCCTGAGTAGCTGGAACCACAGACATGCGCCACACCTAGCTAACTTTTAAGGTTTTTTTGGTAGAGATGGGGGGGTCTCACTATGTTGCCCAGGCTGGTCTCAAACTCCTGGGGTCAGGCGATACTCTTGGAGTGCTGGGATTACAAGTGTGAGCCACCACGCCCAGCCTGAGGAAACAAGTTTTGAAAGGAAAAGTAGCGCAGCTCTTATTAAGGCCGTTGGGTGGTTGCATCATGTTTCACTTTGAAACAAACGTGCTGTTTTCTTTCTCATTCTAGGTGAATGTAAAAGCTTTAAAGATAAATTCATGAAGTGTCTTTATGACAATCGTTTTGAAAATGCTTTGTGCAGAAATGAATCCAAAGAATATTTAGAATGCAGGATGGAGAGGTAAGTACAGCTAAGCGTTATGACTTCCATTTCCCACTACTCCAATTAAAACTTTTTTTTTCCTGAAAGGCATCACGGTGTGTCTTTTTCAGCCCTGGGATTCAGCTAGTGTTTTTCAGGACTGTAGAATTGTTTGCCCTTGAAATGGAGGCTTATCAGATGAAATTGTACCAAAAGCTGTTTCCCAATCTTGGGAACCTCCTCTTGAGCGATAGCGTTATACATCATTGCATTCCCGAGAGCATTTTCTTTCCACATTTGGTTGCTACCGACCTGTCATTAAGGTTTCAAAATCGTGCATCATAAAAATGCTGACTGAGTCAAAAGATTGAAGGTCGTGGGTATACAATTTCTTTCTTTTGCATTCTCAGACATTAAAAATATGCACTGGGTTGTTTTGCTCCACTTAGAGTTGTTTGGAATGTGACAGGGAGGACAATAGACTATTCAAGAAATGATGAAAGATGAATGGTTCTTCCTTTCGTAACCAGAACTCACCAAAGCTCACTTTTAAACAAAACAAACGCGTTTGTAGCTATGATCCCCACAGCTTTTACTTAAAATAAGAGCTGTCCTAATCCTTATGCAAAAAAAGCACATAGCATGTAATTATATGATGGTGGTGGGAGCTTTTATTTTTGCTTTTCGAGGCCATGATTAGCTCACTAAGCATTTCAGTCTTCAGACAGCTGTGTCTGTGCTGAAGACAGGTTGACAATTCACCATCTACTTTGAGTTCTTTTCATTTTCCCATAACAGACTCAGACATTTCCCTCAAGGCAAAAATCCGTTGTGCCTTTCAGGCCACACAGGTGTGTTCGGGGTTATTTGTGTGGACATTTGGGGCCGTAAGGATGATGGGCCTTCTCAGCGGTGTGGACTTCCAGTGAGGCCACATTCTGCCTTTGGGGCTGTTGCTCAGGCTCTTCCACGGCTCACATTTGTCCAAGGACCACACTGAGTCTGTCCCTTACCATCTCTAATTGTTTATAAGTAGCACGCTGGCTGGAGCCACGTGTTTAAATTAGTCTGAAATTAATGCATCTTTAGAAAACTGGAACTGAGAATTTCTCCATGGCGCTGCCAAGCTTTAGAGACCATATGAATTGGGCTCTATTCATGTGAGGGTGTGAGCAGGTCTCCTGCCTCATGCTCAGCTTCCCCATGAGACTCCTGAGGACAGTGGGGAGGAAGGGAGCCAGGGCCAGTGCCTCAGGTGGCCTCGCGATTGGCCAGGCGATGTTTAGGCAAATGTGCAGGGCACGTGTTTCTGATTTCATTGTTTTTTTATTTTTATTTTTATTTTTTTTGAGACGGAGTGTCAGTCGCCCAGGCTGGAGTGCAGTGGCACGATCTCAGCTCCCTGTAAGCTCCGCCTCCCAGGTTCATGCCATTCTCCTGCCTCAGCCTCCCGAGTAGCTGGGACTACAGGCGCCTGCCACCACGCCCGGCTAACTTTTTGTATTTTTAGTAGAGACGGGGTTTCACCGTGTTAGCCGGGATGGTCTCGATCTCCTGACCTCGTGATCCACCTGCCTCAGCCTCCCAAAGTGCTGGGATTACAGGCGTGAGCACCGTACCCGGCCTTTTTTTTTCTTTTTTTCCTTTTTTTTTAAAAATCCTGCTCCTTCTGTAAGGTCAGTTATTTTGACTGTAGAATTTTGATTGGTTATTTGTTCATGAAAATCATCAAACATACAGAAGTTGAGGATAATCTGCCTCCCGTAACTGGCACTCGCCCTGTTTTTAGCCATTTCTTTTCTTCCTTTTTCTTTCTGTGCTAAAATCCCAGACGTGACTTTACTCCCACCTCTGTGTGTGTCTGTTTTAGAAAATGAACCACTATAGAGTTTTAAAAAGTTTACTTTAATAAACTTTAAAATAAACTTTAAACTTTAAGTTTATTTAAAATAAACTCTAAACTTTAAGTTTATTTAAAATAAACTTTTAAAAAGTTGTCTTGTGAGGACTTGGACCATGTTAGCCTGATGTGAAAATATAGGTGTGTTTTAGATGACTACCGTGGTCTGAGATCTCAAGCCTCTGCAGTGATTTAGCAGTTCACGTCCTGTCCTGGGGATTAGGCACCGGGGGTAACACAGACACCCTGGTGGAGCAGCCTCACCCCCTGCCAGCAGCACAGAGTGCATGGGGGCCTCATGGGATGGTGGCTGGGCCTCCTGGCTGGGTTGTGGGGAGGGTAAAGGAGGCCATCCCTATAAAGCACACAGCAGGATCGGGGGGCATGTCACCATGTGTGTGTGAGTTCACATGGTTGTTACTATTGTCCTGAAGAGTGTGGGGCCCATAAAAAAGTCATGCTGAGTCGTGAATTTCACGTCGCTAAGATGGCTGCACTGCGATAAACAGCTGGGAATTACTTTGGCCGGATGTGGTGGCTGACGTCTGTAGCCCCGGCACTCTGGGAGGCCAAGCAGGAGAATCACTTGAGCTCAGGAGTTCAAGACCAGCCTGGGCAACATAGTGAAACCCTGTATCTACAAAAAATGTCTTAAAAAATTAGCTGGCTGGGTGCAGTGGCTCATGCCTATAATTCCAACACTTTGGGAGACTGAGGTGGGCAGATCACTTGAGGTCAGGAGTTCAAGACCAGCCTAACCAAAATGGTGAGACCCCAGGCGTGGTGGCAGGCGCCTGTAATCCCAGCCACTTGGGAGGCTGAGGCAGGGAGAATTGCCTGAACCTGGGAGGTGGAGGTTGTAGTGAGCCGAGATCATGCCGCTGTACTCCAGCCTAGGCAACAGAGTAGGACTCTGTCTCAAAAAAAAAAAAAAAAAAAAATTAGCTGGCCGGGCACGGTGGCTCATGCCTATAATCCCAGCACTTTGGGAGGCCGAAGTGGATGATCACATGAGGTCAGGAGTTCGAGACCAGCCTGACCCATATGGTGAGACCCCGTCTCTACTAAAACTACAAGAATTAGCTGGGCGTGGTGGTGTGCACCTGTAGTCTCAGCTACTCAGGAGGCTGAGGCAGAAGAATCACTTGGACCTGGGAGGCAGAGGCTGCAGTGAGCCGAGATCGCATCACTGCCCTCCAGCCTGGGCAACAGAGCGAGACTGTCTCTGGGAAAAAAAAAAAAAAAACTTAGCCGTGCATGATGGCATACATCTGCAGTCTCAACTACCCAAGAGGCTGAGGTGGGAGGATCACTTGAGCCCAGGAGTTCAAGGCTGCAGTGAACTTGAACCGCTGATTGCACCACTGCATCCCAGCCTGGGAGACAAAGTGAGACCCTGTCTCTAAAAAAAAAAAAAAGATCAGATAACCATTGACCGCAGTCTCAGTTCCACCTGGGCGGATGGCAACCTAAGGTCTCCTCTGCCAGGGTGCCATGGAAGGTGGCGGGCAGAGGTTCCAGGGATTAGGGCGTGAACATCTTTAGGGGTCATTATTCTGCCAATAAAGGCAAGTCTGGGAGGTCAGTGTGAAGCTGTTGTCCAGATACATCTTTTACCAGAATGTGGGGAAGTGGTGTGTCCTGGGGGCAGCAGGCGCAGCTGCCCTTCTTGGGCATCCCAGGAGGCCCCAGGCCTTAGGCCCTGGGATGTCTCTAAGGGGTCATGTCCTCATTGCCCTGTTGACTCTGCCCACTGGGGAAGGCGCCAGGCACGGGGGCCAAGGCCGAGGGGCCTGTCTCCCAGGACGTAGATAGGGGTGGCAGGACCCCCGGTTTGTGGTGAGAAGCCAGGGCCTGCAAGGGCCCCTCTCGTCCTCCCTGCGCCTCCCGCCCTGACAGCTTTCTCTTTTTCTTTTAGAAAATTGATGCTACAAGAACCATTGGAGAAACTGGGATTTGGAGACTTGATTGGTGGAAAATCAGAGGCAAAAAAATGAATTTTGATGAGAAGACCCCTAGGCCATGTTCAGTGGTCTCTCGGGATGGAGGGCATCATCCTGCCTCTTAGGTCGGCGAAGGCCTGCGTGTAGTGTCCTTAGAAACAGGCTTCAAATAGAGGCTCCACCCCTGTGGGGGCGTCTCCTGGGTAGGGAAGTGGCGTCCTGTTTTCCCTTAGGAGGGTGTTTCTGCATTGAACCCCTGAGTGGGACGGCGTTCCCTGCAAGGCTGGGAGGGAGGGGAGCGTGGGGCAAGACCCTCGTCTTCGAGGCCGGGGCCCTCTTGTATGGGGCGGTTTTATGTTGCAGTCCTCTGATACTTTCTGAGTTCAAACAGGTAAATGTGCATAAATTTCAGTCCCTTCTGAACACAGATATCATCAGGAAATCACCATTCCCTAGCAGGATGTTTTCATGTTTGTATTCGTATATGCCAGTTCATTTCCTTAAAGAAAGAAAAAAAAAAAGTGGAACACAGAGTAGGAAGTGAGAACCTTCTGGCTTTGGATGGATTTGACTTCTTGATTCTTTCTGGTTTTGCCTGAATACCAAGTAGCTTCATGATCAAAGGGTCATTTTCTGATTTGTATCAGACCGTATTTATAAAGCTGGGTATTTAATTTCAATAACTCCTATATTTTAACAGAAAAAGAGAACCTGAGTCCATTTGCAGGCTCGCACCAGCTGTCTTCTGTGCCAGTGAGCTCTGCCTAAGATCCCTGGCACATGTTCGCAGCACGGCCTGGCCCCTGAGCAGAGTTCTCAGCCCGTCTGCGCCAGAGTTGCCTGTGGGTCACGGAAACCCAGCCCGGGTCCACCCAGTGCATCAGGCCAGCCGGGGCCCAAACCTGTGGATGGAACGCAGGTGCTTGCACATCTGCGGCCTCAGCCAGACCTGTCCCCTTCCCAGGCGTTGTTGGAAAGGGGCTGGCTCCTGTCTGGTCAGTGGAGGGCGGTGGCAGGAGATGGGGTGGGAGGATCCAAGTCACGTCCTCTCTGGCGACCCTGGCAGTAGCTGTCTCTAAGCCCTGGCAGGTGGGGCCACCAGCCTGGCTGACCTCGGGCTCCAGGAAACAGGCTGCCCTCACCCCTCCTGCCTGTGGGTGGCTGAGGCTTCTCAGCCCATCTCCAGTTCTCTGCAGCAAAGGCCCTCTGTTTCTGTCCTGCAGTGGTGGCCCTTTTGTGGTTAAACATGTCCCCCCCTCCCCACAGAACTGAGTACTTGTTGCAAGTGGGCTCGCCCAACCCTGTGTCCCTGCACCCATGGGTTCTACGACTTGCTTCCGCTGCAGCTGTCACTATCCCATGTCTGCTCTCTGTCAGGCCTCTAAGTGCTGCAGACATATTAACATATCACCGCTAGTTTGAAAAGTCTTATTTGTTATCAGAATATTTCGTGTAGGCACAGGGTTGCCCCAGCACTGTTTGTGGCAACCCCAGTGTCCTCACAGCATGCGGGAGCTGTGACGCAGCCACCGTGGAGTCCACGCTGACACGGTGCAGCCATGTGCCATGAGCTCACCGACGCAGTGCGGCTGTGTGGCGTGAGCTTACTGTGAAACGGAGACAGGGACATAGGAAACTACAAAGGAGAACCCCAGAAGGAGGAGCCGGAGCTGATGGGCGTGGCCGGCCGTGAGCCCCTCCAAGCACCCCTGGGAGTGGAGTTCTGGCTGTCATGGCAGAGGGTTTCACATGCTCAAAAAGTAAACGAACCAGGATATGAGGGGAACACAACAGGCCGTGCCCACGGAGCGCCTGGGCCCAGGCCGTGGCCTCTTCACACCGCACTCTAACCCACCATCGGGAGCGCTCGGCCGGGGCTGGGGCCTGCCTCTTCCCTTGAACCACACTCTGACTCGCTGATGGGTGCCCCGGGGCCAGAGCCTTCCTCTTCGTGCCGCACTCTGACTCGTCAGGAGTGTGGGGCAGACTATGGACCAAAGCTGGGAGAGACAGGAAAGATACTGCACTCTAGGGAGTGAATTTCTTTTTTCCGTGTACGATTCTGAAGCTATATTCTGAGATGGAAAAAACTAGAAGTACATTGTGGATGATAAAAGGCAGGCGTATTGATCTCCTGCTTTTCTAACATACAAAGGTACCTGGATAGAGAAATAGAGTGATCGCTGTTACCTGCCCAGGGTATCCTCTGAGACCCCAGCGGATACCTGAAGCCGCGGATAGTCCTGAATCCTGTCCCATGTTTTTTCCTGTACGTACCTGTGATCAAGTCTGAGGTGTGACCGCAAAACTGACAGAACTTTCTGCTTCCTCTTCAAAATGTCACAGGTCGGAGCTGTGTTCTTTTTTTTTTTGAGACGGCGTCTTGCTCTGTCGCCCAGGCTGGAGTGCAGTGGCTGGACCTCAGCTCACTGCAAGCTCCACCTCCCGGGTTTACGCCATTCTCCTGCCTCAGCCTCCTGAGTAGCTGGGACTACAGGCGCCCGCCACCTCGCCCGGCTAGTTTTTTGTATTTTTTTTTAGTAGAGACGGGGTTTCACCGTGTTAGCCAGGATGGTCTCGATCTCCTGACCTCGTGATCCGCCGGTCTCGGCCTCCCAAAGTGCTGGGATTACAGGCTTGAGCCACCGTGCCCGGCCATGGAGCTGTGTTCTTACGGAAGATCTTAGCAACCTCGGCATATGGCTGTTTTAGTTCAGGAGTTTCCACCTTTTCCCTTAAAGGAAGTGCTTGGCAGCTTCTCTGGTATGTCTGAGTCGCCTGCATCACCACTCTTGTGCTTTGGGGCCATTATTAAGTAAAATAAAGACTTCTTGGACCCAGGCGCCGCATCACCATGACGGTAGGTCTGATCACCGAGATGGCTACTGAGTGCCTGGCAGGCAGGGTGGCGTGGACAGCCTGGAATGCTGGACAGAGGGAGGGTTCACGTCCCGGCAGGACAGCTGCTCAGAACAGCATGGAATTGAAAACTCATGAATGGTTTATTTCTGGAATTTTCCGCTTAGTATTTTTGGAGCGTGGCTGACCATGGGTAACTGAAACTGTGTGTAAAGGGGACTATTGTGAGGGGCTGTGCACAAATGCTTCCCAGCTCTGCCCTGAAGGCCTGAACGCAGCGCCCCCCACACTCAGGGTCTTGGCCCTGATACCATTCTCTAACCAAAGGAACCAGGGCCAGGCCAGAGAAGGTATTGGATAAGCCAGAGAGTGAAGAATTGCTGAGATGAAGGGGCTTATTGAAATAACACTGGGGGATAGGAAGGAGCACACGATGGCCAACCTGGGGCAATTTGAGCATGAAAATAAACAGGCCGGGCCCGGCAGCTCGTCTGCAATTCCAGCACGCTGCGAGGCCGAGGTGGGAGGATCGCTTGAGGCCAGGAGTTCAGCATGAAAATAAACAGGCTGGGCGCAGTGGCTCACACCTGCAATCCCTGCACTGTAGGAGGCCAAGGTGGGAGGATCACTTGAGGCCAGGAGTTCTAGACCAGCCTGGGCAACATGGTGAAACCTGTCTCTACAAAACATAAGAAAAATCAGCTGTGTGTGGTGTCACCTGCCTGTAGTCCCAGATACTCAGGAGGCTGAGGTGGGAGGATCACGTGAGCCAGAGGTTAAGTCTGCAGTGAGCCACGATTATACCACTGCTCTGCAGCCTGGGCAACAAAGCAGGACCTTGTCTCACAAAAAAAAAAAAAAAAGAAAAGAAAATTAATTATTGTAATGGGCTGTAGCTCACAGAATAAATTGGTATCCACTAGTCTATACAAAATAAGTAATTGGGTATCAATGAGGGGAGGGCCAGGTCTGTCTTATTAATTCTAATGTAGAAGGAATTTTGGGAACAGGAAATCGCTATTGCAGAAACCACAGTGGTAACGGGTGCAGATTACAACCCTCAGTGGGGCAGGCGTGGTGGCTCACATCTATAATCCCAACACTGGGAGGCCAAGGCAGGCAGGTCACTTGAGGCCAGGAGTTCGAGACCAGCCTGGCCAACATGGAGAAACCCCGTCTCTACTAAAAATACAAAAATTAGCCGGGACTGGTAGCGCATGTCTGTAATCCCAGCTACTCGGGAGGCTGAGGTGGGAGAATCGCTTAAACCAGGAGGCGGAGGTTGCAGTGAGCTGAGATTGTGCCACCGCCCTCCAGCGTGGGCGACAGAACTGTCTCAAAAAAAAAAAGAACCCTCAGTTGACATGAAGCGAGTGGTGAGGTGTGGTGTGAAGCAGGTGTCTGCTGAGTCTTGAGAAACCTTCTCTTGAGATGTGTACTCCCTCCAAGGAGACAGTGGTCACATCACAGCAGAGCAGCGGAAGCCCCCCTAACCCAGCAGTCACTGCCGGGAGCGAGCCACACAGGCAACAGCGACCTGGTGACGTCACTGAGAGCACAGTGTCACCTCTGTTTCTCTTGCCCAACTGCATGACCTGAATGTAATCCCGAGGAGACATCAGACACAGACCCAGACCGAGGGGCCTTCTGCGAAGTGACTGCCAGCGCTCACCCAGTGTTATGTAAGATGTTATTTGGGGAACCGGGTATACACACCGTCCTATTTTTGGAACTTTTTGGAAGTCTGAAATTATTTTGAAATGAGAAAAAATATGCTTTGTATGAAACTGTAGTGGAATAGATTGAGTCAATTCTCATTTCGAAAATAACTTCAAAGAGTTTCCAATAGGGACGATGCCGGCATGAATGGTTTCAGCAGGTCACAGGCTGAGAAGCCCGAGTCCCAAAATAGCGCCCTTGTGTGGACAGCCGGACTCCTTACAAACGCGCAGTAGCTTCCCGACGCTGCCTCTGATTTTCTGGGTCTGGCTGCTGAATGCGCTGTGCTTAAGAATCCAGACACCCTGTTGTTCCTGCCAGAGCTTCTCACAAGATATTTCGGGTAGTTCATCATCTGTCGTGTGCAGAATGCATTTTACTTCTCATACACGCTTGTCATGATAAGCTGGCCACATTATTAAAAGGCTCCCAAAGACAATTTCCAGAACGTTTTCCAAGCGTTCCCCTTGGGATGAGGTAAACCAGAGGCGGCGTGGTCCCAGGCCCGCCCCGGTGTTGCTTCCCAGGAGGGGAGGTCTGACCTGGAGGCCTGGAGCCCCCCAGGGTCGGGTCTGCAGCCCTAGAGCTGATGTGCGGGGTCTCGTGTGCACAGGCCTTGTACCGGAATTCAGCGCTGGCCCTGTTCCACCCAGGCCTCAGGAGCAAGGCAAACCGCCTTCTTCCTGAAGCTTCCTGTGTCGATTCCTCTGGCCACACTAATAGATTACTGTAAGCCCAGTGGCTTAAAGCACCGCAAGCATTACTATTCCAGAACAGAGTCTACAAGGGGCCCAAGCCAGACAGGATGGCCCACGCCTGTCATCCAGGCAGTTTGGGAGGCCAAGGTGGGAGGATCGCCTGAGGCCAGCCCTGGCAACGTAGTGAAACTCTATCTCTACCAAAAAAAATTGTTTTTAAATTACCCTGGTGTGGTGGTATGCACCTGTAGTCCCAGATACTCAGGAGGCTGAGGCAGGAGGATCGCTTGAGCCTGGGAGATAGAGGCTGCTGTGCGCTATGATGGCACCACTGCACTTAAGCCCGGGAGGCAGAGCAATACCCTCTCTCAAATTATAAATAGCTCAACAGAGGCTGGGCGCAGTGGCTCACGCCTGTAATCCCAGCACTTTGGGAGTCTGAGGCAGGCAGATCATGAGGTCAGGAGATCAAGACCAGCCTGGCCAATATGGTGAAACCCCGTCTCTATTAAAAATACAAACAGCCAAGTGTGTTGGTGGACGCCTGTAGTCCCAGCTACTCGGGAGGCTGAGGCAGGAGAATCGCTTGAACCCAGGAGGCGGAGGTTGCAGTGAGCCGAGGTTGTGCCACTGCACTCCAGCCTGGGCAACAAAACAAGACTCCGTCTCAAAAAAAAAAAAAGCCCAACAGCGATGTGTCCCCTTGGGAGGCTCTGGCGTTGAAGCACCTCAGTCAGGGCTGGGACTTGGTCCAGCCTCAAGTCGGCAGCGCGGCCCCTTCCGATCCCTCCGACCCCTGCCTGTGTGCTCCTGTCTCTCCAGCTGTGACCTCCTGCCTCCCTGTCAGGACCCTTGAAACTGCACGGGGTCCTGCTAATCCCGGACCATCCCCATTTCGGTCCCAAACAACCCGATTTGCCATGTAAGCACCATGTTCACAGGTCCCAGGGACCGGGATGCAGACATCTTCAGGGACATTGTTCTGCCCCCACACCTAGTTGTGAGGCATGTGGGTGGCTCAGGCTTGGCCTGGGGCGGCAGCAGGTCCCTCTGGTGGGAGGGGCCCCAGGCCCCCCCACCCCCGGCTCTGGACAGCCATGCACCTCGACAGGTGTCCGCGCTCAGAGGGGAGGCTGGCGGCCTACTCGTCCACTCTGAAGAGCAGGGGAGCTGGGATCATGACTGGGGGCACTGGGGTTAGTCTGTGGGGCTGCCCGCCAGACAGGGCCAGACAGCGCCCACCCCCCCTTAGCCTGCAGGGGCTGTGTGACCTTCGAGGAAGCAGAAGCGCTGTGGTGGGGGTGGCCCCTGATGGACGGACAGCAGCAGCACCACAGCACCCTTGAGGGTCACCTGCAGAGGCAGAGCCAGGTGCATAGCTGTCAGCTGGGGCAGGGACGGTAGTTTGTGCAGCTAGACCTTTGCTCCAGGAGCCACAGGCTGGGGCCAGGGTCGTGCGTCCTGAAGCCCCAGGCCTTCCTGACTGGGCAACCCCTTCCCACCATCTGCCCCCACGGCCACCTGCCTGCCACCACCCTCAACCCCCCACTAACCCTGCCAGCTCAGTTTCCAGATGTGGCCCAGATCAGGGCAGCACAGGACAGGTGCCTATGAAGTGTGGGGTTCAGTGAGGGGCTGCAGGGGCTGAGCCAGAGCCTGGGCGGGGCAGGGGTCTACCCACCTGTGGGGGCTGCGATAGAGACCAGGCAGGATGGTCCAGGTAGCGGCCCTTTGGGCAGCAGAGCCACAGACCCTCCCTGGGGTCCCAGCTCTTCTCAGGGCAGACGTGGGAAGCACCAGCCCTCATGGGCGTCCGCTGGGGTGGGGATCCTGCTTCATGGAGGCCTCTCTTTGAGGGGAGTGGCCTGGACGTGGGGCTGGTGGGGGCTGGGATTCTCTGAGGCCACCAGTGCAGATACTAGTCACTATGTCACAGGCCATCCTAAACTCAGGGCCTCACACAGCATCTTCCGGCTCCCACCCTTATGGCTCTGAGGCTGGCTGGGCTCAGCTGGGCGGTTCACACACAGGTGTGAGGAGGCTGGAGTCACTGAGCTCTGCTCTCGATGGATGGGTTCTAGCCCTTGGGTGGGCAGGGTTGGGCCCAGCGCCTCTGTTCCTGGGCTCTGTCCGCGTGACCTCTGCAGTGTGGAGGCTGCAGGGGGGCCCGGCTGTGTACATGGAGGTGGGACAGGGGCGAGAGGCCAGGCAGAAGCTGCATCCTCCTGTGACCCCATCAGAGGTCACAGGCTGCTGTCCTCCATGGGCTGGGACAACCGCGGCCCCTCGCCCACAGGGGTCCTGCACGGGCTGGGACAGCTGTGGCCCACGTTGCAGGTGGGAGTGAGAGGGGTGTTAAACACACTGGGGGGTGGGACAGGGAGGGGAGGGAAGTGCAGGGAGAGGGTAGATGTGTAGATGGTGGAGAGAGATGATGGTGGTGACGGATCATTCACAGATGACAGATAAACAGATGACAGAGGTAGAGAACAGGGAGACTGCTTGATGATAGATAAACATAGAGATGGCAGTTCACATAGACACAGATGACAGGTCGCACAGATAGATGATGGGCGGATGGACAGAGGGGGATGGTGAGTGAGAGGGAGGGAGGGGGCACAGGCAGGGCCCCCAGGAAAGGCAAGCCCCGTCTAAGGCTGCGTCCGCCTTTCCTGACTCACGTCCACACCTCCCTCTCTGTGAGGCTGTGGGGTTTCTCCAGCCTGACTCTGCAGAGTGCGGTCTCGTGCCTGCCTCTGGCACAGACAGGCCTGTGGTTCGTTCCCGCAACAGCCCCCATGAGATGGGTGACTCAGCCTCAGTCTCCCCATCTGTTAAAGACATATGGTATCAGCCCGCCTGGGCACTGAGGACTGGAGTGGCCTCTGGTATGGGCGGAGGATTACCTAGGTGCCGAGGCAAGAGACTGAAGGCACAAACTGTTTCAGTATAATAAAGAAAATAGAATAAAAATAGTCATAATACAAATTAGATATAGAGATGATCATGGACAATTATCAATCATTATAAACATTATTAATCATTCGCTTTTAATATTACTCTTTGTTGCATTACTGATATAACCTAGGATTAAGCGGCGGGTATAGGGTCAGGTGCTGAAGGGACATGGTGAGAAGTGACCTAGAAGGCAAGAGGTGAGCCCTCTGTCACGCCCGCATAAGGGCCGCTTGAGGGCACCTTGGTCAAGCAGTAACGCCAGTGTCTGGGAAGGCCCCCGTTACTTAGCAGACCGCAAAAGGGAGTCTCCTTTCCTTGCAGGAGTCAGGGAACACTCTGCTCCACCAGCTTCTTGTGGAAGGCTGGATATGATCCAGGCCTGCCCGCAGTCATCCGGAGGCCTAGACCCCTCCCTGTGGCGCTGTGCTTCAACGGTCACGCTCCTTGTCCACTTTCATGTTCCTCCCATACTCCTGGTTCCTCTTTGAAGTTCTTAGAAGATAGCAGAAGAAATAGTGAAAGTCTTAAAGTCTTTGATCTTTCTTATAAGCGCATAGAAGAAAACGCTGACGTATGCTGCCTTCTCTCTCTGCTTCGGCTGCCTAAGAGGGAAGGGCCGCCGTCCCACGATCACGTGACTTGCTTCACTTTGTCAATCACTTAGAAGATTCACCCTCCTTACCCTGCCCCCTCGTCTTGTATGCATTAAATATCAGCGTGCCCAGCCGTTCGGGGCCACTGGCGGTCTCCGTATCTTGGTGGTAGTGGTTCCCCGGGCCCAGCTGCTTTCTCTTCATCTCTTTGTCTTGTGTCTTTATTTATTACAATCTCTCATCTCTGCACACGGGGAGAACACCCGCTAAGCCTCACAGGGCTGGACCCTACACTCTGGGCAGAGGGGGCCTCTTGGGTTCAGCCCATGCAGCCAAGCAGGAGGAGCTGCTGGATTCTTATTTAAACATGAGAGAAACAGCCTTCAGAACGAGGACGTGCATGCACAGGGCTCACATAAATGGCAGGTTCTGCGTGTGACCACACCCACCATCTGCCCCTCTGTGGCTGGCTCCTGTCACTTAGCACAGCGTGTTCAAGCTTCACCTGTGTCGTGCTGTGTTCATGGCTGAGTCGCACTCTGTGGTGTGTACAGACCATACTTGGCTTATCCACCCATCAGCTGGTGGACATTTGGGCTGTTTGCATTTAGGACTGTCCTGAGTAACGCTGGCTGGGAAAGACGGCTCATGCCTATAATCCCAGCACTTTGAGAGGCTGAGGCAGGTGGATCACCTGAAGCCAGGAGCTCAAGACCGGCCTGGGCAACATAGCAAGACTCTGTCTCTACAAGTAAAACCCCCACAAAATTTAGCCGGGCAAAGTGCCACACACCTGTATTCCTAGCTACTCAGAAGGCTCAGGAGGGAGGATTGACTTGAGCCCAAGAGTTTGAGGCTTCAGTGAGCTATGATTGCACCACTGTACTCCAGCCTGGGTGACAGAGCAAGACCTTATCTCGAAAAAAATAAATAATAAGGCCAGGCGCAGTGGCTCACCCCTGTAATCCCAGAATTTGGGGAGGCTGAGGTGAGTGGATCATAAGGTCAAGAGTTCAAGACCAGCCTGACCAACATGGTGAAACCCCCATCTCTATTAAAAACACACAAATTAGCCGTGCGTCGTGGCAGGCACCTGTAATCCCAGCTACTCAGGAGGCTGAGGCAAGAGAATCACTGGAACCCGGGAGGCGGAGCTTGCAGTGAGCCAAGATTGTGCCACTGCACTCCAGCCTGGGCGACGGAGCAAGACTCTGTCTCAAAAAAAAAAAAAAGAAAAAGAAAAAAGAAAGAAGGCTGGGCGCAGTGGCTCACGCCTGTCATCCCAGCACTTTGGGAGGCCGAGGTGGGCGGATCACAAGGTCAGGAGATGGAGACCATCCTGGTGAACACAGTGAAACCCCATCTCTACTAAAAATATAAAAAATTAGCCGGGCGTGGTGGCGGGCACCTGTAGTCCCAGCTACTCGGGAGGCTGAGGCAGGAGAATGGCGTGAACCTGGGAGGCAGAGCTTGCAGTGAGCCAAAATCACGCAATTGCACTCCAGCCTGGGCAACAGAGCGAGACTCCGTCTCAAAAAAAAAAAAAAACGGGGAAGATGCTGCTGAGAACACTTGTGTCCGAGTGCCTGTGGACGTGTTTTCTGCAGTCCTCGGGCGCATACTGGGGAGTGGGTTTCCTGGGTCCCACGGCAGCTCCATGCCAGCCTGTTTTCCAGGGCGGCTGCACTGTCTTCCACCCGGCAGGGCTGTGGGAGGGTCCAGGTTCCCCCATCCTCACCGGTGCTCCTCTTTGTAAATCCTAGCCTCCCCCCACCACCCCAGGTCTTCACTGCATCCTGGTGTGGAGCATCTCATTGTGGTTTTGATTGGTGTTTCCCTGACAACTAATGGTGCTGAACATTTCCCGTGCCTGTCGGCGGCTGCATGTCTTCCTTGGGGAAGCATGTATTCAGATTCTTTGCCCTTTTTTCAATTGGTTCACTTGCCTTTTTATTATTGAGTTGTATGAGTTCTTTATAAGTAACTGTTTCTTGAGGTTGCACCAATTTGGGTGTGAACTTTACTGCCTGATGGTCACTGCTGAAAGGGGTCAGGGCTGGGGGAGGAGAGCACCTCCTGGGGTCCTGTGTCGAGTCTGGGCCTCCTCCCCATGCCAAGTGTGTGATTCCGGCCCCAGAGGATCCTGCTGGTCCCAGGCTTCAAGAGATCACCTGGGAACGCCTGGGCTGTGACTGGAGCGGTCAGGCCAACCCCAGCTGTCCAGTGGGGGAGGGGAGGATGAGGGATGCCAGGACCCCTCCCCAGGTGCAGTGCCCAGCTCCATACTTGCCACCAGCCCCTCGGTTATGGGGACAGCTCTCCACGACCCCTTTCTCCATGCCAGCCCCCATCTCTGTTTGGAAAACTAAGCAAAAGATAATGTTCAAATGCCCCAAAACCCAATAAGGCAACCTGTGCACCCACCGTCCCTGGCCTGTCATCTCGAGGAGGCCCCTGCAGACTCCCTGCCCCCGAAGGGGTTTCCGGGTCTAGCCCCACTCCCAGAAAGTGGTGCCAAGACCACCTCTCGTCCTGGGTGGTGTTTCCCTGTCCCCTGCATTTCAGGGCACAGCGGCTGTTTCTGGGGAATCCCTGTGTCTCCTTTAAGCCCTTCCTGAGCAGAGCTCCTTAGGATCCATGCGCTGCTGAGCTCCTACTCCAGGTGCCTGAGGGGTGGCGGGGCCCCCACAGCAGGCAGAAGGCCCAGGAGGGTCTGCACAAGGCCAAAGGCACAGACACAGAGGACAGGGTGGAGGCTGCAGCCAGTGGGCTACCCAGAAGGGGGCCGGCCACATGGGGGCCCAACATCACGACCCCCATCCCCACAAATGAGGCAGGCAGAGCCAGGAGCAGCCCACCCCCATGCTGAGCCTGGACGTGGAAGACCCCTCCTTGGCCTGCAGGGTGGCCTACTGGCTCTCGACCGACCGTCGTGTGAGGCGCTGTCCAAGCACAGATAATTGGACTGAATTAGCCCCGGCCCCTGCGCGGGGCGGAGAGGGAAGTGAACCTCACCACCCTCCCCTCCCCTGTGGCAGCTACTGGATTGAGCAACTGCTTGGCTGAGTGTTGGGCAAGATGGTCACAGAGAGGGCCCAGCCCAGCCTCAGTCCATTTGCCCCTTCCCTGGGGACAGCCCCCCTCTACCTGGGAGGAGCTAGCTTCCAACCAAAGTCATCTGCCGGCCTACTGTGTGCAGGCCCCATGCTCAGGAGACGCTGAAGGAGCTCAGCCCTGCTCTCAGGAGCTCCCTGCCCGGGGCCTGCCGCGCGGCCGAGTGGTCACAGGAGGCAGGTGCCTCTAGCTCTGGACTAGGAAGACGCTTGAGGAATGAGTGTCAGGGTCCCTGGTGCAGCCGTGCAGGTCAGTGACAATGGGTAGGAGGCTCAGCAGAGCTTGTGGGCCACTGGGCATGAGCAGGAGCAGGCAGGCCACCTGTCCAGGCCTCTCGCCAGCTGCTGCTGGCTGGAACAGCCTTTGACCAGCACTGGTCTGGGTCTGGCCCGCCCTGAGCTATGCTGTTACCTTCTGGATTCTTCCTGAGTCCTGGGCTCCCCCCTGGCCCCTCCCAACCCTGACCACAGCCACTGGGGGCAGCTGGATCTCAGGACAGCTGTGCTCTCGGGGGTCCAGGCAGGTACTTGTGGACCTCGGCCAGGCAGCCTCCTCTTTTGAAGAATCCCCCTCAGCCCCGACATCTCTTAGATCATGTGGCTCACCACCTCCATGTTATCCTCATGCCTTCCCGTCCCCCGAGTGATGCCACAGTTCCCTTAGCAGGATGGAAGGACAGAGAAGGCAAGACACCCGCCTGCTGAAACCTCCCACGGAGGAGGACCTGGAACAGCAGGCCATCGATGGTCTTGGCTCATACTGGAAGCTCTGGCCTGTTGGGCACCTGCTCCCCTGAGGCCTCCCTGCCGCTATTTCTATTCCTCGTACGATGGCCTCCCCCTCTTTGGGGACCTTGAGTAAAGGCTCTGGGCTCTGTTAGGGTGTGTCGCTTTGTTATATCGTTTTATGTGTATTCCAGTCCTGAGGCGTGTGGCCTCCAGCAAGGGATTGAACCTCCCTGTGCCTCAGTCTTCCCAACTGAAAATAGGGCTTCAATAAGAAAATACATGTCAAGGCCGGGCACAGTGGCTCACACCTGGAATCCCAGCACTTTGGGAGGCCGAGGCGGGCGGATCACAAGGTCAGGAGATCAACACCATCCTGACTAACACGGTGAAACCCCGTCTCTACTAAAAATACAAAAAATTAGCTGGGCGTGGCGGCAGGCACCTGTAGTCCCAGCTACTTGGGAGGCTGAGGCAGGAGAATGGCGTGAACCCGGGAGGCGGAGCTTGCAGTGAGCCAAGATCACGCCACTGCACTCCAGCCTGGGCGACAGAGACTGGGCAACGGACTCCCTCTAAAAAAAAAAAAAAAAAGAAAGAAAGAAAGAAAATACATCTCAAGCCAGGCATGGTGGCTCAGGCCTGTAATCCCAGCACTTTCAGAGGCTAAGGCAGGCAGATCATGTGAGTCAGGAGTTCGAGACCAGCCTGAGCAACATGGGGAAACCCCGTCTCTACCAAAAAATAAAAGAATTAGCTGGGCATGGTGGCACCCATTTGTGGTCCCAGCTACTCAGGAGGCTGAGACAGGAGAATCACCTGACCCCAGGAAGCAGAGGTTGCAGTGAGCTGAGATCGTGCCACTGCACTCCAGCCTGGGCGATAGACCAAGACCTGTCTCTAAAAAAGAAAAAAAAGGAAAATACAAGTCAGGCTATTTCTCCTAATACCTAGTGCAGAGCTGCTGCTGTTATTAACATTCATCTGTCTTTATTAGGTGACATTCTCCAAGCTCATGCTGTGTGGTGGATTCCAAGCCTGGCACAGGGACCCAGAGATGGAAATACCACCTATCCCCACCCCAAAGGCTCCCATCTGAGGGAGGAGAAAGACCTGTGTGAATGGTTACAGGGAAAGGGCATGTGATGCCACAGGGCGCATGATCCCAGAGACGCAGACCAAAACAGGCTGCTGTGTTCTTTTTTTTTTTTTTTTTTTTTGAGACGGAGTCTCGCTGTGTCGCCCAGGCTGGAGTGCAGTGGCGCGATCTCGGCTCACTGCAAGCTCCGCCTCCCGGGTTCACGCCATTCTCCCGCCTCAGCCTCCGAGTAGCTGGGACTACAGGCGCCCGCCACCACGCCCGGCTAGTTTTTTGTATTTTTAGTAGAGACGGGGTTTCACCATGTTAGCCAGGATGGTCTCGATCTCCTGACCTCGTGATCCACCCGCCTCGGCCTCCCAAAGTGCTGGGATTACAGGCTTGAGCCACCGCGCCCGGCCCAGGCTGCTGTGTTCTGCTTCAGGTGGACAGAGCTTAAGCAGCTCCGTCATTCCACGTCAGCTGGAGCAGGGAGACAGGTGTCTTTGGTGGCACTCTGGTCAGTGCGGCCTCAGTGGAGACCGTTCCACATCCCATACCATTGCCCTAGGGATGCCACTTTGAGTGCAAATCCACACGAAACTCTCACAAAGATGAGGCTGTGGGCCGGGCGCGGTGGCTCAAGCCTGTAATCCCAGCACTTTGGGAGGCCGAGACGGGCGGATCACGAGGTCAGGAGATCGAGACCATCTTGGCTAACACGGTGAAACCCCGTCTCTACTAAAAATATAAAAAATTAGCCGGGCAAGGTGGCGGGTGCCTGTAGTCCCAGCTACTCGGGAGGCTGAGGCAGGAGAATGGCGTAAACCCAGGAGGCGGAGCTTGCAGTGAGCTGAGATCCCGCCAGTGCGCTCCAGCCTGGGTGACAGAGCGAGACTCCGTCTCAAAAAATAAAAAAATAAAAAAATAAAAAAAGATGAGGCTGTGTAGACTGTGATTCTGATGCATTCAGAACGCCCTGAATGCTTCTACGCCAGTGACTGGGTGAACAAGTCATGGTCCAGTTGAACCTTTTTTGAGTTTTTTTTTTTTTTTTTTAGACAGAGTTTCACTCTTGTTGCCCAGGCTGGAGTGCAATGGCACAATCTCAGCTCGCTGCAACCTCCACCTCCCAGGTTCATGCGATTCTCCTGCCTCAGCCTCAGCTGGGATTACAGGCATGCGCCACCACGTTCAGCTAATTTCTTCGTATTTAGTAGAGACGAGGTTTCGCCATGTTGGTCAGGCTGGCCTTGAACTCCTGACCTCAGGTGATCCACCCGCCTCGACCTCCCAAAGTGCTAGGATTATAGGCATGAGCCACCACACCCAGCCGAACTTTTGAGTAGAATACAACCATTCAAAAAGAAAGAGTCTGGGCACAGTGCTCACGCCTGTAATCCCAGGACTTTGGGAGGCTGAGACAGGAGGATCACTTGAACCCAGGACTTCAAGACCAGCCTGGCAACATAGGAAGATCCCCATCTCTACCAAAAAAAAAAAAAAAATTCTTTTTTTTAGAGACAAGGTCTCCCCTCTCTTCCCCAGGCTGGAGTGCAGTGACACCATCATAGCTCACTGCAGCCTCAGCTTCTGGGCTCAAGTGATCCTCCTGCCTCCGTCTCCTGAGTAACTGGGACTCCAGGCCCCCACCGTCACACCTGGCTAAATTTTGTATTTGTAGAGATGGGGTCTTGCCATGTTGCCCAGGTTGGTCTCAAACTGCTGAGCTCAAGCGATCCACCGGCCCTGGCCTCCCAAAGTGCTGAGATTACAGCCCTTAGCCAAAACCTTGTCTCCATAAATGATTAAATAAATGAAAGGCCACAGGCCTCAGACCGTTCATTCTGGAAGGTGCTGAGGAATTGTTTGTTAATAGTGGTTGCCTGGAAGGCAGCGGGGGGAGGCTTTCCTTTTTCAGTCTGGTATGTTCCAGTTTGTTTTCAGCCGGGCGTACTGCACTAACAGTATAAGAAGAAAATGGAAAGAATTTGAAAAGACGCTGGGGTGTGCAGAGGAAGGGCACCCAAGTCTGGGGAAGGCGACATCAAAACCAGGCTTTTTGTTACCTGTCAGCCCCCATGTGAAGTCCCGGCCGAGCCCCTCAGCCAGCCTGAGTGGGAGGAGTGCTCAGAGGGTCCCCTCTGTGGGTGGTGGGCAGCTGGGTGGGTCTCAGGGGGAGGCTCCCTCTGGGGCCTCTGCGGCCTCAGTGCCCTGGGATGCTGGCCTTTGTCACTTGCTGGCCGCCCCTCCCAGGCAGGGATGGTGTGAGCGCCCTGGTCCCTAGCGCAGAACACACACGCCTGCCTTGCATGAGCACCCCCGTGCCCATGGTCTTGGGGGGCTCGGCAGGTGCCCTCTGCACCCCCCACAGTAGGTGTGCAGGTTCCGTCCCAGCGCGCGTGGCGGCACAAGGGTCCCATCCAGTCCGGCCAGGTTTTGGGGCGGCCTCTCGCCCAGGCAGGTGGGATGCTGCGCGCGGATGAGGGGCGGGCAGCGGGCTACTTCCCGGTGGGTCCCTGGGGCGCGCGGGCTGGGGGCGCCGGAGCGGCCGAGGGAGGAGGCCACACGCTCGCCTGCACCGCTGGGGGCCGCCCGCGGGCCTTGCCGGCCAGAGCGCAGCGTGCGCCCCGGGCCCCG
Organism: Papio anubis; assembly: GCF_008728515.1. Taxonomy (NCBI): domain Eukaryota; kingdom Metazoa; phylum Chordata; class Mammalia; order Primates; family Cercopithecidae; genus Papio; species Papio anubis. Next base: position 148,118,620 of record NC_044979.1, read on the forward strand.
CGCCGGCACTCGCTCAGCGACCGCGGCGGAGACACGAGCGGCGGCGGCGGAGCCCGGAGGGCGGCGGGAATGCGGAACCGGCGCGCGGGCTGAGGCCGCCCGGCATGGCGCAGGGGCGGCGGCGGCGGGCGGCCTGCGCGGGGCCCTAGCGAGCCGGCGGACGCTCCCGGCCCCGGCCCCGGCATCGGCATCGCGGGCGCATCGCGGCCATGGCCAAGGAGCGGCGCAGGGCGGTCCTGGAGCTGCTGCAGCGGCCGGGGAACGCGCGCTGCGCGGACTGCGGCGCCCCGGGTAGGTGTGGGCCGGGTGGGCGCGGGGCCGGGTGGGTCCCGGGTGGGCGCGGGGTGCCGAGTGGGTCCTGGGTGGGCCCCAGGGACCGGGCGGGGGACCGCGGACGCCGCGGGGGTGGCGGTGCTGAACACCGGGCCGGCGCTCGGATGGGGCCCGGGCCCGGCTGCACCTGCGGGACCCGGACGTCTCCCCGGGCCGGGTGGAGTGGGAGGCGCCCCCAGGACCCCCGGAAACCCCCCTGCCGCCGCCTCCCCTCCCCCTCCGGGCTGCGTGTCTGACGGTCACCGCGGACCGCCCGCCGCGTTGCGAAAGCTCGGGCTCCGCACAGAAAGAGGAAATCGGGGCTGGCTGCAGGGAGGGAATGGGCCGCCGGCTGGAGGGCTCTGCTGGACTGTGGGGTCCCCCGGCTCCGGGGCCACCTCGCGGTGACGTCATGTCGCACTCCCTCCCCGCACCGGGGGTCCCTGGGTGTGAGCGGCGCCCCTCCCCCGGCTCCCTGCACCTGGCTGCTCCGGGGCGGGCGCCAGGACAGGTGAGGCCTGGAAGAGGTGGGGCCGGACGCAGGTCCTCGTCCACCTGCCGCCCGCCCGTTCGTTCTCCCAGCCGGGCATCCCTGACTCGGTTCCTAAGTCTGTGGGATTTCAAGGCACAGGAGTCCAAAGGCGCGGAGTCCCTCCCTTCCAGGCCACTGGTACTGCCATTGGCTGTGAACGGGGCCCAGTGCCCAGACCAGCCCTGCCCTGCTTCGGAGCTGTCAGCCCCAGGCCGGCTGCGCTGTGGGGAGAGGGCCCTGCCAGGGCAGTCCTGCCACCCCAGGCACACCAGGAATCTGGGGGCCAATAGCCTGAGCCCCTTGGGACAAACCTAAACTCACCAAGGATGGCTGAGGTCCCCAGGGAGAGAGCGGGGGAAGACCCTGCATTTGCCCCCAAGGCCCTGGTTCAGCATGCAGTCTCTGGACACCCCGGAAATAGGATCTGATTCCCTCTGGGATGGAGGGGTCTCTGCCGGCCCCAGGTCGTAGTGGCTGCTGTCCAGCCACAGCTTGGCCCGAGAGTCCACACCAGGAGCTGGGGTGTCCCAGAGGGGAGATAGTGACAGGCTTTTCTGGAAAGACAGGCAGGACCCACGGCCTTTCCGTGGTCTCCTGAGGCAGGGCGGCTGCAGGGCCAGTGCAATGGTGTGGTGGGGGCGGCCCCCTGGGCTGGCTCGCAGGAGAATCTCTTACCCCAGATCTTTATTTCCTCCTGTTCAGGAATGCTCCCCTGGAGAGTCAGTGGGAAAGGGCCTGGCCTGGGGTTACTGTGGCCCACGGGGAGGGGAGCTGGGCTTGTCTCTGAACCTCTGATCCGTGGCCACACAGCCTGGGAGCAGCTTCTCTGGACTCAGAGCCCCTCTCCAGCTGCCCTCTGGGCCTCCCAGCCTGGCAGGAGGAAGAAAGAGGGCACTTCCCTGGCCTGCTGGGCCCTTCAGTGGCCCTCCCCTCCCAGTGGGTGCAGGTGTGCCTGGCCCACCACAGAGCTGTTCTCGGCCCTCCCCCTGCCCGGTGCTGCTGGGCACAGGGCCGCACCTGTGCTTTCTCAGAATTGGTCCATGACCTCAGTGACTCGCCTCCTCTGTCGGGTAGCGCCATGGAGCGGGGATGCTGTGAGGGGTTGTTCTCATTTCACAGCCAGGGAGACTGATGCCTTGCAAACTGGAGCTGGGGATATGGGTCACACCCGGCCGCTGTGCTTGTCCCCGCTCCCCAGGGCTGTGGCCACAGGGTGGAACAGGAGGTGTCAGGAGACGGGGGGCTGCCCAGCCCCCCATGACCCCATGGCACACCCTCGAGGGCGCTATGCTGCTTTGCTGATGCGGCTGCTCTGGGATCTCCTGTTCCTGCTGTGGCCCAGCTGGGTGACAAGGAGCCACTCCAGTATTGATGGGGACTGGGGTGACCAGCACGTTCTGCTTTCCTCAGAACACTGTCCTGTGCACTGGCTCTTGGCTGGTGCAGACCCGGACAGCAGGACATCAGACAGTCCCAGGCCACCTCTGAACGCCAGGCCTGTGGGTGCTGGGGTGGACTTGAGCAGGCCCCACCTACTGGCCGTGTGAGGGAAGCCACATGGTCTGGGGGTCTCTGAGGCCTCCACAGAAGCTCCTTCCAAACTCTCATGATCTGTCCCACTAGTGGGTTCCCCTGACCTTGAACAGGTCCTCACCCAGCGGCCACCCAGAGAGCCTCTCCTCACAGGCCTGGCAGGTGGGCGAGTTGGGGCGTGCTTGGACCCACTGTCCTGCAAGACCTGGGTGGGGGTCTCCATCCTGGGTGGGGCTTGGGGGAGGGAGGAGGTGCCTCTGTGCATCCTTGGCGCTGCCTGCCTAATTGCAACAGAGGACAGGAATCAGGCGCAGTGGCTCACGCCTGTAATCCCAACACTTTGGGAGGCTGAGGCGGGAGGATCGCTTGAGGCCAGGAGTTGGAAGCTGCAGTGATACACTCCATCCTAGGCCAGAGTGAGACCCTGTCTCAAAAAAAAAAGAAAAACAGACATATTCTCCTTTTTGAGTCTCAGCCCGTCTGATGCCCTGGGGGGACTGGGGTGTCTGAGCTCTTTTTTCTTTTTTATTTTGTGATAAGGTCCCGCTGTGTCACCCAGGCTGGAGTACAGTGGCTCAATCTCAACTCACTGCAGCCTCTGCCTCTGGGACTCAAGCAGTCCTCGCACCTCAGCCTCTCGAGTAGCTAGGATTACGGGTCCATGCCACCATGCCCGCTAATTTTTTTTTTTTTTTTTAAGAGAATCTCTTGATGTCACCTAAGCTGCAGTGCAGTGGCGTGATCTTTGCTCACTGCAACCTCCAACTCCCGGTTCAAGCGATTCTCATTCTCCTGCCTCAGTCTCCCAAGTCGCTGGGATTTCAGGCGTGCACCACCACCCCTGGCTAATTTTTGTGTTTTTAGTAGAGATGGGGTTTCATCATATTGGCCAGGTTGGTCTCGAACTCCTAACCTCAAGTGATCCACCTGCCTCGGACTCCCAAAGTGCTGGGATTCCAGGTGTGTGAGCCACTGCTCCCAGCCTAATTTTTTGTTTGTTTGTTTGTTTGTTTTTTTGGTAGAGATAGGGTTTTGCCATGTTGGCCAGGCTGGTCTCGAACTCCTGGCCTCAAGCAGTCCTCCTGCCTCGGCCTCCTAAAATGCTGGAATTACAGGCATGAGCCACCGCGCCTGGCCTGTGTCTGGGCTCTTTAACTGGGTTGGAGAGCAGGTGGTGACTGGTACTTCGTGTCACCTGGGTGTCTGAGGCACCTGGAGCACCAGATGGGCCCGACAATCCCAGGGGCACCCTGGGCCCTCGGTTCTGGAGGCCTGGCTCTGAGAGGAATTCTGTTTCTAAGAAGCAGGAAGATGGCTGGGACCCTCTTGTGGAGGCCCTGGTGGTTTAGGTATTGCTCCTTCATTCCACATCTGAGGTCCCAGCCAGATCCAGGCTCCGGGGTGGCCCCAGCCCCAGGGATAATGGGGCATGAGTGACCCTGGAGGCCAGTCCTTGAGACTCCGTGGAACCCGAGCCTGTGCTTGCAAGGCCGATGGGGCAGACTCACAGCTCAGCCTCCTCATTCAACCCAGGAAGGCTTCAGGGCCGAGGTGACATTTCAGAAATTGCTGGTAGCAATTCCCTTGGTGGGGAGGAGTTTCAGGAATTTGGCCTGGCATGGGTGAGGGTGGGAAGAAGGCTGCTGAATGTGGGCGGGGGCTGGGCAGACTCCCTTCACTCCCCAGGGCAGCAGCCAAACTAGGTTGGATTTTTTTTTTTTTGAGATGGAGTCTCGGCTTCCTGCTGCCCATGGGCCAAGTGCCCATCCTCAGCTCACTGCAAGCTCCACTTCCTGGGTTCACACCATTCTCCGGCCTCAGCCTCCCGAGTAGCTGGGACTATAGGCACCCACCACCACGCCTGGCTAATTTTTTATAGTTTTAGTAGAGACGGGGTTTCACCGTGTTAGCCAGGATGGTCTCGATCTTCTGACCTCGTGATCCTCCTGCCTCAGCCTCCCAGAGTGCTGGGATTACAGGCATGAGCCACTGCGACCGGCCGGATTTTTAAAAAAATAATAATTTACCTTCTCATCGTTTTGAGTGCACAGTTCAGGGGCCTTGAGCACATTCACCTCACCGTGCCACTGCCAGCACCGTCATCTCCAGAACCTCCTCATCTTCCCAAACTAAAGCTCTGTCCCCATTCAACAACGGCTCCAGATTTCCTCTCCACAGTCTGGGGCACCCACCCTTCTACTTTCTTTTTTCTTTTTTTGTTTTCTTGAGACAGAGTCTTGCTCTGTTCCCCAGGCTGGAATGAAGTGGGGCGATCTCAGCTCACTGCCACCTCTGCCTCCTGGGTTCAAGCAATTCTGCTGCCTCAGTCCCCCAAGTAGCTGGGATTACAGGCACAGGCCCCCACGCTCAGCTAATTTTTGTATTTTCAGTAGAGACAGGGTTTCGCCGTGTTGGCCAGGCTGGTCTTGAACTCCTGACCTCAGATGATCTTCCCACCTTGGCCTCCCAAACGGCTGCGATGACAGGCGTGAGCCACCGTGCCCAGCCTCTACTTTCTGTCTCTATGAATCTTATGACTCCAGGGACCTCGTAGGAGTGAAACAGTGTGGTATTCATTCTTTTGTGACCAGCCAGTTTCACTCAGCCTAATGTCTCCAGGTTCACGGATGCTGTGGCGAGTGCTGAGATTTCTTGCGTGTGAAGACAGGATCATATCCTGTGTGGAGGAACACATTGCATGTGCCCGTTTGTGGCAGACACTGGACTGCTACCACCTCTGGGCCGTTGTGCATCGTGCTGTGTGAGCGTGAGGGCGTAGACGTCTCTTAGAGAGCCTGCTTCAGGTTGTTTTGGTCTGTACCCAGGACGGGAGGTGCTGGGTCCTTTGGCAATTCTGTGTTTAACTGGTTGAGGAACTGCTAGACAGGTCTCCCCTACCTGGTTTTACACTCAAGCCACAGGCCAGCAGGTCACATGTGCCCACCCTCCTGCCTGCCTGCCCTGCGGCCGGGTGTGGAGGGCTGGTACGGGCGATGAGCTGGTGCTCAGGGCCGGGAGGAGCTGGAGGCCTTTCCTTCTGCCCTGTGCTTGGTGCCCAGGCCCTGGCCAGGCTCCCCCTGACTTCAGCCTAGACCAGCCCCCGTCTCCAGATGCACCAGAGCTGTGGTGTGGGCCAAGGTTACCTCTTTGTGGACTCCTTGAGCCGCTGGGCTGGCTGTGACGGCAGCCAGCTTCCCCCGACGCACAGACGCTGAGTTAGACCTCCGCTCTGGACACATCTCGGGTGAGGTGTGGCGCTGCCCCTGCCCCCAGGCCCTGTGCTCCTAGGGCCACTGCCGTTTTAGACTCAGAGGCATTTGCCAAGCCTTGCTCTGTGGCAGTACCTGGCAGCCAGCCGCATTCCCCGACTGCTTCTCCCGTCACCCGTCAGGTGGCTGCATGGCCCCATTTTGCAAATGAAAGAATGAGGAAACAGGAAGGGACTTGGCGGGGTCCACGGTGGCTGAGGCGGCACGTGGTCGTGTGGCCAGAAGGTGTGTGCTCACGCGCCCCCGGAAGGCAGAAGCCCACAAGGGCTGAACTCCAGCGGCGCCCTCCCCTGGACTCCGGCGGGCAAGGCGCCGTCTCCCGCTCCATGCACGTGTACTGAGTGCCTTTCCCTGCGCTGTCACTGGGGCTCAGGGAGATGGGACCGAACCGGGCCTTTGCTCTCAGCATCTGTTGTTCCTTGGAGGAGAGACAAAGACAGATGGTGACAGCACTCGGGGACAGGGAGGGCCGAGGGTGGAGTAAGAATTGTGAGTGAGGGCCAAGAGTGGTAGCTCACGCCTGTAATCCCAGCACTGTGGGAGGCCAAGACGGGAGGATCATGAGGTCAGGAGATTGAGACCATTCTGGCCAACATGGTGAAATCCCATCTCTACTAAAAATACAAAAATTAGCCAGGTGTGGTGGTGTGCGCCTATAATCCCAGCTACTTGGGAGGTTGAGGTGGGAGAATCGCTTGAACCTGGTAGGCAGAGGTTGCAGTGAGCCAATATCATGCCACTGCACTCCAGCCTGGGCAACAGAGTGAGATTCTGTCTCAAGAAAAACAAAAGGACGTAGAATCTTGGATGCCACATAAACGCATTTTCAGGAAGGAGAACTAGGCACCTGCGGGCTGGGAGGTGGGTCAGGAGGAGCAAACTGACCCCAAGTCACTGTCCAGGTGGTGGTGGTGACAGCTTGGCCAGGGGACGAGAGGCCGGAGGGGGTCACGGCACCTGGAGATGCATTTGGAGGAGTTCTGCTAAGACCGGGGCAGAGTCCTGCAGTGGGAACTCAGCCTGGCGTGCAGGAGAAGGCCTTGGAAGTGACTGTTTTCCTCACAGAAACAGGGGGCCAGGCCAGAGGGGAGGGAAGCCGAAACTTGGGCCACCATGGAGCGCCTTCTGCAGGGCCTGTTCTGTTCGGTGGGTGTAGAAATGGGCTCCGTACTGAATGACGGAAGGAGGGGCGAGGAGCAGAGGGTATTGTACTGATGGACCTCGGATCCCAGCCAGGCAAGGGGTCAGGGTAGACATGGGGTGAGGAGGGAGGGACGGAAGTGGCTGGGTCAGGTCCTCCAGATTCAGGATAGGGGCTGGGGCTCCGGGGTTGTGAGCGGGAAAGGCCCAGCTGGAATAGAGTGGGTTCAGGGCAGGCTGTGGGGTGGCCAAGGTGTGGGGTGAGGAGCGGGTCCCTGGCAGTGCTGGATCCTCAGTGGAGGAGAGAGACGGCCCCTCCGGAAGAGGGAATGAGGTAAAGGGGCTGGCGGTGTGGGGTGTGGGGGTAGCCGTGCACCTCACACGTCAAAGGAGAAGCGAGGAGGCCAGTGTGCCCAGAGCAGGGCGGGGAGATGGAGTCAGAGGTGGCTGTGGGGCCACGCAGGGCTGGGGGACACTGGGAGGGCTGTGGTGTGACTCGGTGAGATGGGAACCATGGGAATTGTGTGAGCCGAGGAGGGTCCCAGCCCACGACGCATCGTAGGATCCAGGGCAAGTAGGGCCAGCGCAGGGGCAGGAGGTGCATGGGACACTGCTGCAGTGACCGAGGCCGGGTGGCAATGGCTAGGCCTAGGGCAGGGAGTGAGTGTGGGGAGGGTGAAAGCCTGGATCGTCTTGAAATATTTGCTGGTCAACGGGATGTCGGGGTGTGGTGGGCAGAGTAGAAATGAAGATACCCAGGCCTTTAGCCAGCACCTCACTCGCTGAGGAGACATGGGAGCAGTGTCCAGGGAGATGGGAGGGGCCTGCAATGTGAGGCTCTGTGAGAAGCCGCGGTGGCTGCCGAGAGGACACTAGCCCGCACGGACAGCTCTGGAGGAAAGAGGCCCGAGGTAGAGACAGGGGTCGCCAGTGTGTGAATTGTGTCTCTCTCTCTCCTTTTTTAAAAAATCGAGGTCAGGCGCGGTGGCTCACACCTGTGATCCCAGCACTTTGGGAGGCTGATGTGGGAGGATCACTTGAGCCCAGGAGTTCAAGGCCAGCCTGGCCAACATGGTGAGATCCCCATCTCTAAAACAAACAGACAAAAACTACCAAAAAATTAGCCAGATGTGGTGGTGCACACCTGTGGTCCCAGCTACTCAGGAAGCTGACGTGGGAGGATTACCTGAGCCCAGGAGGCCAAGTCTGCAGTGAACTGTGATCGCACCACTGCACTCCAGCCTGAGTGACAGAGACCCTCTCTCAAAAAAAGCAAAAATAAAAAAAACCAAACCCCAAATTGAGGTGCAATTCATACGAAAAAGTTAACCTTTTATAGGAAGTTCTTTCATAAGGATGGCGTCTTGGGGTCTCACTGTGTTGCCCAGGCTGGTCTCGAACTCCTGGGCTCCAGCCTTTCACCTCGGCCTCTCAAGGTGCTGAGATTGCAGGCGTCAGCCGCCCCGCCCAGCCTCAAGTTAATCATTTCAAAGTGAAAATTCAGTGGCATTTAGAACATTCACCATGCTGTTCAACCACCACCTCTATCGAGTTCCAAAAATAGGGTTTGACAGCGGAGAGACCAGATGGGCCGCAGAGGAGTCGGCCCTGTGCGAGGGCCCCGAAGAGTGTGGAGGGGCGCGGGGTGGGGGCCCCAGGGAGTTGGCTCCAGGTCAGGATGGGTCCAGGGAGGACTGGGGATGGCCTTCACCGTGGGATTCCTGCTATGGGGCTGGAGCAGCAGGAGGGAGAGAGGGCGGGAAGACAGAGGGCAGGGCAGAGCCTGGGGAGGTCCTGGCGGGATTCTGAAAGTGGACTGTGTCCGGGTGCTGCTAGGAGGGATCCAGGAGAGGGGCACGTGCCCCTGAACCAAGTTGGATCTGGGGCCATTGGATCTGGGTCGTGGGAGGGCCTGTTCCTAGCACCAATGGGCCCCATCCTCACAGTGAAATGTGACCAGGGCCGACTGTGAGTGTGAGGGGGCTGGGGGCCGGGGGCCTGGGTCTCGGCGTGGGGCCAGGCGCCGCGTGCCTGGGGCCTGGGTCTCGGGGTGGGGCTGGATGCTGTGTGCCCCGGGCCTGGGTCTCGGAGTGGGGCTGGGCGCAGTGTGCCTGGGGGACAGCCACGCATGCCCCACCTCAGGTAGCTGTAAAGGGCAGTGGGCACCAGAGTCCCTCCCCCAAGGGTGCCGTCCCACCTTGGCTTCCCCTTGCTTGCCTGGCCAGAGCCAGCGTCCAACCCAGCCTTGATCGCACCAGGATCTCTGCTGTGCATCAGCCTTGGGAGGGCAAAGGTCTCTGGAGCCAGGCTTGGCTGCTGCCCTTCCCCCTGCCCATGCCCCAGCCTGGGCCTTGGCTTGGGGGACACGCCTACCCCACCTGGCTCAGCCCAAGGAAGTGGCTCACCTGCCCAGGTGCCCCAGACCAGCTCCGGAAATGGTGAGCGGCTGAGTCACCTGGGGCAGCCTGGGAGCCGGCAGGGCACAGCCGGGCTGGGAGGAGGGAGGGAAAGAGGCTGGCGGCTGTGGGCAGAGTCTCCGAGGAGGAGGCAGCTCCTGGAGATGGTGCTGGCAGCCTGGATGTTTGTGGGGGCTGGAGCCTTGGGCCTGCCCCCTCCCCACCTGGCACTCGGGGCCTCCATCTCCACCACCACATCAGCCATGCTGCAGCCACCCTTGGGCCCAGTGTGCACCTGCTGGCCTTGTGCCTGTCCTGGGGAGAACACAGGCCGTGGATGCCGACTCCAGGCATTTTGGAAGAAAATTCCACAGCCCTGGGAACCCAGAAGTGGTCCTGGGCAGAAACAGGGCCGGCCCCACAGTTCCATGCCCCGAGTGGAGGGCAGCTGGAGTGGAGCCAGGCTTAGGGAGAGGCCCTCCTGCGTGGGCCTGTGGGGGCCCTGCTGCTGGAGTGTCAGACCAGCTCCCTTTCCACCCTGGAGGGTCCCTGAGAGTGGGCACCCTGCCCCTTTTCGCTCCAATGGGCTGTGGGCATTTGCAGATGCAGGCAGGCCTGGCCATGCCCAGCAGCCTGAGGAGGAGGCCTGGCCATGCCCAGCAGCCTGAGGAGGAGGCCTGCCCAGCCCAACCTCGGCCACTTGGAAAACAGAAGAGTCAGCCCGTCCCTTCTGCCTCGGGGACCAGCCAGCCTTTTTCCTTGCTGGAAGCTGGGGGGGCTCTAGCTCCCCGTCTCCCTGCACGCACATACACACACACACACACACACAAACACGCACACACGAGCCCACCCTGCACAGCTTCAGCATAGTCAAACCAGGAGGCCACCTTCTATTTCAGTGCCTTCAAGGGCTTGTGGGGGTCACTCTCCCAGTGACCCGAGGCCTTAAGACGTTGCCCAGAGTCACCCCCACCCCGGGCTCTTCAATCCCAGGATCTGAATCTTTCTTTAAAACAGGGTCTCAGGGTGGGTAGAGTGGGGATGGTTAATGGGTACAAAGAATAGAATAAGATATAGTATTTGATATCACAACAGGGTGACGATTGTCAACAATAATTTATTGTACTTGTAAAAATGACTAAAAGAGTATAATTGAATTGTTTGTAACACAAAGAAATGATACACACTTGAGGTGATGGGTACCCTGTTTCCCGTGATATGATTATTTCACATTGCTATGCCTGTAGCAAAATGTCTCGTGGACCCTGTAAATATATACACCTACTATGTACCCACAAAAATTAAAGATTAAAAATTGTTAAAAATAGGCCGGGCTCAGTGGTTCACGCCTATAATCCCAGCACTCTGGGAGGCCGAGGCAGGCGGATCACCTGAGGTCAGGAGTTTGAGACCAGCCTGGCCAACATGGTGAACGCTGTCTCTATTAAAAATACAAAAATTGGGCTGGGCGCGGTGGCTCACGCCTGTAATCCCAGCACTTTGGGAGGCCGAGATGGGCGGATCACAAGGTCAGGAGATCGAGACCATCCTGGCTAACCCGGTGAAACCCCGTCTCTACTAAAAGTACAAAAAACTAGCCGGGCGTGGTGGCAGGCGCCTGTAGTCCCAGCTACTCGGGAGGCTGAGGCAGGAGAATGGCGTAAACCCGGGAGGCGGAGCTTGTAGTGAGCCGAGTTCGCGCCACTGCACTCCAGCCTGGGTGACAGAGCAAAGACTCCGTCTCAAAAAAAAAAATAAATAAATAAAAATAAAAATACAAAAATTAGCCAGGCATGGTGGTGGGCTCCTGTAATCCCAGCTACTTGGGAAGCTGAGACAGGAGAATTGCTTGAACCCAAGAGGCAGAGGTTGCAGTGAGCCAAGATCGCACCACTGCACTCCAGCCTGGGTGACAGAGTGAGACTCTGTCTCAGAAAAAAAAAAAAAGCTAAAAAAGAAAGAAAAATAAATAAAACAGGGACTTGGTTAGGCGAAGTGGCTCACGCCTGTAATCCCAGTACTTTGGGAGGCTGAGGTGGAAGGATTGCTTGAGCCCAGGAGTTAGAGACCAGCCTGGGCAATATAGCAATACCTTGTTTCTACAGAAAATTTTAAAAAGTAGCTGGGTATGGTGGCACACACCTGTAGTCCTAGCTACTCAGAAGGCTGAGGCAGGAGGATCACTTGAATCCAGGAGGTCGAGGCTGCAGTGAGCCATGATTGCCCCACTGCACTCAAGCCTGGGCAACAGAGCAAGACCCTGTCTCAATAATAATAATAATAATAATAATTCTGATGAAGTCAATTTCTCTCTCTCTTCCTCCTCCTCTCTCTCTTCCTCCTCCTCTCCTCCTCCTCTCTCTCTTCCTCCTCCTCTCTCTCTCTCAGTGGATTCTGCCTTTGTTGTTGTATCTGAGAAAATCTTTGCCTAACCCAAAGTTACAGAGACTTTTCTCCTGTTTTCTTTTAAAATTTTATGGTTTTAGGTTTTACCTTTAGCACCATCATGCATTTTGGGATAATTTTTGGATATGGTGAGAGGTATGGGTTGTTTACTGTGTTGTGGATGATACCTGATTGTTCCAGCACTGTTGGTAGGAAAGATTGTTTGCTCTCTCCTGAACTGGCTTTATATCTTTGCTGATAATTAGTTGTCCACATATATGTGGGTTTATTTCTAGATTCCCGATTCCGTTCCATTGATCTGTTCATCCGTTTTTGTGCCAATACCACCACACTGTCTTAATAACTGTAATTTTATAATGAGTTCTGAAAACAAGTAGTGTTAGTTCCCCCTCCTTGTCTTTTTTCTAAGTTGTTTTAGCTATTCTAGGTCCTTTGCATTTACATATGAATTTTAGAATCAGCTTGTTCATTTCTATTTTTAAAATCCTGTTGAAATTCTGATTGGGATTGCATTGAATCTATAATTTGGAGAGAATATATGTGTTATTAGTGTTGAGTCTCCCAACCCATGAAAACGTTATCTCTTTCCAAATCTATAGGTCTTATTTAATTTCTCTGAGCAATATTTTGTAGTTTTCAGTGTCCTATGTTTCATATCTCATCACATTTATCCCTCTTTCATACATTTTATGCTATTATAAATGGTATTTTTAAATGTTCAATTTCTGAATGCTTGCTAGTGTATAGAAATACAATTGATTTTTGTATATTTATCTTGTATCCTGCAACCTTACTAAACTTGTTCTCATAGTTGTTTTTAATAGAATCTCTTGTATTTTCTACATAGACAATCATGTTGTCTGTTAATGAAGATAGTTTTAGCTCTTCCTTTCCAATCTAGACGCTTTTTCTTTCTTTATATTGCCTTATTGCACTGACTAGAATCTCTAGCTCAATGATGACTAGGAGTGGTTAGGACAGACATTCTTGTCCTGTTCTTGATCTTGGGGGAAAGCAGTCAGCCATCCTCCCTTGAATATGACATGTGCTGTAAATGTTTCATAGATCCTCTATATCAGATTGGGGAAATTCCCCTCTATTCTTAGTTTTCTGAGAGTTTTATCAGGACGTTGCATTTTGCCAACATTTTTTGCATCTGTTGAAACGATTGTATGTTTTTTTCTTCTTTAATCTGTAAATATGGTGAATGACATTGATTGATGGTCAAATGTTAAACCAACCTTGCATTACTGGTAAAAACCCCTGTTGCTCATGGTGTATTACTCTTTTTATATACTATTGGATGTACATCTTTTTATGGACCTACGTTTTGATTTCCCTTGGGCAAATTCCTAGGAGTAGAGTGGCTGTGTCATATGGGAGATATATCTTTAACTATGTAAGAAACTGACAAGCTGTTTTCAGAGTGGGTTGGACTGATTTGTACTTCTACCAGCAGTGGATGAGAGTTCCAGTTGCTCTGTATCCTCATCAACACTTGGTAGTATCCATCTTTTAAATTTTAGTCATCCTAGTAAAACTCCACAAAAACTTTTTAAAAATGGTACAAACTTCCTGCCCTTCCAGCGACAACCTTGTATTGCCCCTGTCTCCAACACACTTGATTTAACTGGCTCTCATCTTTTGATTCTTATGTAAAAGGTCTTCATGTCTCCATATTGTGTGTGTGTGTGTGTGTATGAGAGACAGGGTCTGTGACACCCAGGCTGGAGTGTAGTGGCACCATCTCGGCTCACTGCAACCTCCACCTCCTGGGCTCAAGTGATCCTCCTGCCTCAATCTCCCAAAATGCTGGGATGACAGGTGTGAGCACCCACACCTGGCTGGTGTCTCTATTTCTTCATATTAAATTCCCTGAGCCCTCCCCAGTAGGCTGTTCATATTGTGTCTGTGGGTATGCACGCACACATGTATATCCTCACACATGAATACCAGGAGGATGTGACAGGTTTGCATCAGACGATCTCTTTTTTTTTTTTTTTTTTTTTGAGACGGAGTCTCGCTCTGCCGCCCAGGCTGGAGTGCAGTGGCGGGATCTCAGCTCACTGCAAGCTCCGCCTCCCGGGTTCACGCCATTCTCCGGCCTCAGCCTCCCGAGTAGCTGGGACTACAGGCGCCCGCCACCTCGCCCAGCTAGTTTTTTGTATTTCTTAATAGAGACGGGGTTTCACTGTGTTAGCCAGGATGGTCTCGATCTCCTGACCTCGTGATCCGCCCATCTCGGCCTCCCAAAGTGCTGGGATTACAGGCTTGAGCCACCGCGCCCGGCCAAGACGATCTCTAACTTTACACCAGGGGGACCTTGTGCCAGTTGCAAGAGGTCAGGACAGGTTGTAACCACTCCCTAGCTTCACTTGTATCTGGTTTGTCAAAGATAGGCTATATTAGTAATGGCTGTAAGCTATCAGTCCTACTTACAAGCCCTTCTTGGGCTCACCCATCTGTGCCACACCCATTTTTCCCTCTAAGCAGAGATTGGCAAACTTTTTCTTTTTTTTTTTTTGAGACAAAGTCTCACTCTGTTGTCCAGGCTGGAGTGCAGTGGCACGATCTCAGCTCACTGCAATCTCCATCTCCTGGGTTCAAGTGATTCTCCTGCCTCAGCCTCCCAAGTAGCTGGGATTACAGGCATCTGCCACCACGCCAGGCTAATTTTTGTATTTTTAGTAGAGGCGAGGTTTCACTATGTTGGCCAGGCTGGTCTCATACTCCTGACCTCAGGTGATCTACCCGCCTTGGCCTCCCAAAGTGCTGCGACTACAGGTGTGAGCCACCGTGCCCAGCCAGCAAACTTTTTCTTAAAAAGACAGGTAGCAGGCCGGGCGTGGTGGCTCACACCTGTAATCCCAGCACTTTGGGAGGCCGAGGCAGGCGTATCACCTGAGGTCGGGAGTTTGAGACCAACCTGGCCAACATGGTGAAACCGCATCTCTACTAAAAATACAAAATTAGCCGGGTGTGGTGGCGCATGCCTGCAATCCCAGCTACTCAGGAGGCTGAAGCAGGAGAATCACTTGAACCTGTGAGGTGGAGGTTGCAGTGAGCCAAGATCACCCCATTGCACTCCAGCCTGGGAAACAAGAGCGAAACTGTCTCAAAAAACAACAACAAAAAAGACAGTAAATATTTTAGGGCCGTAGAGTCTCCATCTCAGCTAGTCAACGACTGCTCACAAAAGCAGCTGTAGACAATTCATAAACGGGCGTGGCTGAGTTCCAGTAACACCTTCTTTACAACAACAGGCAGCTGGTCCATGCCCATAGAGTCCAGCTCCCGCTACGGGTTCCGCGAACAGGCCTCCTTCCAGGCCCAGCTCCCGCCGCGGGTTCTGTGAACAGGCCTCCTTCCAGGTTAGGAGAGGGACAGCCTGCCCCGGAGCGCCCGAGTGAGGATGGAGGTGGACACAGGCATTCTGGACCCTGGGCTGGGCGGTTAGCTGTTGGTAGCTGTTGCTCAGCCTCCCTCAGGACTTCCAGACGGGCAGATAAAGGCCATGAGACAGGAAGCCTGGGTCCGTGGTCCACACTTTTTTGGCTCAGAGGAACCCAAACAGCATTGCTAAGGTTGTGAGAAGGGGGCTCCCACTGCACCCCTGAAAAGCACAGCCCCACCTGGGCTCACGTTGACCACTACGCCTGTGGGTGCCTCCTGCGCCTGCCCCATCCCACAGATGGAGAGAGCCTGAAAGCCCGTGAGACTGGCATGCCTGCTGGTGCCCCACAGCCAAGCAAAAATGCTACTCATGCATCTTTCATGAAGGCGCTCTAGGAAAGACTATTTGGGGAGGAGCTTGGTCTCTCTCTGCTGGAGTTCAGTGGCCTTCCTTGAAATCTGTTCTCCAGGGAGTCTGCACCAAAATACTTGTCGTCGGCACACGCATCACATCTGTAATCCCACCTTGGGAGGCCAAGACAGGAGGATCGCTTGCCCAGAGTCTCCTGCCCAGCCTGGGCAGCACCGCAACTTAAATCAAGCCACCAAAAATTGTAATTCAGTCAAGTATGCTTGCCTGCAGCCCCTGCCACTTGGGGTGCTGAGGCAGGGAGGATCATGGAGCCTATGAGCTGAGGCTGCAGTGTCATGTGATTGCACCACTGCACTCCACCTTTGGGCTGCACTCCCAAACCAAGAATGCATGTGACCCTGTGCCTATGTGCACTCCACCCCAGCCCTGCCATCCACAGATCCAGAGCCGGCTAATCCCTGTGGCCCCAGAGGCCAAGTGCATGACCCCCTGATCCTGCTTGTGCCATTCCCCAAATCCCAGAGACCTTAAGGACTTCTGTCCTAGGAGAGCCTTGGTGTGATCCCCTAGATCCCAGGAGCTCTGAGACCCTCCTCCCAGATCCCAGAGGCTGGGTAGCACCCCAGATCCCAGAGAGCCAGGCGACACCCAAATCCCAGAGGCCGGGTGTGACCCCCAGATCCCAGAGGCCGGAGTGACCTCTAGGATCCCAGAGGCTGCAGGACCCCAGATCCAGGAGCCGCCTGACCCCAAATCCCACCCAGGGTGACCCTAAATCCCAGAGGCCGCATGACCCCAACCCCTAGAGGCTGGGCATGACTCCAGATCCCAGAGCCAGGGCGTGACCTCAAACTCAGAGGCCCGGTGTGACCCCCTAAATCCCAGAGGCCGGTGTGTAACCCCATCCCAGAGGCCGGGAGGACCCCCAGATCCCAGAGGCCGGGTGGTGTGACCTCTATGATCCCAGAGGCTGGGGCAGCACCCCTCAAGATCCCAGAGCCAGGCGTGGACTTCAAATCCCAGAGACCCCAGCTGACCCCAAATCCCAGAGGCCGGGTAAGGACCTCTAATCCCTGAGGCGGCAGACCCTAGATCAGAGCCAGGCGTGGACTCCTCTAAATCCTAGAGACCCAGCTGGATCCCTAAATCCCAGAGGCCGGGCTTTTAACTCCCCAGTGATCCTGCAGGCCTGGCATGACCCCCCAAATCCCAGAGCCAGGCTGACCCCAGATCCCAGAGGCCGTACAACCCCAGATCCTGCAGCTTGTGGCGGACTTCAAAACCGGAGAGGTCTCAGCACCCCAAATCCCAGAGGCCGGGCATGACCCCCAAATCCCTGAGGCGGGCATGACCCCCAGATCCCAGAGCCAGGCGTGACCCCCAAATCCCAGAGGCCGGGCGTGACCCCCAAATCCCAGAGGCTGGGTGTGACCCCCAGATCCTAGAGGCCCAGCGTGACCCCCAGATCCCAGAGGCCGGGTGTGACCCCCAGATCCCAGAGGCCGGGAGTGACCCCCAGATCCCAGAGGCCCGGCCTGCTGGTTCTCATGCACACCATCCCCAGTTGGGACTCGCTTGGGTGCCTCTCCTCCTGGCAGTGACTCGGAGGCCAGGCCCAGCCCCACTGGGCCTCCACTGCCCGGCATGGGAGTCCCCCACCAGCCAAGGGTGGGCCCTGATCAGCGCGGGGAGGGGGGCTATCCTCAGCCAGGCCTGAAGGGCGAGGTCCTCTCCACTCATGATTCCTCAAACAGGCTCTGGTCCACAGCCGCACCTTCTTGTCGGGAGTGCCTCGATTTCCACCAGCCTCACCCAGGAGAGCCTCCACTTAAAAATAAAAGCATTTCAGAGATGACTCATCTCCCCCAGAGACTGTTCTGTCTGGGGCGCCTTTCAGCCATTCCACTCCCTTGAAATGTGAAGGGTCGTTCGGAGCCAGAAGAAAACACGAGAGTCACACAGCAGCCCTCTTAGCCATCGCCCCAGGGTGGGGCTGGACGTTCCCCACGACTCACTTTGCCGTTTCAGAATGAGACGTTTCTCGCGTGCAGCAGCGGAAAGACTGAGCTGTGGCACTCACACCCCGCGCAGTGGCTCACGCCTGCCATCCCATCACTTTAGGAGGCCGAGTGGGTGGATTACTTGAGGTCAAGATTTCAAGGCCAGCCTGGCCAACATGATGAAACCCCATCTCCACTAAAAATACAAAAGTTAGGCGGGCGTGGTAGGGCGTGCCTTGCTGATCGGGAGGCTGAGGCAGGAGAATCGCTTGAACCTGGGAGGCAGAGGTTGCAGCGAGCCGAGATCACGCCACTGCACTCCAGCCTGGGCAACAGACTCTGTCTCAAAAAAAAAAAAAAAAAAAAAAAGATTCTGCTGCCTCAGCCTCCCATAGCGCTAGGATTACAGGCGTGAGTCACCGTGCCCAGCTTTGTTGGACCGTTTAAGGCAAACCAGACATGGAGACGTGGAATCGCTGGACAGGCCGCATGCAGGGTGGAGCCAAAGGCCGTTATCACAAAGTGCCGGCCGCGCGCTGTCACCCCACGCACGGTACATCGTCATCCGCGGCTACGGTCCGTCCTTCGGGGGCACCCCCGCACTCAGATCCTATCTGAAGTTTCCAATCTTGGCCCCCTCACCCAGGAGGATTCGGGCCCACAGACGTCTCCCAGGGCAGCGGACACTAGGGAACCACGTGGATCCAGTCCTCAGGAGTGCTGGGTGCCCTCCAGCCCGGGGCATGGGCTCCTGTGGGCCAGCCTCTGCTGGAGGTTCCCGGCACCCGGCAGGGAGCCTGTGCAGACCCGCTTGCTCAGATGCTGGGAGTGTCCGGGGAGAGCTCCGTCTGCACCCGGCAGAGGGCAAGGGGAGCTGGGGTTAGGTGCCTGGGGGCGCACGGGGCCAGGTGTCCCCAGGGGTCTCCTCTGAAGCCTCCACTGCATGGCCGGGGGCTCCTGAGCCTGACCCGAGGCTCTGACCACCCTCCCTCCGGGGTCCCTGGGCTGAGCCTCTGTGAACGTCCGGCTCTCCCTTGCAGATCCCGACTGGGCCTCCTACACTCTGGGAGTCTTCATCTGCCTCAGCTGCTCGGGAATCCACCGGAACATCCCCCAGGTCAGCAAGGTGAAGTCCGTCCGCCTGGACGCCTGGGACGAGGCCCAAGTGGAGGTACGGCGGGGGAGGGGCGGGGGGACCCGCGCAGTCCCCGGGTGGCTCCAGCCCAGGTCTCTGGAGCCAGAGACGCCGCACGGCCTGGCTGTGCCCCCCTGGGGCCTTGGGCTGCTCTGAGGGGCCTGGCTGGCTGGACCCAGGCTGCGGAGGCCAGGGCGGCGCAGGACCCCGCCCCCTCTCCAGCGGCCTGTCCTGTGTGGCTACTCCACCCACCCCCTGCTGGGTCCAGCCTTTCTGTGAACAGCTCCAGGTGTGTGTGGTGGGCCAGGGAGTGAAGGCGGGTCCCGATTCCCGTGCCCTGGGAGCTCGGGAGCGCTCCCCTCAAATCCCCACTCCTGGAGCATTGGGTTCAGGGTAACAGAGACCCCGTCTCTAAGGAAACAGAATGCAGCGTCCCAGGCCGCGCCACAGGACCCAGAGTCAGGGCCGCATTTACCCTGCAGTCCCTGTGCACCCTGACCCGCTGCCGTCCGTGTACAGCTCCATTACCTGTCCCCTGGGCAGCCTCTGAGGTGACACAGCCACTGCCCACCTCTTACCTGTGCACCTGAAGCAGCTTCACGGAGCACTTAGCAGGGCCAGGCAGGGACTCCGGCCACAGATGCTTGGTGGGGCCCTAGAGACGCCTCTCTGGGGAGGGAGATGGGTGTGAGCCAACCAGGAAGCCCTGGCATGCAGGGGGAGGTCAGGCATGCTGGAGGCAGCAGGAAGGGCCCCCATAGGAAGACCCCAAGGCCGGTGGAGAAGGAACAAGACCCCGGCTGGGGGCTGCAGCTCAGATGGAATGTGGGGCCCTGAAGACCCCAGTGGGAGGGTCACCCTAGCCCCACTTGTGGGACTTGGGGTCTTGGAGCCACTGATCTGCCTGGCTGCTGGTGAGCGGGACCTAGGGGCCGCATGGAGGTGAGAGCGGTGGTCTGGGGGCTGCTGTGGGGATGGGGAGGGTCGTAGAGGCTGGTGGCCTCCTATGCGTGTCTCCCCACTCTCCAGCACCACTGACCGTGGGCCCCTACTCTCCAACACCACTGACTCTGGCACCTCCTCTCCAGGACCACTGACCCCAGCCCCTGGCTCTCCAGCACCACTGACCCCAGCCCCCGGCTGTGCACCACCACTGACTCCAGCCCCCAGCTCCCCGACACCACAGGCCCCGGCCCCTGGCTCTCCAGCACCACTGGCCCCAGCCCCTGGCTGTGTGCCACCACTGACCCCAGCCCCCCGGCTGTGCGCCACCACTGACCCCAGCCCTTGGCTCTCCAGCACCACTGACCCCAGCCCCCGGCTCCCCGACACCACTGGCCCCGGCCCCTGGCTGTGCGCCACCACTGACCCCAGCCCCCGGCTCCGTGCCACCACTGGCCCCGGCCCCTGGTCAGGAGTAGCTTATTTGCTTCTAACAGGCAGCCTTGGTGCAGGGGTCACACCTTGGGGCTTGTTAGAAATCACAGCTGGGATCGTGCCTCGGCCTGGCATGGGGGTGGTGCCTGTAATCCCAGCCACTCAGGAGGCTGAGGCAGGAGGATCACCTGAGCCCAGGAATTCTTTTTTTTTTTTGAGACGGAGTCTGGCTTTGTCACCCAGGCCGGAGTGATCTCAGCTCACTGTGACTTCTGCCTCCCTGGCTTAAGCAATTCTCATGCCTCAGCCTCCTGAGTGACTGGGATTACAGGTGCACACGACCATGTCCAGCTAATTTTTGTATTTTTAGTGGAGATGGGGTTTCACCATGTTGGCCAGGCTGGTCTTGAACTCCTGACCTCAGGTGATCCACCCACCTCAGCCTCCCAAAGTGCTGGGATGACAGGCCTGAGCCACCGTGCCCGGCTGAACCAAGGAATTTGAGGCTGCAATGAGTTGTGATGGCATCTCTGCACTCCAGCCTGGGAGACAGAAAAAGACCCAGGGACAGCAGAGTCCCTGACCCACCCAGGGCAACCCCAAATCAGCTTCTGCATTTAACGCCGTGATCCCCCACACTCTGAGTTGAGGGCATCCCTGCGAATCCCCTCAGGACCCCGGCCCACCTTGGGCTCACCGCCTTTGACCCACCTTCACTGACCCAAGGGGGAACACTGGGATGTGATATCCGTCCCTTCACCAGGCTGTGGGCTTGTCTGAGCCTCCATTTCCTTCCCTAAAAAATAGGCAGGGTGGCCCCTGGACCGTCCCCCTCCCTGGTCAACAGGGGACCAATGGCCAATGTCAGAAAGATGATGGGATGAGTGTCCCATCTCCAAGTCACTCTGCCATCACTCCTGGAGGAAACAGCGGTGAGTCCCTGGAGGGCCTATGGGGGCGCAGACTCCTCGGCTCAGGGAGAAGACCTGCCCATTGTCCCCATAATTACAGGGCAAATGGGGCAAAGGCCCAGGGGTGGGGCGTTCACTGTTATTGGAAAAACCCTAAATGTAATCAGCAGGAGAGGACAGGGGCCACCTTGGTGCCGTCCTGATCTGCCTGGGGTGATGGCCGGAGGGGAAGGCTGGAGAGGAAGGCTGGGGAGGGCCCACCGTGGGTATTACCAAGAAACCCCTGGCTGGGCGCTGTGGCTCATGCCTGTAATCCTAGCACTTTGGGAGGCTGAGGCGGGCGGATCACGAGGTCAGGAGATCGAGACCATCCTGGCTAACACGGTGAAACCCCATCTCTACTGAAAATACAAAAAAATTAGCCAGGATCCCGAGTGCCTGTAGTCCCAGCCACTCAGGAGGCTGAGGCAGGAGAATGGCGCAAACCCGGGAGGTGGAGCTTGCAGTGAACCGTGAACTGAGATCGTGCCACTGCACTCCAGCCTGGGAGACAGAGCAAGACTCTGTCTCAAAAAAAAAAAAAAAAAAAAAAAAACAAAAACAAAAAAAAACCCTGATTCCTGCTGCAGAGGTCTGGTGCGATGGGGGCTTTGGGAGAGCACTGAGTGGGGGGCCACAAGGAGGTTCCATCCCCGTTCTGTTGTCTGCACGTTCACTCGTGCGATGAAAATCAAACATGAATCTCAGGCAGGCCTGGGGGCTTGGCCCCTGAGAGCGTCTGCACCCTGGCCCCCGGGCAGAGCTGGGTCTCAGTCCGGCTTCTTGCCGGGGACTCTGTGGGGTGGGGGCTGCACTGGGCCCCCCATGGCTCCCTGCACTCAGGCCCCTTGGCCATTCCTGGGCTGGTGGTCAGCGGGGACATCCAGGGGCTAAGCCTGCTCCTACCCCTAAGGGAGAAACGAGCCCGAGGTGGTCATCGCTGAGAACCGGACCAAGGTTAAAGGGCCAGGAATCGAGGATTCTCCTCTTCTTTCCTTCTCTTCACATTTTATGTTTTTCTCCCCCCAGTTTTCTATTCCTTGATAATACCTTTTAAAACAACTGCTTCATTGAGATGCAATTCACAGCCATACAATTCACCATGTATAGTACACAGTTGAAGATTTTCTAGTAAATTCACAGAGTTGTGCAAACTTCGCTGCAGCCAATATTGGGACATTTTCATCACCCTAGAAAGAAAGTCTGTGCCTTTTGACTCTCACCCCGCCCAGCCCGAAGCAGCTGCAAATCCACTTTCTCTCCGTGTAGGTTTGTGGGTTCTGGACTTTTACAAATGGGATCGCATGGTGTGTGGGCTTCGGCGTCCGACTCCTTTCCCGCTGTGCTGGGTCCCGGAGGCCCATCATGCTGCAGCCTGTGTGACAGCTTCGTCCCTTTCAAGGCCAGAGAACGTGCCCTGTGTGGATGGAACACCTTTACTTTATTCATTCACCCTCGGATGGACACGTGGGTTATCTCTACCTTATTTAATGTATTTCGACAATTTAGTGACACATTCAGCAGGTTCCAAGGGCAGTTGCAGAAGGGAGCTGTCTGCTTCCCTGTCTCCCGCCTCTGAGTACCGCCCCCACCCTGGTCAGGCAGCCAGGGGTCTGTGTGGGCCTCGCTCCCTCCCTCCCTCCCTCCTTACCTCCTGCCTTCCTTTCTTCTCTCCCTCCATCCCTCCGTCCCTCCCTACCCTCCTTCCTTCCTTTCTCTCTCTCTTTTTTTTTTTCTGAGACACGGTCTCACTCTGTCGCCCAGGCTGGAGTTCAGTGGTGCTATCATAGTTCACTACAGCCTTGAACTTTTAGGCTCAAATGATCCTCCTGCCTCAGCCTCCCAAGAAGTAGCTAGGACCATAGGCATACACCACCATGCCTGGCTAATTTTTTTTTTTTTAGAGACAGAGTCTCACTCTGTTGCCCAGGCTGGAGTGCAGTGGCATGATCTCAGCTCATTGCAACCTCCACCTCCCACATTCAAGCAATTCTCCTGCTTCAGCCTCCCGAGTAGCTGGGATCACAGATGCATGCCACCATGCCCAGCTAATTTTTTTTTTTTTTTTTTTTTTTGAGACGGAGTCTCGCTCTGTCGTCCGGGCTGGAGTGCAGTGGCCAGATCTCAGCTCACTGCAAGCTCTGCCTCCCGGGTTTACGCCATTCTCCTGCCTCAGCCTCCCAAGTAGCTGAGACTACAGGCGACCGCCACCTCGCCTGGCTAGTTTTTTGTATTTTTTTTAGTAGAGACAGGGTTTCACCATGTTAGCCAGGATGGTCTTGATCTCCTGACCTCGTGATCTGCCCGTCTCGGCCTCCCAAAGTGCTGGGATTACAGGCTTGAGCCACCGCGCCCGGCCAATTTTTGTATTTTTAATAGAGACGGGGTTTTGCCATTTTGGCCACGCTGGCCTTGAACTCTTGGCCTCAGGTGATCCACCCCCCCTTGGCCTCCCAAAGTTCTGGGATTACAGATGTGAGCCACTGCGCCAGCCCTGGCTAATTTTTTAAAAAAATTTTTTGTAGTGATGGGGTCTTGCTATATTGGCCAGGCTGGTCTCAAACTCCTGGACTCAAATGATCCTCCTGAAATGCTGGGATGACAGGTGTGTGCCACAGCGCCGGGCCTAGCGTGTGCTTCTGAGAGACGTTCTTTGCCTGTTGAGAGCACGCGGAGCCCCTCGCCCTCCTAGGGGGAACCACGGCCTGCTTGCCATGTCCCCTTGGGCTGCACATGCCAGTCGTTTCCAGACTGTTCCTGCCGTTCCCGCTGGGCCGGCAAGCAGCCTCACTGATGCGTCACTTTGCACATGTGGAAGTACATTGGTGGCCTAAATTCCTAGAAGTGAAAGTGCAAGTTCAAAAGTTACGTGGCTTGGTAATTTTGGAGACATGTTTGCCAAACTCCCCACTGTAACTGCTCACATGCCCCCAGCACGCCGTGGGGGTGTTTGCTGCCTCCTCCCCAGCACGCCGTGGGGGTATTTGCTGCCTCCTGCCCAGTACGCTGTGGGGGTATTTGCTGCCTCCTCCCCAGCACACTGGCCGCCCAGGCCTTCTCCTTTGCTGCTCTGATGAGTGAGAGGTTGTTCTCAGGATCTCTTTTCTTTTTTTTTTTTTTTTTTTTTTTGAGACAGAGTCTCACTCTGTTGCCCAGGCCAGAGTGCAGTGACGCGATCTCAGCTCACTGCAAGCTCCACCTCCCGGGTTCACGCCATTGTCCTACCTCAACCTCCCGAGTAGCTGGAACTACAGGTGCCTACCACCACGCCCGGCCCGGCTAATTTTTTTTTCATTAGAGATGGGGTTTCACTGTGTTAGCCAGGATGGTCTCGATCTCCTGACCTCATGATCCACCTGCCTTGGCCTCCCAAAGTGCTGGGATTACAGGCGTGAGCCACCGCGCCCGGCCCTGTGTTTTCTTGCCTGTGAAGTCTCTTCACACCTTTGCCTGCCTTTCTGCTGCAATGTTAGCTGTTTTCATCTTCTAGGGGTTCCTGGTATGTTAGAGAAATTCATCCTTTGAGATACGAAAAACATTTTTTTCTAGGTTGTCTTTCGAATTTGCTCATGGTGGTTTTTGCCATGGAAATTTTTACTTCGACATAGTCAAAGTGGTCAACCTTTTATATTGTGGTTTTAGGGTCTATAGCATACATAAAGAGGCCTTCTTTGCCTCAGGGTTTTTGTTTGTTTATTTGTGTTTGTTTGTTTGTTTGTTTGTTTTGAGACGGAGTCTCGCTCTGTCGCCCAGGTTGGAGTACAGTGGCCGGATCTCAGCTCACTGCAAGCTCCGCCTCCCGAGTTTAGGCCATTCTCCTGCCTCAGCCTCCCGAGTAGCTGAGACTACAGGTGCCCGCCTCCTCGCCCGGCTAATTTTTTGTGTTTTTTTAGTAGAGACGGGGTTTCACCGGGTTAGCCAGGATGGTCTCCATCTCCTGACCTCATGATCCACCTGTCTTGGCCTCCCAAAGTGCTGGGATCACAGGCTTGAGCCACCGCACCCGGCCTGTTTGTTTGTTTTTGTTTTTGTTTTGTTTTGTTTTGTTTGAGACAGTCTTGCTCTGTCACCCAGGCTGGAGGGCGGTGGCACAATCACAGCTCACTGCAGCCTCAAGCTCCTGGGCTCAAACCATCCTCTCACCTCAGCCTCCTGAGCAGATGGAACTACAGACGTGCACCACCACACCTGGCTAATTTTTGTATGTTTTGTAGAGACGGGGTCTCACTGTGTTGCCCAGGATGGTCTTGAACTCCTGGCCTCAAGTGATCCTCCTGCTTCAGTCTCCCAAGTGCTGGGATTACAGGCTTGAGCCACTGCACCCAACCCTGAGGGTTATTTTTTGATAACAGGTTTATTGAGGTATAATCCACATACAAGTCACTCCTGTAAAGTGTACAGTTCAGTAGCTTTAGTGAAGCCACAGGGCTGCACGACCATCACCACTGTCTAATTCCAGGACATTTTAATATCCCAACGCAGCCCGTACTCACCCCCCTCCCATCGCCACCGCCCCAGCCGTTACTGAATGTAGACAGAGCTGCTTCGTGTCTCTGTGGATTTGCTTGTTCTGAACATTTCAAACAGATGGAATCACACGATATGTGGTCTTTTTTTTTTTTTTTTTTTTTTGAGACAGGGTGTCACTATGTTGCTTAAGCTGGTCCCGAACTCCTGGGCTCAAGCGATCCTCCCACCTCAGCCTCCCAAAGTGCTGGGATCATAGGTGTGAGCTGCCACATGCGGCCGACACGTGCGGTGTTTTGTGTCTGGTTTCCTTCTGGTGTCCAGCGATCACCTGGGTAGTAGCGTGTGTCAGAATTGCGCTGCTCTTTTTTTTGTTTTGTTTTGTTTTTTGGGGGGGGCGGGGGGATGGAGTCTCACTCTGTCGCCCAGGCTGGAGTGCAGTGGCACGATCTTGGCTCACTGCAAGCTCTGCCTCCCAGGTTCAAGTGATTCTCCTGCCTCAGCCTCCCGAGTAGCTGGGACTACAGGTGCTGCCACCACGCCGGCTAATTTTTTATATTTTTAGTAGAGACGGGGTTTCACCATGTTAGCCAGGATGGTCTCGATCTCCTGACCTTGTGATCCGCCCACCTTGGCCTCCCAAAGTGCTGGGATTACAGGCGCGAGCCACTGCGCCTGGCTGCTCTTTTTTTTTTTTTTTTTTTTTTGAGACAGAGTCTCACTCTGTCGCCCAGGCTGGAGTGCAGTGGCACGATCTCAGCTCACTGCAAGCTTTGCCTCTCAGGTTCAAGCGATTCTCCTGCCTCAGCCTCCTGAGTAGCTGGGATTACAGGCACCCACCACCATGCCCGGCTAATTTTTGTATTTTCGGTAGAGACGAGGTCTCACCATGTTGCGCAGACTGGTCTTGAACTCCTGACCTCATGATCTGCCCACCTCTGCCTCCCGAAGTGCTGGGATGACAGGCGTGAGCCACCGCGCCCAGCTGGCATTCCTCTTAATGGCTGCGGAACCCTCCATGGTGTGGCTCAATCACATTTAGTTTATCTGTGCTTCTGTTTACGGACCTGGGGCTTGTTCCCATTCTTAGCTGTCACTAAGAATGCGCCGTGAATGTTCGTGTGCATGTCTCTGGGTCTTCGCATCTCTTAGGGTGCAGAGGAATTGCTGGGCTCTATGGTAACTCTGTTTACCATTTTGAGGAACTGCCGGACTGTTAGTCACCACAGCCGGAGGTTCCCACCAGCAGCGTACGGGGGCTCTGATCTCTCCACATCCTCTCCAGCACACTCCCCTGTGCCACTTTGACCTTGCCATCCGAGAGGGGAGAGGTGGTAGCTCATTGAGGTTTTGATCTGCGTTCCCCTGATGGCTAACAGTGCTGAGTGCCTTTGTGTGGCTGAGTGGCCATTTGTGCATCTTCTTTGGAGAAATGTCAATTCAAATCCTTCCCCATTTATTTATTTATTTTTATTTTATTATTTATTTATTTTTTTTGAGACGGAGTCTCACTCTGTCACCCAGGCTGGAGTGCAGTGGTGCGATCTCGGCTCACTGCAATCTCCGCCTCCCAGGTTCACACCATTCTCCTGCCTCAGCCTCCCCAGTAGCTGGGACTACAGGTGTCCACCACCATGGCCGGCTAATTTTTTGTACTTTTAGCAGAGACGGGGTTTCACTGTGTTAGCCAGAATGGTCTTGATCTCCTGACCTTGTGATCCGCCCACCTTGGCCTCCCAAAGTGCTGGGATTACAGGCGTGAGCCACTGCGCCCAGCCTCAAATCCTTCCCCATTTTTAGGCTGAGGTGGGACGATGGCTTGAGTCCAGGAGTTTGAGACCAGCCTGGGCAAAAGAGTGGAATCTCATCTCTATTAAAACAAATTAAAAGTATACATATATGTATACATATGTAAAAGTAATTTTTAAAACCCTTACCCATTTATTTATTTTTTATTTTTACTTTCCTTTTTTTTTGCAGAGATAGGATCTTGCTCTTTTTGCCATGCTGGAGTGCAGTGGTGTAACCAGAGCTCATAGCCTTGACCTCTTGGGCTCAAGGGATCCTCCCGCCTCGGCCTCCCAAAGTGCTGGGATTACAGGCATGAGCCGCTGTGTCCAGTAGAGACAGGGTCTTGTTCTGCCGCCCAGGCTGGAGTTCAGTGGCACGATCATAGCCCACTGCAACCTCAAACTCCCAGGTTCAGGCCATCTTCCCACCTCGGCCTCCCTAATAGCTGGGACCACAGGTGTGCGCCATCACACCTGGCTTTATTTATTTATTTATTTATTGAGAGACAGGGTCTCACTATGTTGCCCAGAGTGGTCTTGAACTCCTGGGCTCAAGTGGTTCTCCCACCTTGGCTTCCCAAAGTGCTGGGACTACAGACATGAGCCCCTGTCCCTGGCTGTCCCTTGTTAATTTTTTTTTTTTTTTTTTGTGAGACAGAGTCTTGCTCTGTCGCCCAGGCTGGAGTGCAGTGGCCGGATCTCAGCTCATTGCAAGCTCTGCCTCCCGGGTCTACGCCATTCTCCTGCCTCATCCTCCTGAGTAGCTGGGACTATAGGCGCCCGCCACCTCACCTGGCTAGTTTTTTGTATTTTTTTAGTAGAGACGGGTTTTCATCGTGTTAGCCAGGTTGGTCTCGATCTCCTGACCTTGTGATCCGCCCGTCTCGGCCTCCCAAAGTGCTGGGATTACAGGCTTGAGCCACCGTGCCCGGCCTAGTTAATTTTTTAAACTTTAGAACCATTTCTAGGTTAAAAAAAATACATAATAATAATAAATTTTGTTGCTGTTTTTTGGCAGTTATTTTATTTATTTATTTATTTATTTATTTTTGAGACGGAGTCTCGCTCTGTCGCCCAGGTTGGAGTGCAGTGGCCGGATCTCAGCTCACTGCAAGCTCTGCCTCCCGGGTTCATGCCATTCTCCTGCCTCAGCCTCCCGAGTAGCTGGGACTACAGGTGCCTGCCGCTTCACCAGGCTCATTTTCTGTATTTTTAGTAGAGACGGGGTTTCACCGTGTTAGCCAGGATGGTCTCGATCTCCTGACCTCGTGATCTGCCCGTCTTGGCCTCCCAAAGTGCCAGGATTACAGGTTTCAGCCACCGCGCCCGGCCTTTGGCAGTTTTAAAAAACACGTAGACTCCCGCGAGGAGACATTTCTCCACCTCCCTGTGTCTCTGGTCGAGGCTCCTCTGCATCCTCGGGAGCACACGCCGGTTTTCCCGTGGAGACCTGGGACGTTTCCCATCCAGTGACTCAGACAATTTGTCCTGTTGCTGTTGGTGGCAGGATCTCTCCTTGTATTTTTCTACGGAAAAGCCATTCGTTTTCAGATTTTACATCAGTGCCAGCCTCTTGTTGCTTTTGATTTCTCCAGCTACTCCTCTGGGCCCTCCCCGTTTATGGCCGTGTGATCCTCGGAGCAGGGTGATGTTAGGGGACGTCTGTCTGGCTGGGCCTGGCCACGGCCTCAGGCGAGCTGCATTCAGGAGCTTGAAGGTGCAAACAGTGGCTCCCTTGGGGGCTTAGAGCATAGCAAGCAGAGCCTCTCCCATGCCCTCAGGGCTGACGTGGGGTGTGGTGGCCCCTCCTGCCCCGCTCGAGGCTCACCACACCTGGCTGGCGGCAGGGTCAATGCCAGCATCCATCCTCAGGGTCTTTGCACCTGCCAGGAGCACAGTCCATGTGCCAGCCTCCTGGAGCATCAGCCTCCTGGAACGCCAGCCTCCTGGAATTCCAGCTTCCTGGAGCTCCTCCCCTGCTTCACAGCACCGTTTCCTTCTCCATCAGCCTGTTTTATAAATGTGTTGTGGGTCCCTGCAGTGTGTCCCTGCAGAGTCCTCTCGGAGACTCTGTCCCGGCCACGTCTGGGTCTCTCGCTCACCAGTCCCTCTCCAGGCCCCCATGTCTGGCGCCTGTTGGCTCTTTGCTAAATGTGAGCTGGGGAGCTGGGTGAACGGGGAAGTCCCTGCCCTCTAGGGCAGAGATGGGGGTCACAGGATGCAGCCAGCTCTCTCCCACGGGACATGCAGTGTGGGTGGACTCAGGATGGCTGGTGTGGGTGGACTTGGGGGTTGAACCAGTGGGGCAAACCTCAGACCCATCCTCAAGAGGGGCCTGGCCCCTGGGCCCCCTTTGCCGGGACCCCATTGGACGCTGGCTCCTTCCCTGTGCCAGGGGAGGGTCCATCACTCAGAAATGGTGTCCCTGGGGCAGGAGGAGGTGGGGGTTCCCGTCCTGGCGCTGGCAGAGGCCTCGGAGCCTTGGTCTGCGGGTCCCTGCAGTGACAGCCCTGAGCACAGCCAGCACCTCCTGGACTACCCCTGGGACCCCAGGCCTCTGACCTGGCCGCTCCTCTCTTGCAGTTCCTGGCCTCCCACGGGAACGATGCCGCGAGAGCCAGGTTCGAGTCCAAAGTACCCTCCTTCTACTACCGGCCCACGCCCTCCGACTGCCAGTGAGTACAAAGGGGCCTTGTCAGGGCCGTGGTCAACAGTGCTGGGCAGTTCCGAGATGGCCCCGGGAGGACCCGGCAGCGTGGGGAGTTGGGTGCCGCCCACAGGGTCCGGGAGAAGCCAGCCTCAGCTGAGTCCCCCGGACCCCGAGGTGCTGCCTGTGTCTGCTGCCCGCCACTGGGCTTTGGTTCTGGGGTGGGGGGCGGTGGGCGCTGGGGTGGGGGCTGGAAAGGTCATTCTGCATCAGTAGCTGCAGCCCACCTGAGTTCTCTGGGGCCTTGGGGGTCTCAGGTGGATCTGAGGGGGACTCCCAGGTGCTCCCGGCGGTCTGGGAGGAGGACGGGAGGGGCTGCTGTTGTTCGGGGCCTGCCCTGGCTCCTTGGGGCAGGAGCAGACGTGGGTACCGGTGGCCGGTTGGGGAAGCCTGAGACCCAGTCCTCTGGGCATCCTGGGGTCAGGAGGTTGTGGAGAGAGAGGAAATGAGGCCTGCTCAGCCTCACATCAGCCACCTCCACCAAAACCCACCCCTCCAAGCCTCAGTCTCCCCATCTGCCCGGACAGTGGGAATGACAGGTGACACAGGGCCCGGCCTGACTGTTCGCACTGACCCTCTCACACCTGTCATAAGGGAAGGACGTGTGGCCACTGGGTGCCCTCCCAGCCCCCCATGTTTCCTGCTCTGGTTCAATCCCAGCCCCACCGGGCACCGCCCAGCCTCTTGTTTGCTCAGCACCTCCCTCCGTTGACTCACTCCGTGAACCCACTGAGTGGAGGGCCCACCCCACAGAGACACCCCAAGCATGAGCTGGGTGCAGGGTTTGGGTGTGACCCAACGGCGCTGCAGGAAAGCGGCGGGCGCCTGGCCTCCCAGGCCCTGAGGGGCCCAAGTGCTGTTGCTGGCTTTGCCCTGACTTGGGGGCTGAGACAGCCTGGGCTCTGCCCGCCCAGGAGCTGCTGGTGGGGACTGCAGTGACCAGGGGGCCTTCCCCCGCGTCCGGGGCCCTGTTTGGGATCTGTGCCCCCTCCAGTGAGCTCCATGAGGGGGCAGTGGGGTCAGGGGTCCTCACTGGATCCAAAGGCCTCTGGAAGGTGGGTGGGGATTGGGTGGTAGGGTGGAGGGGAGCCAGAGGGAAGAGGGAGGAGGGAGAGGGGAGGAAGGATGGACTTCCTGGCTGCAACCCTACAAATCACCCTGGGCCTTTTTTTTTTTTTTTTTTTTTTTAAATATAGAGATGGGGTCTCCCTACATTGCCCAGGCTGGCTGCAAATTCCTGGGCTCAAGTGATCCCCCTGCCTCAGTCTCCTAAAGAGCTGAGATTGCAGTGCGAACCAGCCCTCCGGGGGTCTTTGGGGAGCAGGGGCTGGAAGTATGTTCAGGCCACGAGCGACTCAGTTTCTTTGACTGCATGTTGATTTGTTATTGGTAAAGGGCCACGGTGCTGGGCCGCAGTCCAGCATTATTGGTAAAGGGCCATGATGCCAGGCCCCAGTCCAGGTGCTTGGCAGGTGTTTTCTTGATGAGCCTCCCGTGAGCCTGGAGACCGGTCCAGCTGCAATCCCCATATCGCCGCTGAGAAGCTCGAGGCTGGCAGCTCAGCCCCATGCACTCACCTCTCCCCACCTGGGCAGGCCTGGGGCCCTGGCCCCCCATACTCTCATTCTGAGACCCTGGGTGCCAGCTGCTCTCTCCCCCGCCAAGCCCTCACAGGGGAACCCTGCCCTGGCCCTGCCCCGGGCTCTCAGTATGAATCACGGAGCCCCAGCACAGCTATTTTTGAGACATTATTTTATCACCCCGCCCCCGGCTGCTCTGTGGCCTGGGTCACTGCATCCGAGTTCCTCCCACTCCCTGGCTGTTCTGAGTCGGGACCAGGGGCAGATATGGGTGCGGGGGGCTGCGGGGACACGCTTGTGGGCTCGGGGGCTGCTGCTGTGGGGTTCTGGGTGAGGAGACTCCCAGGGCTGACGCCCACCATCTGGGGTGAGGTGTGAATCCCTGTATGAGCCGTGGATGCTGTGGCATGGCAGGGGTGCAGCATGCATCTGGAGGGTTGGGGGTGCAGCGCGGACCTGCTGTGTAACCTGGGGGTGGGGGTGCCGTGTGGACCTGCTGTGTAACCTGGGGGTGGGGGTGCAGTGCGGACCTGCTGTGTAACCTGGAGGGCAGGAGGTGCCTACATCCTGCCATTTTGTGGTCCAGCTCTGTGGCCCAGGGGGCCCAACCACCCAGCCTGGCAAGGTGGGCAGGGGCCTTGTCCACCTTCCTCCCACTTCTGCCCCCACAGAGATTCTCCCAGCCCCAGCAGCCCTGGTGCCCACGGCCTCCGTGTAGCCTGGACAAGCCCAGGTCCGAGTTGAAGGTCTTTATGGGAAAGCGCTGCTGCACAGATGTCTGGGTAGCATCTTCATAGGAGCTAAGAGTGGCGGGCAGGGCCCGGATCAGGGTCCCGGAAGGCCCCCCATGGCATGCCCTGCGGCCTCCCGGCACACACTGGGGGTCCCTCCAGGCAGAATGAGCACCATGCCCACCTCCAGCCAAGCAGAGGCCCAGGGCCTCAGTTTGCCCACCTGTAAGAGGGGAGGGTGAGCCCTCAGGGGAGGGCAGAGGGTCCTGCGTGCAATTATCTTTAGCAGCGGCCTGTGACTCAGAGGCCGGGACCTGTCTCTTCCTGTGTCACCCTCAGAGCTCTCCAGTTTCTATCTTGACATCGGGGGAAAGAAAGTCGTGCGGCTGCTCTGCTTGGTTTTACTTCTGGGTGGAAACCAGCCCCTCCCTGCTTCCTGTGTGGCCAGGGGTGATCAGGGCAAGTGAGGGAAGCTGCAGGAGGAGCCCTTGGCTGCTGGCAGCACCTGCTTGGGGCCTCCTCTCTGCCCATCCCAGCAAAGCTTTGGAGCCCCCAGCCCCAGCAAGCCCCCTCTGGGGCAGGTGTCCCGGCTGGACAGGGCTCTGCATCCCTGTCTGGGGCTCCTGGAACAGAGCACCACACGCCCAGCAGCCCAGAGCAACAGAAATCTACTTTCTCCTGGCTCTGGAGGCTGGAGGCTCGAGGCTGCTTCTCCCGAGGCCTCTCTGGGGTGCTTCCTCACGTGGTGGGCCCTGTGTGCTTGTCTGTGTCCTAATTCCCCTTCCTAAGGACACCGGCCACATTGGATTGGGGGCCACCCTGCTCCTGTTTGGCCTCAACGAATCTGCAACCACGATATTTCCAAATAAAGGCACACTCAGGCCTGGGGGTCAGGATGGGGTCACAGTTCAGGTGGTGGCAGCCTCAGAAACACCCAGGATAGACAGTGGAGGCGGGGCCGGGGGCTGGGGACTGAGAGGCGGGGCAGGGGGGGGGGAGGGGCGGGGTCTGAGAGGCAGGTGCGGGGGCCCGGGGTGTGGGCGGGGTCATGAGCACTACCCTGGCTATTTTCCTGTAATAAAAAGGGAAAAAACCCACTTAGGTGAGCCATTGGTCCACTCTCTAGAAGCAAAGCCTCCAGGAAGGGTGTTGACCGTGTCCTGAACTCCCAGTGGTAGAAACCGGCAGAACTCGGGCAGAAGGCACACTCAGGAGTGGACCCTCAGGGATGGACTTGCCAGCTGCGTGAACAGCACCCCCTATGGAGGCCACAGTGGCCACTGGGACCCGCCCTGGGGAAAGCGGGGAGGGGTCTCCCATGGCATCCTGAGCTAGGGGAGCCCCGTGGGGAGGTGGGTTCTGGGGCTCAGAGCTTCTTCCCCTGTGAGTCCACACCTAGGGGAGGCCGTCGCCCTGAGCACCTGCCCAACCCCCTGCCCCCAGCCCACGTTTTGCTCTGGGTTGAGGGGACCCACCTGACCCTCAGGCCCTGGCTTTGAAGGGGTGGCTGTGGGGGTCCTTGAAGCCTGGCTCCCCGGAGCCCTGGAACTTGGGACACATCCTGGGGCGTGGGGTGAGGTGTGTGTGGTTAGCGCTTTTGCGGTGGTTTTGTGTCCTGGCTGCCACGTGCCCAAAGACCCCCTCCTTGTGACCACATGAGGGTGTCAGCGCAGCCCCTCCGGGGCTGTGGGAGTGGGGCGGGCTCCAGGCAGTACTGGTTTTCAGGTGATGAGGGGCTTCAGGAGGGCTCCGCTGGGCAGGATGGGGTCCTGCCCCCGACTTCCTGGTGCTCACTCCCCGGGCTTCCTCTTCCTGCTGCTGCTTCTGGAAGCTTCTGTGCCAGGCCCTGGAAGGCCCTCGTGTGCGGGTGTGAGCCTTGGGGACCCAGTCCGCACCAGGGCAGGGCGCAGACCCTGTGGGTGCCCCACCCTGAGGGCTGTTGGCAGGCCAGTGGTTGTCAAAGCCATCCCTGGCACCTGCCTCTCGTCCACAGGCCCCCGGCTTCCACACATGCGGCCTTGGGTCCTCCCGTGACTCCAAGAGGCTACTGTGTGACCCTCGGGTCACAGACAGGACGCTGGGTGCTGGGAGGCAACTCCTCCATGGTCACACAGCCAGAGTGGCTCAGGCAGCTGCACGGTGTCCCCCAAAAAGATGTGTTAAAGTCTTTTTTTTTTTTTTTTTTTTTTTTTTGAGACAGAGTCTTGATCTGTCGCCCAGCCTGGAGTGCAGTGGCTGGATCTCAGCTCACTGCAAGCTCCGCCTCCCGGGTTTACGCCATTCTTCTGCCTCAGCCTCCCGAGTAGCTGGGACTACAGGCGCCTGCCACCTCGCCCAGCTAGTTTTGTGTAGTTTTTAGTAGAGACGGGGTTTCATCAGGTTAGCCAGGATGGTCTCGATCTCCTGACCTCGTGATCCGTCCGTCTCGGCCTCCCAAAGTGCGGGGATTACAGGCTTGAGCCACCACGCCCGGCCTAAAGTCTTAACCTGCTGCCCTGTGAAGGTGAACTTATCTGGAAATAGGGTCTGGACACGAGGCTCATGCCTATAATCCCAGCACTGTAGGAGGCCCAGGTGGGAGGATTGGCCCCAGGTGTTCCAGACCAGCCTGGGCAACATAGTGAGCTCACGTCTCTATAAAAAATTAAGAAATTACTCAAGCACACCTCTAGCCCCAGCTACTCGGGTGGTCGAGGCAGGAGGATCCTTGAGTGCAGGCATTGGAGGCTGCGGTGAACTGTGATCACACCACTGTGCCCCAGCCTGGGAGACACAGTGAGACCCCGTCTCTAAAAGAAAGAAAAGTATGATCTTTGCAGATGTCTTCAGGTTAAGATAAGGTCGTGAGGTTGTCCTGGAGTAGGGTGGGCCCAAACCCCACAGGGGAGGGAGACTGGGAGACCCACAGGGGAGGCCAGGTGAGGACAGCGGCCGAGGTGGGGGCACCGGTGGCTTCCAGGGGTGGGAGGGACCCTGGAGCAGATTCTCCCCAGAACATCCGGAGGGGACCAGCTCTGCCGACATCTTGATCTCAGATGTTTGGCCTCTGTGACCAAGACAATACGTTCGTGTTGCTTTCGGGGACCGAGTTTTGGGGTGATCCGTTATAGCAGGTGGGGGACACTCAGACACCTGGGGCCGGGGGCCAGAGACCCCTCAGATCCCACAGGATACTCAGACACCTGGGGCCGGGGGCCAGAGACCCCTCAGATCCCACAGGACACTCAGACACCTGGGGCCAGAGACCCAGCTGGGGCCCATCACCCATCACTCCCCAGGCTTCCTCAGATCCAGTGGGCGGGGGTTCCCGCCCTGTCTCCGAGGCTGTTCACGTGGGCCCAGCAGGAAGCCAGAGGGTTCCTATTTGTTCTTTGCCGTGTAATTCCCCGGGAGTGGAAAAGGCTGGGGCCGCTGCCTGTGCCCCGGGGCCGCACCAAGCCTGCGTGCGGGTCGTGGTTTCTGCAACGATATTGGCCTCACTCGAGTGAGTCACGGTGGATGGGGAGGCCGTGGTGGGTGGCTCTGGGCAGGGATGTCTGGACCCAGCGGGTGCCTTGGGGGCCTTGCTCTCGGGAACTTCTCCCATCCTGGGTCTTCCTGGATTCTTGGGTATTTGCCCATAGTTTCTCCTGATGCCCCGAACGCCTCCTGACCTCGACGGGTGCCCTGACAGCCCCGCCCTGTGTCTCAGAACCACCTGCAAGGCAGCGCTGCAGCCACTTCCCAGATCTGGTCCAACGACGTGGGGAGGGTCGGGGAGGGCCCAGGGACATCTGACTCAGGGTTGGGGGGCCTGGCTCGACCCCTGTACCTCAGCCCTGTGGGGCATCAGCTGAGGCCGAGGTGGGAAGGAGAAGGGAAGAGCCAGCCTGTCCACCAGGACGCATGGTCAGAACATGGGGCCTGACGCTCCGGGGGCGGAACGCACGAGAAACCAATAAATTAATGTCAGAGAGTGAGAAACGTCCAGTGCAGGAGGCTGACCCTGCAGTTCTTTCAGGACCTTGTGCCCAGAGGGGCAGCCCAAGTCTGCCAGCGGCCCCTAGAGCCTCTTGAGGTGCCCGGGGTCTGGGTCAGAGACCAGCGTGTGCTGGGTTGGAGGCCGTCTCGGCCCGGTGGCTCAGTCTCTCCTCTCCCTGCAGGCTCCTTCGAGAGCAGTGGATCCGGGCCAAGTACGAGCGCCAGGAGTTCATCTACCCTGAGAAGCAGGAGCCCTACTCGGCAGGTGAGGCCACCCGGGTGGGGCGGGGCCTCCCAGCTCCCTCTCCCCGTCTCTCTCCCCCTCTCTCTCCTATTTCCATCTCTTCCTTCCCTTTCATGCAGTCATTAACCTGGGTAAACATGTTCATGGGTTTGAACCTGCATCCCCGGACCCCCTCAGACCTGTTTTGTCCTCTGACTCTGAGTGGGGTGACTGGGGCTTGGGGTCCTCACAGCTGTCTACAGTCCAGCCCTGAAGGACTGGGGTACCTGGGGACCCCCTGGGGCCGTGACTGGCCCCTCCTCTGCTGGTGGTGGACACGTGCTTCCATTCGGGGTGGCCTGCAGGGACCCCTCTCTCGAGCAGTGTGGGCAGGACCCGAGGGCCCGGGTGAGGGGCGTGAGGGCATCCTCTGTGTGGCAACACCATGCTGCAGGTGTGGAGGGTGCAACCTGGGCCTGCGGCCTCCACCTCCCCTGGGCCTGCCTGGGTGCCACTGGGGGCCCTCGGGGTGGCAGAGACATCCAGGCAGCATCTTGGAGCTTCGTGGGCTGGTAGGGCTATGGAGGTGGGAGCTGGGAAGCAGTGCTGTGGGGGCCTGAGAGGCCAGCCCACCCTAGCCTCAGTCTCCCCAGTGCTGCTCAGCTGGCCAAGCCTCAGGCTGCGTCTCCCAGGAGCCCCCAATTCCTGCTTCTCCTTGTGTCTCATTTTTTTTTTTTTTTTTTTTTTTTTTTTTTTTTTTTTTTTTTTTTTTTGAGACGGAGTCTCGCTCTGTCACCCAGGCTGGAGTGCAGTGGCCGGATCTCAGCTCACTGCAAGCTCCACCTCCCGGGTTTACGCCATTCTCCTGCCTCAGCCTCCCGAGTAGCTGGGACTACAGGCGCCCGCCACCTCGCCCGGCTAAGTTTTCGTATTTTTTAGTAGAGACGGGGTTTCACCGTGTCAGCCAGGATGGTCTCGATCTCCTGACCTCGTGATCCGCCCGTCTCGGCCTCCCAAAGTGCTGGGATTACAGGCTTGAGCCACCGCGCCCGGCCCCTTGTGTCTCATTTAAACCCTGGGGCTTTGAGTTGGAGCCCCCAGCCGGGTGGGCCGGCTTCCTCCTGCTGGCTGCTCTGTGTGAGGTGGGTTCGGCGACTGGGGGCCTTGAGTGGTTTTTTCCCCCAGGGCAGCTGTGTGTCTGCACACTGGAGCTTCCTGAGTGTCCCTTCCTCCACCGTGTTGACAGACAGGGAAACCGAGGCAAGCCTAGCCCTAGGGCCTGGTTCTGAACCTCAGCACGGGTGGGGCGGGTCCAGAGGCTGAATGGGGATGTTTGGTGCTGCTGGGCATGGCCACGTGAGCTCCTCGCAGGGAGGAGGCAGCCCCCAGGGCCCAGACCTTCAACCCCAGCACTGCCCTTGTATAAGAGAGAGGCTGCCCTGGAATGGTGGAACATGAGGCTGGGCACCTTACACCTGTAATCCCAGCACTTTGGAAGGCCAAGGCCGGGGAGGATCGCTGGTGGTCAGACAAGCCTGGGCAACATAGTAAGATGCCCTCCCTTTAAAAAAAGAAAAAATTGGCCAGGTGTGGTGGCTCACTCCTGTAATTCCAGCACTTTGGGAGGCGGAGGAGGAAGGATTACGAGGTCAGGAGATTGAGGCCATCCTGGCTAACACAGTGAAACCCCGTCCCTACTAAAAATACAAAAATTAGTCGGGTACGGTGGCGGGCGCCTGTAGTCCCAGCTACTTGGGAGGCTGAGGCAGGAGAATGGCGTGAACCCGGGAGGCGGAGCTTGCAGTGAGCCGAGATGGCGCCACTGCACTCCAGCCTGGGCGACAGAGCGAGACTCCATCTCAAAAAAGAAAAAAATAAAATTAGCTGGATATGGTGGCACCACCTGTAGTCCCAGCTACTCCGGAGGCTGAGGCAGGAGCAGCCCTTATGTGCAGGAGTTCAAGGCTACAGTGAGCTGTGTTTGTACCACTGCACTCCAGCCTGGGTGACAGAGTAAGACTGTCTCAAAAAAAAAAAAAAAAAAAAAAAAGCTGGGTGCAGTGGCTTACACCTATGGTTCCAGCATTTTGGGAGTCTGAGGCAGGCGGATCCCTTGCAGTCAGCAGTTTGAGACCAGACTGGCCAACATGGTGAAACCCTGTCTCTACTAAAAATACAAAAATTAGCTGGGCGTGGTTGGCTGGCGCAGGCCTGTTCCAGCACTTTATGGAGGTCAAGGCGGGCAGAGCGCCTGATCTCAGGAGTTCAAGACCAGCCTGATCAACGTGGCGAAACCCCATGTTGCTCTGAACTCTACCAAAAAATGCAAAATTAGCTGGGCGTGGTTGGCACACATCTGTGGTTCCAGCTACTTAGGAGACTGAAGTGGGAGGATCTCTTGAGCCTGGGAGGCAGAGGCTGCAGTGAGCCAAGGTTGCACCACTACACTCCAGCCTGGATGACAGAGCGAGAGTGTGTCTGTAAAAAGAAAAAAGATGAATTGTATTTGTGAATCTTACCCCAAGAATAAAAGAACACTTTGGGAGACCGAGGCAGGTGGATGGATCACTTGAGACCAGGAGTTGGAGACCAATCTGGTCAACGTGGCAAAACTGTTTCTACTAAAAAATACAAAAATTAGCTGGGCATGGTGGCAGGTGCCTGTAATGCCAGCTACTCGGGAGGCTGAGGCAGGAGAATTGCTTGAACCTGGAAGGTGGAGGTTGCAATGAGCCAAGATTGCACCTCCACACTCCAGCCTGGGCGACAGAGCAAAACTCTGTCTCAAAATATGTGGAAGAGAGGTGGCCCTGAAATGGCTGAACACAGTCCTGGCATTGTAGGCGGGGTTGGTGGAGGAGCCCCTAACCCCCAGTGCTCCAGCCCCTCCCGGCCCTCCCTGGTGGAGCTGGCACTCTGCCCCGTCCCGTACGCCTCCCTGGGCTCTGTCAGGACCGTGGATTTTCTACCAGCAGTGGCGCGAGGTGACCGGGGTGACCAGTGGGAGGCTGCCCCAGGCCTGAGCAAGGCACCTCCCGAGGTCAGGCTGGGATCTCATGCAGCGGCCCTGTTGGCTCTGCCCTCCTCCAGAGCGGCTCCTGCGCCCCCACCCCGCAACCCCCACTTGGCACACAGCCGGCCTGTGCAGGCGTTTTCAATTACTGTCCACCTAGACAGCAATTTCCTCCTCTTAAGAATCCCTGTGTGTGTGAGGGAGAGAGCAAGAAACGGTCAGGGGATGAACACACGGGTACCTGGGCCTGCTCAGCGCCCAGCACACCCCTCGCTCTGCTCCTGCCTGAAACCCCCAAAGAATCACCCCAGAGCCCCTCTGTTTCCCTCGGCAAAAACATCTTAGCAATTTGTAGCAAGGTGGCGCGTGACTTCATTTCAGAGGCAGGCGTGGGCTGGGCTGGCATGACCACAGGACTGAGTTTTGTGTCTGCTTTTGTATCAGAATCCTCTGGTTGTAAAGGATGGAAAACTAAACTTAACTGGATGTGAGCAAAACTGGAAATAGATTGGCTGGAATAACAGGGCTGGCTTCAGGCACAGCTTGATCTAGGGGTTCAGTTGGTGGTGTTGGGCCCTGGTTTCAGCATCTCCTCTTCCTAGTTCTGCGTCTCTGGGTTGGCACCAACCCTCCTGGTGGCCACCTCCTTCAGCGAGTTTGGGTTTTACATCCCCGCTCTCCCGGGCTGCCCGGAAAGGTCAGGCGTGGCTCACGGAAGTTTTGGGAAAAGTCCCTGTCTCATCGGCTCTGACCGGTTGGGCCCGGGATGTGGCTTGGGAGACGTGGCACCCTGGGTTGTGTGCCTGCCTCTGGCCCCTGGGTTCATCCTTCTGGAGAAGATCAGGGTCTGGGTTCCAGAAGTGGGGGTGCGTGCAGGTGGCAGACAGCGTCTCGTGGGCAGTAAGTGCGGGTTCTGCAGGTGTATTCGGGTGTCGTTGGGCTCAGGGTCAGGAGGTGGTGATAGCCCTGGTGACCCAAGACGCCTTCCGCCCCAGGCCCGAGGCCGCCCCATTGGAATCCCGCTCCCGCCTTTGCTGTTGTCTGAGATATTCCCGGTGCCTTGAGAGCATTTGAGATGAGCTAAAGCCTTCCGTGTGACCTTTGGGCAGGGGTCGGAGGAAGGGAGGGGCCTCCCACCCAGCAGGGTAGACTCGGGGCCCTCGGGCATAGGTTGGAGGGAGGGAGGGGTCTCCCAGCAGGGTCCCCTGGGGCAGAGATTTTCAGGCACACACTGGCTTGCAGGGTCAGAGGCTGGGGCCTTGGTCTTGCCTGCTGGCCTCTGAAGGCCATGCTGAGAGAATGTCCACTTTCTCATACCAGGCCCAGCGGGGCGGCCACACCTGCGGCTCCAGGCTCGTGGTCGGCCTGTGGAGACCAGGCCCCGTGGGCTGCGCCCTCTGCTGTCTCCCCTGGACAGGTGTGAGGATGGTGGGCAGGTGCACGGGTGTGTGTGGGACAGGTGAAGTGCGCAGGTTTGAGCGCAGGGCTGGCCCTTCGTGAAGGTGCAGTGAGTGCTGTGGCCAGGTGTTACCTGGCAGGCGTGTGGCAGCCTCTTGCAGAGGGCATGGGGCCGTGAACAGCGGCTGCGCCATAGCGTGTGACTGCTGTTTCTCTAAGCACAGGAACACTCAGACCAGGCTGGAGAGCTCAGAGGAGGGCCATGGAGGTGGGACCGGGCCAAGGGTGTAAAGCTGCAGGGAGAGTATGGAGCGCCCGAGCCGAGGGGAAGGTTCCCATCCCTCCGAGCGAGGGGAAGTCTCCTATCCCTCCAGAGCGGCTGCTGCCTGTGGCTCCTTCAGGGCCTGCTCAGGGCCCCGTGCATTACTTTTCGAGGCTGCAGGCGGTCCTGGAAGCTGAGGCCTGAGGCTGGTAGCTGGGAGTGCTGGGGTCCCGCCTGTCCCACCGGGTCTCCTCTCCACTGCCGGGTCATTGGTGTTGAAGGTGGGGTCTGGATATGCCCTCCCTGAAAGAGAAACCTCTCCCACACTGAAAGGGGTGAGTAGGAGACTTCCAGACCTTTCTCCCAGGCGGGTGGTTGACCTTCGGTGCTAGCCTTGTCTCCAGAGGCCTCCTTACCTCTGAACGCCAGCTCCCCAGGCCTCTGGAGGCCCCCGTTGAGTGGATAAGACCCCAGACCTTCACCTCTGCTCCCACTAAAGGGCCGGCAGCTGCAGCCACTGGTAGCGTGGAGGCCTTTAACCCAGCATTCCTATTCTGTAGTCCTGTTTGTTTGTTGTTTTTTTTGAGACAGAGTCTAGCTCTGTTGCCCAGGCTGGAGTGCAGTGGTGTGATCTCAGCTCACTGCAACCTCCACCTCCTGGGTTCAAGTGATTCTCCTACCTCAGCCTCCAGTGTAGCTGGGATTACAGGCACCCAACTAATTTTTCTATTTTTTTAATAGAGATGGGGTTTCACCATGTTGGCCAGGGTGGTCTCGAACTCCTGACCTCGTGATCTGCCTGCCTCAGCCTCCCAAAGTGCTGGGATTGCAGGCGTGAGCCGCCGTGCCCGGCCCCATCCTGTTTCTTTAAGGCCGTTGCTACCCAGGATGCTAATGCTGCCGCCTCCTTGCCTGCGTCTCCCACCCTTCCCCACAGGGCCCTGAACGTTATAGGAACAGAATCCCGGGTGTCTGCAGGCCTTGGGGGTGTGGGTCTGTCCCTGCCTCCACCGAGGCCTTTGCCCAGCCATCCGTGAGCCACAGGACCTTCTAGGTTGTGCAGGAGGCGCCAGGCATGCCAGCCAGAGGGCCTCGGGCCCCAGAGCCCCGGCTGCAGGGAGGCTGCTGGGATCCCCCAGGGACCCAGAGGTGCCTGAGCCATACGGCCCTGTGCTCAGGTCCTACTGACACCCACCTGCTCAGGGCAGGGCTGCTCACAGCCTTCCCTCTACCCTGCCCCTGCAGCCTGGTCCGTAGGCATTAAGGCCTGGCCGTTCAGATGGTCAGGTGCCTGGGGACCAGCAGGCAGTGACCGTCTGTGCCTCAGGCTGCTGTCTCTGAGTGCTGCACAGGGCTGGGGGTGAGACGCCTGTCTCCTTGTGTGTTCAGGGGCTCCAGGGCACCCCTCCCATAGACCTAGCTGCCCGCTGCTATTTGGAATCCCAGGTCCTGCCCGTTGCTAGGTTGATGAGGGAGCAGGTGTCTGGTGCTCAGGGTTAGACCTCAGGGACCCCCCGAGCCTCCCCATGGCCCCCACCCTGAGCCCACGTCTGGGCAGCAGGAGAGGACGTGTCCTCCTGTCTGGGGTGGCCCCGCGGCCAGAGTCCCCTGCACAGGGTTCCAGGGCCAGTTGGTAGTTCCCGGGCCTCCCTAAGCCCTTGCAGAGTGCACTGGGGATTCCCGGCGGCATTTCCTGCCCTGCTCCCTGGGTTTGCCACAAGAGCACTTTCTCACGGCAGCGGCGGCACCTCAGGACCACAGGGAAATACAGAAGTCCCCGCGGCAGAGCCCGGGAGGAAGGGGGAAGCTCGGGGCTTGGGAAGGGGCTGCCACACCCCAACCCCAAGTTGGCCGGGTGAGGCCTGGGCCAGGCGGATCCCGCTCCACACAGAGGAGTGACTGCAGGCCTGCTCCGGAATGAGCCGGAACCAGGAACTCCCAGAGGCTGCACCATGCCCAGTGCCCACAGCCCGCACCTTGGCTGTGTTGTTCTCACAGGGCGGGAGCCCCAGGAGTCCTGAATGTGGGCCATGCCACCCAGGGACCATGGCTGAGGAAAGGGGAGCCCCACTCTATCCCTCTGTTAGGGCACCCAAAAGGAAGGATCACCACTGGGCTTTTTTTTTTATTTTTATTTTTGAGACAGAGTCTTACTCTGTCGCCGAGGCTGGAGTGCAGTGGCAGGATCTTGGCTCACTGCAAGCCCTGCCTCCCGGGTTCAGGCCATTCTCCTGCCTCAGCCTCCCGAGTAGCTGGGACTACAGGCGCCCGCCACCACGCCCGGCTAATTTTTTGTATTTTTAGTAGAGACAGGGTTTCACCGTGTTAGCCAGGATGGTCTCGATCTCCTGACCTCGTGATCTGCCCGCCTCGGCCTCCCAAAGTGCTGGGATTACAGGCGCGAGCCACTGCGCCCGGCACCACTGGGCTTTTCTGAAGGAGTTTTTTTTTTTCTTTCTTTTTTTTTCCCCTGCTCTGTTGCCCATGCTGCAGTGCAATGGTGCAGTCTCAGCTCACTGCAACGTCTACCTCCCAGGTTCACGCCATTCTCCTGCCTCAGCCTCCCTAGTAGCTGGGACTACAGGTGCCCGCCACCAAGCCCTGCTAATTTTTGTATTTTTAGTGGAGACGGGGTTTCATCATGTTGGCCAGGATGGTCTCGAACTCCTGGCCTCAGGTGACCACCTGCCTTGGCCTGCCAGAGTGCTGAGATGATAGGTATGAGCCACCACACCCGGCC
Source organism: Papio anubis (assembly GCF_008728515.1). Classification (NCBI taxonomy): domain Eukaryota; kingdom Metazoa; phylum Chordata; class Mammalia; order Primates; family Cercopithecidae; genus Papio; species Papio anubis. Next base: position 148,162,307 of record NC_044979.1, read on the forward strand.
TCTGAAGGAGCCTTTTTTTTTTTTTTTTGAGACGGAGTCTCGCTCTGTTGCCTGAAGGAGCTTTTAATGGCTAAAGCTGGAGTAACTTGAGCAACAAAAGGGAGATGGTATAAGGGGATTATAACCCAGGGAGCAAGCTACACGTCCCCAGGTCAATAGACATAGACATAAAGAATGGAATCAGTAAACAGGAAGGGGAGAAGGCCAGCAGCCTTTGCACACGAATTCCAGATAATACAAAAGAAGGCTGGGCACCGGGGCTCCCGCCTGTCATTGCAGCAGTTTGGGAGGCTGAGGTGGGAGGATTGCTTGAGCCAGGAGTTCAAGACCACCTGGGTAACGTGGGGAGACCCCATCTCAAGAAAAAGTTTAATTAGCTGGGCATGGGGGCGCCTGTGGTCCCAGCTACTCGGGAGACTGAGTTGGGAGGATGGTCTGAGCCCAGGAGGTCAAGACTGCAGTGAACTGTGATTGTACCACTGTATTCCAGCCTGAGCCACAGAGACCTTGTCTTAAAACATAAATAGGCCAGGCGTGGTAGCTCCAGCCACTCAGGAGGCTGAGACAGGAGAATCGCTTGAACCTGGGAAGTGGAGGTTGCAGTGAGCCGAGATCACGCCATTGCACTCCAGCCTGGACGACTACAGACTCCGTATGAAAATAAATAAATGCAGGAGAAGTGAGGGAAGTAGAAATGCCCCCGAGGTGCACGGTGCAGTAACCTGTGGCAGGGAAGCCCCTCTGTGGCCGCTATGTCTCCCCGAGATGCTCTTTGATGACAAAGGACGGGGGGGAGAAACCCTTGGCGTCAGGGCATAGTGGAAGCATGTGCCGCTGCGGCCCCAGGTGAACCTCAGACCACTGGACCAGCCGGGCTCCCCGACCCTCTGTGCCACCTTCCTTGGCCAAGGTCACAGCGTGGGGACGCGCCGCACCCCTCCCCCAGATGTGGGGGTTTATCCTTGTGTCTGAGCCAGCCTTGCCCCGCCACCTGCCCCTGGGGGTGACCTTGGTGACAGCTGCTCCCACCCCGGGCTGGCCCCGCCTTGGGCCACAGCCTCAATGGTGCCTTTCACAGGGGCCTGGACAATGCCTCATGTTGTCCTGAGGGCCAGGCCCTGGCCTCACTGAGATGCAGGGCTTCCTGCCCCAGGCTCCGGACCCCGTGCTCCTGCGGGGGCTTCCGTGGTTTCCCCTGTGGTTCGGGATGGCCCCTCCTGGTGGTGCCAGGCAGGGATGGGCCGACCATTGCCCTAAATGTCACGGGGCAGACGGAGCCCAGGAGGGGGCTGGGGCCGTGCATGAGATCTGGGACCTCGGTTTCCCTGTCCATACAGTGGGGACGATGGTGTGCGGGACGAGGGCATTATTGGGAACATCACCAGTCATTCCTTGCAGGCAGCGCGAGGCCTCAGGCGGCCCTTGAGGGGACAGGTGTTTGGGGCCTGGCCAGAAGCTGTAGGGCTGCCCCTCGGGGGGGATGGGTGTTTGGGGCCTGGCTGGAGACCACGAGGCTGCCCCTCGGGGGATGGGTGTTTAGGGCCTGGCCAGAGGTGGTAGGGTTGCCCCATTGCCCCTCCCTGGGCGGGTGCCGGCTCCTGGCCCTCTGTGGGATCCCTGCCCCCTTCCCACCGTGTTTGTCTTATGGGTTTGCTCTTGGGCTTTGGGGCCCCTGTGCGGGGACCTCAGGGTTTGGGGCTTGGGGAGGAGGTACCCTGGGGCTGACCTGGCCCTGAGGGTAGCGCCTCCTGCAGCCTGGGCAGCCTGGCGGGGATGGGGGCGTTCATGTGCCACTCTAGGCGGGAAGGCGCTGTGGAAGCTGTGAGCCCGTGTGTGAGTTGAGGGGTTCTCTCCAGGCCTGTCGGGAGCCAGGACCCATGCTGTGGGCTGTATGAGAACAGGAACAGATGAGAGCTGACCCCAGGAGCCCTCACTCACCCTCTGGCCTCACCCCTGGGAGCAGGGGAGCCTGCCTGTCCTGGCTGTTTGGAGAGAGAGCCCCAGGCAGGGTGGAGCTGGGACCTGGAGCCCTCTGCAGGATACGGCTGCTGGCTCTCAGCCTCTGCCGGCCCCAGACGCACCAACCTGGGGAAGGTGCATTAATGGGTTGGAGAGTGTGGGTGGATGGGCCAGGCAGCCAAGCAGCAGGCAGGGAGAGATGGAGCCCTGTGCAGGCTCATGGACGAGGCCTTCAACTCTGGGGCCTTGCCCAGCAAGGAGACGCTGCTCTGCCGAGCCACCGTGAGCTCCAGTGTTTGCCTCTTGGAGGAGGGCAGGAGCTGCTAGGACCCAAAGACCGGAAGCCAGGTCCAGGCCCTTCACGGGGACGGTCAGGGTGCAGTGATCAGGGCGTTGGCCCTGTGCCCAGAAGCCACCCCTTCATGGTGCACCCGTTCCTGTGGAAGGCCAGAGGCACCATGAGATATGAGGACCCAGTTCCCAACCCAGAGGGACCACCACCTGTGAGCTGTCACTCAGAGCAGGGCCACATGCTTCCCTGCCCCAGTTTACAAGAAAATTAGCATATAAATCACATACGTGAGGTGTGATTTACATCTACTTTGCATATCCTATTTAGAGTGCAGTTCCAGCTCTGATAAATCCAAAACCCAGCAGTCTCGGGCCAGGCGTGGGGCTCACACTGCAACCCCAGCACAGTGGGGGGAGAGGCAGGAGGGTCACCTGAGGTCAGAAGTTCGAGACCAGCCTGGGCAACGCAGTGAGCTCCCATCTCTACAAAAAAAATACAAAACTTACCTGGGTGTGGTGGCATGCGTCTGTGGTCCCAGCTACTTGGGAGGCCAAGGCTGGAGGATCACTTGAGCCTGGAAGGTCAAGGCTGTGGTGAGCTGTGATAGTGCCCCTGCACTCCAGCCTGGGGGGAAAAAAAAAGACTGAGCCTCGTAAATGGGCGTGGGCTTTACGTGAAGGCTGTTCCTGTTTCCTCGGATTTCACTTCTCTCTGAGGCATGTGATGTGTGCGCTTCACTGTGGTGGAAGAAACGGTCTGGCTGCTTTCCAGGGACTGGGCACCTTATGTCCCCACGGGCAGCATGGAAGGGCCGGTGTCCCCGCCGGCAGTCGGACGTCGCGTGTGTGTGTGTGCGCGTGCGTGTGTGTGTGCGTGTGTGTGTGTGTGTGTGCATGCACGCTGGTTTGGTTTTGCTGTTCTCGTGGGTCGTGGTGTCGCTGAGAATCTTTCCTGCTCTTAGCCCTGAGGTAGGCGGAGGGGGGTGCTCCTGAGAGAGGCCTCTGAGCAGGGCATGGGGTGTGGACTGGACCCCGCTCCCCACAGGTGGGACTAGACCTGGCACACAGTGGGACCAGCTCACAGCAGGGCCCGGCACACAGTAGGTGTTTGATAAATGCTGGTTGAGTCCTCTGGTCTCTCCTAGGACTCACGAGTCTTAAACTTTAAGAGAAAATGGCCGTTTCTCGCCTCAGCCCACCCGACTGTCCAGGATGCTGCCCTGTGAGGGGCTGCGCTGTGGGGAGAAGCTCCGTCTCATTGGCTGTTGCCGGTGCCACCCGTGGAGTCCACAGGGGGCTGCAGACCCTGAGGTCCTGGCCCTCCCCAGCGAGGCCAAGGGGCTGGCCAGGCTTGGGGCGAGCAGAGGCTCAGCCTGAGGTCCAGACTGGGCGTGGGGCGAGTTCGGAATGGTGGCCAGGGCCGTCCTGAAATACACTCCTGCGTCGTCACCACCCCTGGAATGCGGAGTCCTGGCGCCTGCTGTTGGGAGGACAGCACTGGCGTCTGGACCCCGAGAACACCAGACCCGCCGCGCGCAGAGGGGGCAGTGGCTTCCCCAACCCTGTGGCCTGTGCGCTTCCTGGGGCACTGCTGCCACCTGCTGGGCGCAGCGGGCATGGCGGGGGCGCCTCCCCACCCTGTGGCCTCCGGAGCCTGGTGGCTGGAAGGAGTCGCCGCTGCATCCTGGGCAGGGATCTGTGGAGCCACACACACTGGACCCAGCCAGCTCCAGCCCCCGTGGGCGAGGTGGCCCGAATTTGTCTGCATCGGTGACACAGACATGCATGCCTTGGAGGCTCCCCGGGGTGCACACAAGGCCGTGAGCGGCAGGCCAGGAAGCACTGCTGGGCTTGCTGCTGCTAAGCCGCCCTGGACACTTCTTGGCATCCACCCTCAGCCACGAAGCGCTGCATCCAGAGAGGTCCTGATGCCAGAGGCAGAGCCATGGGGATGCCCAGCTGTGCCCGGGCAGGGGCTCAGTCAACAGGCGTTCTGAGCAGACCCTGCCTGGGCCTGAGGGACACTGGTGGCCTCGCTCTCCCAGTGAGAAGCAGAAGAAGGGGGTTCCTCCGTGGGAAGGGGGTTCCCGGCTGCTGCTGTGTGCACGGGGCTGGGAAGTCAGCCTTGTACAGACTTGGGAGGCAGGGAGCTCCAGGCTGTGCAGGGAGCAGGCCTGGTCTGGCACCATCCAAGACAGCCCAGGGCCCCCTCCCCGACGGCGCCAGCTGTCCCCTCCCCGATGCCAGGCATTTTATGGCATCTCAGCAGAGAAAATAGCCCCTGGTCTCTGGTGTTGGGATGGGGCTGTCTGAGCTGGGGAGGGGACGCCGGGGAGCAGGAGGCTTGGGGGTCAGGGCTGAGGGGCGGTGTCTGGAATCTGAGCCGGCTGAGGCTCTGTCTGGCCTGGTGGCTGCTGCAGGTGGCTGTTTAGCCCCACCTGGAACCCACAGCCTCCTCGCCTCCCTGTGGCACAGGTCAGCAGCCCCTGCCCTCAGATGACCCCTCGAGGGGCTCCAAGGCCACGTGGCCAGCAGGACAGGATGCTGTCCCCAAGCCAGTGGTCTCTGAAGTAATGGGGGAGGGGCCACAGACAGGCCCACGGACGCTCCGCAGACGGCCCCGAGGGACCCACAGACGCTCCGCAGACGGCCCCGTCACCCCGGGAGAGGCCCACGGATGCTCGGCAGATGGCCCCGTCACCCCGGGAGAGGCAGCACCCACTGAGGACGCGTTCAACCCCAGCCACAGAGCTGCTGCCGATGGCGGGACCTGCACGTGACCCGAGGCCCGGCAGACAGAGCCCAGGACGCAGACCCTGCAAGCCACGTGCTGTTGGGGTGGGAGAGCCAGGGCCATAGAAAAACCTGCGTCTGAGTCTGCAGGATACGGAGTTCTAGAGCAGGAGAAAGGACGGGCAACGATGGGAACCACGGACAGGGAGCGGAAGTGGGAGCGGGACCGGGGCGATAGGAACGCCCTTCTGAGCGGCTGCGCGTCGGTCACTGACCGCAGCTCAGTGAGGTGAAGCCACGTGCGTTTATTCTCCCACAGCTCTGGCGGTCAGAGCTCCAGGATGATCCCACGGGCTCGAGGCTTGGGGTGGGCAGAGCTGGTTCTGGGCTCGGGGCGGGTCCTCTGGCATCTCCCCGGTGCTCCTGGGCTCTGGAGCCCCCTCCGGCCTCAGTTTCCATGGCCACGTCCCCTTCCCTCCTGTCCTCATGTCTCTGCCTCCCTCCCCTGTGATCGTCTGCCACAGTGAGGTCCTAACCACACATGGAAGGTGGTGTGTTCAGGTGCTTAGGCTCCCAGGGGGATGCCTGGTCCACTTTTCTGTGGCTGTGTGGTGTGCGTGAGGCCACAGGTGGAGATGAGGGCTTGGGCTGGGCTCCCCTCAGATGAGCTTTCCTGAAAAAAGAGGGGACGGCACCACCTGGACCCAGCGGTCGCGGATGGCTGAGGGAGGAGGGTGGAGGCCAACCTGGTCCTCCTGGGCAGCACGTGGTTGGACCCAGCTCTGCCTCTGCCCATGGTGGCTCTGGCCATGCCCACCCAGGGTGCAGGGGGTCCCTGGGGGCTGGTAAAGGATAGCTGGTTGGATGTCCCACTCATCCAGGCCCTCCTCAGGCTGGCTCGGGCCAGGGTTGCAGCCATCAGCCCTGGTCCACTGTCATATCCCCTCACCAATCATCCATCATTACTGAACCACATCCCCCATGTCCCCTCTCCCCCCACATCCTCTCTCCCACCATGTCCCCTCCTCCATGTCCCCTCTCCCCTGTCCATCTCCCTGTCTCCTCCGTGTCCCCTCTCCCCCATCCACGGTCGTGGTCTGACTCCTGTCCTCTCCCCCACAGGGTACCGCGAGGGCTTTCTCTGGAAGCGTGGCCGGGACAATGGGCAGTTTTTAAGCCGGAAGTTTGTGCTGACGGAACGAGAGGGTGCCCTGAAGTATTTCAACAGAAATGACGTGAGCCAGACACAGGGGTGGGGTGGGGGCCTGTCCCGGGGCAGCATCCTGGCCTCCCACGCTGGGGCCTGTGGTGGCCACGTCCATCCTCAGCTGCCCTTCCTGCTGCCCCCCCCGATGGGGACACTCCAGGAGAACCAGCCTGTGATGGGCTGTGAAGCCTCCGTGTGCCGGCCCTCTGTGTCTCCCGGTCCTCTGTGTGCCGGTCCTCTGTGTCTCCCGGCCCTCTGTGTCTCTTGGTCCTCTGTGTCTCCCGGTCCTCTGTGTCTCCTGGTCCTCCATGTGCTGGCCCTCTGTGTCTCCCGGTCCTCTGTGTCTCCCGGTCCTCCGTGTGCCAGCCCTCTGTGTCTCCCGGTCCTCTGTGTGCCGGCCCTCTGTGTTTCCTGGCCCTCATGTCTCCTGGTCCTCTGTGTCTCCCGGTCCTCCATGTGCCGGTCCTTGTGTCTCTCAGTCCTCTGTGTCTCCTGGTCCTCTGTGTCTCCCGGCCCTCGTGTCTCCCGGTCCTCTGTGTCTCCCGGTCCTCTGTGTCTCCCGGCCCTCTGTGTCTCCTGGTCCTCTGTGTGCCGGTCCTCGTGTCTCCCGGCCCTTGTGTCTCCCAGGGTGGGGCAGCTGAGGCTTTCCAGGAGCCTGGGTGGCCGGGCAGGGCCCCCTGAACTCAGGCCCAGCCATGGGAGGGGGAGAACCTAGTCACTGGGCCCCGCTGGAGCCAGCCAGGATCCCAGAAAGCCCCCAACTTTCCTGGAGGTACCCTGGGGAGACTGGCTCGGGACAGGACACACACATTGGCAAGAATGGCAGGGTCTCCGCGAGGTGGCCCCAGGGCCGTGGGCTGATGGTCGGAAGCACCCGCCCTGAGCTGTGGCACGCTGCTGTCGGGGGCTGCCTGGAGGTGGGCTGGTGGCTGGGGCCTGCCCCTGTGGGAGCTGCCATGCCGTGTGGGGCCCGGGGCTGCCCCTGGGGAGGAAGGGTGCAATGTCTGATGTCAAAAGCCACCCACACAGTGTCATTGAGTCGCCATCACCCCTGGGAGGGAGGTGCCATTACCTTCTGCTTACAGACCAGGAGGCCGAGGCTCAGAGAGGTTAAGTAACTTGCTCAAAGCCACACAGCACAGCAGGTGTGTCGTCAGCACCCACAGGGTCTGCCCTTCCTGCTCCCCCGAGCTTGGATGGCGGCCCCTGTGAGGTGCTCAGACCCCACCCCTTCCCAGGCCAAGGAACCTAAGGCTGTGATGAAGATTGAGCACCTAAACGCCACCTTCCAGCCGGCCAAGATCGGCCACCCCCATGGCCTGCAGGTCACCTACCTGAAGGACAACAGCACGCGCAACATCTTCATCTACCATGAGGATGGGAAGGTGGGCGCTAGCGCGCACTCGGGCCAGGGCGGCACGGGAGGGCGGGCACTCAGGCTGAGTGGCACGAGAGGGCGGGCATTTGGGCTGGGCAGCGTGGGAAGACAGGCACTCAGTGGGTGCTTGGACAGTGTGGGAAGGCAGGCACTCGGGCTGGGCGGCATGAGAAGGCAGGTGCTTGGATGTCTGGGAGGGTGGGCACAGGAGGGTGGGCACCGGGTGGGCAGCAGGGGGAGACATGTGCAGGAAGCAGGCTCCCTCCCGGGGCCGGGCTGCCCAGGAACCGGATCACCGTGCTGTCTCTGGGGCCACCCAGCCTGCCCCCGTCAGTGGGGGCTGCCAGCTCAGGCTAGAGGATCCACCACCCCCACAATGCCCACGGGGGGCCTTTGGGGGAACTGGGGTCCTATGGGGAGGAGAAGGGGACAGCAGCCAGCTCTGGGGCTGGTTTGGGCAGTGTTCCTTTGGCTGCCCTTGGCGTGGCGGTGGGGAGGGCGGGTGCACCCCTCATTTCTGGAGGGCTTGAGGGGAACCCAGATAAAACTCCCACAAAAGCTATCCTTTTGTCTTTGGGCCAGGCTGCAGGGGGCCCAGCGGTGGGTCCAGCCTCTCTGTTGCATTGGTTCTCGTTTCTATTTTTATCACCCGTCTATGTGCACGTGGTCTAAAGCACTAAATTGTTCCCAAGTCTTGAGAAACAGAAGTTTGAGGCCCCTCCTAACCCCCGTTGGGAATTTGTCCCCGTATCCAAAAATAACCTGCTGGTGTTGCTGCAAATTTACCCATTTTAGGCACCATCTGACAACTTCCCACGAGGAAGTAGAGGTTCCAGCTCTTTCCATGCCCTACCACGTGCCCGTCCCCGTCCCCTGCCCACCGTGCTCTCCTGGTGTCTGCACCTGGGGTTGTTACGGGGCTGACGTTGGATACCTCAGACGGAGCACGCTGCGATCACTTTTCCCGCAGCAAGCGGTTGTGTTCTCTGCCACAGTTGACGGTGTGCTGCCGTAGGCTGTCTGCAGACTTTTCTCTGGAGGCAGTTGGGCACCGGGAGCCCGTGACTCCCATGGCATGGAGATCTCGCTCCTGCAGGCTCATCTCGCCCGGTCCCACATCTTTTTAGTTTACTTGTTCCTTTTGGTAGAAGTGATGTGCTTGGAAGGAAAGTGGCCTGTCACCTGGCACCTTGGAACGTTCTACCTCCTGCTTGGCTTAGACTGTGGCTAGATATAGAATTCTAGGTTGGAGTTAATTTTCCTGCTAGTTCTGAAGGCTCTGCACTGATTCTTCCGTCCCAGTACGTTTGTTGTGGGGTTTTGAAATTCTCCGATGCCGTGCGTGTGTTGGCAAGAGTCCCTCGTCTTTTGCTGTGCTGGGTACAGGCCCAGGGTGGCCTTTCGAGTCCAGTTACTGGTTTCCACGAGGTCAGGGATTGCTTTCTTATCTAATAATTTCCTCCTTCCACTTTCCCTGTTCTCATTTTCTGAAACTCCTGTTATGATGGAGATGTTGGCACTCTTAAGCTGGCTCATTTTGCTTCTGCTGTCTGGGAGATTTCTTCAACTTTGTCTCCAACACTGTATTGAGGGTTTTGTTTCTGCTCTCTTGTATTTAATTTTACAGAGAACCTTTGGTTTTTGGAGTATTTCTTTTTCTTTTTTTTTTTGAGATTGAGTCTCGCTGTGTTGCCCAGGCTGGAGTGCAATGGTGCGATCTCAGCTCACTGCAACCTCTGCCTCTCGGGTTCAAGTGATTTTCCTGCCTCAGCCTCCTGAGTAGCTGGGACTACAGGCACGTGCCACCACGCCCAGGCAATTTTTTTTTTTTTTGAGGCGGAGTTTCACTCTTGTCACCCAGGCTGGAGTGCAATGGTGCAGTCTCGGCTCACTGCAGCCTTTGCCTCCCAGGTTCAAGTGATTCTCCTGCCTCAGCCTCCCGAGCAGCTGGGATTACAGACATGTGCCACCACGCCCAAAAATTTTGTATTTTTTGTAGAGATGGGGGTTTCTCCATGTTGGTCAGGCTGGTCTCAAACTCCTGACCTCAGGTGATCCACCTGCCTCGGCCTCCCAAAGTGCCGGGATTACAGGTGTGAGCCACCGCGTCCAGTTGCAATCTTTGTATTTTTAGTAGAGACGGGGTTTCATCATGTTGGTCAGGCTGGTGTCCAACTCCTGACCTCAACCTCCCAAAGCGCTGGGATTACAGGGGTGAGCCACCGTACCTAGCTGAATATTCCTTTTTGAAACGCTGTTTTTGGTTTGATTGTGGTATCTTACTAATACTAATTTTTGAAGCTTGCTTATTCCTGAAAAATGTTTTTGTCTTCTAAGTTGCTGCCGGTCTGATCTGCTGTGTTCCCTGTGAGAAATCTTTCCCAGATATCCTGGAATCTGGGCAGGTCAGATCCTCCGAAGATAAATCCCCCCGCCCAGGCAGAGGCGCTTGGCCCCCAGCGGTGGGAGCTGAGGGAGTTCGGGCTGCAGCCTGCAGGGTCACAGAGCTCCCTGGAGTGCACCAGCCATGTCCCGTCTGCCCAGAGCCCCCGAGAGCCGGCTCCATGTCCTGCTGGGGGACAAGGGGCGAGCTTCCAACCAGTTCTCCTGCTTAGAGCGCCCTCCATTTCCTGGGGGACCTGGAGTGGTGAATTCCCAAGGCCTTTGGGGCAGCGCGGTGTGGACAGGTTCAGCTTCCTCTAGCTGGAGGGAGGGCGGGGCCAAATGGGATGGGGCGGGCCGGAGGAACGGGGTGGGAGGGGGAAGGAGGGGAGGCTGGTTGGGTGGTGTGGGTGTGGCTGGTGGGCGTGGCCTAGGAGGAAGGGTGGCAGTGGCGGACACACAGTAGGGGAGGGAACACAGCAGGAGGGAGACTGGGGCAATCCCACTGCTGCAGGAGGAGACTGGGGCAATCCCACTGCTGCAGGAGGAGACTGGGGCAATCCCACTGCTGCAGGAGGAGAGATCAACACAGGGAGGAGACTGGGGCAATCCCACTGCTGCAGGAGGAGACTGGGGCAATCCCACTGCTGCAGGAGGAGACTGAGGCAATCCCACTGCTGCAGGAGGAGACTGGGGCTGTACCATCCTCCAGCTGGTGCTGGACCAGGTGTCAGCTGGAGAAGCTGTGGCTGGATTGGTCCAGTGCTGGGGGCTTTGCCTGCGGGACGAAACTCAAGGCCAAAGGGGCTGGGGGAGAAGCCTAAGGGGACATGAGAGAAGGGAAGAGGGATGGGGCTCCCTAGTTCTTCCTGGCCAGGAGAGGGTGGAGCCAAGAGTGGAGATGGGCACCTTTCCAGAGGTCAGAAGCTCCAGTCTATAGCCTGGACAGGGGCCCCGGGGCTCAGGGTACAAGGTCATGGGGCCAAGGGTCTGGGCAGACCCCAGGAGGGCCGCTGGGTCTGGGGGCAGGGGACAGCCAGGCTGAGGTCTGGACGGACCCCAAGGGCACCTGACGTGGGGCTGGGTGCCAGGCCTGGGCCATGGGCCCTCTGTTCTAGGCTGCTGGCCCGCTCCACGCTCTCCAGAGGACCAGGGCAGCTCCCTGGACAGCAGTTCTGCCCTCTGCCGCAGCACTCTTGGTAGGGGGCACAGCTCCAAGAGTGTTTATAAACAGATGAGCCTCCCTTCCCCCGTCACCCCAAGACTTCCATGAGCTACAAAATAAGGATCTTCATAAAAATAGCACCATCTGAAAGGAAGGCAGGCTGGCCCAGGCCCCAGAAGTGCCAGGGCCACAGGGTGAGCTTGGATGGCAGCCCCTGACCCCGTCCAGCCCTGTGCTGTCCAGCCCAGCCCAGCCCAGCCCTTAAGCTCAGCCCTTAGCTCAGCCCAGCCCAGCCCAGCCTTTAGCTCAGCCCAGCCCTTGGCCAGCCAGCCAGCCTGTGTGTGTGTGGCTACCAGCCCAGCCCAGCCCAGCCTTAGCCCAGCCCAGCCCTTAGCCCAGCCCAGCCCTTAGCCCAGCCCAGCCCTTAGCCCAGCCCAGCCTTAGCCCAGCCCAGCCCCAGCCCAGCCCTTAGCCCAGCCCTTAGCCCAGCCAGCCCAGCCCTTAGCCCAGCCCAGCCCTTCCAGCCAGCCCTTGGCCCAGCCCTCCAAGCCCGGCCCTTAGCCCAGCCCGCCAGCCCAAGCCCAAGCCCAGCCCCAGCCCAGCCCAGTTACGTGTTGGTCGTTTGATTGTGGTGATGTGTTGTTGATGTAATTTGATGTTGATGATGGTAATTTATTTGGTGTTCGAATCGGTGATGTGTTGACCGATCAATTGATGGTATTGATATTGGTATTGTCAGTGATGATTATGTTGATGATGTGTTGATGATGTGATTGATGTGGTGATCTCAATTGTTATCAATTTGATGTGTTGATATGTTGATGATTGTGGTATTGATGTGTTGATATCGGTGATCATCAATTGTTGATGTGGTATTGATGTGATTTATTATGATGATAATTTATTATTGCCCAGCCCAGCCTAGCCTAGCCTTTAGGCCTTTCAGCTCTTCTCAGAACTTCACTGGGGGAGTCTGTACCCACCCTCCCACAGAGGGGCAGCCCCTGGGTAGCAGCGCTGGCCTCAGTGCGGGCATAGAGGCCAGGCCTGCACAGGACTGCTGGGAGCTGAGGTGCCGGGGAGGAGGAAGGGGCTGGGCTCTGGGGGAAATGGCCCCTCTGTGGGGACCCCAGCCCTGCAGCCTCCTGAGCCCAAGCCTGTGCCTGCCTTTGCCCCTAGGAGATTGTGGACTGGTTCAATGCACTCCGAGCTGCCCGCTTCCACTACCTGCAGGTGGCATTCCCGGGGGCCAGCGACGCAGATGTGAGTTGAGTGGTGGCCCTGTGGTCAGCTCTAGGGCAGACAGCGGTGGGGGGGTGGGGGGTGGAGGGAGCCCTCCTGCCCTCCTGCCCTCCTGCCCTGACTCTGGGATGACATTGAGCCCTAGGGTGGGCCTGGGACTGGCCAAGGGCTCACCCTGAAGTACCTGCAGTTCTCCTGCCTCACTCTAGAACTTAAGCTCAGCCAAGAGGGAAAGGGGGAGGGAAAGGGGGAGGGAAAGGGGTGGCAAGCAGAGGCAGAGACGTGGACCCTGCAGAGGCTGTGCCAGGCCTGGACCCTGCCCTGGTGGCCCAGGGTGAGGGGAGCACGGAGGGGCACAGCCAGGGAGGGTCTCGGCCTGAGCTGGGCTTCTGAGGCCCCCCGCCCGGTGTGTCCTGCCCCAGCTGGTGCCGAAGCTCTCCAGGAACTACCTGAAGGAAGGCTACATGGAAAAGACGGGGCCCAAGGTGCGTGTGCCGCCCGTGCAGCCTGGGGTGGCCTGGGGTGTGTCATGGTGGGTCTCGGGCTGAAGTGCAGTGACCTTCCCAGCTGCTGCCTCAGTGTTTTAAACTGGTCAGTGTCTGGTGGGTCCTCACGGCCCCTATCTGTGCCTGGTCAGGGTCCCCGCAGACCCGGGCCACTGTCCTAGGCTTTGGTTAGACCCTCCCTGCCTGCTCAGTCCGACCAGCTTCCTCACCCACGGGATTGTGCACCCGCGCGGCCAGGGGCCCACGTCTTGCCACTCCCTGAGGCATAGATGTGGGAGGGAGAGGGAAATCCCGGGAGTCTTGGTGGTCCCGGAGCAGAAGTGCAAGTGTGAGGGCTCATAAGTGAGGCCTGAACCCCCATCTGGGGCCCTGGGAGGGCTGGGGGACCTGGAGGAGCAAGAGGGAGGTGCCGTGCGGAGGCTGGAGGGTTGGCGTGTGCAGGGGCCTCGTGTGGCGTGGTCAGCGGCAGGCGTGAGTGAGTGGAGGTGACTGACCCGGGCTGGGAGGACGGGCGTGTGCAGAGGCCTCGTGTGGCATGGTCAGTGGCAGATGTGAATGAGTGGAGGTGACTGACCCGGGCTGGCCTGGACCCTGCCCTCTGGGGTGTGCTGCTGCCGGCTGGATGCAGGCCTGCCTTGGCTGACCTGCCAGTCACAGGCCCTCTCTGACCCACAGCAAACAGAAGGCTTCCGGAAGCGCTGGTTCACCATGGACGACCGCAGGCTCATGTACTTTAAAGATCCCCTGGTAAGGGAGAGTTGTGGCCCGGCCCGGCCAGCACAGGGGGGCAGCTCACTGGCTGGGGCTACTTGATGTGTGACCAGGAGGGTGGGTGGCCTCCCGAGTCCTGGCCTGTGGCCTCCCCTGGCTCTGAGTGAAGCCGGAAGGGAGATGGCCCCGCCTCCAGTGTGGTCTCCACCCACAGGACGCCTTCGCCCGAGGGGAAGTTTTCATCGGCAGCAAGGAGAGTGGCTACACGGTGCTGCACGGGTTCCCGCCATCCACCCAGGGCCACCACTGGCCGCATGGCATCACCATTGTCACGCCCGACCGCAAGTTTCTGTTTGCCTGCGAGACGGAGTCCGACCAGAGGGAGTGGGTGGCGGCCTTCCAGAAGGCGGTGGACAGGCCCATGCTGCCCCAGGAGTACGCAGGTGAGGGGGGCGGGCGGCCAGCATCCTGGACGGGCTCCCAGTTCCCTGCAGCCGTGACAGCACCGGACCCTGTTCCATTGCAGTGGAGGCACACTTCAAGCATAAACCCTAGCGAGTGCGGTCAGAGGCCCACGGACACTGGACTCACTGTGGCTGACGGAGGGGTCCTGTGGATGGGGGGCTGCAGCGTCCTGATGCCACCTGGCCCCACCTGCTCCTCAGGGCAGCCCGGGCGCTGCCAGGTAGGGCCTGAGCCTCTAGGGCCTTGTGCTTCTCTGGAACCTCAAGGCAGGCAGCCCCGGCCCTGACCTCTGACCCCGTCACGCTGCTGCTGACCACACCCAGTCAACCTGCCCCTCCCTGACCCAGGGCCCCCCCTTCCTCCGGGGCCCAGTCTGGCTCCCGAGCTCAGACACGGCCCCCAGAAGCCGCCCACCATGGCTGAGGGAACTTCCAGGCCTCAGCGCAGAGCCCTGTTTGGGGCTGGCATGGTTGGCAGCTGCCGGCCGCTGGGGACTGGGCCCTGCTCGCATGCCGCCCCGCCCTCTCCCCACCTCCACAAGTATTTATTGAGCGCCTGTTGTGTGTCACGGGGCCGTGGGGGCTGTAGGGGTGTTTGGGTGGATTATCCGCACAGGTCCTCCCTGGGCGGGAGTCGCCCCAGCCCGTGCTCCTGGTTCCCTGGCTAGAGGGGTTACCAGGCTGCTGTCCCACCACATGTGGCCTCTGTGTGCCCAGCACGGTGCTCGCTGATAGTGGTGGTTGAACCCTTGGGGATAATGGCCTGGGCCGCGGTGAGGCCACCAGAGGCAGACGTGGCCCGGGGGGAGCCCGGGCACTGTCGCACTTGCTGCTGGTGGCCCAGCCGTGTATTTATTTCTCACCTATCTCCTTCCTGTCAAGGCAGGCCGGGCTCCAGGGCTCCCCTTGTATGGGGCGTGCAGGTGGGGGGGGCGTCTGCAGGTCACCTGGGGGGCCCAGCCCTCTCCCAGCCTTGCCTGGCTGAGGTGTGTTCCAGGGGAGCCCTGGACAAGCCCTCATGGGGGGGAGGGGGTTCCCGAGGCCGGGCATCCACTGCCCTGTGTCACATCATGGAATAAAGTGCGGCTCTGGCATGGTTCCAGCTGTGTGTCTGAGGATGGAGTGGGGAGGGGTTGGGCTGGGAACACATGGCCCTGCTCCCCTGGCTTCAGGAGAATCTTTGTCTGCTCCCAGGGACCTGACAGGGCCTTTGCTCCCTGAGGTTTGGAGGGAGGACACGGTGTCTGAGCTGGTCACAGCGCCATGTTCCTTGTGCACGGAAGCTGGCCCCCACCCGAAGTGCTCCCCAGCACCTCTTCCCCAGCTGCCTCCATCTGAGGCCTGCCAGGCAGTTCCTGGGCAGAGCCCACAGCCTGAAAGACAAGCCCAGCTCAGCATGGAGGAGAGTGTGGGGGATGCATCCTGGGTGGGGGGGGGGTCCCCTGTGCCTGCGCCTCCCAGCCCTCCCATGTTGGGCCCCTCAGCCCTCACACAGAACATGCTGAATCCCACTTCTCCAATGAGGAGCTGGGGCCCCAGGGCAGGGTGGAGGGGTCCCCAAGGGGGCTGTGCTGGTGAGGATGTGGGTGAGATACCCCCACCTGGAGCTGAGACCCCAGGCAAGTGCCCCGCAGCCTCACCAGGCACCATGGTCCAAACCCCAGCAATGAGAGGACTGGGCCTGGGTCAGGGAGAGCCCTGGGCTGCGCTGGACACACCCCCGGGGGCAACCAGCAGTGCCCACAGCCTCCCCACAGAGTGGAAGTGTGGGCACGTGCTGTGTGAGTGCATGTCCCCATGTGTCCACGTGTGCGCTGAGGACGCTGATGACCGTGACGTTTTAAAGACCACAGAACAACTTTTTAATGGGGGAAAGCATTTTTCAAACCAGGCAAGACGCACAGGCACAGAAGGTGGTCGCAGCAGGGGTCGCTCGCTGTCTAGCCCTCCCTGTGTGGACACAGCTGTGGGGAAGGGCCTCCCCTCGCGCGCAGCATTCCCAGCAGGCATACGGATGGACCGTGACTCCACCGCGAAGTCCTGAGGCAGGGAGAGGCGGACGCCGCGGTGCAGGCTCAGCACAGGCCACAGGGGGGCCGCCTGCAGGGCTCTGTCCAGCTGTTCCTGCCGTCTCACGGTAAGCCGGAGTGACGCTGCACACACAATCCTGTCACTCCGGATCACACTCGCTATTCACAGCAAGTGCCACACGGCAGGGACGGGTGCCCTGTCAGCACCTAGGGCAGGGTACGGGCTCTCTGCACGGCTGCCTCCCCGGCAGCCCAAGGGCTTTGCTCTTTGAGGCTGCGACACCCAGACCTGGTGGATTTGGTTTTTATGAATTTCAATGAAATTACACAACTTTACTTCTAAAATCACAGCCGAGTGAATGTGAGACTTCCCGATAGCCCTCTGCTCCGTCCACGCACGGGCAGTCTGGCCACAGGGCACGCCTCCTCTGGGGGCTCCCAGGCACAGCCCTGAGAGCAGAGGCCCCCACACCCACGGGTGGGCGCCCGAGAAAGGACCAGCGTCGCACAGCCCGGTAGAAAGGGTTTATTTATGCGCAACGGTTCACACAAGCCTTCCTTAAATTCCACTTTACAGGAAATAAAGCTGTGCGTTTCCCCTTCCCATGCACAACTGTGTATCAATCTACAACTGTCCTTTAACTGTGAAAAAATAGAGCGTCTCCCCTTTTGTCATTGTTCTGGTAACATCTGGAATAGCATCTGTGACAGAGAACGGAGCTGCTCACTCCTGGACCGGTTATTTGGTTAAAACCTAAAATGTCAGGTCAAAAAAATCAATCACCCAATACAAATAAATATTGCATTATGAAAGAGATGGGCAGAGTCCCGTGGTATCCCTTTTTAAAGCGGCATTTCCAGCACAGCAGCGTGGCGCTGACGGAGACCGGCAGGGCGCAGCTCCGGGATGCCACATGGGACACAGCTGCAAGTACCCGTGGGCACCGTCCTGCCGAACGCGTCCCTCCACTGAGCCTGAGAACATGGCGCGGGCACGTGCGCTCCGTCTGCGACGGGGACCAGTTCACCGTGACCGCAGAGTGGCCCCGTGCTCAAAAACAGCCGCTCGCATCTGCAGACCACATGGGCCCGGCTGGGCGCTCATGTCCGAGGGCCAGTGCCTGCTTTGGTGACCGCAGCTATGCTGGATGCCAGGCAAGGAGCATGATGTGCCCAGTCCCCGCTGAGGATGGGCCTCCTGTGCTGCCCATCAGCCCTCCCGAAAGGACCCAGAACAAAGGAGTGGGAGAGGGTGACGCCGCGGCAAGGCCTGTGCTTTATTGTGGTCAATCTTGGGGGACGCGGCGGCCAGCAGGGGCGAGGCCCCGCTCCCGGGCCCCAGCAGCACAGCAACCCGCAGCCGCGCCACCCTAAGCCGCCGCACAGTAACAGACACGTGCCGGCACGCGGCCACCGCCAGCCTCAGGGCCGGGAGCCCCCAGGCGAGGAGCCACCCAGGACTCGCCTCTGAAACGTCCCTCGAGCCGTCGTCGACCGTGGTGTCTCCACGTGGCCCGGCCGCTTCAGTCCAGCTCGATCGGGCTGCCGTCGCTGGGGCTCTCCTCTCCCTCCTCCTGCTCTGAGGAGCCCATGAGGCTGCTCAGAAGGTTCCCTGGAAAGGAAGACACTGTGGCAGTCAGGCCTGGGCAGCCTCCCACAAGCCCCCAAACCCCTCCTTCCCACAGACGTCTCGTGAGGTGTCCCAGTGTCCCACGCAACCAGCAAAAGCCTCACAACGCTACTGTCTGCGACCCAGGAACCCCAGGACAGGACCCTCTGGAGCACAGGGAGCCGATGGCCATAAAGAGATACTGAAACCACGGAGCAGCCACGGGGGCTCTACAGAGCCGCGCTCCACGTCCACCAACAGCACCAGGGAGCAGGCATGGGGGCCTACAGAACCACCCTCCACGGAGGGCCCTACAGAGCCAACACAACCTCACGGAAATAATTTTTGAGACAGAGTTCGCTCTTGTTACCCAGGCTGGAGTGCAATGGCGTGATTTCGGCTCACTGCAACCTCCGCCTCCCAGGTTTAAGTGACTCTCCTGCCTCAGTCTCCCTAGTAGCTGGAATTACAGGCATGCGCCACCACGATCGACTAATTTTGTATTTCCAGTAGAGATGGGGTTTCTCCATGTTGGTCAGGCTGGTCTCGAACTCCCGACCTCAGATGATCCGCCCACCTCGGCCTCCCAAAGTGCTGGGATCACAGGCGAGAGCCACCGCGCCCGGCCAGAAAGATACTTTTCAACAAAGGGAAGCGCTACCGTGGAGCACACGTGCGCCGCACCCTGTGGTGACACCCGAATCAACTGGATGCACCAAAGCTTCAACGGCTGCTCCCACAGGGGCCAACTGCAGTCACTGTCATCCGATTTTTACCCAATCAACAACTACTCTACATACAAAACCAAAGTCCAAAACGTCTCCTGAAACGAACAAGTGAGATGTTACACCGTGTTCTCCGAATACAAAGACATGGCCGTGGCGGTGTCACCCTCTCTTATCCACGATATCACCCCAATCGCAGGACATGCCCGACAGCGCTTCTGTGGAACAGGAGCCCAGGCTGCGGTTTCAACAGGACAGCCATGCAGAAGTGTCAGGGCGCTCCTGACGGGTGTTGGGTGGAGGAGCCTGTGCCGTGGGGCACAGTGAGGGCCAGTGTGTGTGGGTACCCTGGGAGGACGGGGCCTGCCACGCGATGCAGCTGCACCAGGGCAGACAGCTGTGGGGAGAGGTCACCGCCTCACACCTCCCACTAAACCCAAAGAGATGACACTGGGAAGGCAGGTGCCTCAGTGAGGGGCCTCTCCCGCGGTGGCATGGGACACCACCCACAGACACCTGCCCTGCCGTGACCCCACAGCCACATCAGCACTGCCTGTCCCAGCGTAATGGCCGGCAATGTCCGGGCACACCAGGCTCACAGAGGCCACCTGGCATGGCGCACAGATAAACAGGTGAGCACACAGCCGGCCACGCGACGTGACCCCTGCCAGGAAGTGGGAGAAACCTCGGGGATGGGGAGCTCTGGAGTGGAGACGGGGCTGGGAGGCACCGTGCTAGAATTCTCTAAAATATAATTTCCTACTAACAAAAAAAAGTTGAGAAACATTTGAAAGAGCAGAAAATCACTTCTACATGAAGGACCGCACTGGCCCTGCCTGGGCAGATGACGACCCCACACCGACCCAGGGCTGCAGTGGACGTGGCAAGGGCGCCCCAGCTTACCGAGCAGGCCTCCGTAGGAAGACGTCTGCTTGGGCGGGACGCCAAAAAACAGCTGTCCTATGCGGTCGAGGTACTGCAAGGCAGAGGCAGCAGGCTCAGGAGCCGGCAGACCCAGGCCCTGGGGTCCCCTCCTCCCTCCCCAGCCCTGAGCTCTCACCTCGTTGTACATCGGGTCACGCCGGAGGGATGGCTGGTACTGCTCACATAGCACAGTGAACACCGTTAGCTTCCCACTGGGACACAGAGACACAGGGATGTGCTAGGTGAGAACAGGACCACACTCACCTGCACACACCACCATGCCTACACCTGGCACTCACCAGCACACACCACTCACCTACATCACTCACCTGCACGCACCACCACCAGCCCAAACACCCACCCGCACACACCACCGCGCCTACACCCCACACCTGCACACCACCGTACCTACACCCAACACACCCGCACACACCACGCCTACACCCAACACTCACCTGTACACACTGAGCCTACACCCAACACTTACCTGTACACACCACCACACCTAGGCCCAACACCCGCACACACTACCATGCCTAAACCCAACACCTGCACATCCGTCACACCTACACCACTCACCTGCACACACCACTCACCTGCACACACCTACACCCATCTGCACACACCACTGCACCTATGCCCAACACACCTGCACACACCACCGCGTCCTACACACGTCACCTGCACACACCACCACGCCTATATACACCACTGCACCTACACCCAACATACACCCTGCATACACACCTACACCCAACACTCACTCGCACACACCACTCACCTGCATACACCACGCCTATGCCACTCACCTCCACACACCACCAGCCTACACCCAGCACTCACCTGCACACACCACTCACCTGCCCAGACCACTGCGCCTACACACACCTGCCTACACCACTCACCTGACCACCGTACCTATACCCAACACACACTTGCACACCGCGTCACACTCGTACACCAAGCACACCACCGCACTTACGCCCAGTTGACCCACACACACCACCGTGCCTATACCCAACACTCACCTGCACACACACCCATAACCCATACACCACCACACCTACACCCAGCACTGACCTGTGCACACCACTGCACCTAGGCCCAACACACCTGCACACACCACCGTGCCTACACACAACTCACCTGCACATCACTCACCTGCACACGTCACACCTACACCACTCACCTACGCACACCACTCACCTGCACACACACCTACACTCAACACTCACCTGCACCGTGGATACACACAACTAACCTGCACACACCACCGCACACACAACCTGCACATACCACGCCTATACCAAACATGCACCTGCACCCAACATTCATTTGTGCACACTCACCTACACACCCCACCGCACCTACGCCCACCACTCACCTGCACACACCACCGCACCTACGCCCACCACTCACCTGCACACCACCATGCCTACACTGCACACCTGCACACACCACCGCTACACCCAACTCACCTCTGCACACAACTGCACATACCATGCCTGCACCGAACACCTGTACCCACGACTCACCTGCACACACCACCGCACCTACACACCACTCACCTGCACACCACAGCGCCTACACCCAACTCACCTGACACAACTGCACACACCACCATGCCTGCACCAAACACCTGTAAACACCACTCACCTGCACACACCACCGCACCTACTCCCAACACTCACCTGCACACACCACCGCGACTGCACTGAACACATACCTGCACTCACCACTCACCTGCACACACCACCGCGCCTGCACCGAACACACACTGCACACACCACTGTGCCTACACCCAGCACTCACCTGCACACACGCCTACACACCCAACACATCTGCGCACACTGCCTACACCCAGCACTCACCTGTGCATACTGCCACACCCACACCTACACCCAGATAGCTACCCATGCCATGTCTACACTCAATACCTGCACAACGTACAGCAACCCATATTGCCACGTCTATACCCAATACACCTGCACGCCTCCACGCAGCTACCCACACGTCTACAAACACACCTACACACCACACACCCACCCTCACCATGTCTACACCCAACACACATACTTGCACGTACCCCAACACAACTACCCACACCAGACACCCCATACCTGCACACACTCCCCCCTTTACACCTACAACACACCTGCACACATCTACACACACCCACACCACATGGACACCCAGCACCTGCACACACCCCCACAGCTACCCACACCATATCGACACCCAACTCACCTGCACACAACCCCCCACACCATCACGTCTACACTCACCCACCCCTGCACCCACAAGTCTACACCCAACACTCACCTGCACACACCCACACTACAGCACATACACCCACACAGCTACCCACACTACCATGTCTACACCCAACAGCCCTGCACACACACCCATACCACGTCTACACCCAACACTCATACCCTATACATATACCCACACAGCTACCCCCACCATGGCTACACTTGCACGCACACCCACACAGCTACCCATGCCACGTCTACACACAACACACACATTCACACCCCACCCCCAAGACACCAAGACGCACCCGTCCACAGCCAGCAGCAGGAACCAGATGAAGTTGAGCAGCGGCTCCACAAACGGAGGCCCGTCCTCGATGGACGGGTGCTTCTGGGTGTATGTCGTGAAGACCACCGACGCGCTACTTTTGTTTTTTAAACAGAGAAACCTGGAAATGAGAACATGCTGGTGGTGGAAGGGCTGGAGAACATGGCTTCTGGCCGCACAGGCGCCAGCCTCTGACACATCCTTCCCAAGCTCGTGAGCCCACGGGTCCCGCGGCCCCCGGCACGGAGGAACCCAGTGCTTCACGCGTGTCTCCCCTCACGTGCAGGGCATACCGGGGAAGCCTGAAATTCACAGGTGAAGAGAACGAAGCTTGGGAAGGTCACCAGGCTCTGGAGCTGGGCCCCAGCCTGAGACTCAACTATGCGATGCACTGAGCAAGCTCTCCTCTCCTCAGGCTGCCCGCACCAGAACACTCAGTCACGGCACAGCAGCTGGCGGGTGCCACACAGACCCTGGCTCCTGTTCAAGGAGGGCCCACGGGGAGGGCTCAGTGTCCCAGGGGCAGAGCCACTGTCAGCCCAGAGAAAATGTGTACGCAGTGCGGCACAGAGCCAGGGAGCTCCAGGTTTGACCCAGCTTTTCATCTAAGTCACGGACGCCAGCTCCTGGCAGAGCTCTTCAGTGCACACCACCAAGGTCAGAGGGTGTCGGTCCCCAGATCCCACGTTAACTCCCCAACGCCCGCCTTGAAATCCACATTGTTCTGTGGGAAGAAACTGATGGACACAAATAATGCTTTCATGAGAAAGGAAGCGGAGGCCAGCGCCTGGAGCAGGAGCGCCTGGAGCTCGGACTGCAGGATGCCGCGGGGTAGATGCTCACCATTCTATGACCTGGGTGTGCATTTCCGCTTTTCCAGATACTGCGGGAAGGCAGAGGCCGAGGCAGGCCTGAGGAGAGCAGAGGCCGCGGGGCCTCCCGGCAGCGGGCAAGAGGCGCAGTGTGGAGGGCGCTCCAGTGCCCGTAGGGAAAGGGGGAGTTTCTAAGATACTTCTTGAAACTGGTTAAATTTATGAATGATCATGGGTGACTCTGGCTGACAAGTGCGCTGTGGATTCTGCCCAGAGTGAACTCAGTTTATCCTGCAGCATGGCTCGGGCAGGGGACAAGGGGACCTGCTCTAAGGCCGCCCGGCCAAGGCAGCGATGGAAGCCAAGACCCAAAGAGCCACAAACACCTACTGTAGCACGGCCTGGGCCACGAACATGTCCACCTCGCTGCGGAAGCCGCGGGACGTGGAGTATTCCACCAGCATGTTGGCACAGCCCTCCCCATCCGCCGAGTGCAGAAAATGATACCGCGACTCACAATAGTTTTGTTCTGCAAAGGAAACACAGAAAAATTTGAATGCATTTCATGAATATAATATAGAACAGGAAAAGTAGAAAGATACTCTATGTTAATTGTAGTCCACCTGCCCGCCCTGGAGAAGAGCCCAGCCAGAGCCCACAGGCAGAGGTACCCGATAGGGACTCAGAGCCGGCCCAAACCTCACACACAGCCCCAAATAAACAGATCACCAGGGAACAGTCACTCAGCCATGCAACACCTTCATCCTCCAAGCTCTCAGAGCTGCTTAATCCAATCACATTAACGTGCGTTGTAATGATCAGTTACAGAGTGTTAACATGTGACCCTCCCCACCTACCAGAAGCAACTTATAGGGAGCAATGTAATCAAGGCCTAGGCCAGTGCATCTAGCATGTAATCAACAGTCAAAACCAGCCTGATGTGCTCACCACACTGACCCAACGATCAACCCTTGATATCTCAAAGGCACACTCTGCTCCCAGGCCCCGTCCTAACACCCGCTCACACTGACTCCGCTCCCAGGCCCCGTCCCCAACCCGGCCACCACACTCACCCCTGCCCCAGGCTCCCGGCCCCACCTCAGCCACCACCTCAGCCTCCCCAGGCCCCCATCCCCACCTGCTCACACTCCACCCTTGTGGCCCCGCCCTAACACCCGGCCACACTCACTCCACTCCTGTGGCCCCTGTCCTCACTCGCCACACTCCCTCACTCCGCCCTGTGGCCCCGCCCCACTCCGCCACACCACTCTGCTCCTAGGCCCCATCCTAACACCTCGGCCACCACCCTCAGGCCCCATCCTAACACTCCTGCCTCACACTCAGCCTCAGGCTCCCGCCTCACCTGCCACTCACTCTGCTCCCAGCCTCGGCCCTAACACCTGGCCGCTACCTGCCCTAGGGCCCCATCCCACCACCTGCCCCACCACCCACCCCAGGCCCCGCCCCACCCGGCCACACCCTCACCCCACTCCTGTGCCCTGTCCCACCCGCCACTTCACCTCCCCAGGCCCCGGCCCCAACACCCGCCACACCTCACTCTGCTCCCAGGCCCCATCCCACTCCGCCACTCCGCCCTCCCAGGGCCCCATCCTAACACTCCTGCTCCACACTCCCTCCCAGGCCCCGCCCCACACCCGCCACACTCACCCACCTCAGGCCCTGTCCCACCTGCTCACACTCTTCACTCCGCCTCTGTGGCCCTGCCTCCCACTCCGCCACACTTCACTCAGCCCTAGGCCCTGCCCCACACCTGCCATACTACTTCTGTTTCCTAGGCCCCATCCTAACACCCGCTCACACTCCGCTCCCAGGCCCCATCCTAACACCTGCTCACACTCCGCCCTGCAGGCCCCCGCCCCTAACACCTCACACTCACTCCACTCCCAGGCCCTGTCCTAACACCTCCGCCACACTCACTCCGGGCCCCAGACCCCCGGCCCTAACACCTGCTCATGAAAGGAGCTGGCACATTTCCTTTTCAGCCCCCGGCTCAAAACTCCCTGAGCCCAGTACAAACACCACCTGGAAAGTCTCCGGGAGCAAAGAGACAGCTGCTCATACACTGAAAGCTGGAGCCAAAAGAATTTCTTTGTTCCCCTGCAACTTCGGCTATAAAAGTAAACGCCGCATTGTTCGGGGCCCTCTTGTATACTGTGTAAAGGAGACCAGGTTCAATCCTTGTAGTAAAGATCCTGCCGCTGGCTTTGACTCCCTGACTCTGGTGGTCTCTGGGGAACAACCGGCATAACACTCCACACTCCGGGGCCCCAGGTCTGCCCCAACACCCGCCACACTGACTCCGCCTCCCAGGCCCCGGCCCCAACACCCGCCACACTCACCCGGGCCTCCCCAGGCCCCGGCCCCTAACACCCGGCCACACTCACTCCTCCCAGGCCCCTGCCCTAACACCCGGCCACACCCCACCCTCCCCAGGCCCTGCCCCACCCGCTTCACACTGACTCCACTCCCCAGGCCCCGCCCCCTAACACCACACTCACTCAAGCCCCAGGCTCCCGCCCTAACACCTGCCACACTGGACTCGGGCCCTAGGCTCCCCGCCCCACTCCGCCACACTGACTCCCGCCCCAGGCCCCCGCCTCCCAACACCACACTCACTCCGCCTCCCAGGTCTCAGCCCCAACACCCGCCACACTCACTCTTGCTCCCAGGCCCGGCCCCAACACCCGGGCCACACCCTCACTCTGCTCCCAGGCCTCCTGCCTTTAACACCACCACACCCGGCCCCAGGCTCCCATCCTAACACCTGCTCACACTCCGCTCCCAGGCCCCGTCCTAACACCCTCCACACTCACTCCACTCCCAGGCCCTGTCCTAACACCCGCTCACACTCACTCCGCTCCCAGTCCCCGTGCATGCCTTGGGAGCCCAGCCCTTCCCGTGGTGCAGATCTCAGCACTCACCAGGCGCCTGCCTCTCCCACCTAGTGGGCCCTTTCCCGACTGCGTTGCCCAACAGGAGCCTCCAGGGCCCTCCTGCTGCCTCTGTGGCTGCCAGAGTCCTTGTCACCTTGCTTTGTCTCCTGTTGTCTCCCTACACTCCCAAACCTTTACCTATGGGTGTGATTTCATCCCCAGGAGGGAAGCACATAGCCCAAGTATCGTGGAGCCCCAGCCTCAGGTCCTGTATGGGGCCTGTGCTTAGGACAGCAGAGGCCGTGCGTGGCCACCTTGGCATGGAGAAGGCCTGGGCTCCCCGGGTGAGGTCCATCGAAGTCTCACAGCACTGTCATGCTGTCGGGAACCTGGGCCCGCGCCTACCCCAGTGGGAGGCAGCCAGGGTCCCTCTTCAGAGAATCTCTGCAGATGCACCGAACACAGCCCTCCCACGCGCTCCCTGGACTGCCTCGACCTAACCCCATGGTGGGTGGGGAGATAGACACGTACGTCCCTCATGATCGTTTGTGCCTGTCTTAGGAACTGCCATGCAGGTCTCCTGGGCACTGGGCATCACCTGTCCCACGCCACCCACTGCCTGGCTCTCCCCACAGGGCCTGTGCGCAGGTGTGGCAAGGGCGGCCACCCAGTGTTGACGTAGGTGTTCCTGACTCATCCAAAAGACGGGCGACAGCTCCCAGGCAGGGTGTGGGGGCAGCTCCTGACTCCCCAACCTGGCAGTGGGACCCACACAGGCGGCAGCTCGCTATGCAGGGCAGAGGAGGGTCATCTGCGGCTGTGTTCTGTGTGGAGGCGTGCTGGCTCGGGGACAGGTGGAGTACAGGAGGCCTGCTGTAGCCAGAGGCCAGGGAAAGTGGCAGCAGGTATGCTCCAGGGACCAAGGAGGCACCAGCCTGGGCCAGCCCCTTCTGAGGAAGGAGGCGACCACGGGGAAACTGAGGTGAGAGGTGGGCACTGGCTCATCTCCCTGTGGGTGCCCTGCCACTCGGCACACATCCAGGGCCAGGTTCTGCCAGGCTCCTCTGAGAAGAGCCTCCTAATTCTATTCGGATCTGCAACCTTCCCATTCCTGTCGCTTGGGGAGAAGGTCAGGAGGGCCTGCCAGGTGCCTGAGGGTGCTGAACCTCCTGTCACAGCCCAGGCGGAACCTGCATGACCAGGGACAAGGTCGGACGGGCGTGCATTTCGGGGCTGCTGACGTGTGCAGAGCACACGGGCCCTCGTGCAGCTGCCACCGCGCCGGGTGGAGCACAGCTGTGTCTAGGAGCTGTTCAAGCTCAGAGCCCTGGTCTCTGGAGCAAAGGCCTTCAGCCGAGATCCAAGTTCCTAGAGCTTCCAATGCGGAGCTGCCCCTCACCCGTCAAGCCCAGGCATGCACTGGGACCACCTCCACAGCAGGTCTCACGTACTGGGGCCACGCACCCCATTTCCTGCTGAAATTCTGTATATCAACCCCCACAGCACCCCTGTCAAGTCACTCAACATTCACCCAGCACCACTCCCGCCTCAGAGCTGCAGAACACAGCCAGCCAGACCCCACCACAGGGTGAGTAACCAAGACAGAGGCTCAGGGCTCTGCCTCACAGGGGGTGAGTAACCCACATGAGAGGGTCATCTACTCAGCTCTCACCAGGGGCGTGAGTAAAATCCTGCTGCTCCATCAGCTCCCCACCAGCCAGGTGAGGCACCCCAGACAGAGGAAGTTTACTGTGGCCCCACCACAGGTGAGGGCATAGGCTTCATCAGCCCCACCACAGGGTGAGTAACTGGCTGAGGCTTTCATCAAAGGGGTGATTAATTTCAGAAGGCTTTCTGCAGCATCAGAAGAAAGAGGCTGGTAGTGGGGAAGAGAAAGTCACAGGCATGGCATCGGTCCAGCGCTGGAAAGAACGTTCCAGAAAGGAGCAGCAGCACGGTAGGCCTGTGGAGGCAGTGCGTATGCCTCCAGGGCTGGGAACATCCACCAGCAGCTCTGGAGGGCGGCTTGCCCCTCTGTTCTGGGAAGCCGGGCAGGATCTGATCGGGGCTTGGGCAGCAGTGCACGGCCTCCATGGACCTGCACACAGACCACAGGGTGAACCCAACAAGCCCCAGGGCCACACCCTGATGGACTGGAATGGCTGGTGGCTACTGTGGGGCAGAGAGCAGAGGCTCACCACGCCTGCCTCTGGCCCTGACCTACCTTCCAGGTGAGGGCCAGCATGGTGTGGCTGGGGTGGCCCAGCCTCCCTGAGCCTCCAGACTGACTACTGCCCTTCACAAAGGCTACGTGGTCCATCAGACTGAACACTTTAGCCAGATTTTCTGCAAAGAGCACAGACCCTCATCAGAGAAATGCACAGCAACTCCGGTTCTCTATACCACACACCTTACGGAAGTGGATTTCAATCCACAACTACTTAACAGGGAGAGGAAGCTGGTGGGTGTCCCTGAGTGAGCCATGGGCCACCCTGCTGACCTGCCCACCGCGGTGCCAGCACCACGGGCCCCAGAGCACAGTGAGGAAGGACAGACAAGGGCCGAGGCAAGGGCTGGGGAAGGTGCCGTGGGGAGTCTGGAGTCCAGGAACACCTGTGGCCGCTCTGGGTACCTGGCTCTGGCTCGGGGGCATCTCCCAGAGCAGCAGGGACTAGGAGTGGGACTCGCAGCCAGGCCGCCCACAGAAGGGCTTTGCTGACCTCACGCTCACCCGACAGGACATGCCGACAAGTCAAATCCCTGGACAAAATGGTGCCCCACCCTGAACCAGCGCCCACC
Source organism: Papio anubis (assembly GCF_008728515.1). Lineage (NCBI taxonomy): Eukaryota > Metazoa > Chordata > Mammalia > Primates > Cercopithecidae > Papio > Papio anubis. Next base: position 148,190,721 of record NC_044979.1, read on the forward strand.
TTACCAGCTGGCGGGGAGGCCACTGTCCATCAGAGCAGGGGAGAGGCCAGGGCCCCGATCATACCCTGCCGACGAGTCACAGCAGGTGCTGCTCAGCCTGCAGTGTGCTCGGGCCAGGGCCAGCCAGGGGGCCTGGCTCATCGGGACCGGTTGAGAACTGCCTCTGCAGCAGGGTGAACCCCAGAGCACAAGACCCCCAAACGCAGACACCAAACACGGCAGACCCCCAAACGCAGACACCAAACACGGCAGACTCCCAAACGCAGACACCAAACACGGCGGACCCCCAAACGCAGACACCAAACACGGCGCACAGGCCCGGGGAGGGGTGCACCGGGGCCACCGTCACAGGGTCCCGGGGTGCAGGGCCGGATGCTCACCCAGCAGCTCGTCAGCCACCTCCACTTCTGCCTTCTCCAGGGACTCCAGGACAAGCATGGACAAGTCTGCTGCGCTGTTTTGCTACAAAAGAGAGAAACACACAAAAATCAAGAACAAAGCTCTGACCTGCTCAGGACAGAAAAGACAAGGCTGGGTTTCCAGCAGAAGCCAGAGCGCGGCCAGTGCTGAGGAGTCTATTCTGAGCACCACGTCCCTTGGCAATGCCGCCAAAAAACAGATCTCCTGGCCAAGAATCAAATGAAAATGGACAGGGCCGTTTATACCAAAATGCCCACTCAGCCCCACTGTGCACAAACGCAGTGCAGCGTCTCAGCCCTGAGAGGGGAGCAGCCGAGCCAGGGACTCTGGGCCCCTCCGCCACCCACAGCCCCAGTGGCCAAGGCCCAGGGCAGCCCAAGGTATGCCTGTTAGGCCCCTCCCATGTCACTCCCACCTCAACTTGTCTGCCGGGAGCAGGAAGGGACGCAGGAGGAACAAGACGGCGTACCTGGCCATGGCTGAAGAACAGCAGGGCTCCCGAGTACATGAGCTCCCGGGCCTCCGCGTGCTTGCTCTGGGACATGTACCTGCCACAGAGAGGAGACCGTGAGCCGCACCCACACGCTCTCGCCACCACACTCCGCTCATCTTCAGGTCAGAAGCTAAAAACAAGGTGCCCAGGAACGGGTGGCATCCTAAAAGCGGTGCTCCCCTTACGCACAGATGCTTTTCACCAAGAACAGGGCAGCAGCTCCCGAGGCCCAGGTGCTGTGTGAAGAGGGTCTGCCCTGGGCGTCATGCTGACCATGAGGGCAGCGTGGGGCGCCACTGGACACTTACTAAGGGCCCATCTGTGTCCAAATACGCCAGGAGCCAGAAAGCAGCCTCACCCTGGAGCAGCTCACTGGTTTCAGCAGCTGGGACCAGAAAGGCCAGTGGGTGAGGCAGGTGGACAGGGAAGGAGCAGGGGATGTGCACGTGGCCACCTGAGAGCTCAGTGGGCACAGGCAGGGGCCGAAGGATGGCGGACTCCAGGCTGGGGTCCCACCAAGGACAGTAATGGCTGTGACAGCAGCACCTTCTTCCCCCACGGGGCCAGTGTCCCTGCCCTCTGCTCCTCTGCGTGCCGCACTCCTCCCCCCAGGACAGGGAAGGGTCTGGGGTGCACGGTTGCATCATGTCCCCACTCCCAGAGCACCGTCGCCGGGGAAAGCTGGAGCTCCTCGAGCTACACAGGGACAGAGGCAGGGGCGGCAAGAGGCGTGGTGGGGACCAGTGTGCGACAGACGATGAGGAGAGAAGCCGAGATGGCCACACTGCTCTAAGCAGCAGAGCCCCTGCCTGTGAGAACAGCAGGCGTGGCAGGCAGGAGGCGGCCTCTGCTGGGACGCGCTGCACCTCCCAGGCCCAGTGGTGGGGCCCAGCACATGCTATTTCACCAGCTACACATTTTTCTTAACTGCCTTATCAAAAAACACATAACCAGTTAATCAGCTCTGTGTCTGTAAGCCAAATGTCCTTGGACAAAGCCTTGTTTAAAAATAAAACTAGTTAAAGAAAAATATTAAGTAAACGGCAGTGCAGACCGGACTCGGGGGCTCACACCTGTAATGTCAGCCCTTTGGGAGGCTGAGGTGGGAGGATCGCTTGAGCCCATGAGTTTGAGCCTGGCCTGGGCAACATAGTGAGATCCTGTCTCTACGAAAAACACAAAAATCAGCTGGGCATGGTGGCGTGCACCTGTGGCCCCAGCTACTCAGGAGGCTGAGGTGGGAGGACTGCTTGAGCCTGGGTAGCCGAGGCTGCAGTGAGCCACGACTGCACCACTGCACTGCAGCCTGGATGACAGAGCGAGGCGCCATCCCCCCCAAACAAACAAAAAACAATTGCAGTGCAGGTGGTAAACAGACACAGCAATGCCGGTGAGGGCTGGAATGTGAGCTTGGTGTTGCCAGGATGGGACGGCCAGCTGAGAACGCGAAGGGCTGGCTGCTCAGTTAACCACAGGAAAAGGGTTCCTCTTCAGAAGGCACCACAGCCGGGGATCCCAAACACAGACAGCCTCGCCATGACTAGGGCATCTCGTTAGCCTGGCACACATGCCTTCCCACCCGTCGGGCTGCACAGAGGCAGGGCACCAGGAGGGAAAAGCCTGTACCCAAGAAAGAAAGTGCCCCGCCCCCCGTCAGCCCGCAGGCCTCCGACAGGCCTCAGGTTTTGCTGCGCTCCCTGCACAGTGAAGGTTCTGGAGGGAGACCCACCCCAACACCACAGCAGGAGCCTCGACAGGACCATTGACTCTGTGACCGGCCATCCTGGCTCCAGCCCTGCAGGGCCGTGACTGACTCAGAGGAGGCCGGGAGCCGCCTGGCACAGGGCACTCTGGGAAAACAAGCTTCCAGACACACTCGGCCTCACACTGCCGCCGGCAGGGCCATGGGCAGAACCGATGCACTGACCCTGAGCAAGCACCACCCCGGCTTCTGCTTATGCCGATACTACAGCATTCTGGATGCTTCTATCGGAGGTAAAGCAAGTGGTGGCAGCTTAAAAACCAGAAGAAGAAAAAGGACTCCTTGGAAGGCAGTGACCCATATTCCTGCACGAGAAGCCTGCTGTGGGGGGCACTGCCGATGGTCTCGGCCTCCGGCCCGGGTTGGACTGCGCCTTGCGGCCGGCTCCCTTCTTCCCAGGGCAGCTGTGAGCCAGGCGAGGGGAAAAAGAACGGGAGGAGAATTCTGGGCACACAGTGGTCCCCGGCCTGGCTGGGGGTGCCCGTTTCCAGGTCCAGGAATGCCGGTGACGGGCAAACCGTCTAAAGCAGCTCTGAACATGGATGGCTTCCTCTTGCACTGGAGAATTCCGGAAGCTGTGAAGGATTCTGGCTTCTGGGTGACCAAGCCGGGACAGGTACCCTCTCAGGCCCGAGGCCAGGGAGAGTAGGGGGCAGCTGGGCAAGGCTGGGCCTTCTCCCGGCCTGGCTCTGCACGCTGCGCACTGTTGGCCGTGCTGTGTGGACACCCAGACATGCCTTCCAGACAGGGAAACGGCTTCTGCCTGCTGACAGAGGCGCTGAGAGCCAGAGAGCAATGGTGCTCTCTGCCGGTCAAAGAATCTGTATCCACAGAGCAAAGTGTCTGGACAAACAATCTAGCTGACTTTGCTCTTCTCTTACAAACACGTTAAAAAGTAGAACACAGGGCCGGGCGCGGTGGCTCAAGCCTGTAATCCCAGCACTTTGGGAGGCCGAGACGGGCGGATCACGAGGTCAGGAGATCGAGACCATCCTGGCTAACACGGTGAAACCCCGTCTCTACTAAAAAAATACAAAAACTAGCCGGGCGAGGTGGCGGGTGCCTGTAGTCCCAGCTACTTGGGAGGCTGAGGCAGGAGAATGGCGTGAACCCGGGAGGCGGAGCTTGCAGTGAGCTGAGATCCGGCCACTGCACTCCAGCCTGGGCGACAGAGCAAGACTCCGTCTCAACAACACCAAAAAAAAGTAGAACACAGAAATGCAAGCATGAGAACTAGTGGCAGAAACTGTTGGTGTCAAATGAAGGAAGACCAAGCTCCTGGGGCGAATCCCGCCCTTCGCTCTCGGCAGAGGGAAGCTGGCTCGCGCATTCAGCCACCAGGGACACATGGAGGATGAAGAGGAAATACTCAAGACACACGCAGGTGCCGGGCACAGGCAGCCAGACAGACCTCACAAGGACCCCTGCACCGACTGCCGCGAGCCGAAGCCACCCGCGCCCTGATGCGGGGCTCCTGCAGGGAGTGTGAGGCCGCTCCGCTCTGCCAGGGCTCACTCTGAGAAGGGACCTGAGCTGCCAAGCACAGCTCCTTCACACGACGCTCCTCTTGGGCCCTGGGCTACGGCGTGCACCGCACACACTGGACCATTTTCCTTTAAAAAATCTCTTTAGATGACTGAAGAAACAAAAGAAGCTCAGAGGCCGCAATAAAAAAAGTCAGGCAAACACATTGCAAGAGCAACCATGTGGCAGGAGGAGCCGGACCCACCACTGTGTGGGCGGCTGCTGCAGGTCACTGCCTCCCAGGCTGCGGTCTCAGCCACATCAAGTTTCTAAAAGTGAATCTACAAATACTGCAGCCAAGGCTGAGGCCCCTCAAGGCCTAGATGGTGGCTCCGAAGAGCACTAATAATCCGTTCGGCTTGGATGCCGACTCCTCAACCCAGCAGGGAAAAGTGTGGAGAAATCAGGTGATGACCATAACCAGTGCCATCTATGGGGCAAGGTCGGCTTCTCTCTAGCATAACCAGGTGAACCAGGTCGGTTTCTCTCTAGCACAACCAGGCGAACCAGGAGCTGCTGCACGACTTCTGTGGGGCGCACACCCAGGGATACCAAACCTGCTGGGTTCCCAATTCCTTCCTCTCCTTCACCTTAAACTGCTGTGGCTGTGAGTTAAAACAGCATCTCTTGGATGGGTGCAGTGGCTCACACCTGTAATCCCAGCACTTTAGGGGGCCGAGGCAGGCGGATCACGAGGTCAGGAGATCGAGACCATCAAGCTAACACAATGAAACCCCGTCTCTACGAAAAATACAAAAAATTAGCTGGGCGTGGTGGCGGGCACCTGTAGTCCCAGCTACTCGGGAGGCTGAGGCAGGAGAACGGCGTGAACCCGGGAGGCGGAGCTTGCAGTGAGCCGAGATCGTGACACTGCACTCCAGCCTGGGTGACAGTGCGAGACTCTGTCTCCAAAAAAAAAAAAAAAGGTATCTCTTGGGAACCCTTGTACCCTGCTGGTGGGAGTGTAAATTAGCTGAATCATCCTGGAAAGCAGTATGGCAATTCTTCAAAGAACTAAAAACAGAACTAACCATTCGACTCGGCAATCCCACTACTGCATATATACCCCGAGAACTCTAAATGGTTCTGCCATAAAGACGTACGCACTCAAATGCTCACTGCAGCACCACTCACAACAGCACAGACGTGGAATCAAGCTGGGGGCCTGTGAGTAGCAGATGGATAAAGAGAATGTGGTCCATATACACCGCAGAGTACTATGCAGCCATAAAAACGAACGAGATCATGCCCTTTACAGGAACTTGGAAGGAGCCGGAGGCCATTATCCTTCACAAACTAACACAGGAACAGAATCCCGGATACTACATGTTCTCACTTCGAAGTGAAACCTGAATGATGAGAACACAGGGACAGAAAGGGGCCAACACACACCGGGGCCTGCCTGAGGGAAGAGGAAGAAATTCAAAAATCATTTTAACAAAACTGTCAGGTACCCACGCTTGGTACCCGGTGCTGAAATAATCTGTACCACAAACCCCAGTCACGAGTTTACCTATATAACAAGCCTGCACACAGACCTGAGGCTAAAATAAACACTAGAATATTTAAAAATAAATCAACAAAGCCTGCACACAAACCCGAGGCTTAAATAAACATTAGAATATTTAAAAATACGTCAACGAACACTGTCTTTTGGCAGATTCACCTGACAGCTGAAGAGATAAACGATTCTGCTGGAGACACACAGGGAACACCATTCAGCAATGAAAGGAACTGCGGACTCTCCCGGAGGAGTCTCCCAGTCACCGTGGTGCGTGAATTCAAGCGGTTAGACAGAAAGCGCACACTGTGATTCCACGTACATAAAAGTCCAGGAAACGCCACCACACCTAAGTGCAGCCCGCAGATGCATGGGTGCCAGGGGTGCGGAGGGGTGGGAGTGGGGGCGAGGAGGCCTGGTTGCAGAGCCCCACAGAGCCGTGACATATTCCATGTCTTGACTGGTCATAGTTCACTCATGTCAGACCTCACCAAATTACACGTTTTTCATAAATATTTAAATGTAAACGTGCAATTATATATATTTATGGGCAGAAAAGCATTTTAAAAAATGGCTGGGTGCTATGGCTCCCACCTATAATCTCAGCACTTTGGGAAGCTGAGGCGGGCGGATCACCTGACGTCAGGAGTTCAAGACCAGCCTGGCCAACATGGTGAAACTCCATCTCTACAAAAAATACAAAAATTGGCCAGGCGTGGTGGCGGGCGCCTGTAGTCCCAGCTGCTCATGAGGCTGAGGCACAAGCATTGCCTGAACCTGAGAGGCAGAGGCTGCAGTGAGCTGAGATCGCGCCACTGTTCTCCAACCTGAGCAACAGAGCGAGACTCTTGTCTCAAAAAACAAAGACCGTAACTTGGGGAATGTGACTTCTCTGGAAGCGACCCACCCATGGAGTGCTCTGAAGCAGAGCTGGGAATCCACACGGAATTCTACCCTGGAAAGAAAAGGACGCTGTCTCAGCGGGTGACAGTGAGGTGACAGCTGCCGCTGCTGACTCAGTCTTCATTCCTGGCTTGAAAGGCTCCAAGCCAAGGTTTGAGAGGTTCAGTAACGTGTCCCGGGCCCCGTAAGAGGTGGCGTGTGACCCTAAAGTCCAGGCTTTCTGAGCTAAGCCGCACCATGCCCCTGCCAGGTGACCCCACAACGTCACATGTGGCCAGAAGGCTTCCCAGTCTAGAGGGCTTAAGGGCACAGAACACTCATCACCTCCCTGGTTTCACTGTGAAAATACTCCCTCGACCAGGCACTCATCACTGAAAACCAAAACTGACAAATCCCCGGTCACCGTAGAAGTGGCTCAAAACAAGGAACACTGTGTTTATTTTGGGGGAGATCCACTTTTGCTGGTTAATCATTGGGCAAATATTTATTTATTTATCGAGACGGAATTTCTCTCGTCACCCAGGCTGGTGTGCAGTGGCACGATCTCAGCTAATCGCAACCTCCGCCTCACGGGTTCAAGCGATTCTCCTGCCTCAGCCTCCCGAGTAGCTGGGATTACAGGCGGGCACCACCACACCCAGCTAATTCTGTATTTTTAGTAAAGACAGGGTTTCTCCACGTTGGCCAGGCTGGTCTTGAACTCCTGACCTCAGATGATCCACCGGCCTCGGCCTCCCAGTGTGTTGGGATTACAGGCGTGAGCCACCACTGCCTGGCAAATTCAGCAAATATTTATATACAAATCTCTAGGCATGACAGGCATCAGGGTGAATACTGAACGACATAAAAGTTCCCCATCACACAGCTCTATGGCCCCTCTACCCACTGGAAGGCTCGCATTCTACGGTTTAGTAACTACTGACACCTTCGCCTTGATCCCTGAAGAACAATCAGGTTGAAGGCACTATCACAACCCGTGCCATCTGGGAGCTGCTACACGTTCAGTGACAAATTCAACCAGCATTAAAACGTACCGCTATAAGCGTCATGCATCAAAGACTTGTTTCTGCCAGAGATAAAATTAGTAGTTTCTTCTAAGGAGGAAAGTGAATCTCTTTCTAAACCAATTAAACAGCTCAGTTTTCAAAAAAGAGAAGCATCTACAATACAACTATAAGATGCAATGTAGCCTGCCTGGTGTGCATTTATAGTATGTCGAAGTTCATAGAAAATTCTGGAAACAAGGCTGTCCTTCAGGTCATGTAAGATGTCTCCTCATAAGCCTACAGTCAGGGACTCACGTCCACTGTCCTCAGCCCGGGCTGTACAAACAACGTGAACACTCTTCAAACAGAGGCCAGGGTCTCATCCCAGCCCGTTCGGGTCAGCTAAGATTGACAACTACTGACAAAAACACTCCTGTTTTCTCATTTCCTGGCATAAATGAGTAAGCAACGATATGACATCTACTCCCTGGCCGGGGTTGGTAAGCCCACTTTCGCTTGGGCTCACCAGCACCCAGCCCCACTGAGTGCGGACCAATCGCCTATCCAGGCTGCATTCCAGCCAGCCCGGCGCAGGCACAGGCCAGGCACCACAGACCGTGTTTAATTCAAACATAAGCTAGCAAACTACAACCAAAGTGGCACCTCTAGACTTCTCCAGACAACAAGTGGACTTGCTATGGAGAGAAAGGATTTAAAACCTAGGCCCAGCGGAGAATGTTCAGGGTATGGAGCTGTGCTGTGTGACGCTCTGACGCGGTTTCTCATCCCCACGCACACTAAGCGCAAACTCCGATGTGGGAGATGGGTCCCTGAAGGACTCCACTCTGGAGGGGTGTCCGTGGGGCGGGAGGCTGTCCAAGGGGGGATTCAGGACACACTGCACTCCATTTTGCTGCAAACTAAAAACTGCTCTAACAAGCAAAGTCTACTGGCCGGGCGCGGTGGCTCATGCCTGTAATCCCAGCACTTTGGGAGGCCGAGGCGGGCGGATCACGAGGTCAGGAGTTTCTGCCTGGCCAACATGGTGAAATCCCGTCTCTACTAAAAATACAAAAATTAGCTGGGCATGGTGGCGCGCGCCTGTAATTCCACCTACTCGGGAGGCTGAGGCAGGAGAATAGCTTGAACTCAGGAGGTGGAGGATGCAGTGAGCCGAGATCGCACCACTGCACTCCAGCCTGGGAGAGAGAACAGAGCGAGACTCCGTCTCAAAAAAAAAAAAAAAAAAAGTTTATTAAAAGCAAAAAACCCCTGAATACCAAACCAAATAAAACCAGGCCTAAACTGTATGAAAGCCAGACTGCCCTTAAATACAATATCAAAACATCCACTGTCCTGTGGCAGTTTAGAAGTAAAAGGTACCCCACGGAAATGACTGAAATTATCTTTAAAACAGACCCAATCCCTCCAGTAACCGGCCAAACTGTTCCCTGACCTGAGCCTAAGAGATAACCTGATATGCGTAATTTACAGGATGCCACACACAGAACAACTGAAACATTTTTGCAGTAACTATATGACAGCAGAAATATTTAACAGAGCAGTCCTGAAGAGATCAACCAAGCCCGAAGCAGCCTGGAACTTCCAAGTGGTCACAGTCCCGAGGGGCGTGCAGTTAACCCAGCACAGCCGGCTCTGCCCGCACTCGCCCTCCAGGCTGCACCGGGCCGCACAGGTGTCACCGCGCCTAGGTCCAGAGGCGGCTGACTCGGTTCGGCAGGCCAGGCGGCGTCAACAAAGAAGCAGTTTCACCCTCAGCCTGGACCCTCGGTGAGAGGAACGCCAGCGACTTCCTGTGGAGCTCGGTGTAGGGCCCGGCTGGAGAACCTGAAGGCCAGGAGGAGGGAGGCAGGGAGGTGGGGGAATGCGGAACAGGTGGAGGCCAGGGGAGAGGTTGGGAAGGCAAGGGGAGGCCCAGACAGGTGGAGGCAGAGGAAGGGGACGGGGAGGCCGGGCAGGGAGGCCTGAGAAAGGGGGGGAGGAAGAGGTGAAGGCCTGGGAAGGCCAAGGGGAGGGGAACAGGTGGAGACCAAGGGAGAGATGGAGGGAGATGGGAGAGGGGCGGTGGAGCCAGAGAACACGGAGGGGGAGGCCGGGCACGGAGGTCTGGGACAGGGAGGTATGGGGTGGGGAGCAGGTGAAAGCCTGGGGGAAGGAAGCGGAGTGGGGGAGGCCACGGGAGAGGTGGGGGAGGTCCAGGGGCGGTGGAGGCTAGGAGAGGGAAGCCGAAAAGGACGAGGCTGGGGAGAGAGCGAGCCGGGGTTGGGGGCAGAAGGAAGAGAGAGAAGGGGGGGCCGGGGGATGCCAGGGAAAAAGGCGGGGGGCAGAGGGAGGCCGAGGAGAGAAAGGAGTGGGGCCAGGGGGAGGCCGGGGGGGGGGCGGGGGGGGGCAGGGAGAGGCCGAGGAGAGAGAGACGAGGGGCGGGGTGAGGCCGGGGAGAGAGAGACAGAAGAAGGGGGAGGCCAGGGAGAGAGAGGGAAACCAAGCTTGGGGGGGCGGCCGAAGAGAGAGACCGAAGGGCGAGTATGGGGGCGGCCGAGGAGACAGAGGAAGGCTGAGGGGCGTAGGGGGGCGGAGGAGGGAACAGGTGGAGGCCAGGGGCAGGGGAAGGCCAGGGAGGAACGCGGCGGAGGGGAGGGAACCCGAGGCGGGAGTCGGAGGCCGAGGGGCCGGGGCGCCGGGCCAGGCAGGGCCAAACCCGGGAGGCGCGGCTCAGACCCTCCGCCGGGCGACCCACGGCCCCTGGCTCACTCGCCCCCGCGACAGGCACCGGCGCGGGCCAATGGGGGCGCGGGGCGAGGCGCCGCGGCCAATGGGAGGCGGCGGGGGCGGGCGCCGGGCCGCGGCGAGGGCCGGGCGCGGGTACCTGAAGAACAGGGTCCGGTACATCTGGTGCGCCTCGTAGTAGTCGCCCTTCTCGACGCTGGCGCGCAGCTTGCCCTCCACACGCTGGACGCCACCGCGGTTGCGGCCGCCGTTCCGGGAGTTCTCCTGCTCGGCCATCGCCGCCGCCGCCGCCGCCATCGGGCCGGCGCTCCGCGCAGGGCTGACGCTGTCGCAGGCGCGGTCGGCAGCGCCTCCCGGCTTCCGTCCCGGCGGCCGCCCGACGCCCTTCTACGGTGGCCGCGAGGAGTCGCGCGCAGTCGGGGGCGGGCGCGCCGGCTGGCGGCGCGTGACCTGGGGCGGGGGCTGCAGGCAACACGTGACCCAGGGGCGGGGCCGCAGGCAACACGTGGCCCGGGGCGGGGCGGGGAGCGGCACGTGACCCGGGGCCGGGACTGGCTCGCGCCACAATGGCCGGTGGGGTGGAACTGCCTGGTGCGGCGCGGCGGGGAGCCCGAGGCTGCGGCGGCGGCTGACCTTGAGCAGGGAGCGTCCTGGGGTGGGGCGCTGCCCACGCGCTTGGTGTTAACAGCAGCCATTGAGCTCTACGTGTAAAATGTTTAAATTAAAAATACGTTTATAGGGCCGAGCGCGGCGGCTCACGCCTGTAATCCCAGTACTTTGGAAGGCTGAGGTGCAGATCAGCTGAGGTCAGGGGTTCCAGACGAGCCTGGCCAACGTGGCGAAACCACGTCTCTACTAAAAATACAAAAATGAGCTGGGTGTGGTGGCGCATGCCTGTAATTCCACCTACTTGGGAGGCTGAGGCAGAATTGCTTGAACCCAGGAGGTAGAGGTTGCAGTGAGCCAAGATGGCACCACTGCCCTCCAGCCTGGGTAACAGAGCCAGACTGTGTCTCCAAACAAAAAAACCTTTTAGGATAGCTGAGCTGCCTTCCTCCTCTTCGAAAGGCCACCTGTGGTCCTTCCCTGGCCGTGGCTGGGGACCTGCGGCTGTGCCTGGGTTGACGGACAGTCACTCCCCAGGGGTCGGGCCCTGCTCGAAGGGGGAACTGGGTCGGCCTAGAGCTTCCAGCCCCGTCAGGCGGCGGAAACGGGGTCCAACCCCAGGCAGAAAGTTAGAAACGGGACCCGGGGCCCAGCCCTAGCCATGCGGGTTTGGAAATAGCTTGGCTGTAAGCATTGGGGTTTGAAAGCGGTTTGGTCTGAAGACTCCGTTAGATTTCCGACCTTATAGGTTAGCACTGTTTACAATAAAAAAAGAGGAAACAAGCCTTTAAGCTGGGCCCTGCTTGAATCACCATGATCCAGCTGTGCATACAATGGACAAAAACAGCTGTTAAAAAAAAAAAAAAAGGTTCTTACGGGACACACTTGGTAACTGGGGAAAAGCCAGGTGCGAAACAGTGTGGTGTGTGTGCTATCACCTGTGACCTGGTGTCAGCACCTGCCTTCAGCTACAGAAGCAGCGATTGTCCTGAGGAAAGCATCACATCTCCTAACGTTCTGCCCATCAAGCAACTTGTAATTCAGTCCGTTTTCCAAGTGGAAATGGTGCCCTACAGAAAGAGATGCCCAGCACACCTGAGGCCTCAAGGCCTTGGAGGACAGGTTACCATTCAAAGGCTGTGCCACAGACCTTGCCAACAACAGCCAGCAAACCCAGTCCCTCCCCACATCCCGGGGGCAGAGACAGATAAACTGAGAAAAGAAATACTGTTTATATCCCATGAACTTTTAAAAATTAAAACTCTTTATTTAAACCTCTTAATAGCATCTTAACAATTTGGTGGCAGCAGCAGCAGCACTACCAAAGACATATTTTGAAAAGCATTTACAAAAATACATTGCACAAAGTCCTATCTTGCATCTTTAAAAATAAATATTCAAAATATTTCCACCCCAAATCAGTTTTATATAGGAAATTTTGATTTATATATGTAACCTGTAATATATGAAACATCTGTACATTTTATCCGCTTTAACTGCATAGTTCCAATTCTAAGGAGAGTGAAAAAAATGCTGCTTGATGTATGAATAGTTTCGTGGATTTGAGGACTGTTGTGCAATATACAGAAAACCAGTCAGCACCATCGTTTTGTCTTTTTCTGAAAACACAACATTTACGGTACACCGAAAACTGTCTTAACCCAACACAACTTAAATAATTCTTAAGGTAAAACATCTGTAACACTTTAAGTGCCTTGCAGATATCTCATTATTATAAAGTCTGCTCAGTAAAACAGTCTAAGTATTAAATAGTAATTATAACCAGAGAGTCTCACGAGAATCACGTGAGAATGGTGACAGCTGTGATAAAAGGCAGATTCCAGCCAGAGCCAGTAAGAAGTGCTGCTGAAGGAAAGAGGATCATCCTGAAATGTAACGGCTTCACGACCCTGACACACCAGACAGCTCCTCTGATCACCACCAGTGAAGAGAGGAAGGCTCAGGGTATCTCGTGCTCCCTATTCAGCAAAACTCAAAACGACCCCTGAAAACACCCAAGGTGAGATTTCTGGGTTTCTGTTTACTGTGAATCCCAACAGGAAAAGCCTTGCTGAGACCAAAGAACCCCATCTGGGTGTTTGCTTAGATCCAAACCAGCCTCCTTCAAGTCACACTGACTTCAGCCTACAAGGAGAATGAAACGCTCCCATATTCCACCACGGATATTAGTACAGCGAGTCCAGACTGGAAACCTTTCTCAGAAGTAGAGCAAACAAAGCAGAAAAACCCATTTTAGTCATTTCCCCATGTGGAGACTTAGTACGTACTGGTGCTGAATAAAGGAAAATCCCAGCTTGAAGGAAAGGAGTTTAGAACTCTGAAAATTTGGTGACATTGTTTTTCCCTGAAAGAAATGTGTGTTGGATTTAACAGATGAAATTATCTGCCCTCCAAAAGTCCTTTAGAAGAGCCAGTGCAAGGCTCAAGACCAAAGCGTCAAGAACACGCCAGACTCTCAGCTTCCTCTGCTTTGCTCCTGTTGTCAAGGAAATGCAAATACAAAGAACTTCCCATTAAAAACAAGGAGCGTCTGAGACACGTGTTCAACACGCTTCCCCTGCTGCTGACCCCTCTGCACATGCAGTCAGTGAGCACCCAACAGGTGGCGCCAGGGCGCCCGTCACACGCTCTAGTCCCTGGCCAGCAGCCACGTTTATTGAAGGAGTGGCACTGTCCCATCAGTGTATATGCCCTCGTCCACGAAGGATTCCAGTGTTTCAGGCTGTCCCAGTATATACAAAAATGTACAAAAATAATGAGTAGTGTCTTCACTTGACAGGTTCGCCATGAACTCTGAACCGATACAGACAGGTGTACTCAGGATGGCCCCAGTTAGAAAAAATCCGAAGTTCCACTATTTGGAAAACTCTGTCGTCGGGTGTTTTCTGAAATCAAGGAGGAAAAAACAAAACAAAACATGTATTTCGTATTTATAACCCCAAGCCCAATCACTTCCCCAAATATGACGTCTGACAGGAAGCAGCTAAATTGGAAATTAACCTTTTGTTGTTGTTGTTGAGACAGAGTCTTGCCCTGTCACCCAGGCTGGAGTGCAATGGCGCGATCTCAGCCAACCTCTGCCTCCCAGGTTCAAACGATTCTCCTACCTCAGCCTCCTGAGTAGCTGGGATTACAGGCACGTGCCACCACGCCCAGCTAATTTTTGTATTTTTAGTAGAGATGGGGTTTCACCATGTTGGTCAGTCAGGCTGATCTCGAACTCCTGACCTCGTGATCTACTCGCCCCAGCCTCCCACAGTACTGGGATTACAGGCGTGAACCACCATGCCCAGCCGGAAGTTAACTCTTTAATATGATCCTTGTAAGTAATGTATCACGGGGCATGAAGCACGGGTAAAACTGAGAACTCTATTAGCCACAGAAAGGCTCATTAATGCAGAGCCAGGAAACGCAGGTTAACGTTTTTCAAAGGCTGGTCCTCACGCTGCTTTCCAGTCTGTTGATGCCGGCTGGGCCCTGCTGTCACGAGAGGCTGTGGGACTCAAGAGACCCCAGGGCAGTGCAAGTCCCGGTTCTTACCAGGGCCTGGAACATCTGGAGCGACTCCCCGTCCTGATCATACGTGAACTGTCCCAGAAGCTGCCCTTCTTCCTGATACTCATTTTCTAATCCCTGAAATCGAGACCATACAATCATGAACTAATGGAAAACTAACACTGAGCAGAGAGAACTGTTCCCTTCCACAGCTAACACTGAGCAAACAGGACCGTTTCCCTCCACTTAGTTAGAGAAAGTCACTCCTCCACGGCACAGTCATGAGGCCTTCCCTGGAAGGAAGGGGTGTGTTTTGTTGAGGGCTTCACATAACCCATGACACGTCCTGAGGTCAGCACGATTCCCCCCATTATACACATTAGGAAAACTGTGGCCAAAACAGGACACACTCATGTATGTCAGAGAAGTGACCCCGCCCGATGCACAGACCATGCTCAGCTGCTGCCCTCTGCACAGTGGAAGCTCTGGAGCACCCTCTGAGCCTGGGGAGACGAGGCCTCACTAGTGGGAGGAGGGGCCACAGAAGACCGACTCCAGCAGGAGAGCAGGCAGAAGGGGGTGCTGGGCCAAGCTGGGGTGTGGGGAGTCAGGGCTCAGTGGGGATAGAGATTCAGACTAGAAGATGGAGCAGCTCTGGAGATAATAGTGGTGATGGCAGCACGACAGTGTGACTGGACTTAACGTCACTGGACTGTGCACTTATTAAAATGGTAAGCTTTATGTTGTATTTTACCAGAGTCAGAAAACTAGCAGAAGATACAGGGGACTATTTGCATATCTGTTTTGAAATGGGAAAGGACTTTCTAGGGAGTTCCAGCTCCCTAGATCTAAAGAAATTCCAGCGAGTGAGTAATTACTGCCTCTGATAATCACCAGTGAAATAAAAATACAGGGCTGGGCGCGGTGGCTCACGCCTGTAATCCCAGCACTTTGGGAGGCTGAGACGAGCGGATCATGAGGTCAGGAGATCGAGACCGTCCTGGCTAACACGGTGAAACCCCGTCTCTACTAAAAATACAAAAAAATTAGCCGGGCGAGGTGGTGGGCACCTGTAGTCCCAGCTACTCGGGAGGCTGAGGCAGGAGAATGGCGTGAACCCGGGAGGCGGAGCTTGCAGTGAGCTGAGATTGCGCCACTGCACTCCAGCCTGGGCAACAGAGTGAGACTCTGTCTCAAAAAAAAAAAAAAAAAATACAAATAGCCAGGCGTGGTGGCGTGGCCTGTAGTCCCAGCTACTCGGGAGGCTGAGGCAGGAGAATCGCTTGAACCCAGGAGGCAGAGGTTGTGGTGAGTTATCACGCCACTGCATTTCAGCCTGGGCAACAAGACGAAAGTCCGTCTCAAAAAAAAGAAAAAGAAAAAGAAAACGCTAGTAACACAGTGCACTGACTTGGCCGTAAAACATGCTGCTGGCCTCTGAAACCGTGACGCCACTTGTGAGTGTCTTGTCCATGGGGATTAGTGAAGGTGTAAAGGAGCGGCAGTTACACAGGGAAGCAGAAAAGGGAAAGAAATACTCAGTGAGAGGAGAACCGGCCAGATAAACACGGAGGATTGACGCTACTTGAGGATGGCCATAAAGTCTAACTGCCACAGAAAAACGCTCGTAATACAATTTCCTTTTTTTTTTTTTTCCTTTTGCGACACAGTCTCGCTCTGTTGCCCAGGCTGGAGTGTAGTGGCTCAATCTTGGCTCACTGCAGCCTCTGCCTCCCAAGTTCAAGTGACTTTCATGCCTCGGACTCCTGAGTAGCTGGGATGACAGGCACGCACCATGCCCGGCTAATTTTTGTATTTTTAATAGAGATGGGTTTCACCATGATGACCAAGGTGGTCTCAAACTCCCAACTTTAGGTGATCCACCTGCCTCGGCCTCTCAAAGTGCTGGGATTATAGGCGTGAGCCACCACGCCTGGCCAATTTTTTTTTAAGGGCAGAAATACTTTTATGAAATGTTTTATGAAAATTTTAAAGGTTCATAAACACTACTGTCTGAACTGTAATTTTTTTTTTTTTTTTTTAAGACAGGGTCTCACTCTGTTGCCCAGGCTGGAGTGCAGTGGTACGATCTCAGCTCAAAGCAACCTCCGCCTCCTAGATCAAGTGATTCTTCTGCCTCAGCCTCCCAAGTATCTGGGATTACAGGCGTGCACCACCATGCCTGGCTTTTTTTTTTTTTTTTTTGGGTATATTTTAGTAGAGACCGGGTTTTACCATGTTGGCTAGGCTGGTCTCGAACTCCTGACTTCAGGTGATCCGCCTATCTTGGCCTCCCAAAGTGTTGGGATTACAGACTCAACTGTATTCTTTAAAAGGCATGCGGAAGAAACCAGAAAGTATCACAGTATTAATGGTGGGTTTTTCTGGGGCTGGGATCATGGCAGTCCTCTTGTCATTTAGCTGCTCCCATGTCACCCAGTTGCACGAACACCTGTCACAGGCAACCTGGCAAAGGCGGCGAAGAGCAAAATCCTTAGGCGTGTCTGCCTTGGTCAGTGTAGTACTGTATGTAAAGTGGACATCAGGTAATATGCCATTTCTAAGTTACCCTCCCTGGAAAAACACTAGAACGTTCCCCTCAACACTGAATCTGCTGAGAGAGGGCGGCTGGAGGCAGCCGTCCCCAGTGCGCTCACGTCACTTGCTTTCATCTGTGGGAACTCCCAGGAAGGTGTGGGAGGAGGAGAGGCGGCCACGTGCACTCACATAGACAGCGAAGTCCTTGGGGGCGCTGCTGATGTTGCCTGTTGGCGACAGCGTCTTAGGAATGTGCTCCAGAGTGAAGGCAGCTGGGTGGATCATCATGGAGAGCCTCACCACCAGGTACCCCTGGGAGCCTTTAAATGCCCAGCAATTACCGGGGTAAATGTCAGGCTGAGGAAAGGAAAAACATGAGGACTCAGAGTGTGAGCATGCTCTTACCCACTTAGAAGCAGTAAGAGGAAAGGCTGATTATACTGAGCTAAAAATAATTTTTACATGGTAGAAACTGCCATGAGCAAAATCCGAAGATAAGCTGGGAAAAAATTTGTAATTCACTCCTCAAAGGGCCATTATCTCCAGCCTGTATGTTGTATAAAAGTTAAAATGACCAGAACCTTAAAGAAAAATGGGTGAGACATACAACATACTTCAAAGAAAAGGTGAACGTCAGTGGTCCTTGGTCGTGGGAAGATGCCCTCCACCCTGCACAGCAAGAAGGGACAACATCACAGGGAACCACCACTGCCCCCTATCCGACCAACATCAAATCAAGGGTCTAACAGTCTGCCGCTGACGCCCTGGGGAGATGCACATTCTCACCGCCTGCCACGGTGCGGCGTGCAGCCCCAGAAGCGCAGCTTGGCGAGGTCAGCCCACTGTGCACACAACTGCCTCTGGCCTGCAGTCGCACCTCCACCTCCAGGTGCAGGGACAGAACTGCAGGATGCAGATGCGACCGAGAGCACGCCTCACAGCGCGACGTCCCCAGGCACACACAGGGACTGGCTGAGAAGCTGCAGACGCTGTGTCCAGGCAGTCATGCTGCTGTGTGCAATGGAGGAGGCCGCCGTGCAGGCAGCCTGCCTTCGGTGTGTGAGAATGACACACACGTTAGTTCATGTTTAGACGAGACGGTGAACAACGGGCACATACCCGCCGGCTTCTCCTCTATGCCAGCTGTGCATTTACTGCCCCTCAGCCCCCAAGCCACCCTTCTGCTGCGCTTTTAAGATGGAGCTGAGCCTTGAACTGCTCTCCCTTTGCCAGCGCAGAGCCTAGCCCTTGCCAGCTCAGGGTGCTGGAGGGACACTGAGGTTCCCTGGTTCCCCTCTTGGGAGTGCTGCAGCCAAACGCCTGGTGAGTCACCCTGCTGTGCACAGGCTTTCCCAGCATGCTGGCACATTCCTCGGTGTGGCACCACAGCAACTTCCCCGACGTGCAGTGAGCAGGGCCACGCCCTCGCCCAAAGGTCTGGAGCGACCCTCTGGTGAGGCTCCACTGTGGTCCCTTCCATCTGCTGTCCCTATGTTCTGTAAACGTTCTCTTTACTTCCCAGGAGCCGAGAGCTTCGCGGTCCAGTCCCATCACAGTGACGGCGGTTTACATGAAGTCTGCCCCTCCAGGGACGTGCAGTTCCTGCTGAGAGAGAACTGTGCCAGGGAGGGCTGAGCTCCACCCTCTCCCTCAGTCTCTGAGACACTGAAGCCACGCTGCACTCTCACCCCCAGATCCCCACCGGCATCACGCTGACGACGCTGCGGGCCAGTGAGCTCCTCTGGGAGGGTCAGGATCACCAAGCCTGCTGAGAAGGAGGTTACGGCCAGGAGCAGAAGAACCGCCATGCAGGAACACCGTGGCAACCCCGTGCAGGAAACCTGTCGGCCCTGCCGGGTGACACAGACTGTGCCGGTGGCGCTTGCGAGCTGGCACGGAAAAACCAGCTGCATGCCAAGCGCAGGGCTGTGTGGCTTCACTGCAGCAGAGGCTGCATCTGCCTGCAGTGAGGAGGGCTCCCGGCTGCGCCTTCGGGAGCAAAGTGCTGGTGAGTCTGTGTGCTGCTGATGGCCACAGAAAGCCAAACAGTCCCGCTGACCTGACACTTCCACCAGGGTGGCCTGGGGACGAGATCATGACGACGACAGTCCCGCAGGACCTTCAACTTCAGGTCACGGGCATGTCATGAATCCTTTCAGGCTGGACTTGTGTTTTCCAAGTGAAAGCTGTCTTGGCATTGTTCCACATACAAGGAATTACTGGACTTTTCTTCAAAACATGTCATGAATATTAGGCAGGATTTGAGTACTGAGGCAAAATAGATCTATCTGTTTAAATTCTCCATCCTTTAGTGCTTTAAACTTGTACAGTCAATAGTATAAAGTATTAAACGAAGCCACAGAAAAGCAGTACACAACAAGGACGACAGCAGAACGTCCAGGAGACGGGGGGTGAAGGCCTGGGAGACGGGGGGTAAAGGCCTACACTGAGGCCAGACAGCAAGGGCCTCCCCACCTATTCTCTCTGAACACCCGAGAAAGCACAGCTGACACTCTCGTGACGGAAGACCCACAGCCCCGAGCAGGAACAGTTGCCACTCACACCACCATGGCTGGACCACCCAAAAGAGGGAGGGAGGAAGGCCGACGGGACCAGCATGTGCCACATGGTCCCATCTTTGCGACGCTAAACCCAAGCCAACAGACGTGTAGCGTGGAGGCTACACGGGGACTCCTTGGTGTGGGAACACTGCTGCTGCTTGCGGTACCAGTTCCACAGACATGTTCATCTCACGAAGTTCTGCCAGGCTGGGGACGTACGACCTGTGAACACTAACAGAGCCCATGCTGAAGAGCAGCTCCGGCCACCGGCAGCCACTCACCTGGATGACCACGCGTGGGGACTGCGAGAAGTACCACAGCGGGATCCCAAACAGACTCATCAGGGCCGTTTTGGTTTCGTACGTTTCAGAACAGCGAGTACTCAGGATGCTGCCACCTTAAAGCAAAGTTCAGATCAGTCTCAGGGCCCAGTTCCACCATTTTGGAAGCAATAGTATTGCACCTCTTAAGGATTTACTCAGAATGTTTTCAAGAAAAGTGCTCAACATCACTGATAGAGAAATGCAAGTAAAAGCTGCAATGAGATTTCCTCTCCCCGCCGTTAAAATGGCTTCTATCCTAGAGACAGGCAGTAACAAATGCTGGTGAGGACGCAGAGAAAGGAATCCTCATGCACTGTTGCTGGGAATGGAGACTAGTACAACCACCATGGAGAGCGGTTCGGAGGTCCCTCAGAAAACCCACAACAGAGCTACCATATGACCAAGCAATGCCACTCCGGGGTACATACCCAACAGAAAGGAGGGCCGTCTATCGTAGGGAGATCCACACTTCTATCTTTGGTGCAGCACTACTTGTTTACCATGACTAACATCTGGAAGCAACCTAAATGTCCACTAACAGATGAATGGGTTGCATAAACACAATGGAGTACTACTCAGCCATAAAAATCAATGAGAGCAGGCCAGGCGCAGTGGCTCACGCCTGTAATCCCAGCACTTTGGGAGGATGAGGCAGACGGATCACCTGAGGTCAGGACTTCCAGACCAGCCTGGCCAACATGGCGAAACCCCATCTCTACTAAAAATACACAAATTAGCCAGGTGTGGTGACGGGCGCCTGTAATCCCAGTTACTTGGGAGGCTGAGGCAGGAGAATTGCTTGAACTGGGAATGAGCCAAAATCACGTCACTGACTCCAGCCTGGGTGACAGAGCAAGACTACACCTCAAAAAAAAAAAAAAAAAAAGGCTTGTCATTTGCAACATGGATGGATACCAGAGGTCTTTATGTTAAGTGAAATAAGCCAGGCATAGAAAGACAAACATCCCATGTTCTTACTTATTTGTGGGATCTAAAAACCAAAACCATTGAACTCATGGACAGAGACAGTAGAAGGGTGGTACCAGGGACTGGGAAGGGGAGTTGGGGCTTGGGGAAAGTGGGAATGGTTAATGGGTCCAAAAAAAAAAAAAAAAAAAAAAAAGAAAAAAAAAAGAAAGAGAATGAGGCAGAGTGCAGTGGCTCACGCCTGTAATCCCAGCACTTTGGGAGGCCAAGGCGGGCAGATCACCTGAGGTCAGGAGTTCCAGACCAGCCTGACCAACAGGGACAAATCCCATCTCTACTAAAAATACAAAAATTAGCCAGACGTGGTGCTGTGCCCCTGTAGTCCCAGCTACTCAGGAGGCCGAGGCAGGAGAATCGCTTGAAGTTGGGAGGCAGAGGTTGTGGTGAGCCGAGACTGCACCACTGCACTCCAGCCTGGGCAACAGAGACTCTTTGTCTCTAAGAAAAATGAATGCATAAGACCTACTGTATGATAGCAGAACAGGGTGACTACAGTGAATAACTTAATTGTGCTTTTTTTTTTTTTTTTGAGATGAAGTTTCACTTGTTGTCCAGGCTAGAGTGCAATGGTACGATCTTGGCTCACTGCAACCTCTGCCTCCTGGGTTCAAGCGATTCTCCTGCCTCAGCCTCCCGAGTAGCTGGGATTACAGGCGCCCACCACACCCAGATAATTTTTTTGTATCTTTTTGGTAGAGACGGGGTTTCTCCATGTTGGTCAGGGTGGTCTCAAACTCCCGACCTCAGGTGATCCGCCTGCCTCGGCCTCCCGAAGTGCAGTGAGCCCCTGCACCGGCCTAACTGTGCATTTTAAAATAACTTAGAGTATAACTGAATTGTTTGTAACTCAAAGGATAAATGCTGGAGGGAATGGGTGCCCCGTTTTCCATGATGTGCTTACTTCACATTGCAGGCCTGTATCAGAACATCTTACACACCCCATAAATATATGCACCTATGTACCCACAAAAACTAAAAAATAGGTAATTAGTTAAGAACCCATTAAAATACATAAGTTTGAAAATGACAAAGGATGTTATCTAATACCAGCTAATAAATATTTTAGGGTTAAAAAAAGTGTTTTTAAACTTCTCAAGTTTTTACATATAGAAAGAACCTCCTACTTTTAGACCAGTCCTTTTCTTAATTGTCCTTTCTCAAATTGAGTGTTAAGAGTTTACAACTGCTTTAGGATACAGAATTTTTACTTACTGAAATTGGGAAATTCTTACAATACTGGCCTTCCCCCACTGCTGCTAGAGAGATAGCTACTCTGAATGAACTTTCCTTGGTTTTTCTCAATGAAGAATAAAGCACACAACTGAGCCTGGTGTCACCTGGCAGGTGAGCTTTCAGGTCCTGAAGAGCAGACCTTCCGTCACAGTAATTACCAATCACAGTGAAAAGGCTGGGACCGTGAGGATGACTGCTGGCAGGTACAGGGTTTCCTAGCGGGGGTCAGAAAGATTTTGGGGTGAGGCAGTGGTGATGGCTGCACTGTGAATATGCTAATAACCACGGAGCTGTACATTTTAAAATGGTGAATTTTTGTGTGAATTACATCTCAATAATAAGAGGAAGCATAAAAAACAAGTCCAGCTTGGCCCTCAATAGGAAATAGGGCAAGCAGAATGTTGTTGTCATAGCAGGACAAAAAACCGCCAAGAAACAAAAACCAAGCTGGCACTGAAGGCAGCACGCAACACCAGGCAGCAAGGGCAAGCTCAGAAGGGCGGCACTCCAGGGGCCCTGGCGCTGGTGAACCACGGGCCGGAGAGGCAGAAACTGATGGTTTTTGTTTTTTTCTCACTCTGTCCCCAGGCTGGAGTGCAGTGACATGATCTCAGCTCACTGCAAGCTCCGCCTCCCAGGTTCATGCCATTCTCCTGCCTCAGCCTCCCGAGTAGCTAGGACTACAGGCGCCGCCACGCCCGGCTAGTTTTTTTTATTTTTAGTAGAGATGGGGTTTCACCGTGTTGGCCAGGATGGTCTCGATCTTCTGATCTCGTGATCCACGGCCGCCTTGGCCTCCCAAAGTGCTGGGATTCCAGGTGTGAGCCACCGTGCCCGGCCAGAAACTGATGCTTTAACCAGGAAAACCAGGGGATTTTAATGTAGCTGATTGAGACCCGAATTTCCAAACCACTGAATTATCTTTTTAAAAATCCTGTTCTCCGGCCGGGCGCGGTGGCTCAAGCCTGTAATCCCAGCACTTTGGGAGGCCGAGACGGGCGGATCACGAGGTCAGGAGATCGAGACCATCCTGGCTAACACAGTGAAACCTCGTCTCTACTAAAAATACAAAAAACTTAGCCGGGCGAGGTCGCAGGCGCCTGTAGTCCCAGCTACTCGGGAGGCTGAGGCAGGAGAATGGCGTGAACCCGGGAGGCGGAGCTTGCAGTGAGCTGAGATCCGGCCACTGCACTCCAGCCTGGGTGACAGAGCAAGACTCCGTCTCAAAAAAAAAAAAAAAAAAAAAAAAAAAAATCCTGTTCTCCGTCTAACTCACAAAGTGCCAATCAATGTTTTCTTCAGTATCAGAACCTTCAGTGCAGCCTTCTCAAGATTACCAGTGTTCTGAGGTACACAGAAACCTGTAAGGATTAACTAGGGTTTTAAGAATAAATGACATCTCGGCTCAAACTGTATGGTTCATGTCAATTGATGCCTCTTAATGGAAAATAATTTCTTCCTAAATCACTGAATTTCAAAATATATAACTAAAAGCACTTAATATTCTAAAAAGGTCACTTTAAACACACACACACACTGATCAAGCCAGTAGCCTTGTTGACATCTACCATTTGGAAGAATCTGGCCATTGTTACTATGACTTCAGTCTGCAGCCACCACAGGAAGAACCCACGGGGTGGCAAATGACTGAACTCAAACCCAGCTGCTCCCGTATTAATGAGATCAGGTTCCTGCACAACCACGCGGCAGAGTCCCTACCCAGCCCTACACCATCGTGGGTTTTAGAAATCCCTCCTGCTCTGCAGACTCTCCAGTCCCTCCACGCACTAACGTGTACTGAACTCAGCATCTTCTGAGTGATAATGTGAGTCTCCCAGCCCACATTTGCAAATCCTACATTTAAAAACTTCAGAAAGGCTGGGCGTGGTGGCTCATGCCTGTAATCCCAGCACTTTGGGAGGCCGAGGCGTGCAGATCACAAGCTCAGGAGATTGAGACCATCCTGGCTAACATGGTGAAACCCTGTCTCTACTAAAAATACAAAAAAATAGCAGGGCATGGTGGCAGGCGCCTGTAGTCCCAGCTACTCGGGAGGCTGAGGCAGGAGAATGGCGTGAACCCGGGAGGCAGAGCTTGGGAGTGAGCCGAGATCGCGCCACTGCACTCCAGCCTGGGCAACAGAGCAAGACTCTGTCTCAAAAAAAAAAAAAAAAAAAAAAAACCACAAACCTTCAGAAAACCAAGATTTCGATTTCCATAACACGTGTGGTGCAAACCTTCCCTGAGCAGACGTGAAGCAGGTCTAGCTCTCCTCTCATGGTTCTTTCGGAAATGCTCGTGTCTGATCCAGGTGTGCTGCCCCACTCCCCATGGAGGGGCTGTGTGGACCCCAAGACTTTCCTCAGCTGCGATTCTGATTTTCAAATGCATCTGCCCCAAGAGGTCTGGCCTAGGCTTGTGCCCCTGCAGGGTTTCCCAGACCCTGACCACAGCGGCCTTTGTATTTCTCTGAGGTCCTGAAACACTGCCCCCATCATTCCATTTGCTTAGCCTGCTCCTGCTCCCGGTCTGTCTTGCTGCTGAATGGACACCCTCGGGGAGAGCTGTGTGGTCACTGCTGAGTCTCTCCTGAAGGTACTGAACAATCCCCGATCACAGCACAGGAGAGAGTGAAGTCGACCAAACTTTCTGTGCTGTGAACCTTGACTTAGCCACAAGCATGCACCCCCAGCCCTTCCAGGGGAGAACCTGTGCCCCCCAAACACAACTGGCCAGCAAGAAAGAACACCAGGGACATGCCCAGAATCACATGCCTTTTCTCAGATGTGTAAACGTTAGGAGTCTTTACTGCTGGACATGGGGCAGCAACAGCCTCTCCAGTGCACACCCCTGCTAACAGGTGACCATCTCACTTAGTAATCCGAACGTCTGTTTACTCACCACCAGATTCCAGAGCAAAGTCCACCATCCCAGTCTTATCTTGGGAATACAGCTTCAAGGCGTTGTTCACGATGGCACGTGCTTGCTGGACAGACACGAGGACAGACCACCGAACACCAGAACAGGAGAGGAGAGACTTGGGTTTTAGTGCCATAGATGAGGACCAGACACTTACACTAGAGCATTTTCTCAATGGAACCTATGTAGGGGATCCTAGGCATGAGAGAAGTAACTCCACACTCCAGTCCTGTACCTAACTGCCAAGGCCATAGGATGGAGATGGGACGGCATGAGGTCTCTTCCCCCAGGGTTCAGTCATGGCCGCCATCAATCTTTGAACCAGAAAAATCCCCCAGACGCCATAAAACACGAATAAAGGAAAGATGAGACTTCAAGCCTGGAACACAGGAAATTCTGGGAATTTAGGTATTACTGAGTGACATGGTTTGGCTGTGTCCCTGACCAAGTCTCACCTTGAATTGCAGCTCCCCTAATTCCCATGCTGTGGTGGGGACTGGGTGGGAGGAACCGAGTCATGGCCTTGAATTGCAGCTCCCATAATTCCCACATTGTGGTGGGGACTAGATGGGGGAACCAAGTCATGGCCTTGAATTGCAGCTCCCGTAATTCCCACGCTGTGGTAGGGACTGGGTGGGAGGAACCGAGTCATGGCCTTGAATTGCAGCTCCCCTAATTCCCATACTGTGGTGGGGACTGGGTGGGGGGAACCAAGTCATGGCCTTGAATTGCAGCTCCCCTAATTCTCACGCTGTGGTAGGGAATGGGTGGGAGGAACCAAGTCATGGCCTTGAATTGCAGCTCCCATGCAATTCTCCACATTGTGTGTCAGGGGATCTAGATGGGGGAACCAAGTCAGTGGCCTTGAATTGCATGCTCCCGTAATTCCTGCACGCTGTGGTAGGGACATGACTTTGCTCCTTGTTCACCTTCCCCCATGATTGTGAGGCTTTCCCAGCCATGTGGAACTGTCACTCATCCTTTCTAAATTGCCCAGTCCTGGGTATGTCTTTATTAGCAGCATGAGAACAGACTAATACACGGAAACATTTTCATGGAACTTCAGAAGGTGTGGCCACCACACAGGCAGATGGGCTCTTTCGGACAAAAAGATTCACAAAGTATAAAGAACTCCCAAGAGGCAGCTCAGTAATGACATCGACAGCAAGAGCTGAAGCTCACCGCACAGGTGCCCCTCCATACACGGCATTGCCCAGGCACATCCCATCTCACTTATGTCAGCTAAGCATACCCCAGCCAGACCACTCTTAAAACAACACATCAACATCCACGCCTCACAGCGAGGTCTTCAGTCTCAGCAGAGAATGGACTGTAAGCATTTCTTGCCGCCGACTCACCGCCTCTGTTATTCCAGACGCCCCCGCCTCGCTCACAGCAGACACCACGACTTCCGAGGCTGGGAGCCGCTTGGTCACGGAAATGTGGTGGGTGACGTTCCTCAGGATCTGCAGCTCCAGGTCTCGCAGCATCGTGTGCAAGTCGCCTCTGCTCACACACTGCGACGAGAACCTCTGTAGCAGCTGTTCCAGAGAGCCGCCTTGCTGATCTTCGGAAAACAGGAGTTTCACCGTTTCTCTGACTTGCACATCCACCTAGTAAAACAGTAGAGAGACACAAATTTACTATTTTAACTAAATCATTTCCATTCTTTGGGTCCATTATCTTAGATATCTCAGAAGTATTATATATCCTCTCGAAATCTAGAATGTCATTGTGACAGTGTTTTCCTTCGTATTAAATTTAAGAACCCCTCCAATAATGCAGGAACACGTTAAAAAGAACAGAAATAGGCGAGCTCGTGGGATGAGGACGACCTGCATCCTAGGAGCTGCAAGATGCGATGGGGCATATCCACACCATCCGGAGGTGCGTGTCCATCCAGCAAGCACCCGCCGGGCACCCTGCAGCTAGGCACACAGGTGCACTGGAGAGGCCCTGCCATCAACAAACTTGGTCTGGTAAGAAAACAGTCATATAAACGAACCTAAATTATAGCTTCATGTATGCTAAATACGCCCCGTGTTATTTCTACGCACACAAACACATATGTAAATACCTTTTTCTTCTTGCTTTATAACAATAGACCGTGAAGGACATGGCAAAGCCTATGGCACGGCCGTTCATCACAGCCACCCTCCCACGCTCCACGTGTGGACACACCTTTCTCTAGCCCACACCCGCTAACAGTGGCACGTGGCTGCTTTCTACCCTCACTTCTCCCCACACTAACTTCGCAGCGCTAACCCTCCTGCCTGTGTGGCCTCTGTACTGGTGCCTTTATTTCTGTAGGATGACTCCCAAGGGCATGGTTGTGCGTTTCAAAGAGTGCACTGGTGAATATCCTAAGATTTTCCCCCCGAGGCCATGGTTGGTGACAGTCCTCCTGGCCAGGGGAAAGCCCGCCGCCTTGGCCAGTGCTGACAGCAGCCGGTGTCCTCGTGGGCCTGTAGACTACAGATGAGAGCCTGCTGTAGTCTGCAAGTCCCATCAGCAGGACTCAGCTCCCTGATGGCACATTGGCTTTTTCTTTTTTTTCTTTTTTTTTTTTGAGACAGAGTCTCACTCTCGCCCAGGCTGGAGTGCAATGGCGTGATCTCGGCTCACTGCAACCTCCGCCTCCCAGGTTCAAGCGATTCTCCTGCCTCGGCCTCCCGAGTAGCTGGGATTACAGACCCGCGCCACCACACCCGGCTAATTTTGTATTTTTAGTAGAGGGTTTCACCAAGTTGGCCAGGCTGGTCTCGAACTCCTGACCTCAGGTGATCCGCCTGCCTAGGCCTCCCAGAGTGCTGGAATTACAGGTGTGAGCCACCGCGCCCAGCCTATTGCACGCTTTCTCTGTCGCCACTGCTTCTCTTCCTACCAATTCTAGGGGCTCTCTGCCCATCAGAGATAATTTTACCACACATATTGCAAATACCTTTACCAATCTACTGTCTGACTTTGACGACTTTTGCCAAATGATTGTGTTTTCATTCTTAAGCAGCTCTAAATGTCTAGATTTTCTCCTCTGCCTAAGGATGATGGACTTGAAGCAATGTCTATGATATGTTTTAACATGAAACAGAGCAAGTAGCAGGTTCAAGGTGGGTCTATTTAATGAAAGGTACACAGCAACAACCCAGCCACAAGTCAGCGCTGGCCCTGGGCTGCACGCACACCAAGGAGACTGGAAAGATGCACGGTGGGTGCTGACAGGCGGTGGTGCGGGAACGGGAAAATCTACAGAGCGCTGAATTAGTTATTTTGAAATATTTAAAAAGTTCACATATAGTCAAAAAAGTTTTTAAAGGAAGTTGAAATTAAACAACTTAGGCCAGGCGTGGTGGGTGGCTAAGGCCTGTAATCCCAGCACTTTGGGAGGCCGAAGCAAATAGATCACTTGGAGTCAGGAATCTTGAGACCAGCCTGACCATCGTGGTGAAACCCCGTCTCTACTGAAAACACAAAAATTAGCTGGGCATAGTGGCACGTGCCACTAGTCCCAGCTACTCGGGAGGCTAAGGTGGGAGAAGAGTTTGAACCCAAGAGGTGGAGGTGGTCTGCAGTGAGCCAAGATCGTGCCACTGCAGTCTAGCCCGCACGCCACAGCAAGACTCGGTCTCAAAAAAAAAAAAAAAAAAAAAAAATTTAAACAACTAATAAACCTAAGTCATCAGGTTTTCTTTTACTCTATTATAAAACAAAAAGTAAACACGCAAGCAGCTCACTCTTTCTTGTAGAGCATCCACTGTCTCACAGCCAGTCTTCATGTGTCGCCAGCTGGACAGCTCTGACTTTAGCTGATCCAGCTCCAGCTGGAGGTGCTCGACCGTGGGCAGGAGCTGCTCACCAACCGCACTGGAATCCAACAGTGAGAATGGGTCACACACAAGCCTCCCAGCCTACACACTTCCCGCACTACACACAGGCTGAGGGGACCCGATCCCACTCCTGGGTGTCCTAACTGTACAGATGTCAACCTGTGCCACACTAACATGGAAACTGAATGCCAGTTTCCAATAAAAATCCCAGAGAGGTCTTCTTCTGCATCAATTTATGTCTGTAACATACAAATATCCACACTGCACAAGGAGGCTACCTACAAAAATGCTGCTAGCGGTGTTTCTCAGTGGCGAGTGAGAGCTCTCTCTGAAAACGATTTAAGCATCTAAAAACTTTACTTCTGGACTGGGCACGGTTGCTCATGCCTATAAGCCCAGCGCTTTGGGAGGCAGAAGCAGACGGATCACTTGAGGCCTTTATAGGTACACATACTTAATGAGATACTAACAATTCATATCTCAAAAAGCTCATTCCCGGATCAACACTTTAGGACTGACATATTACCGTATTAAAGCAACTTTTTATTGAAATAAAAGCTTTGGAAGAAGAGAAAACTGCTTCAGCTCTCACACCTGTCCTCACAGAGGAGGAACATGGGGCACAGGGGAGGACGGACCCTCCTGAGTGCAGACGCGGGGACCTTGGGAAACCACAACCAAGCCAAGGCTGCCCAATCTAGAAGCGGGGAGGGCTGTGGGGGTATGAGCTGTGTGTATAAAACTAAGGAAGACAGACAAAGCTGCTGTGTTGGGAACACCTGTGAGAGGGAGGCACTCCACTTAAGCAGGCTTCAGGTAAATCAGTAGTTGTGTGGAAGAAAGCCGCCTGGAGTCCTCGAGGAGCAAAACGCCAGCATCCCCAGGAAGCGCAGAGGGACCCGGATGTGCCATGAATTCCAAGGGCAGCAGGGCCAACAGCCACGCAGAGAGGCCCACCGTGACATGCCCAGCACAAATCGGGTGGTTCTGGAAGCAGGTGTCCTGCCCACCAGGGGCTGCCCTCCAGGAGCAACAGCAGGGATGAGGCTGAGCTGTAACCCCACCCACCTAGATGCCAACGGTGCCAGCGCAGGCCCGGCGCAGAGCCCACCATGACACCCACTATGGCATGGGCTGCAAGATGGGCCTCGACCTACTCCCTGAGGGTGGCCCTGCAAGCACACAGGAGACGAAGTTACAGCAGGGGCAAGGGCAGCACCTTTGACACGGAGGTCCATGCCACACAGAAGGGGATGTGGCAAGTCCCTCAGGACCCGTTTGTCCTCACGCAGCCCAGCAGGAGTGTCTGTCAGCACAAACCTCAGGGCCTTCAGGTGACCCACGGTGGAGGCCGGCCCCGTGTCCCCTCGTTCATCACTCTGCTGCCACTCCACATAACACACACACACACACACACACACACACACACACGACAAAAGTGAGTGTTTTCCAAATCCTCCTACCTGACTGTTTTTTGCTTGGTCTGTTCTAGTTCCTTCTGGATGGCCTAAAAAATACAAGAAATAATCTACTGAAATACTTAAGTTATATATTAACTTTTCATAAATCCATATACTTAAAACTCCATTGATTTCTCTGAAACACCCCCTTTAATTCAAAGTCCAGATCCGCCTGTGGGTGGCAGGCAGGAAGTGTTCATTGTACATTTGAAAGTAACCTTCATCAAGTGTGTGCAGAAAGGAGCACAAATCACACGGGGACGGCCTGGCGGGCTCAGAACATGCAGCTCCCGTAACCAGCACCCAGGCTGGGAGTCAGCTCCCTGTCACACCTCCAGAGTGTGTTCTAAACGTGAAGGACAGGGACACGGCAGAGGCACACATGAAGCTGAGCCATGCTGGCCTGTGCCATCCACGCGACCTGACAGCAGCACCATGCTGAGCGCCGGCGTCAGCCCCAAGTCTCACTCCACGGAGGTCTCCACAGCCTGGCCCAGGGCAGGCGGACATAGGAGGCGGCACCCTGCAGACCCTCGCGAGCGGACACAGGAGGCGGCACCCCGCAGACCTTCACGAGTGGACACAGGAGGCGGCGCCCCGCAGACCCTCGCAGGCGGGTACATTCTCCCCTCTGCCTGCTCCTCTCAGCCCTCCTCTCCCTCCCAGGTAAACCCGCCTGATCTCACAGGTTCCATAATCCATGAGCGGGTCCCAAGATTCCCAAAAGGGTGTGCTAAAGACAACCCTTAGGCTCACCACGTTTCTCAATGTAGTTCAATACACACATGCACATGTGACACGCCAGGCTCTGTGTCAAGCACCAGAGACACAAAGAGCCGGAACCTGAGCCCCACCCTAACTCCCAAGGGCTGAGGGCAGCGCAGAGGCCCGGCCCCTTCCCTGGCATTCTCAGCAACTAATGGTCCCAGCCTTCCCACCCAAAGCTAGTGCTGTCTGTCAAAAGGTTCAGGTCCTTTATCTCCCCTCTAAAGACACTGCAAGGGGGTGTGTGGCAGCGAGGAAGCACCCTGGAGCCGGAAAAAGCTGGATGGGAACCCAGAGGCCGCCTGGAATTGGCAGAGCCACCTCCTGGCATGTGCAGCCCTACTCTGTGCCGAGACACAGGGATGAGTGAGTTACACGCCCGATTAAATGTTAGAGTCCCAGAGCCGCTGCCACACCAGACAGAGAACAAGTGTTTCTTTCCACTTTACACAAAACAACAGCAAATAGCCTAAAAAGAGGAACATGAAATGACCCAGGGGCTTTAAAATATGAGCCATAGTTGATTTTCTTTTTATTTTAAAAAAGCATAAGGTGAAAAATAAATACCTCAGATTTTTCTCTCAGTTTTCCCAGAATATCTTCCAAGTGTGAGATGCGCACTTCATGTTCTTGGTGAAAAGCCATAAAGTCAGTCTTAGGAAAGAAAAGGGGTGAACAAATGATGGAGAAAGCTAAGCAACAAAAACCTGGCAAGTTAGGCCAAGGCGTTTCTACACAGAATGTCGACAATCAGAGAATCTGCGGTTGCAATGTGGCACAGACCCTAAAGGAATAATCCGCTTAATAACAACATCCTCATCTTCATCCCTAACTCCAGAGATCTTTATTTATATATTTATTTATTTTGCGGCTGCACTCCAGCCTGAACCACGGGTCCCCTCTGTGGTTCATTGCAACCTCCACCTCCTGGGCTCAGATGACCCTCCCACCTCGGCCTACTGAGTAGCTGGGACCACAGGCCTGAGCCCAGTGCACTGACACAGCAAACCCCGTGAGGGCCTGATGCCCACCTCGGGCCACGGTGGGCCGTGCTGCAGCTGTGCTGTCCAGCATGGCAGCACCAGTCACTCGTGGCTACTGGGCACCTGAAATGGGGCCATGCAAGTGAGAACCTGCCATTTAAAGTTCAATGTGGTGTTGACTGACAAAAATGTAACAACCATATGCTAGTAGTGGTGTCCTCCACTAGGCAGTGCAGATGCAAACATGAGCTAGAGGCTCCGGGAAGCAGGTACCAGGCTCTGCCCGCTGCCAGGTGGCTGAGCGTTTAACACTGCGTGCACCGCTTCTGAGGGAAGCCCTGCTCTGCGTTCCAATCACTGCCATGATCACACCCAGACAGGCACGTGCTGGAAGACAGCTTAAGAATGGGCTCAATCTGTACTAAAATGAGCTCAGGCCACATACAATTTAGTTTTCACTAAACTGTTCTGAAAAGCTGTCGACTATTTTCTTTACAAGAGAGGGCATCCTCTGAAGCAGAGGTTCCTGGGCCCCCCCACGCAATCCCTGCAGTGGGCGGGAGCATCTCAGGCTGCCTCCGAGGCGAAGTGCGTCTGGGGCCCACGTGAGACAGTATGTGTCCATCTCAGTGGTTGTCCTGTCTACAGGGACACTCAGTGGCCGTCCCGTCTGCAGGGACAGAGCGCCATGACCTGTCACCAAGAGGGCAATCTGGAGAACAGGACAGTAAAGGCCACGGTTCTCCACGACCGCCAGACTTCCCGCTTGGGGTTATCACACATCTCCTGCCCACCACTTCCACGCGTGCTATGGAAGCCACACCTCCTGGTCATCAGCAGACGATGGGAAACCCACTCCTTCCCTGGCACACTGCTCTCAACAACTAAGAACAGAAAGTGCAACCCCTTGTCACAACGACACCTCTCCCATCCCCTCTGTCGCCCAAAGAGAGAGAACACGGCACCCAGAAGCGCGCTGGTGTCACTGTGGAGCCCGGTAGCCCGGCAGCACTCACCTCCTTCAGGGGCTGTCCCACAGCATCTCTGACCGATGTTGATGGCCCGGCAGCGCCATTGTCCATCTGGTCCACCCGAGCCTGCAGCTTCTGAAGCAAAGTGGTCAGCTCTCGGAGATTCTCGCCATGGTGGTGGCACTGTCCAGACAGGGAGGTCACCTGCTGCTCCATGCCACTCATCCAATGCCATGGAAAAGCCTCGTTGTCACCCTGAAATGGTAAGAGAGGAATGAAACCAGGTAATCAAGTCACCATGAGCAGAGTCAGTCAAAACCTCCAAACAGTGTCCTACAGCAAGACGCCAGCTCTGGGGTGCACAGCACACAAATGGAGGAATCCACAGAAACCTGGAGTATCAGGTTCGATCCTTACGTGCCTGACTATGGGTGGTTCTCATTTGCTTCTCTATACTTTCCGTACTTTGCACAGTAATGAATACTATAATGTTTTTTACATTAAAACTAACTGAATCATGAGAGTACTTTAAATGTGCATTTGAACTCTTAGAACACTTAAGGAGCTCCAAAGACTTGCTTATCGGCCGGGCGCGGTGGCTCAAGCCTGTAATCCCAGCACTTTGGGAGGCCGAGACGGGCGCCTGTAGTCACGAGGTACTAGGAGAGTCTGAGACCGGAGAATGGCGTGAACCCGGGAGGCGGAGCTTGCAGTGAGCTGAGATCCGGCCACTGCACTCCAGCCTGGGCGACAGAGCGAGACTCCGTCTCAAAAAAAAAAAAAAAAAAAAGACTTGCTTATCTGACATTTAAAAATATTTCCTACAACAGGGCACCTGACTGCAGTGCCTGGCTTACAGCAGTGTGGACGCGTCCCTGAAGACCTCACATGTGCGGTGCCAACTGACAGGCCCTTCTACCCTCTTACCTGCAGAGGCTGGTTCAGGCGAGAAGTCGCGGGTTTAAATACATCCTGGGGGTCATCCACCCGCTGTGTTCTATGAGTGCTTGCCCAGTTCAACACAGGCAGGAACGAAAAGAAATTGCCCTGGCCCCGTAAGGAGAGACCTGCTAAAAGAGAATAACCACCACACGCACACAGGTACACCACGTTTCTCAAAACATGGACTTACACGCTCTTTTTTTTCCACTAAGTTACATGTATGTGTATTGCTTAGCCCCTGGATTGACTTACCGAGTAAAAGGAGGAGTGGGACGAGCAAGACTAAAAGCTTGCAGATGTTTCGAAGGCACCTGGGGGTAAAAATGAAAACCTTTGATTTGGAAAAAATGAAAGTCAGCATTCACCAATCTGCTTTCCCTCTCTAGATAATTTTGTGCAAAATCCATCCCCCAGTGTTAGAAAAGCAGTTACGGTTTTATCTACAAGGCTTGTGACGCCTACAGGAGAACCTTAGTGTACAACGGCGTCCTCGA
This sequence comes from Papio anubis, assembly GCF_008728515.1. NCBI lineage: Eukaryota > Metazoa > Chordata > Mammalia > Primates > Cercopithecidae > Papio > Papio anubis. The sequence goes on from NC_044979.1 coordinate 148,225,180, forward strand.
GACCTATGGTACCAACTCTCTGGTGCTGTGGGGACGGCCTGAGCTGCCCTGAGTCTCTGCCCCTTCAGGTCACCAGTCTCCCGAGGTGACTGGCGCCACTGGGCACTGCAGCAGGGGAGGAGCCTGGACCTGGGTCCCCACCCTGCCCAGGCCCTTCCAGCTGCCTCACCTCTGCACACTTGTTTTCCTTAATGATATCTGCCTTTCTTATCTCACAGGTTGGTTTGAAAAATAAGAATATAAAGGCACTTTTGTAAAATATACAAACACTATGTGAACATAAGCGAAATCCTTATAAAATAACAAATCAAATGAGAGCCTGTGAATGGCACAAAATTGGTTCTTTAAAGCACCAAGCTGACATGATATCCATTTCCTTACCTGGTAAGAAGAAACACATTCAGCCAAGAAATCAAAGTAACAAACTGGTACCATCCAATCCCCAGCCACCAGAACACTCCGGAGGCTGCCTTTCCTACAAGAGAAAACACCAAACGTTCTAAGGAAATGTTCTCAGGAAAACCAAGCTCCTAAATGGACTGTTTCTGTGAAGGCCAAGCAAGAAGCACATGAAGATGAAGCTGGAGGTGAAGAAGTTCCATGATGCTAGTTGCCACGCGAGGCAGTAATGTGCCATGCTGATGAATACATAGGACAGCATGCAGGAGAGGCGAGGCAGTAACGTGATGAACACGCAGGACAGGATGCAGGAGGCGAGGCAGTAACGTATCACGCTGATGAACACGCAGGACAGGATGCAGGAGAGCAAGCCCCAGATCCATGCATTCTGTGCCCTGCATCGGGCACTCAAGCAGCCGGACTCACCCCAGACCCAACCCCAGAGAAACCAAGGGCGCTCATGCAGCAAGTAGAGTCAGTTAACACTGCTACATCATGAGGAACGAGACACGTTACGCCAAGGGTCAAAGCATGAGAGCCTACATGAGATTTTTACTTGGTTAGGTAAATCATCGAGTGCAGGTGCTTAGCTGCCAGAAGCTCTGGAGAGAACGCAACACAGAAACCCAAAATAGCCACCTGGAGCAACCACGGCCAGCCACAGGGCCGACCACGCCGTCCTAGACACAGCCTGGCCTGCAGCTCCGATCCTGCGCAGAGTCTGCAGCAAGAAGTAACCTGCGCAGAGAAGACGTGTAAGGCCGCAGACAGACGCCAGAGACCAGCCTCCGCACTGACGGCACCGCGGGGACGCCCACACCACACACTTCACCAGAGCCCACGTCGGTGGGTCGAGTCTCCTCAAAAAATACGAAAACCAAGTAACTCTTGTAAGTGTTGGCAATACCACACTGACATTACCATAGGAAAAGCTCAGTTCTATATTTAATAGTTTTCACTCACTTCTGCCTGCAGATACTTCAGATGTAAAATGCAGATATCCCCTACGAAACCCCGGGGGCAGCGGTTGGAAGCCACCCTATAAATATTGGCCATTGGTGCCAGCACAGTTTATATTGGAAAGATAGTACCATATTTTAAAGCAGATTGAAATTCCATAGACCCCTGCAGTTCATATGCTCTAGGTGAGAAAATAATTACTCAAAGACCAAAATTCACATTATTCTAAAGGCTAATATTTTCCAGTGAAAAAGTGTTTCAGAAGGGTAACACGGCACTACCGGATGATGGAATGCACCACAATCAACTTAGTATCAAACCTCACATTACAAAAAGCAGGAAACTGCTCATGAAATCCGTTTTGTTCCAGTTTTTTTTTTTTTTTTTTAAGAGACAGGGTTTTGCTATGTTGGCCAGGCTGGTCTTGAACTCCCGGCCTCAAGTGATCCACCCGCCTCGGCCTCCCAAAGTAAGTTTTGTTCCAGATCTCATGGTGGGTGGTTCTCTCCTCACACTGACTTAACATCTGTATGTTAATTCCTGCAACTATGTAATTACAACATGGTTGGCATGCAAAGAAGTATGGCTTATGAGAATTTAACAGAAAAATCAATTGCTTTACGTTTATTAATTAGCAGATGAGACAATTATTTTTGAAACTTTTTTTTTAAGATGCCAAAAAAAGGGTGTCTCTCTGCCAAGAAAGTTTTGAGCATAGACTGGAAACAAGTAATGTGCTCATGTAAGCTTTGGGGCACAGACAGCTACCACTAAAGCGGCACAGGGCAGAGGTGCAGCCGTGGCGAGCCCCAGTTCCAGTTCCCACACAGCGGGGTGAGCAGGGACTCACCTTTTCTCAACTTTCAATCTCACCGCAAATACATTCCTTTTCAAATGTTTAACTCATCCTAAATAAATGTACAAGGAGGCCAGGTGCGGTGGTTCACACCTGTAATCCCAGAACTTTGGGAGGCCGAGGCAGGTCGATCACCTGAGGTCAGGAGTTCAAGACCAGACTGACCAACATAACGAAATCCTGTCTCTACTAAAAACACAAAAAGAATCCTTCACTCAGGAGGCTGTGGCAGAATTGTCTGAACTCAGGAGGCGGAGGCTGCAGTGAGCCGAGACTGCACCACTGCACTCCAGCCTGGGCGACAGACTGAGACTCCATCTCCAAAAAATCAATTCACAAGGAATCTTTTCGAGAGAGATTCACCCTGTTTTAAACCAAAGTTAATACTATTCTTGTCAGTTTTTACAGCAAGACTTTAAAGCACTTGAATTCCAAGCACAAACCACACAAGGCGCAAATAGCGTGGTGACGGGGCAGGATGAGATGGAGACGGGGCGAGAGACAACCTGCACACGCCCAGATGTGCCGGAGGGTCCCGGCCCGCCTGGGCGGCCGTGGCGACTGCAAGTGGACAGCTGTGTACGCGTCGAGGTGCCTCTTGCCCTTACAGTCGTCGCCTGTGGGTGACAAGCAGTGAATGTGGCGGATTCACAAGCAAACTCTGTCCATCTCAGCTGTGCATGGTAACGGCAGTCTGAAAAACTAGGAAACTCAATTACACACAAGACAGTTAACAATCAAAGCAAATGCAATCTGGTGGCTATGAGCTTCTGTGATGGGGGCTTAAGCAGCAGCTCCACCAGCCCGTCGTCATCAGTGAGGACCACCATGTCACACGGGCCGCTCATTCTCTGCTAGTGCCCAACGTGACGGCGTGTGGGGCCAACTCCACGACCGACGCTCACAGGAAAACGAAGCCATACTTACATAGCACTTCCCCATTTACACTGAGGTGGCCATCCTCTCTGAGAACCTCTCTCACATTCATTCTCCCACAGTAACTGGCATGAGCTGCAACACACGCAAAAGAGGCTTAGAGAACTCACAACGCCGAGCTCGAGTGCTCCTCGCACCCTGATGAAGTCACCATGATCAGAGAATGTGCTAGGCTAGCCACTTCCACAGAGCTCACGCAGCAGATGGCTCCTACCACGCCGGTGACAGGGCCCGGGCCACGAGAAGAGACGGGAAAGACCCCCCACCCCCTGGCTGAATCCCGCGCGCAGTCCAAACAATACAAACATCAGCTTAAAATCGTTCTGGGCCGGGCGCAGCAGCTCACGCCTATAATCCCAGCACGTGGGAGGCTGAGGTGGGCGGATCACAAGGTCAGGAGTTCAAGACCATCTTGGTTAATATGGTGAAACCCATCTCTACTAAAAACACAAAAAATTAGCCGGGAGTGGTGGCGGGCGCCTGTAGTCCCAGCTACTCGGGAGACTGAGGCAGGAGAATCGCTTGAACCCAGGAGGCGGAGGTTGCAGTGAGCTGAGATCGCGCCATTGCATTCCAGCCTGGGCAACAAGAGTGAAACTCCGTCTCAAAAAAAAAAAAATTCTCAAAAAATAGGTTCTAAATACCACTCAGGTAAAGTTTTTGCTTTAAAAAGGTAATAAAAATCAAAAGTTGAGCACATTAACTTTTCATTTAAGAAATAACCTTAAAGATGTTTCAACACTGATCAGCTCTGAGAGAACCGAACTACACACAGAACAAAGGAAAAGTTCCACAAGCTCCCAGAGATGCAAGATCCAGAGGGGGAAGCCAGGAGAGGGCCAGCACCAAGACTGCAGGAGGAGGCAGTGAGGGAGGCGCCCGGCGAGGAAAAGCACAGTGCTTTCTCCACCGCGAAAGCGATTGGTGGAAGAAGGAGGGAAAAAATATTTAAATACCTTTTGATTCATGGCTTTTTGACTTAAAGCTTTCGGATTCACAATCTTTTGATTCATAAATTTTCAATTTGTAATTTTCTGATTCATAATTGAGCTTCATTAAAACCACTTGAAAAAGTTGAACTAAAAATGATGAAAAAGATGACGCAGTGTATCTGGCCAGCCACAAAATCCTATTCACGTAGAAAGACGCACCGCCTATTAAAAAACCATGAACATGCGTTATTTCTTCCCATAAAGCCAACATCTACTTCCTGATAAGTCAAGTAGCCAAATTACTCATTTCAGGCACTTTTAGAATGGACACCAAAGATAATCACTTGGGGAACAGCCCAGCTGGTGGTGGACAGGGGACTCTGGAGAGGGGCTGCGGGGTAACCCCCGGGGGACCCCGGAGAGGGGGCTGCAGGGTAACCCCTGGGGAAGGCCGCCAGCTCTGCTGCCGCACTAGCAATCATCTACAGAGTCCCCGAGCCGCAGCCACTTCACTCCAATGCTGTTTATACATATACTACCACATTCAGATACTGCCAAACAGCCATTTGCTTCATGGCCTCTGACCCGCCAGCTTAAGGATGGGACACCGGAGCACCAGAATCACCTCCATAATCACCTCCTTTGCTATTTATTATTTTTATTCTTAATTTTTTTTTTTAGAGACAGGGTCTTTCTCTGTCGCCTAGCAGTGGGATGATCATAGCCCATTGCAGCCTTGAACTCCGGGCCTAAGTGATCCTCCTGCCTCAGCCTCCTGAGTAGCTGGGAGTACAGGCACATGCCATCATGCCCAGCTAATTTGTTTCTGCTTTTTTAGAGATAGGATCTTGCTATGTTACAGCCCAAGCTGGTCCCAAACTCCAGGCCTCATGTGATCCTCCCACCTTTGCCTCCCAAAGATCTGGGATTACAGGCATAAGCCACAGTATCCAGCCTATTTTTTAATTTATTGATTTGAGACAGGTCTCACTCTTGCCCAGGCTGAAGTGCTGGGGTACGATCTCAGCTCACTGTAGCCTCGACCTCCTGGGCTCAAGCGATCCTCCTGCCTCAGCCTCCCAAGTAGCTGGGACTGCAGGCATGTGCCACCTCTCACTTCAGAAGATACAATGTGTGTTGGGTGGGGCATGGTGGCTCACGCCTGTAATCCCAGCACTTTGGGAGGCCAAGGCGGGTGAATCACGAGGTCAGGAGTTCAAGACCAGCCTGGCCAACATGGTGAAACCCCAACTCTACTAAAAATACAAAAATTAGCCAGGCGTGGTGGAATGTGCCTGTAGTCCCAGTTACTCGGGAGGCTGAGGCAGGGGAACTGATTGAAACCGGGAGGTGGAGGCTGCAGTGAGCTGAGATCACATCACTGTACTCCAGCCTGGGCAACAGAGCAAGACTCTGTCTCAAAAAAAAAAAAAAAAAAAAAAACCATACAAGCATCAATTAACATATAAAATGTAAAGAAAGGCTAAACTGTGCATACACCATGATGGCATTTAAGGAAAAACAAAGCCAAAACTGCACGGTTCTGCAGGTGCATAAGAGAATCCCAGGACAGTCATGCAACAGGAGGCTGACTACTCCTAACCCGTACATTTTAATGGCTAATTTCATGTTATCTGAATTTTACCGCATTTTAAAAAGCGTAAGAATTCCCATTCAACTATTATCATTAGCTGTGGTTCCCCCAGGAGGAGACAGATTGGGTGGGGGGAAAGGACTTACTTTATCTGTACTACTGAAGACTTTAGAAAGAGAATTACAATACATACATGAAAACAAAAATAAAGAAAATGTGGAGAGAAAATTTATACTTGAGGAAAGCCATATTTATTTTAAGTAAATATGATTATGCAACCAATTCACGCAATCTGACTGTAAGTACGTAGAGAGGAAATTTCTGGAAGTGTGCTTTTTTTCTGGTGTGGCAGCTTGTAGGTGATTTTTATTTTCTTCTTTGTGCCTGATTTTCCAATGTTCTTTGATAAACATATTTTACTGTAATACAGGGTGAACACTAATGTGGGCCGCACAAGTCCTGGCCTTCATCTGAGAGGGCGAGGCAGGTGTGAAGCCCAGAACCCCTGCGGGAAGGATGGGGCTTGTTTTCTCCCCCAAAACACCCAAGACCAACATCTGTGGGGAAGCGCCATGAGACCGACGTCTGCGGGCAGGTACCATGAGTTTCGGGAAGCCACAATCCACACCACACCAACGCCTTTTCCATCTAAAGACACACTCAACTGCACAGCTAAGCTTGGGCCCTGATCGCCAAAATTCTGTCAGTCATAAACACACATTTACTACAACACGCCTAGGGAGGCCTTCGGAAAACAGCAGAGTTTGGTAGCTTCTCTCAATTATCTGTGAACCTCCTTATTCTGCCATAGTAGAGTGTATGGAATGTGCTTTTATTCTAAGAAAAATGTTGGCCGGGCACGGTGGCTCAAGCCTGTAATCCCAGCACTTTGGGAGGCCGAGACGGGCGGATCACAAGGTCAGGAGATCGAGACCATCCTGGCTAATCTGGTGAAACCCTGTCTCTACTAAAAAATACAAAAAACTAGCCGGGCGAAGTGGCGGGCGCCTGTAGTCCCAGCTACTCAGGAGGCTGAGGCAGGAGAATGGCGTAAACCCGGGAGGTGGAGCTTGCAGTGAGCTGAGATCTGGCCACTGCACTCCAGCCTGGGCGGCAGAGCAAGACTCCATCTCAAAAAAAAAAAAAAAAAAGAAAAATGTTATGTTCAGCCTATCAATGGCATGCTTCAAAACACAGCCTCAATAAACCCTGAATACAGGGAATCCTTGTGCGTGTTGCGTAAGCTATGCGAGGGCTCACGTGCAGCACCGCACAGGCCGTGGGGTGCCAAGTGCTCATGGAGGCAGGCAGTTAAGGGGGAACACCTGGGTCAGACACCTGGGCTCAGCTCCAGGCTCCCCCACCTGCCTGCGAGCCTCCTGAGCTGGCTGAGCCCCAGTTTGCTTTTCGGTAAAAAGGGGGCTGCCGTGACCACCACGAACAGTGCCTGGCGCAGAGTGGGTGCTCAGTGGTGCTGGTCCACATGGAGGAACCCAAGCGGGCACCGTGCACAATGCCGTGAGGGAAACCCATGTGCCGCCCTGCTCCCGCCACCTTTCTCGGCCCCTTTCACACTTTCTTACTGTGCGGCATTAACACTAGCAGTGTCCATAACACCACAGCAGACACAACCACAAGTGAGGGCCACGAAGACAAGTTGGTAAAAACAAGATGCTAGAACTCTTAGAGCGGAAGCCTTCATCCTGTTGCCATCCTTCATTATGTCCGGTCATTTGAATAATACTGGACGAACGTCCCACGTCCTGGGCATAGCTGGGCTTGGAGTGGATAAGACAGACCCGGCCCTGCACTCCTGAGGCTTCCAGCACCTCCAAGCACAGCAGAATGAGGGCTTCAAAGGACAAGGTGCCAAGGGCTTGAGAATGAGGCAGCACCCGGCCCGGCCGAGGGTCCCAGCCTCTTCCTGCCACAGGTGAGAGAGATCCCAGGCCAGGTAATAATGAAGGGCACAGACTCCCAGCCCCTCAGGGCATCGCAGGCCTGTCTGGAAGCCAGAAAGGGGCCTGTGGCTCTGTCTCTCCTGCAGACCTGGGAGGGGGCCCCCGCAGGGACGCCCACACTCTTTTCCAGTCGCCACTGAGGGAAGCCCATGGACAGAGGTTGTCCATGTCAGGGGGTTCCCTGCAATGACTGCTGCTGTCACAGAACAAACCAGAGCCACGTGTCCTTCCCAGACCCAGATGTTCTCCGAAGGCCCCTCCATCACCATAAGCACGGGGCACCAACCATGGGCAATGGTTTCCTGACAGGAACACTGGCATAAACACTTCACAGAACCGACCAGAGCAACGTCCCAAAGCCATTCCTTCAGCACGCGTGAACATCCATGCTGCTTTATAAATATCAGGGTGTGCATCTGAAAGTGACTGTAGTTTTAATAGTTTCATTTACATAGAAACTTTCTTTTGCTCACGTCAAGTCCAAATTTATAGAATTTCAAATACTTTTAGGTACACAATTACTAACCACATAAAATGTAAGCTGAAAGAGGACAGGCAGGATGACGCTGATTTGGGGTGTACTTCTTACACTTTCAAAGGATAATTTTAAGTCTCTAAGACAAATACTGCAGACACTGAGGCTTATAGAAAGGAAATACTAAATTTGGACAACACATCTTTTTTTGAGTTTTAAAGGACTGAGACTTACGTTTTTGATTCCTGTCCCTAGAATAAACTCTCGACACGGGCCCGGGGGCCGCGGGGTGCGCCGTGAGCACGTCCTTGCGCTCGGAGAGCATGCTGCAGTTGCTGCAGGAGAAGCCGTTGTGCGCGGTGGCAGCGGCGGCTCCCAAGTCCCCATTTCCCTGAATGGCAGCTTTATTTCCACCTAAAGTTTTCAAACAGTAGATGGTAGATGGAACCTGTTTATCACAGTCTGCAGATACTTAACTAAAACTTCTATTTTGAAAAGTGTATGAAAGTAAAAGGACGAAAATAATTACCTTTAAGATCACCATCATCGTCAAGACCTAAAAAAACAAAAAAACAAAAAAAAACACACATTTTTGCTTTTGAGCTCAACTTATCAAATAAGAACAAAACCCATTTTAAAAATGTAAAGGTTACAATGGTTAATAAATCAGCATTATGGCACTGGTCACAGTTCATTTCCTAAAATGCCTCCAGATAGATGCAGATACCATCTTCTGACTGAAGGTGAAAACTTGTCTTTGGAGAAAATACAGAGAGACGGCAGCACACACAGCACCTGGCCTAAGGAGGGAAGCAGAACATGAGGGAAGGAGGGGAATGCCCATCTTCTCACAGCCCGCTCAGTGAGGCACAAGCCTCAGCAGCAGATGCCTCTCCATTGCCTGGTAACCACTCTCACTAGTTGAGCAAAACAGAACAAACACGAATATCAAGTCTTCTCAAAATTAGCACACACGATCTCTGGAACTAATCTGGATCTTCTAATTGTCTCAAACGGGCCAACCAGAACATAAACTGAACGAAGATGAGCAGCTGGGCATCCCTTACCACGCTTCCCTCTCCTTGCACAGCCTTGGGACCCCATGCTCTCCCCAGCCAGGCTGTGGCTCCCACTGCCCAGACCCCACGTCAGCCAAGTCTGAGTGCCAGTGCCTCACCCTGCAGCATTCTCTAACAACTCTCTAACCCTGGCTGCTTCATTGCTTAGAGCTTTCTTGGAAACACACTGGTACGTTTTTGGACTTTGTTCAAACATTCTACAAAAGTAATGCATTTATAAAAACAGAGTTTTAAGATTACTACCTGCTGCTTAATCTCCCCATTACAACTAGTCACTATACGTTAGCATAACCCAATGACAACCTGACAAGGTGCACATGGAAGCAGCTTCCAAGGAGCGTCCTGATCAAATTTGAGGACAAGCCTGAAACCTAACTGATGCTCCTCCCAACCAGTCATGCAGCAAACCGACAACCTGGCCGCAGCCTCCCTCTCCCCAGCATAATCCGTGCAAACTGACAATGTGGCCACAGCCGCCCTCTCCCCAGCATAATCCCTGCAAACCAACAACCTGGCCATAGCCTCCCTCTCCCCAGCATAATCTGAGAGACATCCCAACCGTAGGTGGGGCGATCTGCATCTCCCAGGGACTCACCCCAGAAGTGGTCCACTGTGGTCTGTTCACGAATCCAAGACTCATCCAGTACAGGAGGCTGTCGAGTCACAGCATCCTGCAGGCTGTCAGTGCCGCTGTGGCTGACACCAAAGGACGTGACCTGCCTTGACACGTGGTTGATACTAAAAGCTGATTTGTTTGTGCTTCTGCGCTGTTTCGTTGTTCTAAGAAGAAAAAAGACAGCAAGTTTATAGATCTTTTCTAGAAAATACAAAATGATTACATTTGACCAACACAAACTCTTCATCTGGAGATAAACACAACATTTTAAGGCAAGCCCTTTTCTTACGACTTTTCCGCTGTAATGAATCAATTGTTAATATAAAAAAGGAATTTTTAAGCTGGGATCCAAGAACTCCCTCTAAAATTGTAAACACAAAATAGTTTCCAGGTTATTTTGGGCACCATGACCCCAAAGTGGTTAAAAGCTAAAATAAACTAAAAATAAAAAAGGCCGGAAAATAAAAAAACTGTGATTTATAAATGTAATCCTCCCCTTTTCTAAAAGCGATTTCTAAGTTGCTGGTAAAGATGGAATTGTACTAAGTACAGCAAGAATAGGTGGTCACAGGCCGGGCGTGGTGGCTCACACCTGTCATCCCAGCACTTTGGGAGGCCAGGGCAGGCAGATCACCTGAGGTCCGGAGTTTAAGACCAGCCGGACCAACATGGAGAAACCCTGTCTCTACTAAAAATACAAAATTAGCTGGGCGTGGTGGCGGACGCCTGTAATCCTAGCTACTCGGGAGGCTGAGGTGGGAGAATCACTTGAACCGGGGAGGCGGAGGTTGTGGTGAGCCGAGATAGCACCATTGCACTCCAGCCTGGGGAACAAGAGCGAAACTCGGTCGCCTAAAAAAAAAAAAAAAAAAAAAAGGGCAGGGCACGGTGGCTCATGCCTGTAATCCCAGCACTTTGGGAGGCCAAGGTGGGCGGATCACAAGGTCAGGAGATTGAGACCATCCTGGCGGCTAACAAAGTAAAACCCCGTCTCTACTAAAAATAAAAAATAAAAAATAAAAATTAGCCAGGCATGGTGGTGGGTGCCTGTAGTCCCAGCTACTCGGGAGGCTGAGGCAAGAGAATGGCGTGAACCCGGGAGGCAGAGCTTGCAGTGAGCCAAGACTGCACCACTGTACTCTAGCCTGGGCGAGAGAGAGACTCCATCTCAAAAAAAAAAAAGAAAAAAGAAAAAGGAAAAAAAAAAAAAAAGAATGAACTGGACATGGAGATCGTCCACAACACCATGTGTAATCTGTAAGATTCCTTCCTCCCTAAACATGTGGTAGGACAGCTGTGGCTCAACTCCCACCACAGGACCACGAGCTTCCAGACCTAAGGGCTGGCACTGCACGTGGAGTGCACCAGCGAAGAGAACCTGAAACACGAACGGCAGAACATCAATACTAAACAACCCATGTAGATTCCAGAGTTCCTTTCAGTCTTTATTTACAGCAATACTGCCACTTTATATGGCGGGTTTGTGTGTCTGTACACGCGTGCACACACATATCCTTACGCTCAAGAAACAGGGTGTGGCTTTACAGACCAAAAAGTATGGAAGCTCAGTTTTAACTGGTGTTAGAGATCAGACAGACAGCAAGAGGGCGATGCTCACTTGGCCGCTCGGTTCTTGAGGGAGACAGCACTGCCGGCACCGCCGTCAGCACCCACAGCCTCACCATCCCCCAGGGTACATGCTGTCGTGGCCAGGCGCAAACTACGGCGGGACATCCGTGGAGAATCAAATACGGGGTCCAATTTGTGCTCGGTCTCAAAATCCAGGGCATCTGAAGAATAACTGGAACTAGAAGGAAAAAAACTAATCAGAGATAAAGCAGTGCTTATAGCCCCCATTCTGAAACAAAATGAACAAATCATAAACTGAGAGTGCAATGTATTGTGGATTTTCAAGAGCAACTATTACTGGGTGACAACCTCACTCTAATGCAAACATATGGTGGCAGAGGTCAGCCAGCATCGGCTCCTGACATCTGCCCCAGCCACTCTCCCTTCACATCAGACGTAGGTCAGCACATTCCCAGATGCTGGGACCTAGCGTCTACAACTCACCCTAAGAACTGCTTGAGGGCATATGCTAGAGCCCTGAGCCCCTACCTACGTCCTCGCTATAAACACATCAGTGTGTGTTTCCCAGTCAACACTACGCAGACATAAGATTTAATCCAATACACCAGTGCATATAAAATGAATCCACGCAGGAGAGGAGGCCAAGTGACCGAGTCGTCAATGCTCCCCTTCTAAATTTAGAATTTATCTAAAGGCTTGAGACAAATTTAAAACTGCTTTGAGCCTGTGACCAAAAGAAAGGCACTTCCAATACCTTCCATATAATTATTCAATTAATGTAATTAAATAAAAAGATGAGCCAGGCACGGGGTTCACGCCTGCAATCCCAGCACTTTGGGAGGCCTAGGCAGGAGGATTGCGTGAGCCTGGGAGTTTGAGGCTGCAGTGAGCTATGACTGTGCCACTGCACTCCAGCCTGGGTAGCAGAGCAAGACCTTGTTATATGTTCATGACCAACAGTAAGTTAATACGAACTGCTTCGAGTTGCCACACACAATTTAAGAAGAGGTTCTTTAATTCAGAGGCTGAGGTGGGGACGAGAGAGAGACTGCACTAAGCTATGCTGAACACTGATGATGGGTATGAAGCTAGACAGAATTTCAGTATCATCTCAAGCAGGGTTTGTTTCTAGCAGAATATTTTACACAATTGTGATGCTAGTTTAAAAAAAAATCTGATTTCAATCAGAACTTGTCATGTAGATATGGACCAAGACAATTACAACTTTCAATTCATCCGTTAACCTCTTTGACTTCTACCCTCCCACCACCACACTCAGCCTCTTGATCTAATTACTGGGTTTGAAGTCGAGATGAGATCCCTGCTTTCCAACACAAACTGGGAACACTTGCTGGTTTGGGTAGAAAGGGCGCTGGTGAGGAAGCCGTGTGGAAGGACCCTCACGGCAGTGCTGTCACAGCAGCAAGACATGGGGACGCCACCCACGGAGGAACGGGCATGGGGACGCTGCCCGCAGGGGAACGGGCACGGGGATGCCACCCACAGGGGAACGGGCACGGGGACGCCGCCCGCAGGGGAACGGGCACGGGGATGCCACCCACAGGGGAACAGGCACGGGGACGCTGCCCGCAGGGGAACAGGCACGGGGACGCCACCCACAGGGGAACGGGCAGGCAAACCAGGGCACATTCCAACTACACAATGCTGCAGGGCCATGAGAACACAGGGAGACCTGCACACGGTCACAGAAAGACTTCCAGGTACACTGGTCGACAAAAAAACCCTAGCACCATCCTATCTATGTTAGAATAAACGACAAAATACCACCACGTACCCATCCACACACAGACGTGTAAAAGCATGAGAGGATCTTCACGCTGGCTACCACAGCCAGTCAGACTGAGCTGTACCGCACCAGACTCCTCATCAAGGTAAGGAAGCCATGCTTAAAAGTCAGGGAGGGAAGAGACGAGGGGAAAGGAAGGAGGGCGGGAGGGACCGGGAATTCCACGGCTTTGAGTTCAAAGACTAAAATTTCAAGTCCCACCAGAAAGCAGGCACCCAAGTGAGGAAAGCTCCTGAGTCTCAGCCATTCAACCACAGCATCAGATAAGCTCAGGGTCCCTTCCAGCCTTCCTCATCCATGGCATCAGGTGAGCTCAGTGTCCCTTCCAGTCCCAGCACCCACGATTCCATCAGCATCACAGCTCAGGTGCAGTTCAGGAATGTCACAAGCCACCTCTGCTCACCAGCCTAGGCTGTCAACCCAGCCGCCATCCATATCATGGTTCCTACAGACAGGTGTGCCCAGGGCCCTGCAGGAGGACACCAGCATCCAGGGGAGACAGGAGGACACGGATGCTGGCCCAGCACCATCCCAGGACACAACGCAGCCCAGTAGGCTACAGTATTACAGCACTTTATTACCTTTTCTACAATGTTTGGGGGAACACAAAATTTCAAATGGAGGTGTCCAGTCTAGGATTAGAGAGAATTAAGTGACAGAACAAGGAGACAGGACTGACGAAAACCCTGAAGATAACTTGGAGATCTCACCTGTAAGAACATCAAGTTTTAATGTCTTTCTCTCATTAGTTATGCACTGTTCTTTCAAAAATGTGTTATTTAGATGTACTTTGTACTTTGTTGGGCAGGTGCTGGACCCACAGCACCTGCCCAACAAAGGCACACAAGGTTAACTCAGCTCAGGTGTGCCAGACCGAAAGGTGCACAGTCCAGGTGTCTGAGACTTCTGAGCTTCAGACCGCTGCTCACGGAGCGTGATGGCTGTGCCCTGACACCAACTCAAATCGCGGACTGCTGCCCGCCCTCGCTCTTCCGGCCGCGGACCCCTGCCCGCCCCAGCACTTCCGGCCGCGGACCCCTGCCCGCCCCCGCTCTTCCGGCCGCGGACCCCTGCCCGCCCCCGCTCTTCAGAGCCTCTATGAGCGGGGCCTCAGCTCACAAGGGTTCCTCAGTCTGCTGTCCTGCCGCCCCAGTGGCCTGGCACTCTCCCTGCCGGGACTGGGTGGGCCCGAATGCTTTCTCTCAAGTTCCCCCATGTTGCAGGTGCGAGTGCGTCGTGATCTGCGGTCCCCAGGTCCTCAGGCCATCCATGTGTTGGGGGCCATGTGTGCCCAGCCCTCAGTGGCCTTCTCAGACCCCCTCCATAGCCCCATGTCTGACGTCACCATCTCTTCCCTCCACCTCTCGGTCTCTGTTGGGAAGGCCCTACATTTTTCTTCCCAGAAAAGCCAGATGCCATCAGAAAACTGCCTCCTCCTCGACCCCGCCCATCCTTTCCCTCTGCAGGGGTTAACTGTATGTGTCAACTTAACTGGGCCTTGGGCGCTCAGATATTTGCTCCAACATTATTCTGAGTGTATCTGTGAGGGTGTTTCTGGAGGACAGTAACATTCCAATCAAAATCAAAACACTGGGAAAGCAGACTGCCCTCCAATCAGCTGAAGGCCTGGACAGAACAGGAAGGCTTTAGTAAGAAGGAGCTCCTCCTGCCGGACAGCCTGGAGCTAGAACACCAGCTGCTTCCTGCCTTCAGACTCAAAATGGAACATCAGCTCTTCCAGGGTCTTGAGCCTGCCCACCTTCAAACTGAAACCATACTGTGGTTCTCCTGGGTCTCGGGCCTCTGGACTTGGCCTGGAACTTACACCATCGGCTGCTCTGAGTCTCCACTTGCCAACTCAACCTGAAGATCTTGGGCCTTGCCAGCCTCCATGAGCCAATTCCACATAATCAAACTCTTCCTATGAATGTACTCATACGTTCACTCATGTTCTACCCTGACGCACCCTTCCTGCCTGCTGCGATGGAAGAGGAATCCCGAGCCAAGCCTGCTTGCTCTGGATGGAGTTTCTCCTGCCCTCCTCTCTCTGTAGGAGACCCTTCCTCGTTCTCCTACATCTTCAGCTTCTCTCTACTGGCTCCTGACCACCAGCATCTAGACACACGCTTGGCTCACCCCATGGTAAAAAACAAACAATTTCCACTTAGAGCCAGGCCTCTGCACCTCCCCCAGCAGCCGACTGGTTGTAGCCCTGGCCAGTCTCCGCTCGTTCCTTGCCTGGTGGAGGCTCTGAAGCAGCTTCCGCCAGGCCCCCCGACCTCCATGGATGAGTCACCCCATCTTCCTGACCTACAGCAGCATCTGCCCCTGCTGGCAAGTCCCCCCTTCTGGAAACTCTCTTCTTCTGGCTTCCACAACCAATACCCCCGTGAGCGGCTGGATGGTGGGACCCTCATGTCTCCAGCGCCCCTGGATCTGAGCGTGGGCAGCAGCACGTCAGGTCCGAGGGCTCTGGGAAGCATCCTCTGCTGACCCTGAAGTTCAAGGCCACCATCGCCAATGGCTGGATTTTACTGCGGCTGGGTTCAGCTGCCATCATCAATCAGCCTCAGCGCTATCAGAGGAGACACACCAGACAGCACAGACTCAAGATGGTGACAGGGAGCTACATCCCGTAACACCATCTGTCACAGAGTCACGCCAATAAAGAAATAAACCAAAAAATGACCGCACTTCCAGACTTAACTACCAGTTGACAAGAATTACAGATTGAGACTTAAGAGGGAAATCACCCAATGTAACATGAGGATCCTGTTTAGGCTAATTTTAAAAAAGTTAATTGTGAAAGAGAAAATTCAAGGATCTGGGATATTGGAACACTGACTAAATACATTAAGAACCCCTTTAAATGACTGGGATGACAGTGGTATTTGGGTTATTTTAAATATATCATTATCTTTTTTTTTTTTTTTTTTTTTTTGAGATGGAGTCTCGCTCTGTCGCCCGGGCTGGAGAGCAGTAGCACGATCTTGGCTCACTGCAAGCTCCACCTCCCAGGTTCACGCCATTCTCCTGCCTCAGCCTCGCTAGTAGCTGGGACTAAAGGCGCCGCCACCACGCCCGGCTAATTTTTTGTATTTTTAGTAGAGAGGGGGTTTAACCATGTTAGCCAGGATGGTCTCATCTCCTGACCTCATGATCCGCCCGCCTCAGCCTCCCAAAGTGCTGGGATTACAGGCATCAGCCACTATGCCCGGCCAAATATACCATTATCTTTCAGAGACTGGCTTTAAATAATCCAGTGAAGTTCCAGGGGAACGTGGGAGGAAGTGTTCGGGCCCACCCTGTCCCAGCAGGGAGAGTGCCAGGCCACTGGTGCAGCAGGACGGCGGGCTGGAAACCCGTGAGCTGAAGCACTGGTCACAGAGGCTCCAAAGTGCTGGGTGGGGGCGGAAAACCCGTATGCATCACTGTCGAAGCCAGTCGCCGGCAAATAGGCTTGTCACTGTTCTCTCAACGTGCATATTGTCATTTTCCAAAAGAGAAAAAAAAATTATTTTATTTATTTTTTTGAGACGGAGTCCCACACCATCTCCCAGGCTGAAGTGCAGTGGTGCAATCTCGACTCGCTGCAACCCCCACCTCCCAGGTTCAAGCGATTCTCCTGCCTCAGCCTCCCGAGTAGCTGGGATTATAGGCATGCGCCACCACACCCAGCTAATTTTTGTATTTTTAGTAGACACGGAGTTTCACCACGTTGGTCAGGCTGGTCTCAAACTCTTGACCTCAAGTGATCCACCCACCTCGACCTCCCAAAGTGCTGGGATTACAGGCGTGAGCCACTGTGCCTGGCCCCCAAAAGAGAAAAAAATTTAAAGAAAGTGAGTAGCCAGGATGCTGGAAGATCTTTTCAGTGTTTACTGAAATTGCTAAGAATCAAGATGAGGGTAGTGACGGAGACAGAAAGCCATCAGGAACAGCCGCTCCACCTTCCGACTATGCAGGGAGGGCTGAAAGACAAGGAGAACTTTCAGAGAAGAGGCCAGGGCTACGAGGAGCCTAAGGAAAGGAAAAAGAGAAGAGCATAAGGACCCAGTGTAAGGCTGGTCAGCTGAGGTGGCAAGAGTTGCGGAGGCCAGCCCAGGACCAGGTGGACCCAGGCACTGATGTCCAGACCAGCCCTGAGGCCCCCGCCTCCAGTTTCCGGCTGTGCGCCACAGGCCTCGACTCATGCAAGGCGGCTGGTCCTTCCCTCTGGTCCTGATCCAGAGCTGGGCCTCCCCAAAGCACTCTGGCCATCTCCTGGACAGCACCCGACCTCTATCCTGCAGCAACCTCAGAGAGCATCCCCCCCTTTAAAACCTTTCAGGGGTTCCCAGTGCCCGGGAGTCCAAATTCCCAGCCCAGCCTACACCACTCCGGCCAGCCCCTGCCCACCAAGAGTCCAAATTCCCAGCCCAGCCTACACCATCCGGCCAGCCCCTGCCCACCAAGAATCTAAATTCCCAGCCCAGCCTACACCACTCCTGCCAGCCCCTGCCCACCTTCCCCCTGCATTTCCCACTCCAGCTGCCACAGAGGTCTGCCCACAGGTCTCACTGAAGGAAGGCTGTGAATTTCAATGAAGTTAAGTGTTGCTCTCCCAAGGTAGAGAAACACACACAGACATTTTTAAAACTCTATTTAAAATAGGTCAGAAAAGCAACAATAAATGACCATAAATCACTGTTTCATGCTGCACGGTCTGAAGGAAGGAGCAGTCTCCCTGAGCTGGCCTACCCGTTCTGTTCTAACCAACACAGGACTTTTACAAAACAGAGTGTGTTGCTATGGAAGTGTGATGTGACCTAGAATTGTGAATTAAAAACTCAATCATCAAATGTGAGATCTGACTAATGCTGGTAAGAAGTATTTTTCTTAAAATATTTTCTAATTTTCTTACAGTTTCAATTACATTTTCACTCTTTAGAAGATAAGCCACTGAGACCGGGCGTGGTGGTTCATGCCTGTAATCCCAGCACTTTGGGAGGCTGAGGCGGGCAGATCACCTGAGGTCAGGAGTTTGAGATCAGCCTGGCCAACATGGTGAAACCCCATTTCTACTAACAACAGAAAAATTAGCCGGGCATGGTGGCCACATGTCTGTAATCCCAGCTACTCCAGAGGCTGAGGCAGGAGAACTGCTTGAATCCAGGAGGTGGATGTTGCAGTGAGCCAAGATTGCACCACTGCACTCCAGCCTGGGTGACAGGGTGAGACTCTGTCTCCAAAAAAAAAAAAAGACAAGCCTCTGAAAAAATTACACAAGCATTTTCCTGGTGCCTTAAACATCTGCTTGGGTACACAAGTTTTTCGACCTGCTGATCAAATCCTGGCCTGTTTCGTTGTATATTTTCCCTTGGCGCTAACCCGTAATTTCATCAAACGCAAGCTTCGTTTCAGTCACCCTTTCTACCTGGTAAACTGAAAACACAAGGGGCAGGGCCAGCACCTCTTCAGACTCAAACGTCTCTCGGTTTGAGTGGATCAGAATATGAATAAAAGCAGAAAACTCAGCCTTAGACAAAAGTTGTGTTCTTGAAACCTTGAGCTTCAACACTGTTCTATGATGCTTCCTTTCAAATGGGAAATAATTTTCCAGGTTACTTCTGTTAACTCAAAAATACCAAGCCACTGATACACATCACAAACCCCAGCCATCACCACAGAGACTTCTCCGGATCACCACCGCCTGGGTGGGGTTGAAGCCAGCACGCCATGTGTGATGACTAACCACCCAGTCACCAGGATAAACAGATTCGGAAACGCAGCTTTCAAAACCACCCTAAAGCCGTAAGATACAGTTTACCATTTTTTTTCACCTTCAAAATATAGCATGCAGTCAGCAGTACTATCGAGTTCCTGCTAAGGTCCACGCCACCGCGGCAGCGAGTGGGCATCGCAAGGCCAGGCCCCCACGTGCAGGTGCACACTCACCTGAGCGCATACGTGTAGCCCGTGTTCTCCGGCACACACTGGGGAGGACTGTACATGTGAAGCCGAGAAAAATCCATGTTCACCACTTCAAACCATACTGCAGAGGGCGGGAAAGAAATGCAGAGTGTTTAACGAGCGGGAAATCCAGGGCAGTCCTGTCTTAGTCAACCTGAGCCGCCTACATGCAACTCAACTCAGGTCACCATCAAAACTCCCAGGCAACATAGCCAGCGGCAGTGTTTTCTAAACAGAGGAGACAAGTGTTTCCATAGTCACAAGCCCAGGAACACTGCTGGCTTATCTAGTCCCCTAATATAGCCTGAGAAAAAGACCTGGGGAGCCCTGAAGTGACTGACTCATGAAAACGGGGGCACCTTCCAAGAAACACAGAGAAACTCAGAGCGCTCTTCAAGATGTTTCTAAATCCTCTGTGTCAAAATGTTCTCAGTCTTTTGAAATCAGCTTTTATTTTATTAACTAAAATAGAACTACCTGCTACTCCGTGGTCAAGCAGCAGCATACACGTTCCTAGATGGCTGAAGCTCTCACAAGCATCTCGGGATCAGAAAAGAAACTGCAGGGTGAGTAATAAAAAAGTTTAAGGCACTATTTACCTTTTTTCCTCACCAAAAAACGGGTTATTTTTTAGGTTAGAAAGCGGTGAGTGTATTGTTTCTCAGGCTGTCCTCTAGATTTCTTTGGAATGACTCACACCTTCCTCTGGCTAAAAATATTCACATGCACACGCCCTGCCTTTTTAAGAAGTCTTCATAGTAGCAACGTGAGTCCTAGTTGGCTGTTGAAATATCTGAGGAAGATATAACTAAAAGAACATCCTGGACAAAACATACTTTTGTACAAATGACTGAGCTCCATATACCAAGCCAAAAGTACTTTAATTCATACTACTTTATTTGAAATAAAGTACCACAGAAATAAAGACCACTGTTTACATGTAAAAATTGTACTATACCTATAAGTATGGACAAGCATGACGAAACTTCTGCATTTCAAAACACGTTTCAAAATTCTTCAGTTCTTTCCAGGGACACCCAGCCCAGTACCCGACCCAGAACACAGGCTCAGCAAGTACAATTCACACTTGTTTGGCATTCTATGAACTTATGCTTCAACAGCTTTTTGCAAATACAACTAACTGTGATCACTTAATCCACGTAATAGTTAATATCTGTTTAACTCTCTCTCTCCCACTTGTCTACCTACTTTAACCAACACCTAAATCTAGATTCAATCCACGTGCAGAGGAGCCCGGCACAGGAGCAGGGCCTTGGTCTGGATCCAATGTAGGCTACGCTCCCCCTACACACCATGCCTGGGCTCCTGAGGTGCACAGGTCTGGTCCGGCAGCCTCTGCAGCACCCAGCCCCACCCAGCAGCAATGCAACAATGGGCTCTGCCTGCACTGCCAAGCAACAACCCAAGGCTGGGCTCGGCGAATGCCCACTCCCGCTCCCACCCTGGGGGACACGGGGCTAACTCAGTGTTTCTAAGGACGCCCGCTCCTGCTCCTGCCCTGGGTGGGGGGACACGGGGCTAACTGAGTAATGCTATGGATGCCCACTCCTGCTCAGATGTTGGGCTAATGTAGCAGTAAGTCCATTAGGACAGCCAGGCCAGAGAAAAGGAAAGCAAGGAAGACGGGCATGGTAGGGAAAAGAGGTCACACTCCAGGTTCAGCAGGTGCTGAGGGAAGTGCAGATGTGGAGAGTCTGCGATTACAGACCCTTAATCTATCTTCATCACTCTGATTTCACTTTTATAATCACGTGAATTCTAAGTTTACGCTCCCCGGTGAAATGCATCTGTGTATAAAACGCGCGGAATCTATCACTTTCTCTATTTCCTAACACGTTGAAATGAGGAAACAGGGCACCTTACCCCCCCGATGCAGTCCTGGCCTAATGACACCTGTCCAGGATCGAGGGAAGTGTCCTGGCCGTTACCTCTCAGCTGAGAAAATAACCCCACCCTGACAAGCGCCGAAGGCCAGGCTCATGCCAAGCAGAACCTCGCGAGGCAGCGGCAGCAGAGGCTGTGACAATGTGCCCCGGTGTCCCCAAGGCAGGTGCTCCGCGCTCTCCCACATGCGCCACAGGCCTGCTGCCAGGTGAGAGGCTCCCAGAGTTCTCCAACTCCCCTCCCCGCCCTGCAGTCTCATTCACCCCCTCCTTCCTCCTTCCCCCTTAACAGACCACAACATGGATCAGGAAGATTTTAAACTTCATCCTTAGTCCTTTACGACACCAAGTATTAAATTATAGGATAAACTAAAATGAAGTCAAAAAAGGATTAAATGAAACTGCGCACCTCAGGCAATGCCTGACAGGTGACAAGCACTCAGGCATCAGCTGCGGTTATTTTGAGGAGTAAAGCGATAGGACCGATGTTTTAAACTTTAAAAAAGAACAGTTACTTTTCTTCTGGGTGTGCAATTCCTGAAACGAAAGATTTGTTCACCCTGCCCTAAATGAAAGGCAGAGGTTCACCGATGAGCCCCACAGCTGGGACTCAGCCAGCAGGCGGGAGCCCCCAGCCCTTGCAGAGCTGGCCGGCACACCTGCAGGCAAAAGCATGGTTCTGAGACCAGTTCTACTGACCGCCAAAGAGTACTCCGCGTTTTCACAATACTGTTCCCAGTCTCCATTACATCCCTGCTAATTAAAACCGAAATGTAACACGAGAGCCTTCCTATGCGAAGAGGAGGCTGCCTTGGTCGCCTGTCTGAGAGACTCAAGGGAGATGTGTTTTGTGTTTATAATCTGATCTGTAACCACACAGTAAGTGAAAAATGGACGCAGGATGTTTTCAATGGCATCAGAAAAACCTGGAAAGAATCTGAAGTTGACATTCTGCATAGAGGTGCTGTCTTCAGGCGTAACACTCCTGCCAGCATCTGTGTCTCCCTGGCTGCCCTGCCCTGAGTGTCACGCCTGGCATGGCCTTGTGAGAGATGTGTTCTGCACAAGTGTGTGTCCCCTGGCCTGGTGGAAAGAGACAGACTAACTGGTACCCAGCTTTGTGCAGGACGCTGAGATAGGAGCTGGGTGTCAGAAAGCCCTGGGTGTGGGTTCTCAGGCTGGCCGGCTCAGCACAGTGTGCACCGAGGGGACTGTGGGAAGATCCCTGCTGGTCCTCCTATGAGATGGCTTCTGCAAGATGGATGGGTGGAGAGCCATCGACACCAGAAAGGCCCACACCTTAGGAGATGGCGGCCAGGAGTGCCTGTCACCCAGACGAAGTCTCTCCCTTTTATCTTGTGCTTGCTGGTGGCCAAGAGAGCTTACAAGTTCACAAACAGAGGAAAAGTAGAGAGAATCTGTTTAGATTGCAAACTTTGGTTTCAAACCTATGGCTTTGGTTTCTTTACAAATATATACATCCAGTCGGGCACAGTGGCTCAGGCCTGTAATCCCAGCACTTTGGGAGGCAGAGGCAGGCAGATCACCTGAAGTCAGGAGTTCAAGGCCAGCGGGGTCAACATGGTGAAACCCCTCCTCTACTAAAAATGCAAAAATCAGCCGGGTGTGGTGGTACATGCTTGTAATCCCAGCTACTCGGGAGGCTGAGGCACGAGAATCACTTGAACCCAGGAGGCGCAGGTTGCAGTGAGCCAAGATTTCAGTGCATTCCAGCCTGGGCGACAAAGTGAGACTCCAACTCAAAAAAAAAAAAACTAGGTGAGATTCTTAAGTTATACTAGGTTTCTCTTTTTTTTTTTTTTTTTTTTTGAGACGGAGTCTCACTCTGTCGCCCAGACTGGAGTGCAGTGGCCGGATCTCAGCTCACTGCAAGCTCCGCCTCCCGGGTTTACGCCATTCTCCTGCCTCAGCCTCCCGAGTAGCTGGGACTACAGGCGCCAGCCACCTCGCCCGGCTAGTTTTTTGTATTTTTTAGTAGAGACGGGGTTTCACCGTGTTAGCCAGGATGGTCTCGATCTCCTGACCTCGTGATCCGCCCGTCTCGGCCTCCCAAAGTGCTAGGATTACAGGCTTGAGCCACCGTGCCCGGCCGGTTTCTCTTTTAATACCATTTACCTTTTACAGTATATAAATTATATTATATGGTAGACATGAAAATATACAGCTCAGTTTTTCTTTCTTGAATGCTTCGGTAAAAAATGGATTTTAGATTTTAGTCCTACTCTCCCTATCATTTAGAGTCTACTATTCAGAAAGTCTGCACTAATCTAGTAATAATTCAGAGAACGTGGTTAAAAAATCTTCATGTAAAGCTGAAAACGGAACAAAACTAAATGGGTCTGGCCAGGCATAGTGGCTCACGCCTATAATTCCAGCACTCTGGGAGGCCAAGGCGGGCAGGCTGATCACTTGAGGTTAGGAATTGGAGACCAGCCTGGCCAATATGGCCCGTCTCTAGCAAAACTACAAAAATTAGCCAGGCGTGGTGGCATGTATCCATAGTCCCAGCTACTTGGAAGGCTGAGGCATGAGAATCGCTTGAACCTGGGAGGCGGAAGTTGCTTGTGAGAGTTGCCACACGAGTGTGTGTCCCCTGGCCTGGTGGAAGGAGACAGACTAACTGGTACCCAGCTTTGTGCAGGACGCTGAGATAGGAGCTGGGCATCAGAAAGCCCTGGGTGTGGGTTCTCAGGCTGGCCGGCTCAGCACAGGTGTGCACAGAGGGGACTGTGCTGAGATCCGCCACTGCACTCAAGCCTGGGTGACAGAGTAAGACTCCATCTCAAAAACAAAAACAAAAAACAAACCCTGAGAGTTCTGAAATAAAATCAACACACCATCTTTTCTTAAGAAATGCTATCAGCTCTAAAGAAAACTTGGAAGGGCAAACTTTAATGCCTGCGGGCAGCACTTCCCTTCAGCCTAGGAACAGCAACTGTCAACACTGAGTTGATATTTTCTAGGAGACATAAACAACGGGATCTGCTGCAGAGACACCGTTAACAGACATTAGCACAATGCTGTAGGCTGCATTTCCTGTGCCCCAGCGTTGCTCACTGACGACATGGACTGACACTGAGAGGGAGCCTAGTGAGACACAGCGTTCCCATCAGAAACATTGCAGGTGGGGAACCTGCCCACACGGATCCTGCAAGCCCCGGTTTAAAACGGCAGCCTACCTCCTGAAACAAGTCACACGTACGACTCAAACTTGCAAAACTCTGTCAGTCTGTCACTGATCCTGGGGGGGACACACAGGCCCCTCCCCCCCAGAGTGCCATTTGCCACAAGCCCCACGTCCACAGGGACACCCGGAGCTGCAGCCCCCAGCCTCAGCAGGGCCTGCTAGCTGTGGACACCTGCTCCACCCAGCTGGGCGGCGATGTTTCTTTCACCAGATCCTTCCCTCAGGGACCTTCCCGAGAGACACTGAGGGGGGCATGATGAGCACACAGGCACACACACTGGCTCAATCCTCGCCCTCGCTGATCCTTAAGCATCCCAGGCCAGGGTTGTCAAACGGCAGCCAGCCTGACATCAGGCTGTTCGTTTCTTTGTTCGTTCTTTCTTATATATGTATTTTAAGACACAGGGTCTCATTCTGTCACCCAGGCTAGAGTGCGAGGGGCGAGATCACAGCTCATTGCAGCCTCCATCTCCTGGGCTCAGTGGTCCTCTTGCTTCAGCTTCCCACAGTGCTGGGACCACAGGGGCACGCCATGGCACCCGGTTAATCTTTTTATTTTTTTAGAGAGTTGTCCAGGCTGGTCTTGAACTCCTGGCCTCAAGCAATTTTCCTCAGCCTCCCAAAGTGCTGGGATTACAGGCGTGAGCTACCATGCCCAGCCCGGTTTGTTTCTTAAGTCCACTGTAAATAATTACTTAAAACTTGTGGATCACGAGGTCAGATTGAGACCATCCTGGCTAACACAATGAATAACCCCATCTCTACTAAAAACACAAAAAACTAGCCGGGCGTGGTGGTGGCGCCTGTAGTCCCAGCTACTCGGGAGGCTGAGGCAGGAGAATGGCGTGAACCCAGGAGGCGGAGCTGGCAGTAAGACGAGATCGCGCCACTGTACTCCACCCTGGGCAACAGAGCGAGACTCCGTCTCAAAAAATAATAATAATAATAATAATAATAATTACCATAATAAATATTACTTTCAAAAAGAAACAAATTTCATCTTCATTTGTGAGGCAGGACAGGCAGCCAGTCCTCTGGGGTCCAATTCAAGGTCTCCCACTGCCTTAGCGGTAGTGTGGACACATTCAAAGGGGCTAGAAACAGAACCTGCTCCTTGGAGCACCGCCGGAGCACCCAGCCAGCGGACGCACCCGCCTGCTCCAGGCTGCCTCCCAGCACACCCTGCCAGCAGCAAAGCCGTATTGACATAGTTCCTAGTCAAGACTCAATGTTTCTTCACTTGTTTTGGAAATGATGAAACAACAGGAAAAGATACACAAGCCCATTTAGCCTGTACATCAAGAAAACAGTTCTGAGTGTCAAAGAAAATGACTTCTTCCAGAAGACCGATTATCACGTGCGTACATCTCCGTATGATAAGGGCACTGGATCTTTTCAATAAAAACCCCATTTCCTCTTACAAAAAGGTGGTCATCACAGTGTTTCAGCAAAAGCCCAAGGCCAAATTATTTAGTTTATACATATTACTGCAAAGGTCTAGGAAGACAGAACTATTAAATAGTTTCATTGTATTTGCTTCAAACCTAGAGTGCACAAAATTTCCTTATAACCAGTACAATCAGGACCGCCAACGAAAAGTCTCCTGGAAGAACTCATCTCAGCCAGTGGCCCTCAAGCAATGACGTGCTGAAGCCACACTCAGCATCCTCCTCCTACAAAGCCAGTGCTGGGTCTGGACCCGGAGGTTCACACAGCTTTCATGTGCATTTCCTTAATTATCAGGGACTTGAAACATCTTCTCATGTTTCTCAGCCAGGTGTATTTCTCATCCCGTGAGGAGATCTGTCCTTTTCTGTTTTACAGGACCACATATACATAAGGATATGAATCTGCTACACACGCCAGGGATACTCCCGTCCTTAACTTCAACCAGGTGACTTTGGCCACACCATGTCTGGTCTTTCCCTTCCCTGACTCACATCCTGCTTCTTAGAAAGACTTTCCCTAAGCCAAGAACACAAGAATGGTCTGCAGTGGACTCTCCTACTCTTACTGTTTTGACTTTTACACTGCAAGCCATTAATAATTCATGTAACCCATCTGTAAATGCCGTTTGTACACAAGCATCGTTTTATTTCCTGTTGGGCGTTTCCGCCTGGACAGCCCACACGTCAGGCAGGTTCACAGGTCCAAATCATGCCCCACGCCTGCTCCTCCCTCTCCTGGGCGCGTGCCCCATGCCCCCTCCCTCTCCATTCCCGCCCTGACATGCCACCTCTGGCTGGCTCCCTGCAAACGCCCTGACTGTCTCCCTGGCTCCAGTCTTGCCTTTCAAACTGATCCTTAAGAAAACCACCTGAATGATCCATCTACAGAGAAATCTGCCTATCTTGTTCAGACGGACTCCTCCCGTGGCTGCCTGCACACACAGCCCTGGTGCAAGTGCTGCTACTTCTCCCTCCTCACTTCCCATCCGTGCCTTAGGATCCACCATGGCTGCAGGGAGCCCTCTCCTCCCCACCCATTTACGTGACGCTCCTCCACTCTTTCCTTGCAATGAGTGTCCTCCTGTTGGAGGTGCCCTCCTATTTTCTCACCCCCTTCCACATCTCCTTGGTCTAGTTATACCCCAAACTCTGCCTAGCTAACTTCTTCTCACACTTAACATTCAGCAGAGATACCACCAGCAGGAAGCCCCCATGGGCCTCATCCTACCCCAGTTCCTGCCAATTCCAGCGCTCACTGGTGATCAGCACTAACACAAATGGTAATGATTATTTCTTACTGAGTCCTTCTCTCCAAGTGGCCCCTGAACTCTGTGAGGGCAGGAATTGCGCCTCCTTCACCTTCAGCTCTAACTCCTGCTTGCAGAACAAGTGAACGCTGCAAGTGCCTGGAAGGGAAGGGAGCGCTCGCCACACCACGCACCCTGCTCACTTGGCCACTAAGCTGACAATCCTCCCGTCTCCACCACTCTCTACTCTTTACCTGACTACGCTCCGGAAAAATCCTGTACAGGAATTCATACGTGGTCACAGGGCTGCATGTGGGAATTCGTGCGTGGCCAGAGGGCCGTGTGTGTGCAGGAATTTGCTGGTGGCCACGGGCCGTGTGTGTGCAGGAATTCGTGTGTGGCCACGGGGCCATGTGTGGGAATTCATGCGTGGCCATGGGGCCGTGTGCGTGCGGGAATACATGCATGGCCAGAGGGCCAGGTGCGTGCGGGAATTCGTGCATGGCCACGGGGCCATGTGTGCGCGAGAATATGTGTGTGGCCACAGGCCGTGTGTGTGCGGGAATTCGTGCGTGGCCACGGGGCCATGTGTGTGCGAGAATATGTATGTGGCCACAGGCCGTGTGTGTGCAGGAATTCGTGCGTGGCCACAGGGCCGTGTGCGTGCGGGAATACATGCGTGGCCAGAGGGCTGTGTGCGTGTGGGAATGCATGCGTGGCCAGAGGGTCGTGTGCGTGTGTGAATTCGTGTGCGGCCACGGGGCCATGTGCTTGCAGGAATTCGTGCATGGTCACAGGGCCGTGTGCGTGTGGGAGTTCACGGGTGGCCACAAGGCCGTGTGTGTGTCGGAATTCATGCATGGCCACAAGGCCGTGTGTGGGAATTCGTGGGCGACCACAGGGCTGTGTGAGAATTCGCGAGCGGCCACAGGGCCGTGTGCATGTGGGAATTCACAGGCGGCCACAGGGCTGTGTGGGAATTCACGGGTGGCCATAAGGCCGTGTGCGTGTCGGAATTCGTGCGTAGCCACAAGGCCGTGTGTGGGAATTCGTGGGCGGCCACGGGGCTGTGTGGGAATTCACGAGCGGCCACAGGGCCGTGTGCGTGTGGGAATTCACGGGTGACCACAGGGCCGTGTGTGCTGTGCTTGGGCCTCTCATTCTTCCTCCCAGCACGTTCAGGCCTTCATATGCTTCCTCGTCTAACCCGAACAGGTGTGTCAGCTGCTCCATTCCCAACGGTAATTGGGAACAGCAGTCTCAGGGTCTTACATGTGCTGGAATACACATCCACACCACGTCCAGATCACCCTTCTAGCGCTCTGTCCTTCCCAGCACCAGGTACTAGGCTCGAGATGAATACGTTTCAGTTTGTAGCAAGTAAAGACGTAATAAAGTCATCTGTTTTTCATACTGCAGATACAGCTCACATCTTCCAATAATATTAAAAATCAAAATAAACAGAATAACTAAGAACAAAGCGACCAAAGGGCTGCTCTGTGTTCAACCTACACATGCCCCAGGGGCGTCTCCCCTCCACCGCTGGGACCCAGGGAACCCGGCACCCAGATGTGATGGCATCCACACTGCTTGTCTGAGGCCTACAGTTTAATTCTGCACAAACGTCGAAAAGTGTCTGTCACAGATATTGCCGCCTAAACTAAAACTCACAACCTACAGCCACTCGCTGTATGCCCCTAGGCAACTAAATGAAAACCCAAGTACCAACACAACAAGTATGCTTAATTACAGACACAATTTAAACTATAAATTACACGAGATGCTTAATAAAGTAGAAACACGGCCGGGCGCGGTGGCTCAAGCCTGTAATCCCAGCACTTTGGGAGGCCGAGATGGGCGGATCACGAGGTCAGGAGATCGAGACCATCCTGGCTAACACGGTGAAACCCCGTCTCTATTAAGAAATACAAAAAAAAAAAAAAAAACTAGCCGGGCGAGGTGGCGGGCGCCTGTAGTCCCAGCTACTTGGGAGGCTGAGGCCGGAGAATGGCGTGAACCCGGGAGGCGGAGCTTGCAGTGAGCTGAGATCCGGCCACTGCACTCCAGCCTGGGCGACAGAGCGAGACTCCGTCTCACAAAAAAAAAAAAATAAAAAAAATAAAGTAGAAACAATTACAATATACAAGTATATAAACAGTGTATTGTAAGAAGCAACATCATGTTCTGTATTTTTCACCTGACACTTCCTAGTTTATTTCATCCCAGTGGAAGCAAACTGCTTCAAATAGGACGCAGCAGGCTGGTCTCCTGTATCTATAAATCGAGTGGGTGAGCCAGGCTGGTCTCCTCTGTCTATAAATCGAGTGGGTGAGCAGAGTCCAAAATAGCAACGAGCTCCACATTTAGGAAGCAAGGGGAAGAAGAAAACGAGGGCAGGCTTTCAATCAACGGAACACTGCAACCCTCCAGCAGGCAACCCAAGCACAACCACCCCACCAAATACACAAAGGGAAAGGTGAGGCCAACAACACCGCGCCTACCACCCAGACAGTCCTGTTTCCAGTCTGCCTGGCAAACCCACATGTGGGAACTCCCTTTCCCGCTGTGTTCAGGACCGCTTAACCTGAATCACCCGTGGGCTTTAGGACACGCAATCCAACTGCCTCCAGGAGAGGCAATTCCGGGACTCTCACCTCACCCTGAAACGCTGCGGTAACGGCAAGGGTTGAACGCTGAAGGATGGTTTCATCCCATCACAGCTTCTCCTACAAAAAACACTACCTGGCATTTACTGTAAGCAGATTTGAATTGGATTATCAGAATCTGGAGACACCATAAAGCAGACTGTTTAAGAGACCATTCGATCATCATAAATTCAGGACCAGGAAACAACGGTGATGAGCTGACAACACACCCCATTAAACATCAGCATTCTTTGAAAACAGGTCACTAGGTCGGGTGCGGTGGCTCATGCCTGTAATCCCAGCACTTTGGGAGGCTGAGGTGGGCAGATCATGAGGTCAAGACATCGAGACCAGCCTGACCAACATGGTAAAACCTCGTCTCTACTAAAAATACAAACATTAGCTGGGCGTGGTGGCATGCACCTGTAGTTCCAGCTACTCCAGCTACTAAGGAGCCCTTTGAGAAAGGGCTATTTTTTAAGGGCATATTTCATTAAGAACAAAAAGAAAGGGAGAAAAGAAAATAGTAATACATTCTGGGGAGCTAGATAGATGAATAAAAACTGTCTTAGGCCAGAAAAAGTTGAGTCATAAGCATGCAGTAGAGAACACGATCACGGAACCCCCAAAAGCCTCCAAAAATAGTGGCACTAGGTTACAATTGGAAGTGAGGGTATAAGATGGAACCAAAATACAGGAGAAACTGAATACTCACAATCTGTTCAAGAATCAATTAGGGTTGGCCGGGCGCGGTGGCTCAAGCCTGTAATCCCAGCACTTTGGGAGGCCGAGACGGGCGGATCATGAGGTCAGGAGATCGAGACCATTCTGGCTAACCCAGTGAAACCCCGTCTCTACTAAAAATACAAAAACTTAGCCGGGCGAGGTGGCAGGCGCCTGTAGTCCCAGCTACTCAGGAGGCTGAGGCAGGAGAATGGCGTAAACCCGGGAGGCGGCGCTTGCAGTGAGCTGAGATCTGGCCACTGCACTCCAGCCTGGGTGACAGAGCGAGACTCCGTCTCAAAAAAAAAAAAAAAAAAAAAAAAAAAAAAAAAGAATCAATTAGGCAAAGCCATGTGATCATCTCAATTGGTACAAAAAAGCACCTCACAAACTCCAACACCTTTCCATAACAAAAACACTCAACAAGCCAGGAATGGAAGGGAACTTGCCCCTCACACAATAAAGGGCATCTGTGAAAAACTCAGTGAATGCCGTATTCAAATTTTCCCCCTAAGATGAGCAACAAGACAAGGGTGGCCACTTTCACCACTGCTCCTCAACACCATACTGGAAGTTCTCCCCAGAGCAATTCGTTAAGAAAAGCAGGGCCGGGCGCGGTGGCTCAAGCCTGTAATCCCAGCACTTTGGGAGGCCGAGACGGGCGGATCACGAGGTCAGGAGATCGAGACCATCCTGGCTAACACAGTGAAACTCCGTCTCTACTAAAAAATACAAAAAAATAGCCGGGCGAGGTAGCGGGCGCCTGTAGTCCCAGCTATAGGGAGGCTGAGGCAGGAGAATGCCACAAAACCCGGGAGGCGGAGCTTGCAGTGAGCTGAGATCCGGCCACTGCACTCCAGCCTGGGCGACAGTGCGAGACTCCCTCTCAAAAAAAAAAAAAAAAAAAAAAAAAGAAAAGCAGGGGTGGGGGCGGCATACTAATTGGAAAGGAAGATGTAAAACTACCTTTATTCTCAGATGACATGATCTCATATCTAGAAAATCCTAATGAATCAACCAAAAAACTGCTGTCAGAACTAATAAGCAAACTCAGCAAAGTTTCAGGATACAAGATCAATACAAAAGTCAGTTGCATTTGTACACACTAGCAATAAACAATCTGAAAGTCAAACTGGGAAAACAATTCATTTTACGATAGCATCAAAAAGTGTTAAAAACTTAGGAATAAATTTAACCAAGGAAGTGCACCACTTGTACACTGAAAATCACAAACATTGTAGAAAGAATTAAAGACAACCTACATAAATGGGAAGACATTCCATGTTCATGGATGGAAAGACTTAATACTGTTAGGATGGCAGTATTCCCACGGTGATGTACAGATTCAATACTGTCTCTATCAAAACCCCAATGGTCTTTTTTGCAAATGTGGAAAAATCAATCTTTATATGGAACTGCAAAGGGTCCCAAATAGTGAAAAATCTTCCAGAACAAAAGCAAAGTTGGAGGACCCCAACTTCCTAGCTTCAAAAC
Source organism: Papio anubis (assembly GCF_008728515.1). Classification (NCBI taxonomy): domain Eukaryota; kingdom Metazoa; phylum Chordata; class Mammalia; order Primates; family Cercopithecidae; genus Papio; species Papio anubis. The sequence goes on from NC_044979.1 coordinate 148,257,006, forward strand.
TTACTACAAAATAGTGTGGCATTGGGAGGCCAAGGTGGGGGGATCATGAGGTCAGGAGTTCGAGGCCAGCCTGGCCAACACGGTGAAACCCCGTCTCTACTAAAAATACAAAAATTAGCTGGGCGTGGTGGCGTGCACCTGTAATTCCAGCTACTCGGGAGGCTGAGGCGGGAGACACATTTGAACTCAGAAGGTGGAGGCTACAGTGAGCCGAAATCACGCCACTGCACTCCAGCCTAGGCAACAGGGCAAGACTCCATCTCAAAAAAAAAAAAAAAAAAAAAAAAGTGTGGCATTGGCATAAAAACATACAGACCTGCAGAACAGGGTCCAAAAATAGACCCACACATCTATAGTCAATTGATTTTGACAAGGGCACCAAGACCACTCAATAGGGAAAAAGCAGTCCTGTCAACAAATGATGCTTGAACAATTGAATATCCACATGCAAAAGAACGAAGTTAGACCCTACCACACACCGCACACAAGAACGAACTCAAAATGGGTCAAAAACCTAAATACAAGAGCTACAATGATCAACCCTTAAAACACAGGACAAATCCTCCTGACTTTGATTTTTCAGAGTTCTTAGGTATGACATCAAAAGTATGTGCAACAGAAGAAAAAACAGAAAAATTAGAGTTCATCAATTTGTGCATCAAAGGACACTAACAAGAGAGTGAAGAAACAATCCAAAGACTGGGAGAAAGTATTTACTAATCATGTATCTGATAAGGGTCTAGTATACAGAATAAAGAATTCTGACAACTCAAAAAAAAAATAGAGGAAAAAAAAGAAAGGCAACCCAATTTAAAAAAGGAGAAAGAGGCCAGGCAGGGTGGCTCATGCCTGTGATTCCAGCATTTTGGGAGGCCGACGCAGGTGGATCACCTGAGGTTGGGAGTTTGAGACCAACCTGACCAACATGGGGAAACCCCATCTCTACTAAAAATACAAAATTAGCCGGGTGTGATGGCAGGCACCTGTAATCCCAGCTACTCGGGAGGCTGAGGCAGGAGAATCGCTTGAATCCGGGAAGCAGAAGTTGCAGTGAGCTGAGTTTGCGCCACTGCACTCCAGCCTGGGGAAAAAAAAAAAGCTGGGCGCCGTGGCTCATGCCTGTAATCCCAGCATTTTGGGAAGCTGAGGCGGGCGGATCACGGGGTCAGGAAATCGAGACCATCCTGGCTAACATGGTGAAACCCCGTCTCTACTAAAAAAAATACCAAAAAAATTAGCCAGGTGTGGTGGCGGGTGCCTGTAGTCCCAGCTACTCCGTAGGCTGAGGTGGGAGAATGGCGTGAACCCGTGAGGCGGAGCTTGCAGCGAGCCGAGATCGCGCCACTGCACTCCAGCCTGGGTGACAGCGAGACTCCGCCTCAAAAACAAAAAAGGCGGGGGGTTGGGTGGGTAGGCGGGGAAGGACCTCAATGAGAATTTCTCCAAAAATATACAATGGCCAACATGGACATGAAACAATTCTCAACTTCACTGGTCATCAGGGACATGCAAATCACAGCCAAATCAGAAGCCACTTCAGACCCACTAGCATGGTCATCCTTTTTGGAAACTAAGTGTTGGGAGGATGTGCAGAAAGTGAACTCTCATATGTTGCTGATGGAAATGTAAAATGGTGCAGCCACTGCGAAAAATCGTTTGGCACTTCCTCAAAAAGCTAAACACAGACTTGCCATATGACCTGGCAACTCCATTCCTTGGTATATAACCAAAGAATTGAAAACAGGTGCTCAAATAAAAACTCATACACAAATGTTCATAATAGCTGCATTACTCACAAGAGCCAACAGGTGGAAACAGCCCAGGCGAGCATCAACAGACTAATGCATAAACATAATGTGGTATATCTATACAATGCACAATTATTCAGTCATAAAATGGAATGGAATACTGATACAGTCTACAACATGCATGAACTCTGAAGACATTATCTTAAGTGAAAGAGGCCAGACACAAGGGGCTGCATACTGTATAATTCCATTTACATGAAGTCTCCAGAACAGGCCAATTCATAGAGACAGAAAGCAGATTAGCCATTACCAGGGCCTGGGAAGACGGAAGAATGGGCAGTGGCTGCTTAACACGTATAGGGTTTCCATCTGGGATGATGAAAAAGTTATGTAACTAGGTAGTAATGTTGTTTTATGTTACATGTATTTTAGCACAATCGGAAAAAAAAGCAGGTGAATGAGAAGATACTGCATTTATGAAGAACATATCACAAATTTTAAAGGAGAAAAAAAAAAGCCCTGGGAAATTTAAAATACGATGGCCAAACTAAAATGCTAGATACATTGGAAGAAAAAGAGGAAATCTAGAAAGTAGAATAGAAAATGGAAGAAAGATAAGAAAATTATAGCCAGCCCAAGCCTTCCAGCCCAAACAGCAGTATTTCCAAAACACTCAGGGGAAAAAAAAAAAAAAAAAAAAAGGTAAACAAGAGGAAACTGTTAGAGAAATAATTTGAGAAAACTAAAGGGTTCAAAAAACTATCAAGTGTCCAACAACAGATGAGAACAAACCAAAACCCACGATGTTTCTACACAGTGGAGATGTAGGGAGTAAAAACGGATTGCACACAAAAGCCTTCATACAAAGCATTAGCAATTAGAGCCGCAAGCACTCCACGGGCAATACTATTACCGAAGCTTAGAAGACACGATTATGAGCAGCTTCCCACCTGGAATCAGAGCCAGGCGCAGCAACCACAAGCTGCAAAGCGAGAGCAGAGACGTGGGACCTCAGCGCCCCTCTGCCCCGGGGAGCCCTGGGCGGCCGGGAGAAATCCCCCCCGTGACGGTGACAGTGGCAAGGTGTTCCCCGCCGCTGCTTATTTTGCGCCAGACACCGTTCCGGGCACTTTGCAGGCGCAACAGGGCGCGGAGACCGCGCGCGCGCCTCCAGGCAGGTGGGGGCGAGAGGATCGCTTGAGCCTAAGAGTCCGACCTGGGCAGCACAGAGGGACCCCCCCAACCCTACAAAAAATACGAGTATCAGCCGGGCGCGGTGGCTCACGCCTGTGATCCCACCGCTTCGGGAGGCGGAGGCGGGAGGATGGCTCGCGCTCAGGAGGTCGAGACCCCACCTCTTAAATAAAACCGCCTTCCCACCACCCCACCCACGGCCCGGCCGCTACTTCCAGGGGCTGGGACCCCGCAGCGGGGTCCACGCGGGCAGCCCCGGCCGAGGCCTGAGAACGCGGGGAGGACGCTCCTCCACGCCCAGCCCGGGCTACCCGCCGCGGCCTCCCGCGCCTCTCCCCGCTCCGCCCCCGACCCCGCGCCCTGGCCCGGCCGGCGACACCCCGGGGAGGAGCAGGACCCCCGCGCCACGACCCCCAGGGTCCCTGGGCGTCTTCACCTGCGCGGGCTGGGGTAGCTGCGAGGCGCGGGACGGGCGGGGGCCGCAGCCGTAGGCCCAGGAGGCCCTAGCACAGCCCGCGCAGAGGGCGCCCAGGCCGCGACCCCGCGTCCTCCCGGCCCCCGCCCCGCTTCTCCGCAGTCCGGCACCCACCCCAGGGTCCCCTCGGCCCGGCCCGCCCGGAGCTCACCTGCCTCGCGCCGCCGCCTCAGGCCTCGTCTGCGCCGCCCAGGCCGGAGAAGACGCTCTGCCCGCCCCAGCCAATCGCGGGCCGCGCCCCGGGCCGAGGGCGGGAGCAACGCAGGCCTCCACCAATCCCGAGCGCGCCACCTGAAGCGTTCTGGCCAGTGACGAGGGGGCTACGGGCCGCGGGCGGAGGAGGGAGGGGGACTCCAGGCGGGGGAAGGGGAGAAGGAGAGGGAGGGATGGGGAGGGGCCTGGATGCGTCACGGGGTGAGACGGGAGGGGCGGGGCCGCGTCCCGGTAGGGGGGCTGCACCTGGAGGAGGGGGCCTGCATGCAGGGGAGAGGCTGCTCCTGAGGGAGGGGTCTGCACCCGGAGGAGGGCTCCGCATTTCGGGGAAGGGTCTGCACCTGGTCGGGGGTTTGCATCTGGGGGAGGGGCCCGCACCTGGGGGAGAGGCCCGCACTGGGGGAGGGGTCCGCACCTGGGGGAGGGGCCCGCACTGGCGGAGGGGTCTGCGTCGGCGGAGGGGTCCGCGTCTCAGATACGGGGTCTACGTTGGGGAGGGGTCTGCATCTTCGGAAAGGTGTTTGGATCTGGGGGAGGGGTTTTGGGGAGGGGCCCCTGCGGCTCTGGGAGGCAGCCCCCGCTTCCCACGGGGCTCACCTCGGCAAGTGCCTCCTTGGCCTCCCGAACGTCTCCCCGTGCTGGCCACCGCCCCCACCCCAATTCGCCGCAGCTCCAGGCGTGCGCAGGCGCTCCCAGGCCGGACTCCTCCCTTGGCCCCTGCTCCCCGGGCGCCCTTCTGGGGAATGAGTGGGGTCTGCAGGCGTGGTCACCCGCAGGGCCCTGGCTGATGGAAATGCAGCTCTTCTGTCGTGGAATTCGCAGGTTCTCTTCTCCGTGCTGGGGACTGCACCGCGTCTTGCAAATACTGATTTGTTGTGTGCATTTTTAGAACGAAGTATAATTTACAATCATGTTCACCTTTTACTCTTTTTTTTTTTTTTTGAGGGCCGGGGTCTGCTCTGCCTCCCAGGCTGGAGTGCAGTGGCCGGATCTCCAGCTCACTTACGGCTCCGCCTCCGGGTTCACGCCATTCTCCTGCCTCAGCCTCCCAAGTAGTTGGGACTACAGGCGCCCACCACACCGCGCCCAGCTGGATTTTTTGTGTATTTTTTTGGTAGAGGCGGGGTTTCACCGTGTTAGCCAGGATAGTCCCGCTGATCTCCTGACCTGGGCTGATCCACCTGTCTGGGGCTCCCAAAGTGCTGGGATTACAGGCAGGCCGCCCGGCCACTCTTGTTTTTGAGACAGGGTCTCACTCCCGTTACCAAGGCTGGACTGCAGTGGCACAGTCATAGCTAAGCTGCTTGACCTCAACGCCTCCCGGCTCAGGTGATCCTCCCACCTCAGACTCCGTGGCTGGAACCCTGAGTCAGCGCGTGGCTTTTTTTTTTTGAGGCCGAAGTCTCACGTTGATTGGGCTGGAGTGCAGTGGCATGATCTGGGCTCATTGCAACCTCCGCCTCCTGGGTTCAAGCCCGATTCTCCTGCCTCAGTCTCCCCAGTAGCTGGGATTATAGGAATGCCACCGCGCCCTGCTAATTTCATGTGTTTTAGTAGAAGCGGGGTTTTCACCATGTTGGCCAGGCGATCTTGAACTCCTGATCGTGATTAGCGGCCTCGGCCTCCCAAAGTCACTGGGATTACAGGCGTGAGCCACCACATGCGCCCGCCTTTTTGTGTTTTGTAGACATGGGGTGTCACTGTATTTGTCAGGCTGGTCTTGAGACGCTCCTGACCTCCGTGATCCTCTCACTGTAGCACCCTAAAGTGCTGGCATAACAGGCATGAACCACGCCCGACCAATAAAGCCTTTATTTATTTATTTATTCATTTTAGTTTTGAGATGGAGTTTTGCTCTTGTCAGGCTGGAGTGCAATGGCGCAATCTCGGCTCACTGCAGCCTCGCTCAGCGTTCAAGTGATTCTTGTGCCTTAGCCTCCAGAGTAGTAGGACCCATCTGGATAATTTTGTATTTTTAGTAGAGATGGGATTTTTTTTTGAGATGGAGTCTCGGCTCTGTCACCCAGGCCTGGAGAGTGCCAATGTCGATCAGCTCACTGAGATTCCGCTTTCTCCTGGGGATTCACGCCATTCTCTACCTCGCTTCAACTGGGACTGCAGTGCCATACGCCCAGCAATGGCCACGTGTTTTAGTAGAACAAGGAATTTCACCGTGTTAAGCCAGGGCGGTCTGCGATCTCTGACTCGTGCTCACCGCGCAAACCTCCCAGATGCTGAGATGGCGTGAAACCCTGCGCTTCCCTAACCTAAACGGAGTTTCACCACGTTGGCCAGGCTGGTCTCAAACTCCTGTTTTTCCTTTTGTTTTTGCTTTTTGTTGTTGTTGTTTAGAGACAGGGTCTTGCTCTGTCATCCAGGCTGGAGTGGGTATGATCATAGCTCACCAGCCTGCGACATCCATGTTCAAAGCCTCACTCACGCCACCTGAGTAGCTACAGGACTGGGCACACACCACGTGTCTGGCTAATTTAAAAATTTTTTTTTTTTTTTTTTGGGCGGCGGTGGCAAACCTGTAATCCCAGCACTTTGGGAGGCCCGAGACAGAAGCAGGATCCGCGAGGTCAGGAGATCGAGACCATCCTGGCTGACAGTGAAACCCGTCTCTACAAAAAATACAAAAACTTAACCCGAGGTGAGGTGAAGGCGAGCGCCTGTAGTCCCAGCTTCTCGGGAGGCTGAGGCAGGAGAATGGCGTAAACCCAGGAGGTGGAGCTTGCAGTGAGCTGAGATCCGGCCACTGCACTCCAGCCCTGAAGTGACAAGCGAACTCCGTCTCAAAAAATTTTTTTTTGTAGGGCCAGGTCTCACTATGTTCCCCAGGCCGGTCTTGAACTCTTGGTCTGAAGCAATCGTGTGCCTCAGCGTCCCCCAGTACCTGCTACCACACCTGACTACTGATGGCCCTTACATTGCTGCTAAAACCCTGCATTAGATCTCCTTTTTAAACAGGCACATCTGTTTACCGCCTGGGTCTGTCACTAGAAAAGATGGACATTCTAATACTAGGATCGTGTCCCCAAAAAGGCTGGCCTCCACCCTGCCCACCCTGGGACCAGTACGGCTCCCCACCCCGTAAGGCCCCGGTCCTCAGAGTGGGTTAAGGGAGGAACAAGAACAAGCAGGTAGGAGAATCTGGAGGCTTCTGTGTCTCCCGAAACACAGCTTGGCTCTGTTTTCTTCGGCCTGGCCAACCGTCCTCATTTCAGAAGTTGGGCAGCAGGCTGGACTTCAGTCCCTAAGGCTCTTCCCAGCGCTGCAGAGCAGGATGGAGCAGGTGGCGCAGCCATTGATATTTCAAAGCAAGGGAAACGGAGGCAGGGGCCGGGCCGGCAGCCTGGCTGGAGTGAGACCGGACGCAGTGACCCCGGAGGCGGGCTCATTGTCTTCATGGCCACCATCTCTGCTGCAGAACCGAGGGCAGCAACGGCCCGTTTTGGGAAGCTCCCGGGGGAGCGCAGTGCTGCTTTCTCGGTGAGCTCACACCTCAAATTTGGCAGCAGGCTGTGCCTTTCAGCGGTAAACAGAAACCGGCTCCTGGGAGACGAGTCAGAAACCCGAGTCCAGAGGCTTCGTGCCATCTGGATCTGGATGAGGGTGGCTGCACAAGGGCCAGGGAGAGGGTCGGACGAAGGAAAATTACCCAGCCGACCTCCGGGAGGCTCAGGAAATCCCTTTCACTCTCTCTCTCTCTCTCTCTCTCTCTGTGTTTTTTTTTTTTTTTTTTTTTTTGAGACAGAGTTTCACTCTTGTCGCCCAGGCTGGAGTGCAATGGCGCGATCTCAGGTCACTGCAACCTCCACCTCCCATAAATCCCTTTCTCTTAAGGAAGCAATTTGGCTTCTCTGCCGGCTGCTTCCCCATCCTGCCCGCTTCTGGTTCCTCCTTTGGGCCGGAAGCATCCGCAGAGGAAATGGTTTTTGGTGGGTGGTTGTCCCCTGCGGTGAGTGAGGGCGGCCCCGTGGTGTGGTTTCAGGGCGTGAGTCTGTGGGGAGTGGTGAAAGGAACTTGCCAGAGAGCTGCAACAGATTTCAGCCAGATTTCCCAATACACAGAATCCAAAATCCATGCACAGACGCTCCCAGTATTGACAGAGGGTTTGAACTCAGTACAGACTGCAGATATGCATGCTGGGCCCTAAAGAGCGTTTTATTTACTTATGTATATATGTATGTATTTGCTTATTTTTGAGAGAGAGCCTTGCTCTGTCACCCAGGCTGGAATGCAGTGGCACAATCACGGCTCATGGAAGCCTCAAACTCCTGGCCTCAAGTGATTCTCTTGCCTCAGCCTCTCGAGTAGCTGGGACTACAGGCACCCACCACAATGCCCAGCTAATTTTATTTTTTTAACTTTTTGTAGAGAGAGGGTCTTGCCATGTTACCCAGTCTGGTCTCAAACTCCTGGGCTCAAGCCGTCCTCCCACTTTGGCCTCCCAAAGTGCTGGGATGACAGGTGTGAGCCACCTCACCTGGCCTTCTCCTTTTTTTTTGAAACAGAGTCTTGCTGTGTCACCAGGCTGGAGTGCAGTGGTGTGATCTCGGCTCACTGCAACCTCTGCCTCCCAGGTTCGATTAATTCCCCTGCCTCAGCTTCCCGAGTAGCTGGGATTACAGGTGCACACCACCATGCCCGGCTAATTTTTTGTATTTTAGTAGAGACAGGTTTCACCATGTTGGCCAGGATGGTCTCGATCTCCTGACCATGTGATCCGCCTGCCTCGGCCTCCCAAAGTGCTGGGATTACAGGCGTGAGCCACTGCACCCAGCCACCTCCTTTTATAAGGATATGTATTGGATCCAGGGCCCACCCTAAGCCAGGATGGTCTCATCTCTAGATCTTTACCTTCATTATATCTGCAAAGACCCTTATTCCAAGTAACATTTCATTCTGAGGTGAACAAATCTGGGGGCTGCTATGCATCCTGCTACTGTTTAACAGACCTGCCAAGAGATGACCTGCCCCCAGGGATTAGCTAAGTAAAAGAGCAGGCATCCTAAAACAAAACAATAAAACAAAGTGCCTCCCAAATGTCCTTGTTTGTCTTGAAAGAGCTGTCTGTCCTCCCTCCCTCTACTGCCTCCTCCTGTTCTCTCCAGAGCCCATCCTTACCGCACTGCCAAAATCACTCCCACCAAGGCCGCTGTCGCTGTGACTCACTGAAGCCTAGGTGGGTTCTCAGCCTTCCCCAGCGATGGCTCTGTGGCCAGGCTGCACCCTCCTGTCCCCTATCATCCTCCCTGGCCCTGCTCACTCCCGTCCCCCACCGTCCTCCCCACACCGTCCTCCCCAGCCCTGCACCCTCCCGTCCCCCACCGTCCTCACACCGTCCTCCCCAGCCCTGCACCCCCCTGTCCCCCACTGTCCTCACACCGTCCTACCCAGCCCTGCACTCCCCTGCCCCCCACTGTCCTCACACCGTCCTACCCAGCCCTGCACCCCATCACTGTCCTCCTCACGGCCCATTATCCATCCACCATCCATTCCATCCATTCGTCCATTCCCTGTCCACAGATCCATCCTCCCGTCCCTTCCATTCCCTCCACAGATCCATTCCATTCCCTCCCGTCCCTCCATTCCTCCGTCCCCGTCCTCCATTCCACCCTCCCTTCCTCCATTCCTCCATTCCAGTCCTCCATGTCCTTCCGTCCACCATCCTCCGCCGTCCTGACCCCTGCCCTCCTGTCCCTGTCCTCCGCCGTCCATCTGACCTGCCCCCATCCCCATGCCCTCCCCTCCCCCTTCCTCCACCATCCTCCTTCCTTCCATCCATCCTCCTTCCCTCCTGTCCCTGTCCCTTCCATCCACCATCCCTTCCCTCCATTCTCCCATCCCCGTCCCTTCCCTCCTGTCCTCCTCCTTCCCTCTTCCTCCACCATCCTGAGTCTCCTTCTGACCTTCAGGTTTCTTCCTTATATCTGACCTCCTAGACACTGGTTCAGGCTCAAGCCCTGGTCAGTCTTATTGCTGTCTACACACTCGTCACGTCCAGCCAGCCCCATGGCTGCGGTGCCTGAATTCACGTCTCGGGCCCCTCAACTCCAGATGCAGATGTCTGACTGCCCCATGCTCCATCTCTTCTTGGGGATCTCATGACATCTCAATTTTTTTTTTTGAGGTGGGGTTTTGCTCTGTCGCCCAGGCTGGAGTGCAATGGTGGGATCTCAGCTCACCACAACCTCTACCTCCCAGCTTCAAGCGATTCTCCTGCCTCAGCCTCCTGAGTAGCTGGGACTACAGGCGTGCGCCACACACCCAGCTACTTTTGTATTTTTCACAGAGACAGGGTTTCTCCATGTTGGTCAGGCTGGTCTCGAATTCCTGACGTCAGGTGATTTACCTGCCTCAGCCTCCCAAAGTGCTGGGGTTACAGGCGTGATTTCCTTTTTCTTTTCTTTTCTTTCTTCCTTCCTTCCCCCTCCCCTCCCCTCCCCTCCCCTCCCCTCCCCTCCCCTCCCTTCCCATTTCTTTTGACAGGGTTTGGCTCTGTCACCGAGGGTGGAGTGCAGTGGTGCCATCCCGGCTCGCTGCAGCCTCTGCCTCCCAGGTGTCTTTGTTTTGTTTTGTTTTTTTAGACAGAGCCTCGCCCTGTCGCCCAGGCTGGAGTACAGTGGCACGATCTCGGCTCACTGCAACCTCTGCGTCCCGGGTTCCCGCCATTCTGCCTCAGCCTCCTGAGTAGCTGGGACTACAGGCGCCCACCACCACGCCCAGCTAAGTTTTTTGTATTTTTAGTAGAGACGGGGTTTCACCGTGTTTGCCAGGATGGTCTCAATCTCCCGACATCGTGATCCGCCCACCTCGGCCTCCCAAAGTGCTGGGATTACAGGCGTGAGCCACTGCACCCAGCCTATAACTGTGGTTTTTCAATTGAAATTCCCGGGCCCTGGCTCGGTGGCTCATGCCTGTAATCCCAGCACTTTGGGTGGCCAAGGTGGGAGAATCACTTGAAGTCAGGCGTTGGAGACCAGCCTGGCCAACATGGTGAAACCCCGTCTCTACCAAAAATACAAAAATTAGCCAGGTGTGGTGGCACGCAGCTGTATTCCCAGTTACACAGGAGACTGAGGCAAGAGAATCACTTGAACCCAGGAGGCAGAGGTTGCAGTGAGCTGAGATCTTGCCACTGGACTCCAGCCTGGGGACAAAAAAAGAAAAATGAAATTAGCAGGGCGGTGGTACCTGCCTGTAATACTACCTACTTGAGAGACTGAGGCTGGAGAATTGCTTGAACCTGGGAGCCAGAGGTTGCAGTGAGCCGAGATCGCACCACTGCACTCCAGCCTGGGCAATAGTGAGAGACTCCTCTGTCTCAAAAAAAAAAAAAAAAAGGAAAATTAGCTGGGCGTGGTGGTGGTACCTGTAGTCCCAGAGCTACTTGGGAGGTTGAGGCAGGAGAATGGCATGAACCAGGGAGGTGGAGGCTGCAGTGAGCTGAGATCACTCCACCGCACTCTGGCCTGGGTGACAGAGCAAGACTCCAGCTCAAAAAAAGCAAAACAAAACAAACAAACAAAAATAAATGAGTTGCCAATATTTAAAAATTAAAGGACTTAGGCCGGGCGCGGTGGCTCAAGCCTGTAATCCCAGCACTTTGGGAGGCCGAGACGGGCGGATCACGAGGTGAGGAGATCGAGACCATCCTGGCTAACACGGTGAAACCCCGTCTCTACTAAAAAATACAAAAAACTAGCCGGGCAAGGTGGCGGGCGCCTGTAGTCCCAGCTACTCGGGAGGCTGAGAAAGGAGAATGGCGTAAACCCGGGAGGCGGAGCTTGCAGTGAGCTGAGATCCGGCCACTGCACTCCAGCCTGGGCGACAGAGTGAGACTCCGTCTCAAAAAAAAAAAAAAAAAAAAAAAAAAAGGACTTAAAAAATATATTTTTAAAATCTGGACTTTCAGCTTCTCTTGAAAAATCATCATATCTGGCAGTGCTGGAACTGCCCTGCCATGGCCACACCTGGGGGACCCAGGAGAGAGGTGGATGAGGTTTGCATGTTTATGCCCTACAGATCTCAGGTTGAAATGTGATCCCCAGGCCTGCTGGGAGGTGTTGGATCATGGGGGCGGATCCCTCACGAATTGCCCAGCGTCATCCCCTTGGTGATAAGTGAGTTCATGAAGGATCTGGGACCTCCCCACCACCTCTCTTGCTCCTGTTGTCATCACGTGATGCACCTGTCCCTTCACCTCTGCCATGAGTGGAAGCAGCCTGAGGCCTTGCTAGAAGCAGATGCTGCTGCCCTGCTTCCTGTACGGCCTGTAGAACCGTGGACCACATAAACTGTATTAGCCTGTTTTCACACTGCTATACAGATACTATCCAAGACTGGGTCGTTTACAGAGAAAAGAGGTTTAATCTACTCACACAGTTCCACATGGCTGGGGAGGCCTCAGGAAGCTTACAGTCACGAGGGAATGGGAAGCAGGCACGTCTTACATGGCGGCAGGTGAGAGAGAGAAGTGCGTGAAGGAGGAGCTTGACTTATGAAACCATCAGATCTTTTTGTTTTGTTTTGTTTTTGTTTGTTTGTTTTTGAGATGGAGTTTCGCTCTTGTTGCCCAGGCTAGAATGAAATGGCACAATCTCGGCTCACTGCAACCTCCGCCTCCCAGGTTCAAATGATTCTCCTGCCTCAGCCTCCTGCGCAGCTGGAATTACAGGTGCCCCCCACCACGCCCAACTAATTTTTGTATTTTTAGTAGCAGAGATGGGGTTTCATCGTGCTGGCCAAGCTGGTCTGAAACTCCTGACCTCAGGTGACCACCCGCCTCGGCCTGCCAGAGTGCTGGGATTACAGACTTGAGCCGCCATGCCTGGCTTGAAACCATCAGATCTTGGCTGGTTGCGGTGGTTCATGCCTGTAATCCCAGCATTCTGGGAGGCTGAGGCGGGTGGATCACCCGAGGTCAGGAGTTTCAGACCAGCCTGGCCAACATGATGAAACCCCGTCTCTGCTAAAAATACAAAAATTAGCCAGATGTGGAGGGCACCTATAATCCCAGCTAATCAGGAGGCTGAGGCAGGAGAATCACTTGAACCCAGGAGGCAGAGGTTGCAGTGAGCAGAGATTGTGCCACTGCACACCAGCCTGGGCGACAGAGCCAGACTCTGTCTAAAAAACAAACAAACAAACAAACAAACAAAAAAACCCATCACATCTCATGAGAACTCAGTCATTATCAGGAGAATAGCATGGAGGAAACCACCTCCACAATCTAATCACCTCCCACCAGGTCCCGCCCTCAACACATGAGGATTACAATTGAGATGAGATTTGGGTGGGGACACGGAGCCAAACCATATTGCAAACCTCTTTTCTTTATACGTTACCCAGCCTCAGGTCTTCCCTTACAGCGACGCGAGAACTGAGTAACACAGAGGGCCTTCCTCCAGGGTACACGTGTGGCTCCCACTCAGTGCGTCTCTCCGAGACGGAGGCTCACTCCTGTCCAGGATCCAGTGTGGACACCCCCATGCCCGAGACCTTCCAGGAAGGCCTCTGCAGCAGGTCAGCTGGGCTGCCCGAGCCATCTGGATGGCAGCCGCCTCCGAGGTCTTCCTGTGGGCAAAATCCTCCCACTTGGTTGTAAAATCCACCTGTTTGAGGCTGTATGTACCCTGTTCAGAGGGAAAATGGCAGATTTGAAAATAGTGACTCCAGGGGCCAGAAGGGAGAGGGTGGCAAACTGCACCTGTGTCTTGATGAGAGAAGCATCTCTGGGAGGGGAGCCTGGAAGGCCCCTCTGACCCGCCTGGGAATGTGCTGCCGGGAACCTGCCCAGGATGAGGCTGGAGGGAGGAGAGTGAGTGACAGAGCCCAGGACCCAGGAAAGGGACCCAGGAGAGCTGGGTCCCAGGGCAACACTGCTGGGCATTTGGAGCAGAGCTTTGCTAAAGAGAGAAGCAGCTGTCATCCTGGCAACTGGTTTTACGTTTTATTCTTTTTCCATTTGACGAGCAATACATATGTGTTGCTGAAAACAACGACGACGACAACCGTCAGTGTCAAGGGAAAAAAACTAAAACGAAATAGAATTTTATTTTCTCTTTTTGAGACAGATTGTATTAGTCTGAGCTCACACTGCTAATAAAGACATACCCAAGACTGGGTAATTTATAATGAAAAGAAGTTTAATGGACTCAGAGTTCCACATGGCTGGGGAGGCCTCACAATGATGGTGGAAGGTGAAGGAGGTGCAAAGGGGCGTCTTCCATGGCGGCAGCAAGGGAGTGTGGGCAGGGAACTACCCTTTATAAAACCATCAGATCTCAGCCGGGTGCGGGGGCTCATGCCTGTAATCCCAGCACTTTGGGAGGCTGAGGTGGGCAGATCACTAGGTCAGTAGATTGAGACCATCCTGGCCAACATGGTGAAACCCCGTCTCTACTAAAAATACAAAAATTAGCTGGGCGTGGTAGCAGATGCCTGTAGTCCCAGCTACTCGGGAGGCTGAGGCAGGAGAATGGCCTGAACCTGGGAGGCAGAGCTTGCAGTGAGCCGAGATCGTGCCACTGCACTCCAGCCTGGGCAACAGAGCGAGACTCTGTCTCATCAGACGCCGGATGAAAAAGATCTCGTGAGACTTACTCACTACCACGAGAACATCATAGGAATATCCCACTCCCATGATTCGATTCCCTCCCACTGGGTCCCTCCCACAACACATGGTGATTATGGGAGCTACAATTCAAGATGAGATTTGGGTGGGGACACAGGCAAACCCTATCACAGAGTCTCACTCTGTCGCCCAGGCTGGAGTGCAGTGGCATGATCTTGGCTCACAGCAACCTTTGCCTTTAGGGTTCAAGCAATTCTTGTGCCTCAGCCGCCGGAGGAGCTGGGATAACAGGCATGCACCACCACACCTGGCTACTTTTTAAATGTATTTTTGGTAGAGCTGGGGTTTTTTCCATGTTGACCAGGCTGGTCTCAAACTCCTGGCCTCAAGTGATCTGCCCAAAATGCTGGGATTACAGGTGTGAATCACTGCATCTGGCCTAATAACACTTTTTTAATTTTGGGACAGAGTCTCGCTCTGTAGACCAGGCTGGAGTGCAATGGTGCGATCTCCAGCTCGCTGCAGCTCTGCCTCCCGGGTTCCGCATGTTCTCCTGCCTCAGCTTCCCAAGTAGCTGGGACTACAGGTGCCGCCACCCGTAGCTAATTTATTTTGTATTTTAGTAGAGACAGGGTTTCACTGTGTTAACCAGGATGGTCTCGATCTCCTGACCTCGTGATCCGCCGCCTTGGCCTCCCAAAGTGCTGGATTGATGAGACGCTGAAACGCGCCGCCGCCTCCCTAGACAAATGGAGTGCAGGACTTTTTGTGAGCTGGCTTTTTCATTTGTCTGAGTAAATTGGCCTTGCTGCCTTTCGCTGTGGCTGGAGACAGCTCTCCCCAGAACGAACACGCTCAGCCCCGTCCAGCTCACCGTTAATCATGCTCCGAGAAACATCCCTGAGCTCACCTTTGCCCTCTGGTCTTGGGGTTTCCTTAGAATAAATCGCTGGAAGTGGAACTGCTGGGTCAAGGGTTGGGACGTTTTTATGACTTGGGTTCTCCAGAAAGGTCCTGAGTGGAGGCAACGCCTTCTGGAAAACAAACCCTGGGCAGGGCAGAGGTGTGCGGCGGCCAGGAGCCCCGCTGACTCTGAGTGTCCCAACTCTGTTTTTCTCTTTTTTCCCTTCCCTTCCCTTCCCTTCCCTTCCTTCCCTTCCCTTCCCTTCCTCCCTCCCTCCTCCTCCCCTCCTCCCTCCCTCCCCTCTTCTCTCTTCTCGCCTCGCCTCTCCTCTCCCTCCCCTCTCCATGCCTCCCTCCCCTTCCCTCTCTTCTTTATCTTCTTCTTCTTCTTCTTCTCTCACCTCCCTCCTTCCTCCTCCTTTTCTTTCTTGTCTTCTTTCTTTTCTTTTCTTCTCTTCTCTTCTTTTCTTTCTTTTCTTTCCTTTCTTTCTTTTTTTTTTTTTTTTTGATAGAGTTTCACTCTTGTCGCCCAAGCTGGAGTACAATGGTGCAATCTCGGCTCACTGCAACCTCTGCCTCCCAGCTTCAAGCTCAGTCTCCTGCCTCGGCCTCCCGAGTAGCTGGGATTACAGGCACCCACCACCATGCCTGGCTAATTTTTTGTATTTTTTGTATTTTTGGGAGGCCGAGGTGGGAGGATCGCTTGAGCCCAGGAGTTCGAGACCAGCCTGGGCGACATGGTGAGACCCCCATCTCTACTAAAAAGTGAAAAAATTAGCCAGGCATCATGGCACGCACCTGTCGTCTCAGCTATTCGGGAGGCTGAGATGAAAGGGTCACTCGAACCCACAAGTTTAAGGCTGCAGTGAACCGTGACCGCACCACTGCCCTCCAGCCTGGGGTGATAGAAGGAAACGATGTCACAAACAAACAATCCAGATCCGAGGATTCCACAGCCCAACACTTCAGCCACGATGCAAACTGCCACATTCATAACAGCAATGCTTATGTTTTGGCTCCTGATAGGAAACAAAAAGGGTTTTAGAAAACACACAGAAGTATTTAAAAAGTTGAAAACAAACACAGATCACTTGAATTCTATCAGCCAGAGGTGACTTCTGTCAACATTTCTGTTTGTTGTGTCACTTTCCCATGAACATATATATGTATTTTCATAAAAGTGGATGCTGTAGATTCCTTCCTTCCTTCCTTCCTTCCTTCCTTCCTTCCTCTCTCTCTCCCTTCCTCCTCTCCCTTCCCTGCCCCTTCCCTCCCCTCTCCTCTCTGTTTCTTTTTCTTTCTTTCTTTTGAGACAGAGTCTTGTTCTGTCACCCAGGCTGGAGTGCAATGGCATGATCTCGGTTCACTGCAACCTCCACATCCCAGGCTCAAGTGATTCTCCTGCCTCAGCCTCCCGAGTAGCTGGGACTACAGGCACTTGCCACCACGCCTGGCTAATTTTTGTATTTTTAGTAGAGATGGGGTTTCACCACGTCGGCCAGGCTGGTCTTAGACAGGGTCTCAATATGTTGCCCAGGCTGGTTTCAAAGTCCTAGGCTCAAGCGATCCTCCCACCTTAGCCTCCCCCAGTGTTGGGATTATAGGTGTGAGCCACTTCGCCCGGCCTGTAGTCTGCTTTTTCTACCTAACAGCACGCGTGGAGGTCTCCCCTGTCCACAGACAGAAGTTGAGATCTCAGCAGAAGAAGAGCTGGGCCCAGGCAGCGTCTCCCTTCCCCACCCAAGGCACTGACTGGTGGGTGGGGAGGGTGGGGGAGGGAATTCAGGGAATGGGGAAGCAGTAGAGTGTGGGGTGGGTGAAGGAGCCAGGCGGAAGCACCAGCCAAGAATAGGCACCTGGCCTGAGTGGAGGTGGCCTCTGAGGCTGAGCGTGGCAGGTCTGGGGGTGGGGCTGGCACCGTGGAGATTAAACAAAGCTCCTGGCTGGAAGCCGTGATCCTCTATACTGAGGCCACAGGGCAACTGGTGGCTGGCCAGCCTCCCCGGTTAAGGAGCCAGATCCGCAGAGCAACTGCTCGGGAGGGCTTTAGAGAGGGCAGGGCCAGGCTTCCCAAGTCACTCCTTCCTCGGTCTGGCATCTGGCAGGGTTCCCAGTGCCTCTTCCC
Organism: Papio anubis; assembly: GCF_008728515.1. Classification (NCBI taxonomy): domain Eukaryota; kingdom Metazoa; phylum Chordata; class Mammalia; order Primates; family Cercopithecidae; genus Papio; species Papio anubis. The sequence goes on from NC_044979.1 coordinate 148,274,246, forward strand.
TTTCCACACCCCACAAGGCTGGACACCTGGAAACCCTCCCCTTGGACACGAGGCTTCCCGTCAACCTCTCTGTTTCTGAGAGAGGCCAGAGAGGAAGCTGAGCTACCTGGAAGATGAAGCAAGGTCTCCATTCGTAACTGGGAGACACCAGGAAAACCAGCAGCCCAGAAGAGAAGGACCAGAGACCAGGAGATGAAATGATCCCTTCCAGAGAAAGCAAGGAGATTCAGAAATAGTGGAGAATGGCCGGGCACAGCAGCTCATGCCTGTAATCCCAGTACTTTGGGAGGCCGAGGCGGGCAGATCACCTGAGGTCAGGAGTTCGAGACCAGCCTGGCCAACATGGTGAAAGCCTGTCTCTACCAAAAATCCAAAATTACCCGGGCGTGGTGGCTCATGCCTGTAATCCCAGCTACTCAGGAGGCTGAGGCAGGTGAATCGCTTGAACCCAGGAGGCGGATGTTGCAGTGAGCTGAGATGGCGCCACTGCACTCCAGCCTGGACGACAGAGCCAGACTCTGTCTCAAAATATATATATATAGCCATAATCAGAAAATACTGTGGATTTATTTTTAGCCTTTGGCATCAATCTACATGTAAACCATGAAAAAGGTGAATATTTTCCATCTGTTCTAACTATAAATAGTAACCTTGGCTATGTAACTGCAACTGTCCAGCTGTTATGAGTTGGGAGGTGGGTGGGAGGGAGAGAAAGAGGAAAGGACGGGACCCTCATCTTCCGGGGAACAGGGCAAAGAGATACCATCCAAAGTTTGTGGGACAAGAGACAGAGGTTTAAGTACTGTAAATTATTATTATTATTGAGGCAGAGTCTCATTCTGCCACCCACTGCAGCCTCGAACTCTCGAACTTCTGGGCTTAAGTGATCCTCCCACCTTGGCCCCCTGAATAGCTAACACTACAGGTGTGCACCACCACGCCCAGCTCATTTTTTAACTTTCTGTAGAGACAGAGTCTTGCTGTGTTACCCAGACTGGTCTTGAAGTTCCTGGCCTTGCCGAGCGCGGTGGCTAGTGCCTGTAATCCCAGCACTTTGGGAGGCTGAGGTGGGCGGATCACGAGGTCAGGAGATCGAGACCATCCTGGCTAACACAGTGAAACCCCGTCTCTACTAAAAAAAAAAAAAAATTAGCCAGGCGAGGTGGCGGGCACCTGCAGTCCCAGCTACTCAGGAGGCTGAGGTAGGAGAATGGCGTGAACCCAGGAGGCGGAGCTTGCAGTGAGCCGAGATCACGCCAGTGCACTCCAGCCTGGGTGACAGAGCGAGACTCCGTCTCAAAAAAAAAAAGAAATTCCTGGCCTCAAGTGAGCCTCCTGCCTCAGCCCCGCAAAGTGCTGGGATTACAGGCACATGCCACCATGCCCACCCAATGCCTGCTTTTCATATTTGTCCCACAGTTGTGTAAAGTGTTAACACCAGGAGAACCTGAGCAAAGTGTGTATATGGGAACTCCACTATTTTTGCAATTTTTCTGTTAAAAAGTCTGAAGTTTTCTTTCCTTCCTTCCTTTCTTCCTTCCTTCCTTCCTTCCTTCCTTCTTCTTTCTCTTCTTCCTTTTTTTTTTTTTTTTTTTTGGAGACGCAGTCTTGCTATGTCACCAGGCTGGATTGCAGTGGTGCAATCTCGGCTTACTGCAATCTCCACCTCCTGGGTTCAAGCGATACCCCTGCCTCAGCCTGCCAAGTAGCTGGGACTACAGGCACATACCACCATGCCTGGCTAATTTTTTGTATTTTAATAGAGACGGGATTTCACCATGTTGGCCAGGATGGTCTCGATCTCCTGACCTCATGATCCGCCCGCCTCAGCCTCCCAAAGTGCTGGGATTACAGGCGTGAGCCACTGTACCCAGCTCTAAAGTTATTTCAATAAAGAGTTTAAAATATATGGTCAGGCTGGGTGTGGCGGCTCACGCCTGTAATCCCAGGACTTTGGGAGGCTGAGGCGGGTGGATCACGAGGTCAGGAGATCGAGACCAACCTGGCTAACACAGTGAAACACCGTCTCTACTAAAAATACAAAAAATTAGCTGGGCGTGGTGGTGGGCACCTGTAGTCCCAGCTACTTGGGAGGCTGAGGCAGGAGAATGGCATGAACCTGGGAGGCGGAGCTTGCAGTGAGCCGAGATCGTGCCACTGCACTCCAGCCTGGGAAACAGAGCACCAGACTGTCTCAAAAAAAAAAAATTAAAAAAAAAAAAAAATATATATATATATATATATGGTCAGCTGTGGTGGCCCACGCTTGTAACGCCAGCACTTTGGGAGGCCAAGGTGGGAGGATCACTTGAGGTTGGGAGTTCGAGACCAGCCTGAACAACATGGCCAAACCCCATCTCTACTAAATGCTGGGATTACAGGTGAGAGCCACTGCACCTGGTCAGTAATAAAATAATTCTACAACTTTGAAAATTTAGAATCAGTGGAAGCCTGAGCTTGTTTTCCTGCAACTAGACAGTCCCATCTGGGGGTGATGGGAGACAGTGACAGATCATCAGGCATTAGATTTTCATAAGGAGGGTGAAACCTAATCCTTTGACTGCACAGTTCACAGTAGGGTTCAGGCTCCTGTGAGAATCGAATGCCGTTGCTGCTGACAAGGTGGAGGTCAGGTGGTAACGTCAGCGATGGGAGCGGCTGTTAATACAGATGAAGCTTTACTGGCTGGCCCATCGCTCACCTCTGGCTGTGTGGCCTGGTTCCTAACAGGCCATGTTCTGTGACCCGGGGGTTGGGAACCCCTGCTGTAAATGACAGTCTTGGCATGGTCAGGAGCAGAGGCCCCTGGGAGCTGGACATCCACCTCCTTCAAGGAGCCGGACCTCAGCGGGGCCTATGCTCTATCCACTCCTGCTTTCTTCCAGGTCCCGATTTGGTCTGTTAGTGCCTGTCTTCTTGTTGGAAGACATCTTTTCCCTGGAGGAATGAAATGAGCTATTAACAAATTATTTATTTATTTATTTAATTTTTTTTGGAGATGGAGTCTTGCTCTGTCACCCAGGTTGGAGTGCAGTGGCACCATCTCAGCTCGATGAAACCTCCGCCTCCTGGGTTCAAGCAATTCTTCTGCCTCAGCCTCCCAAGTAGCTGGGATTATGGGTGCACACCACCATGACCAGCTAATTTTTTTTGATTTTTGGGGTTTTTCTTGTTTTTTTTTGAGATGGAGTTTCGCTCTTGTTGCCCAGGCTGGAGTGCAATGGTGTGATCTCGGCTCACCGCAACCTCCACCTCCCGGGTTCAGGCAATTCTGCCTCAGCCTCCTGAGTAGCTGGGATTACAGGCATGCACTACCACACCCGGCTAATTTTGTATTTTTAGTAGAGATGGGGCCTGGTCTCTAACTCCTGACCTCAGGAGATCCATCTGCTTCGGCCTCCCAAAGCGCTGTGACTACAGGCATGAACCACCGCATGCGCCCCCTTTGTTTCATTCTTTTATTTATTTATTTATTTATTTATTCATTTATTTTTGAGACCAAGTCTCGCTCTGTCGCCCAGGCTGGAGTGCAGTGGCGTGATCTCTGCTCACTGCAACCTCCACCTTCCGGGTTCAAGCGATTCTCCTGCCTCAGCCTCCCAGGTAGCTGTGACTACAGGTGCACACCGCCATGTCCGGCTAATTTGTTGTATTTTAGTAGAGACGGAGCTTCATCGTGTTGCCCAGGCTGGTCTCGAACCCCTGAGCTCAGGCAATCCGCCCACCTCGGCCTCCCAAAGTGCTAGGATTCCAGGTGTGAGCCACTGCGCCCGGCCATCAAATAATGTAAATAAACATTCAGAGGCTGCCAGCCTGGCGCACCTGTCAGTGAGGGCAAGTCTTTCAGTCTGGACGGGCACAAAGTGGCTATTACGTGGGCGCATGCCTGGAGAGGCGGGATCCACGGGTGGTGAACGTGGGGCCGTGCTCCCAGCCCTGCCTGGGGAGGGAAAGAATCTGGGCTAGAAGGTTTCCCGGGCTGCAAGCAGGCGGAGGAAGCACGCTGCCCTGTTCTGGCTGCATTCTCACCGGTCTTCAGATGGGAAGCCCTCGTCTGTCCAGGTCGTTCACTGTCACGCTTGGCATCCAGAGTGGATCATCTGAAATACTTTCCTCCTTTTTTTTTTTTTGTTTGAGACGGAGTCTCGCTCTGCCGCCCAGGCTGGAGTGCAGTGGCCGGATCTCAGCTCGCTACAAGCTCCGCCTCCCGGGTTTACGCCAGTCTCCTGCCTCAGCCTCCCGAGTAGCTGGGACCACAGGCTTCACCGTCTCTTCTGTGAAGAGCGGGTTTCTGGAGCACTGACTCTTCCCCTACCTGCTCCTTTTCTCCTGAAACTTGTGGATTCAACAATGTGACCACACCCTCCCTGTTTCCCTCCAGCCCACTTTTCTCCTTCAAATACTGAAGGCCTAAAAGTCTTTTTTTTTTTTTTTGAGACGGAGTCTCGCTCTGTCGCCCAGGCTGGAGTGCAGTGGCCGGATCTCAGCTCGCTACAAGCCCCGCCTCCCGGGTTTACGCCAGTCTCCTGCCTCAGCCTCCGGAGTAGCTGGGACTACAGGCGCCCACCACCACGCCCAGCTAGTTTTTTTTTTTGTATTTTTTAGTAGAGACGGGGTTTCACCGTGTTAGCCAGGATGGTCTCGATCTCCTGACCTCGTGATCTGCCCATCTCGGCCTCCCAAAGTGCTGGGATTACAGGCTTGAGCCACCGTGCCCGGCCACCCAGCTAATTTTTATATTTTTAGTAGCGACGGGATCTTGCCATGTTGGCCAGGCTGGTCTCGAACTTCTGACCTCAAGTGATCCTGAGGCCTGCCTCAGCCTCCCAAAGTGCTGGATTACACACATGAGCCATGATGCCCAGTCTCAAATTTATTTTAGAAAGAATCATGAAATAATATCTTATTATTTTCCTAATCTACTCTTTAGTTTTTAAGGAATCAACAATTTTAAGAGTCATTCCTTCACTGTTAAAGATATTATTCAAATTCCTCAAAATGTTTCATGATTAAAATCTACACTTAGCAAACAAAAACAATCACATTTTGCGGCTTGCATGTTCTCTGTTCATTGTTCTGAAGCTTAAATGCAAGTAAAAATGTTATAAATGGTCATGTAAGAGTAACATAATTGAGCCAGGTGTGGTGGCTCACACCTGTAATCCCAGCACTTTGGGAGGCTGAGGCTAGTGGATCATGAGGTTATGTAGCAGGACGAGCCGCAGACAAAACTCCTCAGACACTGGATTAAAGAAGGAAGAGGTTTTTTATTCGGCAGGGAGCGTCAGCAGACTCGCGTCTTAAGAGCCGAGCTCCCTGAAGAAGAAATACGTGGCATTTTTAAAGGCTTACAACTTTAAGGGATCCATGTAAAAGGGTCGTGATAAATCAAGCAAGCGTGGAAAACGTGACGGGGGGCTACAGGCATCAGCTAACAGAACAAGAAGTTTTACAGTGCTTTCTCATACAATGTCTGGAATTTACAGATAACACTAGTAGTTTTGGTCAGGGGTTAATATTATCATTATTATTTTAACCACCAGGGCCAGGTGGTGGTACCAAGGTCGTCTAGCTATTTATCTTACTTCTGTTTCTTTCCAACTTTTTGCTTTCTCCCCCTTCTCCTGTCTTATAAACTAGGGAAAAGGGGAGACGGGGAAAAGCCAGGAAAGACAGCAGGAGAAGTGGTGGTCTCATTCTACAGTTAGGAGTTCAAGACCAGCCTGGCCAAGATGGTGAAACCCCGTCTGCACTAAAAATATGAAAAAATTAGCCGGGCATGGTGGTGAGTGCCTATAATCCCTGCTACTCGGGAGGCTGAGGCAGAGAATTGCTTGAACCCGGGAGGCGGAGCTTGCAGTGAGCTGAGATTGCGTCACTGCACTCCAGCCTGAGTGACAGCGAGACTCTATTCTGAAAAAATAATAATAATAATAATTGAAGCACCTCGAGTTCTGTTTCTTTGTATTTACAATCACTGCACGTTAATAAGGTTTATTTATTTATTAAAAAAAAATTTTTTTTTTGATACAGAGTCTTGCTCTGTTGCCCAGGCTGGAGTGCAGTGGCCGGATCTCGGCTCACTGCAAGCTCCGCCTCCCGGGTTCACACCATTCTCCTGCCTCAGCCTCCCGAGTAGCTGGGACTACAGGTGCCCGCCACCTCGCCGGGCTAGTTTTTTGTATTTTTAGTAGAGACGGGGTTTCACCGTGTTAGCCAGGATGGTCTCGATCTCCTGACCTCGTGGTACGCCCGTCTCGGCCTCCCAAAGTGCTGGGATTACAGGCTTGAGCCACCGCACCTGGTCAGGTTTATTTTGAATTTAATGCTTAAACACAGAAATCTGAAGTCCCACAGGGGCTGAAGACATGGATTGTACCAAAGCAAGCGCCAACGATTCCTAAATATTGAAGCAGTGTGTGCTGCTGAGTCCGTGTGTGATGGGATCCCACTGCCTCACTGGACATTATCTGAATTTACTTTCACTTAGAGCAGGTTCGTAAAGGATAATTAAATGTGCTCATCGGAAGCTGTATTAAAACTCACCAGCAATTGCAGCAACTGTTCAGCTAAGATTTAGAGCAACAAAAGGTTTTTTTAGGGGAGTGTATTCTTACTGATACTGTATAGAAGGGTGACACATGGTGTTAATAAAAGGCAGCATGGGCCGGGCGGGGTGGCTCACGCCTGTAATCCCAGCACTTTGGGAGGCCGAGACGGGTGGATCACGAGGTCAGGAGATCGAGACCATCCTGGCTAACACAGTGAAACCCCGTCTCTACTAAAAAATACAAAAATAAAAATAAAAAAATAAAAAATAAAAAATAAAAGGCAGCACGACTTTTATTATTATTATTATTTTTTTTTTTTAATTTTTTTGAGACGGAGTCTCGCTCTGTCACCCAGGCTGGAGTGCAGCGACTCAATCTCCACTCACTGCAAGCTCCGCCCCCCCCCCGGGTTCACGCCATTCTCCTGCCTCAGCCTCCGGTGTAGCTGGGACTACAGGCGCCCGCCACCGCGCGCGGCTAATTTTTTTTTTTTTGTATTTTTAGTAGAGACGGGGTTTCACAGTGTGAGCCAGGATGGTCTCGATCTCCTGACCTCGTGATCCGCCCGTCTCGGCCTCCCAAAGTGCTGGGATTATAGGCGTGAGCCACCGCGCCCGGCCGGCAGCACGACTTTTAACTGGTGATCACCTTGTCTCAGTTCCCAGCACTCCTAGGCCTCCCGGGTCCTGCCAGCACGAGGCAGAGGGCAACGAGCCCCGGAACCCAGCGCTTGGCTGTGAGCACAGAAACCAGGTCTGGGAACTGTGCCCGGCCTGCCCTGTGGTCAGAACGCTGCGCCCACCCCTCAGGCTGGCTCTGTGGGAGACCCCACCCTTGTCCCCTGCAGATTAGACAGACTCTGCGGTGTGGACCCCGCCCTGCCCAGGTCCAGGTTAGAGTCTGCAGGTGTGGACCCTGTCCTGCCCGGGTCCAGGTTAGATTCCGCGGGTGTGGACCCCACCCTGCCCGTGTCCAGGTTAGATTCCGCGGGTGTGGACCCCACCCTGCCCGTGTCCAGGTTAGATTCCGCGGGTGTGGACCCCGCCCTGCCCCTGTCCGGGTTACAGTCCGTGGGCGTGGACCCCGCCCTGCCCCTGTCCAGGTTAGAGTCCGCGGGTGTGGACCCCGCCCTGCCCAGGTTCAGGTTAGAGTCCGCGGGTGTGGACCCCGCCCTGCCCGGGTCCAGGTTAGATTCCGCGGGTGTGGACCCCACCCTGCCCGTGTCCAGGTTAGATTCCGCGGGTGTGGACCCCGCCCTGCCCCTGTCCGGGTTACAGTCCGTGGGCGTGGACCCCGCCCTGCCCCTGTCCAGGTTAGAGTCCGCGGGTGTGGACCCCGCCCTGCCCGGGTTCAGGTTAGAGTCCGCGGGTGTGGACCCCACCCTGCCCGGGTCCAGGTTAGATTCCACGGGTGTGGACCCCACCCTGCCTCTGTCCAGGTTACAGTCTGTGGGCGTGGACCCTGCCCTGCCCATGTCCAGGTTACAGTCCGCGGGTGTGGACCCCGCCCTGCCCATGTCCAGGTTACAGTCCGCAGGTGTGGACCCCGCCCTGCCCACGTCCGGGTTAGAGTCTGTGGGTGTGGACCCTGCCCTGGCAGCGCAGGCACCTGGCGTGGTGGTTGTCCCGAGCCACGCCTCTGGAAGCCTTTGGGTGACGGTGCCACCCTCTGGGCTCCTCCCACCCCCTGGACCCAGATCCCTGCTAGGAACCCTTCGGCATCCCGCATCTCTGTCCCGCATCCTGGAATGGAGCCCACAGGGACCCCAGGAAAAGGCCCCATAAAGGATTGGGGGCTCAGAGAAGCCCCCTGAACCTGGATCCCTGCACCTGGATCCCTGCACTCCAGCCTGGGTGGCAGAGCCAGACCCTTGTCTCAAAACAAAACAAAACAAAACAAAACAAAACAAAACAAAACAAACTATAAGGAAACTAACGTAGGGATGACAGTGCCAGCAATGAGGCTAGGATAAGTAGGAAGAGAACATGCAGACGCCTAATAATAGGTTCTTCTGTCTACAGTTACCTTGTTGTCAGCCAAGAGTAAGCACTGCCTTGTCTCCTAAATGACACTTTTCAAGACATTAAGAAAAGCATTGAGTAAATGCCTAAACACAAATGAGCAGGTGCTTTTTCCTTGGGGCAGGTTCTAGGCCTCAGGGTCCAGGCCAGCTCCTGGAGCCATCGTTTGCTCACAGGAAAGGGGCACAGACCTTTGGGGTACAACGTCAAGGACATGCCTAGGTCAAAGGAAGAAGGCGGAGAGGGTGAGGCCTGCATGGAGGCTGCAGCCTCCTCTCTGTGAAAGGCACTGCCTGAGACCTCTTAAAATGCTTTTAAAATGAGAAACGACTCGAAGTCTGGAAAAGGGAAAGATAAGGTAATCGGCGGGGCGCGGTGGCTCACGCCGTAATCCCAGCACTTTGGGGAGGCCCAGGTGGGTGAATCATTTGAGGTCAGGAGTTTGAGACCAGCCTGGCCAATGTGGTGAAACCCCGTCTCTACCAAAAATACAAAAATCAGTTGGGCGTGGTGGCAGGTGCCTGTAGCCTCAGCTACTCAGGAGGCTGAGGCAGGAGAATCGCTGGAACCCAGGAGGCAGAGGTAGCGGTGAGCCGAGATTGCGCCACTGCACTCCAGCCCGGGTGACAGAGTGAGACTCTGTCTCAAAAAAAAAAAAAAAAAAAAAAAAAAAAAAAAAAATTCTGGAAAATGGGGAGAAGTCAGGAGAAATATTCTCTATTTGTAAAAACTTATGGGATACAGTGTAGTTTTGTTACACACATAGATTGCATTCTGGATACTGGTCAAGTCAGGGCTGTCAGGGGATCCATCACCCGAATATCGTATGTTGTACCCACTAAGTCGTTTTTCATTATCCACTTCCTCTTCTCCCTTCACCCTCCTGAGTCTCCACTGTCTATCATTCTCTACGTCCATGTGTTCACATTTTCTAGCACCCACTCATGAGTCAAAATATGTGGTATTTGACTTTCCGCACCCAGCTTGTTTCACTTAAGATCGTGGCCTCCAGTTCCATCCATGTTGCTGCAGAATTCAGGATCTCGTTCATTTTTTTTTTTTTTTTTTTTTTTTTTTTTTTGAGATGGACTCTCTTTCCGTCACCCAGGCTGGAGTGCAGTGGCTGGATCTCGGCTCACTGCAAGCTCTGCCTCCTGGGTTCACACCATCCTCCTGCCTCAGCCTCCCAAGTAGCTGGGACTACAGGTGCCCGCCACCACACCCAGCTAATTTTATTTTTATTTTTTTAGTAGAGATGGGGTTTCACTGTGTTAGCCAGGATGGTCTCAATCTCCTGACCTCGTGATCCGCCCGCCTCGGCCTTTCAAAGTGCTGGGATTACAGGCGTGAGCCACCGTGCCCGGCCCGATCTCGTTCATTTTTATGGCTTGAACAGTACTCCATCGTGTAGACACACCACATTTTCTCTATCCATCCGTTGATGGACACTTAGGTTGATTCCAGATTTTTATTTTTGTGAATAGTGTGATGATGATAAACATACGAGTGTGGGTGCTTTCTTCATATGGTGACTTATTTTCCTGTGGGTAGGTGCCCAGTGGTGAGACTGCAGGATTGAACGGCAGTCCTATTTACAGTTATTTGAGACATCGCCATACTGTGCTCCGTGGTGGTTGTGCTAATTTACGTTCCCACCAACAGAGAGTTCCCTTCCCTCCGCATCCTTGCCAATGTGTTATTTTTTGTCTTTCAAATATAGCCATTCAGACTGGGGTAAGATGGTATCTCATGGTTTTAATTTGAGTTTCTCTGGTGATTAATGATGTTTGAGACGGAGTCTCGCTCTCTTCCCCAGGCTGGAGTGCAGTGGTGCGATCTCGGCTCACTGCAACCTCTGCCTCCCAGGTTCACATCATTCACCTGCCTCAGCCTCCCAAGTAGCTGGGACTACAGGCACCTGCCACCACGCCCGGCTAACTTTTGTATTTTTTAGTAGACACGGGGTTTCACCGTGTTAGCCCGGATGGTCTCGGTCTCCTGACCTCGTGGTCCGCCCGCCTTGGCCTCCCAAAGTGCTGGGATTACAGGCATGAGCCATTGCGCCTGGCCTGTATGCCTTCTTTTGGAAAATGTCTTTTCATATCCTTTGCCCACTTTGCCCCTCTTGGGTTCAAGTGATCCTCTTGCCTCAGCCTCCCAAGTAGCTGGGACTACAGGTGTGGACCACCACGCCTGGTTAATTTTTGTATTGGTAGTAGAGACGGGGTTTCACCATGTTGGCCAGGCTGGTCTCGAACTCCTGACCTCAGGTGATTCACCCTTCAAGGCCTCCTGAAGTGCTGGGATTATAGGGGTGAGCCACTGCGCCTGGCCCTTTGCCCACTTCTGAATGGGATTATTTGTGGTGTCTGCTGGTGGTTGTTGAGTTGAGTAGATTCTGGATGTTAGTCCCCTGTTGGATGAATACTGTGCAAATTTTTTCTACTATTCCACAGGATGTAACGTTCATTTTGTTGATTATTTCTTTTGCTGTGCAGGAGCTTTTTGGTTTAATTAAGTCCCATTTGTCTATTTTTGTTTTTGCTGTGTGTGTTTTTGAGGTCTTAGCCATACATTCTTTGCCTAGACCAATGTCTGCAAGAGTTTTCCTCTAGGTTTTCTTCCAGTATTTTTTATAGTTTCGGGTCTGACATTGAAGTCTTTAGTCCCTCTGGGGTTGATTTTTGTATCTAGTGAGAGACAGGGGTCCAGTTTAATTCTTCCCCGTACGGGCGTCCAATTTTCCCAGCACCACTTACTAGAAGGATGTTCATTTCCCGAAGAATGTTTTTGTTGGTTCTGTTAAAGATCAGTTGGCCGTAAACATGTGGTTTTATTTCTGGGTCTGTATTCTGTTCTGTTGATATATGTGTCTATCTTTAGACCCGTACCGTGCTGTTTTGGTTACTATAGCCTGGTTATATAATTTGAGGTCAGATAACGTGATGCTTCCAGCTTTGTTCTTTTTTGCTCTTCATTCTTTTCACTCTGGCTATTTGTGCTCTTTTTGGATTTCATGAATTTCAGGACGTGTTTTTTCTAATTCTGTGAAAAATGACATTTGTATCTGACAGATTCCATTGAATATGCAAATTGCTCTGGGCAGTTTGTTTTGTTTTGTTGTGTTTTGTTTAAGAGACAGGGCCTTGTTCGGTCACCCAGGCTGTGGTGCAGTGGTGCAATCATAGCTCACTGCGGCTTCAAACCCCTGGGCTCAAGCGATCCTCCTGCCTCAGCCTCCTGACTAGCTGAGACTACAGGAGCATGCAAAAGTGCCTGGCTAATTAAAAAATAAAAAATTTAGAGACGACGTCTCACTGTGTTGCCCAGGCTAGTCTCAAACTCCTAGGCTCAAGTCATCCTTCTGCCTCAGCCTCTCGAGTATCTGGGATTACAGGCATGAGGCACCGTGCCCAGCCAATATGGACATTTTAACACTATTAATTCTTCTAATCCATGAGCATGGGATGTTTTTCCTTTGTTTGTGTCATCCACAATTTCTTTCATTAGTGTGTTGGGTGCTTTTCCTCTTACAGATCTTTCACCTCCTTAGGTAAACTAACTCCTTGGTATTTTATTTTATTTTTATTTTATTATTTTTTTGAGATAGAGTCTTGCTCTGTCACCCAGGCTGGAGTGCAGTGGCGTGATCTCAGCTCACTGCAAGCTCCGCCTCCCGGGTTCATGCCATTCTCCTGCCTCAGCCTCCCGAGTAGCTGGGACTACAGGCGCCTGCCACCATGCCTGGCTAATTTTTTTTTTTTTTTTTTTTTGTATTTTTAGTAGAGACGGGGTTTCACCGTGTCAGCCAGGATGGTCTTGATCTCCTGACCTCATGATCCACCCACTTCGGCCTCCCAAAATGCTGGGATTCCAGGCATGAGCCGCTGTGCCCAGCCAGTATTTTATTTTTTTGTAGCTGTTATAAGTGGGATTGCCTTGATTTCTTTCTCAGCTACGTTGATTTTGTATTCTGCAGTTTAACTGCATTCATCACGTCTAACAGCTTTTGGTGAAAGGTTTTCTAGATATATGATCATATCATCAGCAAATGGGGATAATTTGACTTCTTTTCCAATTTAGATGCCTTTTCTTTCTTTCTCTTGCCTGATTGCTCTGGCTAGGATGAAAGATTTATCTTTAGAGAAAATTTAACTGAAGTTCTCAGGCTGGTGAGGAGGCACCTGGTAGTGGACAGTCAAACGTTCAGTAAAAGGGACACTGCCCGGTCTGCTCCCGCCTGGAGGAGAGGCTCCAAGAGCACTCAGGCTGAGCCTGTGTCTTCCACACTCAGCCAGGTGACGGTTTTTGAAGTTTGATGTTTTTCATTATAAAACACTCATGCAGAATTCACACATACACAAGTAGAGAGAACAATATAATAAATATAAAGATCCTCCATATAGTCATCATTGATTCAGTGATTTAAAAAGGACTGTAGGCTGGGCACAGCGGCTCACGCCTGTCCTCCCAGCACCTTGGGAGGCTGAGGTAGGAGGATGTTTTCAGCCAAAGAGTTCGAGACCAGTCTGGGCAACATAGTGAGAACTCGTCTCTACTAAAAATAAAACATTAGCTGGGTGTGGTGGCGTGTCTGTAGTCCCAGTTACTCCGGAGGCTGAGGTGGGAGGATCACTTGAGTTCAGGAGGTCGGGGCTGCAATGAGCTATGGTGGCTCCACTGCCGTCCAGTCTGGGTGATAGAGTGAGACCCTGTCTAAAACAGAAAAAAAAGTACTGTAGAACAGCTTTGCCTGTTCTCGAGCTCCATATAAATTATATGAGATGCAGTCTTTTCTCACTGGCCTGGTATCCGTGAGGGCTGTCCCCGTTGCAGTGTGCCCCATCATTTGATTGCAGAATCATATTCTGTTGCATGGATAGACTGCAGTTTGTTTATACATATTCATTACTGTCGATGGACATTTGGGTTTTTTTCCAATTTGGGGCTAGAATAAAGCTGCTATGAGCACTTGGTTACAAGTCTCTGCATTTTCCTTTCTCAATAAGACAACTTTTGTTTGTTTGCTTTGAGATGGGTCTTGTTCTGTCAACCAGGCTGGAGTGCAATGATGCCATCATGACTCACCGCAGCCTCCACTTCCAGGTCAAGCGATCCTCCTGCCTCAGCCTCCCAACGTGTTGCGATTACAGGCATGGGCCACCACACCCCACCCAAGTCGACTTTCTGATAAAGCTTTGGCTTTGACATCCTGAACACCCTTCCCTGGGACAGGGGTTCACGATACAGAAGAAGCAAGTGTCCTGACTTGTGAGCTGAGAACAGTATCAGGTGTCAGTGAGGCTTCGATTACAGGTTAGTCTCAGCCGAGTTGTTTTTGACTGGGTAATAAATACGTGCACTAAAAGTAAATTCCACGGTACTGAGAGGAGTAAATTCCATGGTACCAAGAGGTAAACACTGGACTCCCACTCCACTCCCTAATGCACTCAGGTCCATTCTCTAGAGGCCTCACTGTTTAACTGGTTTCTTTTGTCCTCTCCAGAATTTTTTAATGCATATAACCAAAATAGGCAGCTCCCTTCTGCTTCCTGTTACGGATGGGGCATTCAATTCACAAGGTTGTGCTGGTTTTTTTTTTTTTTTTTTTTTTTTTTTTTTTTTTTACGGAGTCTCACTTTATCACCCAGGCTGGAATGCAGTGGTAAGATCTCAGCTTACCACAACCTCTGCCTCCCGGGTTCAAGCGATTCTCCTGCCTCAGCCTCCCAAGTAGCTGGGATTACAGGTGTGCACCACCACACCCAGCTGATTTTTGTATTTTTAGTAGAGACACGGTTTCACTATGTTGGCCAGGTTGGTCTCGAACTGCTGACCTCGTGATCCACCTGCGTTGGCTTCACAAAGTGCTGGGATTACAGGCGTGAGCCACCATGCCTGGCCTGTGCTCCTTGTTTTTTAAAATTAACAATGTGTTTTGGTGGTCATCCCATACTGATATAGAAGGCTATCTTTGGCTACAAAAAGGTGAGTGTTTTTTCTTCAACCAACCAACTCCCACCCTCGAGTAACCTCAGCTCTTCGTTTAGGTCACAGAAAGGAGATTACAAAGGGAAGTAGAAGTTGCCTTTGAATCGCAGTGTAGGTAAGAACAAATAGATGAGTTATTTTTATTTATTTTTTTGAGATGGAGTCTCACTCTGTTACCCAGGCTGGAGTGTAGTGGGGTGATCTCAGCTCACTGTAACATCCATCTCCTGGGTTCAAGCAATTCTCTCACCTCAGCTTACTGAGTAGCTGTGATACAGGTGCCCACCACTACGCCTGGCTAATTTTTGTATTTTTAGTATAGATGTGGTTTCACTATCTTGGCCAGGCTGGTCTTGAACTCCTGACCTCAAGTGATCCACCAGCCTCGGCTTCCCAAAGTGCTGGGATTACAGGCATGAGCCACCGTGCCTGGCCTATGACAACAGCTTTTTGTTTGTTTGTTTGAGATAGGGTCTTGCACGATCGCCCAGGTTGGAGTGCAGTGGTGTGATCATAGCTCACTGCAGCCTCAACCTCCCAGGCCCAGGAGATCCTCCATCTCTACCTTCCTACTAGCTGGGATTACAGGTATGCACCAACATGCCTGTTTTTTTTTTTTTTTTTCTTTTCTTGTAGAAACAGGGTTTCCTTATGATTCCCAAGCTGGACCCAAGCGACCCTCTGACCTTGGCCTCCCAACGTGCTGGGATTATAGGCAGAGCCACTGTGCCTGGCGACAACAGCTTTTTGAGCTTCAGGAACTGAAGCCTTTGTGTCCTTGGGTTAGGCAAAGATTTCTTAGATACAATACCAAAAACACAATCCATTAAAAAAGAAATTGATAAATCAGACTTCATTCAAATTAAAAAGCTTATCTTCTTCAAAAAGTGTTGTTAAAAGAATGAAAAAACAAGCTATAGAATGAGAGAAAATATTTGAAAAGCATATATATATATAGATAGATAGATATATAGATATGAGATAAAGGACTTGTACCAGAATATATGAAGAATGCTCAATATTCAGCAAGAACACAACCCAGTTTTGTCTAAATGGGCAAGATATTTATATTAGTCCATTCTCACATTGCCATAAAGAACTAATTGAGACTGGCTTGCTTATGAAGAAAAGAGGTTTAATTGATGCACAATTCTGCATGGGTGGGGAGGCCTCAGGAAACTTCCAGTCATGGCAGAAGGTGAAGGGGAAGCAGGCATATCTTCACATGGCGACAGGAGAGAGAGGACAAAGGAGGAGGTGCTACACACTTTTAAACAACCAGATCTCATAAGAACTCACTATTACGAGAACAGAAGGGGGAAATCCACCCCCATGATCCAATCACCTCCCACCAGGTCCCTCCCCCAACACTGGGAATTACAGTTCAACATGAGACTTGGGTGGGGACACTGAGCCAAACCATGTCAGTATTTTTTTAAAAAGACTCTTCACCAAAGATGCTCAGCATCATTAGACATTAGAGAAATGCAAATTAAAACCATAATGAGATACAACTACATACCTATTAAGATGGCTAAAATTAAAAACTGATTAGCGAGTATATTGGCAAATACGGGAGGAACTGGAATTCTTGCACAGGGCTGGTGGAAATTGTGCTACCACTCTGGAAAACAGATTGGTAGTTTCTTAAAAATTTAGTATACATCTACCATGACTGCTATTCTACTAGCTGTTTATTCAGGAGAAATGAGAGTACCTATCCATACAAAGACGTGTGTACACAAATGTTCGAAGCAGCTTTATTTGTAATAGCCAAAACCTGGAAAGAGCTCAAACACATGTCGACAACTGAGTGGGTGAACACACTGTGGCTCATCTATAGAATGGAATATTACGCAGTAGCAAAAAGGAATGAACTATTGATGGACACCACAACATGGATGGACCTCAAAACTGCTGAGTGAAAGAAGCAAGACAAAAAAAAGTACATATTGTATTAATCCATTCATGTATGATTTCTATGATTTACAAATTTTTTTTTGGAGACAAGGTCTCACTCCCCTTGCCCAGGCTAGAGTGCAGTGGTGCAATCTTGGGTCACTACGGCTTCGATTTCTCAGGCTCGGGTGATTCTCCTATCTCAGACTTCTGAGTAGCTAAGACTATAGGTGTGCACCACCATGCCCAACTCATTTTTAAAATTTTTTTGTAGAGACTGGGTTTCCTAGTGTTTCCCAGTCTAGTCTTGAATTTCTGGCCTCAAGAGATCTGCCCTTGGCCTCCCAAAGTGCTAGGATTACAGGCGTGAGCCACCACCACGCCCGGCTCATTTAAAAATTTTTTTTTTTTTTTTTTTGGAGATGGATTTTTCTGTCGCCCAGGCTGGAGTACAGTGGCCGGATCGCAGCTCACTGCAAGCTCCGCCTCCCGGGTTCACGCCATTCTCCTGCCTCAGCCTCCTGAGTAGCTGGGACTACAGGCGCCCGCCACCTCGCCCGGCTAGTTTTTTGTATTTTTTTTAGTAGAGATGGGGTTTCACCATGTTAGCCAGGATGGTCTCGATCTCCTGACCTCGTGATCCGCCCATCTCGGCCTCCCAAAGTGCTGGGACTACAGGCTTGAGCCACCGCGCCCGGCTCATTTTAAAAATTTTTGGTAGAGACGGGGTCTCCCTATGTTCCCCAGGCTAGTCTTGAACTCCTGGGCTCAAGTGATCCTCCCCACTCAGCATCCTAAAGTGCTGGATTTTACAGACGTGAGCCACCGCACCCGGTCTATAAAAATTTCAAAGAATTAAGTGGAGAGAGACGTAACGCCTCTTGGGTGTCTGTGAACCCTTGTGGGCTGGGTTTCCATCTTTCTCTGAACACACGCACCTGTGGACGTGCCAGGTCCCTGGGAGCTCCCTTTACAGATGTGTAGAGATGGATCGGCGAATGCTGATGTCTCTTCCTTTTTTTTTTTTTTTTTTTTTTTTGAGACGGAGTCTCGCTCTGTCGCCCAGGCTGGAGTGCAGTGGCGCAATCTCGGCTCACTGCAAGCTCCGCCTCCCGGGTTCACGCCATTCTCCGGCCTCAGCCTCCCGAGTAGCTGGGACTACAGGCGCCCGCCACTGCGCCCGGCTAATTTTTTCTATTTTTAGTAGAGACGGGGTTTCACCATGGTCTCGATCTCCTGACCTTGTGATCCGCCCGCCTCGGCCTTCCAAAGTGCTGGGATTACAGGCGTGAGCCACCGCGCCCGGCCTGATGTCTCTTCCTATGCTGTGGTCCCAGCATGCAGGGCGAGGGACGGCCCAGGGGCTGGTGCACCTGCGTCCGAGGGGGATGGCCCAGGGGCTGGTGCACCTGCGTCCGAGGGGTCGAGGGGCCCCTCACATGTGTGTCCTCTCGGGCAAGCTCCCTGCCATTCATTTCTGGTTCTTGTGACAAAGACGACGGAGGCTCGTGCTGGATGGGAGCTGGATGGGAGCTGCATGGTGCACAGGTGGGGGACCTCCCAGTCCGCAGCCTCAGAATCACTTGCAGGGCCGACGGCAGCCCACCCGTCTCTGCCTCAGTAGGTCTGGCCTGAGGCCCTGAAATATGCATTTCTAACAAGCTTCCAGGTGAGGCTGCTGCCACTGGCTCCCTTGCCACTGAGGACCACCAACCCAGGGGCTCTCAAGGGCCCTTCAAGGACATGGCAGGAGCCACAGAGGTCAAAGGGCACACAAGGGAGAGGTGGAGGACCACCCCTGAGGGCCCCTGAATCCCTGTGGCCACCAGTTACAGAAGCTGGCGCAGGGAGCAGGCATGATGGCGCAACTCTGAAGGGGACCAGAGGGCGGCGAGGGTGTCTAGGGAAGGGATGTGAGTCCATGGGGCAGGCTCAGCCACACATGCTGACCTCCCAACCCAGACACTCCAGCTATCCCCAAGGCTGACCTCCCCCGACCAACCTAGACACTCCCCAAGGTTGACCTCCCCCTACCCAGACACCCCCAAGGCTGGCCTGCCCCTACCCTGACGCCCCAGCCCCTCTCCAGGTGAGTCCTATGGGGCCCTCCTTACCGGGGTGTTGCCTTAATATGTTGGGAGCTCCTGCCCCCTGGTGTCCAGAGGGGGCACTAGGACATCCCTCAGAGGAACCCTAGAATTCTGGAGGCTGGGATCCCTGCCTGACATGTCAGTTAGTTACCAACCCACAAAGTCAGGCATACACAATCATTATAACAAATATTTTTAATTAAATTTTCAAACATGAAAGTATAAATGTTAATATTTGTTGAAAAATATATACAGCATTTCCCCCTTGTGTGAACACAATGGCTTACGGTAACAATACCCACTTACAATGAGATCTTTTAGGCACTTGGGTGTAGAATGTGCGAGAGGGAAATACGATTTTACTTTCTTGCTACCTATAGGGGCAACCAAAATTACATCTGATGAAATATTCTGTTTTCAACACTTTCAGCATTACTGACTTAAAATATACGGCGACTGGATATATAACCTTTAAAGTCCCAGTATATTTAAAACAGGAGAAATTCGATAAGTTGTTAAGATTCCAAATTCCTTTTAGTCTGTTCACGGAGATATTAAATTTCGGAAGACAGAACCCAAAAAGAGATTTCATTTCTTTATAATCACTTTGGCTTTTTTCTTTTTTGTTAAATAGATAAAAACTTTCTTGGTGGGCATCTAAGCAGGATGGAACTGATGATCCACGCACCCAGCTGCACATGTGAGGCATAAAAACTAAGATGATGAGCAGCTGTGATTTACTTTTAATTTCACATCAGCTGTAGACGTTTGGGAGACCGCTCGCTGAACGGAACAAATCACATAAAATGCAGAATCCACTCAGAAGCTGTTATTCCAGGGGAAGAGCGGGCAGGTGTCCCGAGGAGTACGTTCTTGCTGTCACAGTCTCACTGCTGGCACAGAGGTACCTTGTTTCTGCGATTTGAAGGCCACAAACTCCGGCTCAGGTGGGGATGCGGGTGTGCTGTGGCTCGTGCTGGCGTGGTCACTGCGTGGCTGGCACGGCCTGCACATGCTGCAGGAGCTGCTCGCAGTAGGTGGCCGAGCGGTGCTTGTGGATGACGGCCTCCGTCTCCCTCACCAGGAGATCTGGGAACAGCTCACTGCCCTCTTTGAGGACCTCTGTAAAACAGCAAAACACTGTGAACATGCCAGAAATAAACATGAAACCAATCTTACTTCTCGTGCAAATCAGCTTCGTATTAAAGGCCAGGCATCCGTAAAAGCATTTTCAAATGACCTGACATTGTGGGGTGGGTACACAGCAGTCACAATGTGGATACGAATGACCTGATCCCGCTGGATGGGTGCCCAGCAGTCATAATGTGGATACAAGCGACCTGATGCTGCTGGCCACGTGCATGGCAGTCATAACGTGGATACGAATGACCTGAGTCACGACGTGGAGACAAGTGACCTGACGCTGCACGGCGGTCACTACATGAATATGAGGAGCCTGATGCTGCTGGGTGGGTGTATGGCAGTCACAACGTGGATACAAATAACTTAAAATTGCCTCCTGACAGTTGTTGGTAGACCATGAAATGAAATGATGTCCTGCAGTGTCTTCAGGTGGCATTTTTGGCCTCAGAAACAGGTCTCGCAGGAGCAAATAAACAGGCTCGGAAAAATAGATGACTTTCTTATCCAACTTGCTGATGCCAATTCACCTGCTGCAGTGACTGCAAACCTGCCACGGGCCAGGCACCACGGACACAGCCGGAAGTGAGCCCACGCTTATGGAGGGTTCATCGCGAAGCAGTGGCCGATGATGAAAACCAGGAAGGCAGATGTGTTGGGGCTCGTGGTGGTGTGTGTGATGGGGGCAGTGGGAGCTGCAGGGGTGAGGCCAGCAGGGGTCGGGCATGTCTAGCTGAGGCAGGAAGGGGATGGGGAGGTTGCTGCAGTGGGTGGGGAGCCTATCAGATTCTGCTGGGAGTCTAGGAGAGGGTCCAGGACCCCAAGGTCTCTGCCTTCAGTCTTGAGGACAGATGGCCACTGAGCCACTGAGGGTGGGGGGAACTGGCAGGCAGAGTCAGGGAGGGGGGTAGCAGCCCAGGGTTCGGCACCAGGCAGCTGCACTCATGTGTGGAGCTGAGGGCAGGGTGGTGTGGAGGATGGCGTGGAGTGTGGTCTGGAGGCCAGGAGAAGAGCTCTGAGGCAGCAGTGCAGACACAGCAGAAGAGCAGTGAGGAGGCCCACATGGGCGAAGGAAAGACCAGGAGGCTGAGCAGGAGCATCCCGCAGCAGCGGAGGGTGCGTGGCCGCCAGCTGTGCCTGGCGCTGCTCGGAGGTGCAGGCAGGTGGATGGCTGCGGATGCCTGCCACGGGCCCCGGGCCGCGAGGAGGGGTAGCGTGGGCTGCTTCCAGGGAGCCTGGTGCCAGGCGGATGCACGGTGGGGGAGGTAGGGGGTGGCGTCCAGGGCATCTGTGGTTCGTTTTTTTAAACACAGGAGAAAGAATGGCCTGGACCACGCAGTGGGGAAGGGAGGTGCCCTGCGCAGTCCTGAGGAGGTGAGAGGGCCGGGCTGCAGGCTGAGCTGGTGCACAGGCACACCGGTCTTCTTGGTCTAGAGCAAGGTCCTGAAGGTGAGTGAGACTGAGGCTGCGGGTGGGGGAAGCTCAGAACTCGGGCTGATGGTGCACAGTGCAAGGCAGGAGAGCCGGGAGGGAGTAGGCAGTGCTGGGATTTGCCAGGGAGTGTGGGGATCTGGGAATGCGGGGTGGATCTGGCAGGACGGGCTCTCCCAGTGAGGCCTGCACATGGGCTGCTGTCCTCCTTTTAAACAATTTCCAATTGGACTCCAATTTGCAGTTTCGTTCCATGACCCGCACCACGGGCCGTGCCACGGGTCCATGGGCTCTGGGGCTCCCTCACTGGTTGACAACCTGATTCCATGACTCAAGGCAGGGACTCCCAACATGTGCTCCAAGGCCCTCGGGGTCCCCAGGACCCTTCAGGGGGTGAGTCAAAGCCAGGTTCGTGGTCACACGCAGAGCACGCCCGGCCTGCCTGTCACCGTACTCACACCTGCGCAGGTGCGGGAGCAGCTGAGGCCTGCACCCCCCGCCACACTCACCCTCACACACACGGTTTCCACCCGCAAGTGGGCACCAGGTGCCCCACTTCACACTGAGGACCAGGGTCGTGTAGCCGAGCTGCTTTTCCTAGGAAGAATGGCGAACGGACGGGCAGTGCACCCACGCTAGCTGTGCGGACACGGATCGGTCACAACACGGCGTGAGTCCCTCACTGCCAGGACAACCGACAGGGTTTGTGGCCCAGGATACAAGTCAAGCTTTCACACAAAAAATCAGAATTATCCAAAGCTTGTCCCTGCCGCCATAAGGCTGGATTCTTCTGAGACTGGTGCCGACTCAGGAGAGTTTCTGACGTCGCATAACAAGACGCAGTCACGTCAGGAAGATCCAAATTTCTGAGGCCGCAGGACTGGACGTAGCCACGCCGTGATGGTCCGAGTTTCTGACCATGCCTGACGGGACGTAGCCACGCCAGAAAACGGAAAGTGGCCACACCAGGAAGATCCGGCATCGCGTAACGAGACGTGGCCACGCCAGGAAGATCCGACATTGCGTAAGGGGACGTAGCCACGCCAGGAAGTGGGAAGTGACCACACCAGGAAGATCCGGCATCGCGTAATGGGACGTGGCCACGCCAGGAAGATCCGACATTGCGTAAGAGGACGTAGCCACGCCAGGAAGTGGGAAGTGGCCATACCAGGAAGATCCGGCATTGCGTAATGGGACGTGGCCACGCCAGGAAGATCGACATCGCGTAACAGGACATAGCCACGCCCGGAAGATCCGACATCACGTAACGGGACGTGGCCACGCCAGGAAGATCCGACATTGCGTAACAGGACGTAGCCACGCCAGGAAATGGGACGCAGCCGCAAGGTCCACGTAGTATTTCCCAAATGAGGTCAAAAGGCAAAGCCAGCACACTCAGGCCCAAAGCTTCCTCAGAGCAAAGGCAACAATGAGCGAGTGAAGGGGCAGCCCGCGGGTACGGGACGGGAGACCGCATCTGCGAACTGCCGCCTGACAAGGATTAATCACTGGAATATATGAGGAGCTCAGGCTCAACAGGAGAAAATCTAATAATCCAATTAAAAATGGGTGAAAGACCTGAATAGACATTTCTCACAGGTTAGCATGGAAATGACAAACAGGCATCTGAAAAGGTGCCCGACACCACTGCTCCTCAGAGAAATGCGGAGAAAAACTACAGGGAGACATCCTCTCACCCCAGTTAAAATGGCTTCTATCCAAAAGACAGGCAGAAACAAGTCCTGGCGAGGATGTGGAGGAAAGGGAACCCTCTCGCGCTGTTGGTGGGAATGTAAATTAGTACTGCTATGGAGAACAGTCTGGAGGGCCCTCAGAAAACTAAAAATAGAGCCCCATACGGCCCAGCAATCCCACTCCTGGGCATATACCCAAAAGAGAGGAAATCAGCTTGCGGAGGGAGACCTGCACGCGCATGCTGACTGCCCCGCTTCTCCACAGCCAAGGTTTGGAAGCAACTGGGCTGTCCGCGGACAGAAGAACGGAGAAGGACGATGTGGTGCACACGCAGTGGAATATTATTCAGTCATAAAAGAAATGAGATCCAGTCATTGTAACAACACGGAGGGAAGTGGAGGTTGCTATGTTAGCTGAAGTAAGTCAGGCATAGAAGGACAAATTCCGCACGTTCTCATTTGTGGGAGCTAAAAATAAAAGTAATTGAACTCATGGAGATAGAGCAGAAGGATGGTTCCCAGAGGCTGGGAAGGGGAATGGGGCCAGGGGGAGAGGTGGGAATGGTTAATGGGTACAAAACAGAATGAGTAAGAGCTAGTATTTGATAGCACAACAGCGTGACTATGGTCAACAATAATTTATCACACATTTGAACATAACGAAAAGTATCACTGAATTATTTGTAACACAAAGGGTGTTTGAAGTGATGGGGACCCCATTTCCCCAATGTGATTACACACACTGCATGCCTGTATCACAGTACCACACATGCCTTATAGACACCTATTGTGTACCCACAAAAATTAAAAATACAAATTTTATGTTAAAGCAAAGTCATTATATTCACCACCACAAAACAAAAAACAAAACAAAAAAAAGAAAAAAAAAAAAGAAAAAAAAGCAAATCATTACATTTCAAGTGCGAGATGGACCAGCGGATTTTAACACACTGAGCATGGAAGGCTCTGTGGTTGTGGCCTCAGGGCCCACGCTGTGAGTGACCTTCAAGGGGCAGTCCATGTCGCTGTTGGCGTGGTATCGAATAAGGCCCACGCCTATCTGAAAAGGCTACTAAAATACTCTTCTCTTGTCCAACTATACCTGAAGCCACAGGCGAGGTCAGCTTATTTTCCACGTATTTCAACCAGAGCCATACACATCATGACTGACTGACTGTATGGAAGATGTGCAAGTCCATTGTCTTCCATCAAGCTACACGTTTAAGACATTTCCAAAAATTGTTCTTGCAGATGATTTTGTTTCGGAAAATACTTTTCAAAAACACAAGTCATCTGTGTCAATATATACTGGGCTTACTTTATTTTAAACAATTAACAAATATTCTAGAATGCTTTCAATTTTGATTTCTGTTAGAGGAAATGTCAGCGGCTATCACCACAAAGACAGCTGCTCTCAGGGGTTGCCAAGAACTCAAGTGTGTGCCAGGCTGGAGCTGAGGCCCCTCCTGTGCCCCAGGGCCCTGTGGCCGGTCACACGGCTCAGCTACAGAGGCCCGTGGCAGGTGCTGAAAGCAGGCATCAGAACGAAGGCCAAGCCGTCGGAGTCTCACCTAAAATCGCATCCTGGATGGCCCTCTCTGGATCGTCAAGGTGAACCAGCAGCTCTCGGTACAGGTACTGGACACTGCTCTGATAGTAGGACTTTCCGTCAGCACCCTTGACACACTGCAGCCAGGTGACCAAGGTGGAGGCGGCTGCCATCCTCACATCGTTAGAAACATCGTCTAGGCGTTTTAAGAGTTCTGGAAGGAGAGAGTGAGGTGTGTGAGTCTAGAGCAGATACTTCATGTCTAAATGTCCACAAAGGCGTTTAGTTTGCACTCCCGTGGGGCACCTGCCCTGGGGTCCTAGGAAACCCACACCTCGCTGGAGACTCTGTGCATCTCGAGCCACATGCAAGGTGCTCCTGGGGCCCTGGGACCCCTGAACCCCAGCCAACAGAGTGGAGGTGGCCCAGGCCCTGCTGTGGCCCCTACAATAACCTGCCCTGTGGGCGCAGCAGACCCAAGCCCCGCTGTAGCTATAGCTGTGTGCTCACCTGGCCTCCATCTCCCCGCAGCTGTATGCTCACCTGGCCTCCACCTCCTGCTCCCAGATGCTCAGATCCCTGAGCTGGCCGCCCTCCCCAGCTCCGACCCTGCCCTCCCACCAGAGCTGAGGACTCACTGACAGACAACCCCCTACTGTAGTCAGTTTTCTGCTGCTGAAAAGAGAAGGATGATCCTTCCTGATGGGTAGAAACTTATAAGATTAATGGATATAATTTTTATCAAATTTATGCTTTTTTCACATCATCTTAAAAAAATCTCTGGCACCCCCTTCTGTGCATCATTTGGAGATTTGCAGACGACCGAGTTGCAAAACCATCCGGAGGCCCGTCTTCCCGACGCCGGAGGGGCGGCTGCCTGCGCCTGGCATGCGGCCCATCTTCCCTCTGCAAACACGAGGGTGGGCTGGGTCTCTGCTGCTTTTGCAATGTGGAGGGCATGATCCACCCTCAGCAAGCGGTTCCTGTGTAACGAAAGGCATGAAAAACATCCAAAGTTCAGGCCGTCGCGCCAAGCCAGGCTTTGAGACAAGTGGGACCCAGCGGGTTAACTCCTGGGAGATAGCCAGGTGCCTCCCTGAGGGTGCTGGGCCCTGAGGGTGCTGGGCCTTCCAGCCACCAAACACAGGACCAAGGAGAAAGGTGCGGAGGGTGCTGGGCCTTCCAGTCACCAAACACAGGCACCAAGGAGGAAGCCGCGGACAGCATCCAGGCATCATGGTGCCAAACCCTGAAGCAGCCCTGCACAGCGGGTATGCTCACTGCACGGCGGCTGCCCTCGCTGCACAGAGGGTGATCTCATTGCACAGCGGGTGATCTAGCTGCAGGGCAGGTGTCCTTGCTGCATGGTGGTGCCCTCACTGCACGTGTCTCAGGAGGAAGGACGGAGTCAGATGATCAAGTCACCCAAGGTTGGCCCACTAGCAAACGTCTATGGGCATGGACAGGATCCTCCAAGGCCTCCTGCTGGCGCGGCCGACTGTGGAATTGCAGAGTGGCATTGGCTATTGTGTTTTTATGATGATCACTCCCTGGACGGCCTGCAGGTCCACTTTTGTACCAGTTTAGGGTTCCTTTCATGCACGACTAAGCCAGGCAGAATCGGCTCACACTGGCCTGTCTGCTGTTCGCGTTTGTGTCTGCCTGTTCTGGGAGGCCTGGTTGCCTGTGCTCCCAACTCAGGACATCCTTCCCTTCCCCGCCAAGGAGGCCATGATTTCTCCAACACTCCACCCTGGGAAGCCCAGAGCTGGCACTAATGGGCAAGGAGCCTCTCAAGGAACCTTTTGTAGTGAGAATAACCACATAGGAGGCTGCAGCCCAGACGCCCAAACGCGCTCAGACACCCAAATGCGTGCAGCCTTTCCGCTGGCTCCTGTTTTAAAAAGTGAGTGAACTCCCAACAAATCGCACGGGTTGAACTTGTTCCAGAGTCAGCGGGAACAGGATGTTTATTACTACAAGAATAAAAACAGAAAAGCAAAGGTGAAAAGAATGAGTGAGAAAGGCACCCGGACCTCAAGAGTTCAGCAGGAGGCAGTTTTTCTGCCCAGCGCCGTATGTACTGTGAATCCAGGGAACTCCACATTCCTGGCTTTCGCTTCACTAACTCTGTTTTCAGCCACATTCAGTCTAGAGTTGACCCAAAGCACAGAGTGTGAAGTTCTGATGTCTCCGTTCATTTCCAGGAATTAGTAGGAACCATCTTTTAAAAACTGCTAAACATTTCTGGCATAAATACACAAAGTATAGATAATCACACAAACTAGAGATAATCAGGAAAGCCAGAGTGGCTGCTTCCCGCCCACCCCATCCCCCTTCCTCCCTCGCTGGGTAACTCCTTTCCTGAAAGTAGCGCCAGCACGCCATCCCTGTCGCTCTGGACTTCCCAGTGATCGTTCCCGTTTCCGTCTGTTCTTTATTCCTGCTTGTCTTGTTTCTCAACTTGTTTTTAGTGGATGTTACTCTTTCAGCTTTCTGAGGATCTTAAACACACTTCACAAAAGGTAACTTTGAGGTGGTTCTATTATTAGCGCTTCCTTCCCGGGCTGGGTGCGAGGCCGCCCTTAGCGCCGGGTCTCTGGTGTTATGAGGCAGTGGTCCCCAACTTTTTTGGCACCAGGGCCTGGTTTTGTGGAAGACAATTTTCCACGGACCGGGGATGGGATGGTTTCGGGATGATTCATGTATGTTACGTTTATTGTACACGTTATTTCTATGATGACTACATTGTAACATAATGAGATAATTCTACAACTCATCATCATGCAGAGTCAGTGGGAGCCTGAGCTTGTTTTCTTGCAACTAGACTGTCCCATCTGGGGACAATGGGAAACAGTGACAGATCATCAGGCATTAGAGTTTCATAAGGATCGTCAACCTCAGTCCCTCACATGCACAGTTCACAATAGGATTTGGGCTCCTATGAGAATCTGATGCCGCTGCTGATCTGACGGGAGGCAGAGCTCAGGTGGTAACGTGCGCAATGGGGAGCAGCTGTAAACACAGATGAAGCTTCACTCGCCCACTTCTCACCTCCTGCTGTGCAGCCTGGTTCCTAACAGGACCCGGACAGGTACTGGCCCATGGCCTGGGTGGTGGGGACCCTGTCCTGAGGGGTTTGTGTGCAGGCTGCCCTGAGTGAGGGGCTCTCTGAATTCATGACTCTGTTCAGTGCTGCTGCTTTTCGGGAGCTTCGAGTCGATCACCCCATTCCCCTCCCCAGTGCTCACTCTCGCCTGGGGTTGGTCTGGGGTTTGGGCTCCAAGAGGCGGTGACACTGAGGCTGTGCCCCTGGCCCCACCGGGCTGCAGGGTGGCCCGGCCCCGTCTTCCCACAGGCAGCTCCAGCCACCCCACCCTGAGGGCACTGCTTAGGGGGACCCTGCAACCCTTAAGGACTCCACTCCCGGCCACGTGGAAACTGAGCCTTGTCACCCCCACCCAGTGCTGGTTTGGAGACCTCTGCCTTGCTTCTTGCTATGCCATTTAATTTGTGGTATTTCATGTCACTGCTGTTTGTTCTCATAGTACCAACTTGAACAGAAGTCAAAGAGAAGCATTTTCTACTTTTTTTTTTTTTTTGAGATGGAGTCTGGCTCTGTCACCCAGGCTGGAGTGCAATGATACAATCTCAGCTCACTGCAACCTCTGCCTCCTGAGTTCAAGTGATTCTCCTGCCTCAGCCTCCCAAGTAGCTGGGACTACAGGTGCCCGCCACCACGTTCAGCTAATATTTTATTTTTAGTAGAGATGGGGTTTCACCATTTTGGCCAGGATGGTTTGAACTCCTGACCTCGTGATCTGCCTGCCTCAGCCTCCCAAAGTGCTGGGATTACAGGCGTGAGCCACCACGCCCAGCCACATTTTCTACTTTTTTCTATAAAACAAACCACTGTCAAACTTAAATACAGTAGTCCCTTGGTATCTGTGGAGTTTGGTTCCAAGAATCCACTCCCTCCAGGATACCAAAATCCTCAAATGCTCAAGTCTCTGATAAAATCCTCAAATGCTCAAGTCTCTGATAAAAAAAAAAGGCATAGTATTTGCACACAACCCACATACATCTTCCTGCACACCTTCAATCATCTCTAGATTACGTTTAATGCCAAATACAATGTCCCACATTGTCCTTCACGCGGGTTCAACGTTGTTTTAATGCCAAATGCAGTGTCCATGCGACGCTTCCTTCACGTGGGTTCAACGTTGTACTCGGTGCTCAACACACTCAAGCTTTGCTTTTTGGAATTGTGGAATTCTGCCCCCAATACATACATATTTATATATGCAAATATACATACAAATTTGTGTTTGTACGTGTTAATGTACAAACATGTATATATATAGCCATATATATCTCTTTCTCTCTCCATATATATATACACACACGCACACACATATATCTACTTTTAAAGACAGGGTCTTGGTCTGTTGCCCAGGCTGGGCTCAAGCGATCCTCCTGCCTCTGCCTCCCGAGTAGCTGGGACTACAGGTGTGTGCCACCAGTCCTGGCTAATTTTTAAATTTTTTGTTGAGATGGGGTCTCACTATGTTGCCCAGGATGCTCTCAAATTCCTGGGCTCAAGCAATCCTCCTGCCTAAAGTGCTGGAATTACAGGTGTGAGCCACTGCACCCTGCCCCAGATACTTTTGATCTGAGGTTGGCTGACTCCATGGATGCAAACGGAACCCAGGGATACGGAGGGCTGAGTGTAACTACATAGGCTGTGAACAACAGAAATGTCCTACCAGGATAAATCTTGATGAGTTTCTCTGGATCCGTCATGCTGCCCGAGGTTTTTAAGAACGTGTTGATAATACGGCACGAAATCAGTCGTGTCATCTGTGAATCCTCCTCCAGGGTGGTCAGGACCTGAGGCATCAGTGTTTCCTGCACGTCCTGTATCTGCAATCGGCAAACACACACGACGTGACTCATATCTGTCCTGGGGGGGGGCTCACCATCCGTGCACTCCTGCCTGGAAGGACTTATGGGGCTTGAAAGCTTTACCTAAGTAGTACGCTTGAATCTTGATTGTAAAATTTAGATTCTGACCAATTTTTAACTTGCTTACTTGATTTTTAAAAAACATGTACACTGTTTACAACTCCTGGGTGAGGCACTAACCCTGCACCAGGGTAATGGCTCGCCTGGACCCCACTGATGTGGGGCTTGCAGCTGGAGCACCAACCGCACCACCCTGTGTGTACCAGGAGGTGGCGCTCACGTCACGCGGGCACAGGGGCAGCATCTTCCCGCTGGGCGGTGGCCAGGACGGGGCGGGCATCAGCGTCTGTTTTCTGACGCCTGGTCCCAGCGGGAAGTGTTCACAGAAAAGACGTGGAAAGCCCCGGCCTGTCCTCTAGCCTGGATCCCGGGACTCGACTCCTGGTCTTGTAGCCAGCGTCGGGCCGCAAACCCGAGAAACCCCACCCTCATCCAGGGCAGCGAAACCCGCAGCACACGGGGCTGGCCGGGCCCACGGCCGGGCTCCCGCTCTCTCGCCCGCTGTCTGAACCGCGGCCCCGCTGCTGGCTCCCACCCTGCTGCGGCCAGTGTGGGGAGAGCCTTCGGGGGTACAGGCCCTAGGTGGAGGTGCAGCGGCTGCCTCCCCACGTTCCTGCTGTGGGAGTCCCGCCGGGCGCCGGGAAGCCCGTGCAGTCCCCGGCCACTGTCCACTGAGCACGCAGGGAGCCCCGTACCTGCTTTGCCGACAGGACCTCGCTGCTGGTGAGCGCCCAGAGGCAGGACACGGCAGCCGTGCGGATGGCCGCGGCTGTCCTCCCCGCGTGCCACTGCAGATTGGGGGCCAGGATGTCCTTCGTCACTGTCTCGAGGTAGCTGGGAAACTGCCTGGAACCGGAGCAGAGACGGCAGATGAGGAGGCTGGACAGGCACTCGGAAGGAACGTTTCAGTCTGGGGATGAATGGGGCTGAGGGCGAGCCAAACAGGAAAACGAACTCGACCCCAAAACACGAGGCCCCTCCTCCTCTCAGGAGCTGCTTCTCATTGTGAAGTGGGAGGTTCCTGCAGACCCAACCCCACCCGGGAGACAGCGGTGCCTGTGCAGCTGGCCTCTCCTGCGGCCAGAGAAAGAGAGCCAGAGGCCCTGGGCTGAGGGTGCACTTTTAGCCTCTCCCACTCCTAGCTCCAAAAGGAGGCTTGAGTGGCGCCTGGGCAAGGGCAGCCGTGGTGGTGTTGGCAGCACCCAGTGAGCCTCTTCCCGTCTGCATCCCTCCCCCAGAAATAGGCTGTCTCTCCAGCTACATAACCCTCCGTCCAGCAAGGACAGTCGCTGTGGCTTCAGAGAGGCAGGATGGGAGGGCCACAGGTGCGGAAACAGGCGGATCACGAGGTCAGGAGATCGAGACCATCCTGGCTAACACGGTGAAACCCCCTCTCTACTAAAAACATAAAAAATTAGCCGGGCGTGATGGCAGGCGCCTGTAGTCCCAGCTACTGGGGAGGCTGAGGCAGGAGAATGGCGTGAACCCGGGAGGCGGAGCTTGCAGTGAGCCGAGATTGTGCCACTGCACTCCAGCCTGGGCAACAAAGCGAGACTCCGTCTCAAAAAAATAAAAACCAAACGGATTAAAAAAAATCTTTCCTGCCTATTAAAATAGCTAATGAGTTTACTAAAATCACTGCCATCTCAACATTTTACTTCTCCTGACACCAACCGCCTTCCACAAGACGCTGTTAGTGCACTTTCTTTGGGAACTCAGCCCGCATGTGGAAGCTGTGCTTCGCAGTTAACTGTTCCTGGGCAGAACCTGCCACGGTTCCTCCCCACATACAGGCAGGTGTGAGTTCCAGAGGGAAGGGCCTGGACCCTGCTGTGTTATCTGCATGGTATCTGCACAAATATCAGCCTGCAAGCTGGACGGCTGTCACGGCTCTCTGTTCATATCTTTCTATGGTCCGTTCTAAACCCTGAAGTTTTTGAAGACAAGCAGGAAACAATATTTCCTGCAGTACGACGGGCGGGCTGAGGTCCGAGAGCAGAGATGAGGGTCATGAAGGAGAAAGTCTGAACGCTGGATTCTTTCCACGTGAGACTCCGGTGTGTGAACTGCTTTCCGCTTTGACGCGTTTGCTGCTGGGGCGGGTCCCGGTGCTGATGCAGCCAGATCCAGCTGCACAGGTTGGGGTGGGACCCAACTGACGGCACATTTTGCTCATAACAAAGTAAGCGGCAGGGCTCTAACAGCTGCCTCAGCAGCAGCACCCGGGCGGGGCCTCTTCCTCCACTGCCCCTCCCAGCGCTTCTGGGGGGCACCCGTGTTTCTGGCCCTTACTTCAAAGCCGTACAACTGGAGGCCCTAGGCCCTCGGTGTCTTACTGTCACCTAAAAGTTCTTTTAGATAATAGAGAGGTATTTCTACCACTTTGACCATCAGTAGTAATTGAATCAATTCTTTGTTAGGTTTGAAAAGTGCCTGAAGACTTTTAAAACAGAGGACAGCTAATACATAAGCTATTAACAGTTAATGTTCCCTAAAACTTTTTCATTCACTGGAATTTTAATGGCCACACGGAGATGACTTTGACTTAGTGTTTCTCTGTGCATTCCCTGCCGAGAGCCTGTGTTTACCCAGTGAGGATGGACAGACTGCTCCGGGGCCAGTGAAGCTCAGGGGTCGCTGCATACGCTCACCTTAGACTGGGTGTGGGGAACCCCTTGCCCAGAGAGCTGTTGGGGAGGGAGTTAGGACACTCTGGCCCACCTTAGACTCACAGTGGAGGAGGGAGGTGGGAACCCCCTTGTTCAGCGAGCTGTTGGGGAGGGAGATGGGGGCCGTGCAGAGGCAGAGCCCAGACCTACCCCTGGGAATCGATGGTGTCCGTGGCTCTGAGCAGCACAGTGGACAGGGTGGAGAACAGCTTCAGGCGCACCTGCGGGTCTCGGGAGGGCTGCAGACAGGCCCTGAGCGTGGGCATGACGTGTGGCAGGGCTTCTCCTAGGGCAGGGCCTGCAAGACACAGCACAGGCTCCTGTGCATGGCCCTCGGGAGACAGGAGGCGGCCCCGTCCAGCACAGGCCCAGGCACGGGCGCTCCCACCTGGGAGAGGACACTATTGGCCACCACCTCCCCCTTCCTCTTTCTGAATCAGTGAGGTGATTATCACAGAAAAGCAGCAATCATGCTTTTCCATATGGAAACCTTCTATTTGGCCAGGCATGGTGGCTCACGCCTATAATCCCAGCCCTTTGGGAGGCCAAGGAGGGAGGATCACCTGAGTTCCAGAGTTTAAGACCAGCCTGGTCAACAGGGTGAAACCCCATCTCCACTAAAAATACAAAAATTACCCTAGCATGGTGGTGTGTACCTGTAGTCCCACCTACTTGGGAGGCTGAGGCAGGAGAATCACTTGAACCTGGGAGGCGGAGGTTGCAGTGAGCTGAGATCACACCACTGCACTCCAGCCTGGGCGACAAAGTGAGACTCTGTCTCAAAAACAAAAACAAAAAACCAAACCTGGGTGCGGTGGTTCACTCCTGTAATCCCAGCACTTTGGGAAGCTGAGACGGTGGACCACCTGAGGTCAGGAGTTTGAGACCAGCCTGACCAACATGGAGAAAACCCCATCTCTACTAAAAATACAAAATTAGCTGGGCGTGGTGGCGGGCGCCTGTAATCCCAGCTGCTCGGGAGGCTGAGGCAGGAGAACTGCTTGAACCTGCGAGGTGGAGGTTGTGGTGAGCTGAGATCGCACTATTGCACTCCAGCCTGGGAAATAAGAGCAAAACTCTGTCTCAAAAACAAAACAAAGCAACCTTCTATTTTTCTTAAACTTTTCTAAATTTTTTGAAAAATTAAAGTCAAGCAATAGTTGAAATAACAACCAAAATAAATTGTTCTAGTGAAGGAAGTTATTTAATATCTGCCCCTCAGCGTTGCAGCCGTCACCCCGTCCACACTCAGGGCCAACCTCCTGCACCCCAGCTGCTCTCCAGTGGGTGCGAGGTGTGGGCGCCTGCACTGTGCATCCTACACCCCAACGGGTCCCCACCGCAGTAGGGCCACCCCGCCTCCCCATAAGTCTCCAGGAATCACAGGGCAAGGACAGCCCCGAGGATCCCCGTAGCATCTCCTGCCAGGCTCAGCCCGCAGGTCCAGGAGCTGAAGGGCAGGGTGGGGACTGGGTTGGGGCCACAGAGGGAGGCGCTCTGGCCCAGGGCTAGTGTAGAGGGAGCATCCGCTGGCTTATCCAAGCATCTGTGCGTCACCCTGAGCCGTCGCTGGGGACCCCGCGATGTGAGCCTTCTCCCTGGCACTGGCGGTCATCAGAGCAGGCTGCTCGGTAGTGGACCGAGACCCCCACCTGCCCTTGCCACACGGAGACGCGATGTACTCGCTGCTCTGGCTCAAAGTCAGGCCTGGCTCAGGCCTCGCGGTGGGACCAGCTGGTGTCTTGGAGAGGCTCCTCACACAGCCAGGCAGGAGGGGTTGCCTCGAAGCCACTGGGACGCCTGACTTGAGCCTCCCAGGGCAGGAGTCTCGGGCCAAGTGCCGCCCTGCCACGAGAACCATGCTGCTTCTGACCCAGTTTCTGACTGTTTCACCCTCTTTACATCTTAAACTAGAAAGAAGACAGAGTTTCTGGCTTAAATACAGAAAGAAAACAGCCGAATGTCGACAGGTCACGTCCACCTCCTGGGATGGGAGGTAAGAGGCGCGCTGAGGGGTGGGCCACTTGCTGTCAAGAGTGTTCAAACCCGATGCCCGGGGCCACGTGTCTGCCTTCCCGGCAGGAGTGCAGCAGCACGGACACTTCCGCCCGGGCCACTTGTCTGCTTTCCCGGCACCAGCGCTCCTGCTCACAGCACGGACACTTCCGCCTGAGCCATGTGTCCGCCCTCCCAGCACGAACGCTCCTGCTAGCAACACGGACACTTCCACCAGACCACGTGTCTGCCTTCCCAGGTGAGCTCTTGCTCACAGCACAGACACTTCCGCCCAGACCACCTGTCTGCCTTCCCAGGTGAGCTCCTGCTCGCAGCACGGACACTTCTGCACTGGCTTCACTTTCCCTCCATATCACACCACGCCTGTCTTCCCATTCTGCTATAAAGGCTTAGGATAATTGTGTTTAATGGTTGCCAGAGCATTTCTTCTATGGAAATACCATTATGTATTTAACTTTGTATGAGGTAGTGGGGTCACTTCCAATGTCTGCTATTAAATTATAAATTATGCCCGATGCCTATTTTTGGGTACATAGCTTTTTCCATAATTAGAATTATTTCCTTAGGAAGGATAGATTCTCATGAATGTGATTGCTGGATGAAAGAAGTGAAGATGTTGGCAATTCCAGATGTGCAACGTCCCGCTGTTTTCCAAATACTGGCAATTCCAGATGCGCACCATCCGACGGCTTTCCAAAAGCACCTTGGCACTCCCAGCTCAGCCACCCTGGGCAGAAGCTGTTTATTTCACTTAACTGGATAAAGGAAACAATGGGGCCCTCCAGTCTTTAATTCATATTTCCTCATGACTAGAAGGGCTGGATGGTTCCCACTCTATTTGCTCATTAGTTGTATTAACTCTCTTTTTTATAAAATCTGGATATTTTGCCTGTTTGTTTGGGAGTTAATGGTTTTTGTTTTTTGGAATCATGGTCTCACTCTGCTGTCTGGGCTGGAGTGCAGTGGTACAGTCACAGCTCCCTGAAGCCTCAACTCCTGGGCTCACATGAGCCTCCTGCCTCAGCCTCCATCATCAGAGCAGGCTGCTCAGTTGTGGACTCAGAGTGCTGGGATTACAGGCATGGCCACCGAGCCCAACTCTTAATGCTTTTATTCTCATTTTTTTTTTTGAGACGGAGTCTCGCTCTGTCCCCCAGGCTGGAGTGCAGGGGCACGATCTCAGCTCGCTGCAAGTTCCGCCTCCCGGGTTCACGCCATTCTCCTGCCTCAGCCTCCTGAGTAGCTGGGACTACAGGCGCCCGCCACGACGCCCAGCTAATTTTTTTTTTTTTGTATTTTTAGTAGAGATGGGGTTTCACCGTGGTCTCAATCTCCTGACCTTGTGATCCACCCGCCTCAGCTTCCCAAAGTGCAGGGATTACAGGCGTGAGCTACCGTGCCCAGCCTTTATTCTCATTTTGTGTCAGCTTTATGTAACAAAGATCTCACACTGTCATCCTTACTGCAAATACTTTCCTAAGTCTGTGTTCCTTTTATTGGGGTTCAAATGTAGTCAAATCAACGTCTTTGCAGTTCCTCCATCCTCTCAAAGTTTAGAAAGTTATCCCTTTCTGTATGTTTAAAATAACTAAAATTTAAAAGGTATCTTCCTTTTGTAAATAAGAAATTTAAAAATTTCTCCTATTAAAAAAATTGTTTTAATCCTTTTGTCTTCTGTTTATTACAGGAGTGCATGCTCATTAGAGAAAACTTAGAAAAACATAGAAAAAATAAAGAAGAAAACAAAAATCATCTGTATCCCCAAGGACGCGATGTTGGAAATATTTATTATATTTGAGGTTGTGCCGCCGATTCCCGAGAGCACGTCATGTGTGTGCGCTCAGGTGGGGCTCAGAGAAAATAATCATTGGGAAATACAGTTTTAAACCCAGCATAGTGGCTCATACCTGTAATCCCAGCACTTTGGGAGGCTGAGGTGGAAGACTGTTTGAGCCTAGGAGTTTGAGATCAGCCTCAACATCAAGAGGGGCAATGTACAGAGACCCCATCTCTACAAAAAATACAAAAATTAGCCAGGAGTGGTGGTGGGTGCCTGAGGTCCCAGCTAGTCAGGAGGCTGAGGCAGGAGGATGGCTTGAGCCCAAGAGTTCAAGACTAGTCTGGCAGTTTATATGACCTCATTTCTATAAAAAAAATACGAAAGTAGCCAGGTGGCGTGCGCCTACAATCCCATCTACTTAGGAGGCTAAGGCAGAAAAATCCCTTGAGCCCGGAAGTTCAAGGCTACAGTGAGCTGTGATCGCACCACTGCACTCCAGCCAGCCTGGGTGACAGAGTGAGACCCTGTCTCAAACAAACAAACAAAAAAACACAAAAAAACCCCACGCAGTTTTATACCCAACTCTTGACATTGAACAGCACGCTGCAGTCTTTCCGCCTTTCAGCGAATGACAGATGTGGGTCCAAAGAGATGTGTGTTCTAAGCTGCCAATCAGTTCCGCCAGCACCTTAAGAAATGCTTCTGCAAAGAGGAAGAGCAGAGGGTGGAGAAGCCACCAGAGCTGCAGTAAATGCGAGTCCTGGCTTCACTGCAAGCTGAGTCTCTTGGGGTTTGTGTGCCCAATTTTCTGGACTGTGAGGTGAAGGCTGCAGTAATTTGGTGCAAGAAGTCGTTAGAAGTAACATTCAGTAAAAATCGGAAATGGAATACCCTGGGCCCCCATCTCCAGGAGGCCCGTGGGAGAGAGGCTGAGGGAGGCCCTGAAGTCGCTGCCTCGGGAGCTCTCTGTGCTCTGCCTCCTTGTCTGTGAAACGGGGTCACAGTTCCCACCACACAGGCCAGCTGTGAGGGTAGACGAGCCGACGGCCATAAGGCTTGCAGAGCAGCATCTGGCATAAAGTGTTTAATGCCCCGAGTGCACGTCAGCAATCGCCAGCTTTGTTTTTTTTTTCTGTTTTAGAGACATGGCTTGCTCTGTTGCCCAGGCTGGAGTGCAGTGGTGCAGTCACAGCTCACTGAAGCCTCGAACTCCTGGGCTCAAGCGATCCTCCCACTTCAGCTTCCTGAGTAGCTGGGACCATAGGCACGCATCACCACGCCTGGCTAACTGTATTTTATTATTTTTAAATTTTAGATTCAGAAGTACATGTGCAGTTTTTTTCTTCATCTTTTTGGAGAGATGAGGCCTTGCCATGTTGGCCAGGCTGGTCTCAAACTCCTGACCTCAAGTGATCCTCCCACCTCAGCCTCCCAAAGTGCTGGGATTACAGGTGTGAGCCACCATGCCCAGCTAGTATTTTCTTTTCTAATTTGGAAACAGTTTTGAATACAGCTGACAAAGAACAAATATGGATATTTTTCCAGGTCTCAGAAAAAAATGGTGAGTCCCTACCAGGCACAGAGATTGCATAAGAACGATCTTAGTGTCCTCAGATGCAGAGCATGACCGCCCTGGTGCACGCATCCAACAGGAGGCGGGGGCACTTGGAACTGCACAGGGGAGCGGGAGAGCTGGGGAGGCAAACGAGGAAAAGCTACCGCGGCGAGTTCATGGCCCACGGAGCAGCACGGGCTGTGTGTCCCAAGGCTCTATGGCTGCTGAACGGATGCCTCCTTAGAGTTCTGCAGCAGATCTTGCCCCACACTGAAGCCCACTGGGCCACACTGTCCATCCCAGGAAAGTGGCCGATTTGCGGACTCAAAGAGAACCGCAGAAATTCTGGTCTCAGAGGGGCTGGGCCGAGGCCCCCACGTCACACACACAGCACCCATGTGGCCAGACAACTACATTCTGCAACAAAATCCAGACGTATTTAAGAAACCAGGCTACAAAACAGGCCACGGAAAACCACACTATGAAGGTTTCACATGAAAGCGTGTGCCTGGGCCAAGTGGAAGAGCTGCGTCCCGCAGTCTTCAACGCGATGCTCCTTAAAATGCTGGTTCTCCACAGGCAAGAGTGACTATTGGGTACTTTTAAAAACACGCCTCAGTGAATCACAGCTCAGCTGGTCGGTGCTGGTACCTGCTGAGCACCCGGGGGAGCAGGTGTGTGGCCTGGGCGGGGCCAGGCACGGCTCACCACCTGCTGGGACGGCTCACCTGACTGCGTGATGATGACACTGAACTGCAGGAGCTCTGGCGAGTGTGCTGTCCAGTCGAGGTGCGACGCAGTCACCCGCTCCAGGAGGGGACCCATGTGCTTGCGATAGAGGTCCTGGCAGCCACTGACACCCTCCGCTCTGGCCAGCAAGTCCATCGTCTCCTGTGCCTGGAGGTTACAAGTCAGAGGCTGAGACAATTCCAACACTCAGGGCTCAAGCCTGCCTGCCGGGACTCACCATCCCCCTCACGCGTAAGAACGACACAGGCCGGGCCTGCCGGGATAACCGGGAGGGAGGCTGCCACAGGGAGCCCCGACCAGGGTGCAGGAGAGTGAGAGCCACGGGCGTAGGGTGAGACCCTGATCCCATTCACGCCAACGCCGTCTCTGCAGCAAATCATGAAGCAAGCACTGTGCACACTGGGACGCACACAGCACGGGTGGTCCCGGGGCTCACACGGACCCTGGGCGTCCGCCTGGGCAGGCACTGTGCACACTGGGACGCACGCAGCACAGGTGGTTCCGGGGCTCCCACGGACCCTGGGTGTCCCCCCAGACAGGCAGGGCTCCTCTGAGGCAGTGAGGGGCAGAGACGGACGGGCAAGTGGCTTAAAGAGTTAAGCCCAGCAGACCAGACCTCCAGGTAAAACGGGGCAGAGAGAGATGATAACCTTGGCTGCCTTTTACTTTTAGCTGGATGCTCTCCTTGGGGGCTTAGGAACAGAGGAAGGGCTGAGGCTCCCTGATGGCCACTGCCTCAGGCCTGGAGTCTGAATCTGGGGCTGCCTGGCTTCCTCCCCCATGGCCAGCAGGCAAAGACTTTGCTTTCGCTGGTATCTAAGGCCCTATCAGTGACAGCGTCTGCTGAGACACACGCCCCTTGGAAAGCTTGTTTTTAAAGAGGCCCCAAGAAGGGAGGCGAGAGCAGCAGCCTCCTCCACACCAGGTTCCCCGTGGTACGTTCAGACCGTGAATCTCCCAGATCAGAGAGAACCTGCCGAGACGGGCTGTCCACAGAGACAGAACAGGAAGAAGAACTAAGTCTCAGCTTCCAGAGAGGCAGACAGACACTGCGGCCTCCAGGGGCCCGAGGAGCCCACAAGGAGGTTGGGGTTAAAAGACTTTTGTGCATAATGGCCGGGCACGGTGGCTCATGCCTATGATCCTAGCCCTTTGGGAGGCTGAGACAGGTGGCTCACCTGCGGTCAGGACCTTGAGACCAACCTGGCCAACACGGCAAAACCTT
The DNA here is from genome assembly GCF_008728515.1 of Papio anubis. Taxonomy (NCBI): domain Eukaryota; kingdom Metazoa; phylum Chordata; class Mammalia; order Primates; family Cercopithecidae; genus Papio; species Papio anubis. The sequence goes on from NC_044979.1 coordinate 148,313,632, forward strand.
GTCTCTACTAAAAATACAAAAATTAGCTGGGCGTGGTGGCGAGCACCTGTAATCCCAGCTACTCAGTTGGCTGAGGCAGGAGAGTGCCTTGAACCCAGGAGGCGGAAGTTGCAATGAGCCGAGATCGTGCCACTGCACTTCAGCCTGGGCGACAGAGACTCCACTGAAAAAAAAGATGATTTTTGGGCATAAACAGGGAGCCCATGGGCGAGAACTAATTCTGAACACTGCGCTGCAATTAGAGTGGGAAATCGTGGTATCTTCTGTCTAGACTCACAGTCACACGTGCACTATTTTTCTTTTTTTTTGAGACGGAGTCTCGCTCTGTTGCCCAGCCCAGGCTGGAGTGCAATGGCACAATCTCGGCTCACTGCAACCTCTGCTTCCTCAGTTGAAGTGATTCTCCTGCCTCAGCCTCCTGAGTAGCTGGGATTACAGGCGCTGGCCACCACGCCCAGCTAATTTTTTGTATTTTCAGTAGAGACGGGGTTTCACCACGTTGGCCAGGATGGTCTTGAACTCCTGACCTCAGGTGACCCACCCGCCTCAGTCTCCCGATGTGCTGGGATGCGCACGGCGACACCTGCTCTATTAAACCCCACTCAGGTGTGCAGGTTTAAAGGTGATGTCTTATTTCTTGTTTGCTTCTTTGCTGTGGACCCTAAAATTAAACAGCGGTTTCCACTCCCTGATGCCGGAATACATTGGCAGCCGGAGGGCTGCCCGAAGGCTGTTACCTGGGGACTCACCCGCAAGGTTCTCAATCCCTGGTCTTTGCTGGTCAGACAGGTTTGAGGCCTGGGGCTTGCGCGCAGAGGGGATGCGTGGGAGACAGCTCCCCTCACTTAAGAGATGCCTTCCAGCTGTGAGCTCCACGAGGCCAAGCAGCAGCCACCACCGTCAGCCTTACCTTGTCCCTCAGGCCGGTGGCACTTGCAAGGGCCACTATTGTCAACAGCACGTCCATAAGCTGCAGGCTGCCCACGCCGCAGTCCTCACGACACACAGACACCAGAGTCTGCACACACAGCAGCAGGCGCTCCAGGTAGAGGTCCTGGAAGAGACCGGTGGCACCGTCAGGGCTTGGTACAGTTTGGCTGTGTCCTCACCTGAATCCTATCTTGAACTGCAGCTCCCATAATCCCCACGTGTTCTGGGAGGAACCCTGTGGGAGGGAATCGAATCATGGGGGTGGGATTTTCTGTGCTGTTCTCATGGTAGTCTCACGAGATCTGATGGTTTTATGAAGGGCAGTAACCTGCACACACTCCCTTGCTGCCGCCATGGAAGACGTGACTTTGCTCTTCCTTCGCCTGCTGCCGTGATTGTGAGGCCTCCCCAGCCACGTGGAACTCTGAGTCCATGAAACCTCTTTTCGTTATAAACTACCTAGTCTCTGGTAGGTCTTTATTAGCAGCATAAGAATGGACTAATACAGGGCTCCTGCCCTGGCCCCAGCCCAAGGGCTGACAGAACCCGCCCGGGGCTCCTAGTCTATGGCTCACAAGGGGCAGCGGGCATGGGAGAGCCCTCGCAGGGACAGCCCCCAGGTGCTGGCGCATCAACCACAGAAGGACGTGCTTGACGACGGGAAAACTCAACACAGACTGGGAGCTAAGGAATCTGTGCTTATTTTGTGAAATGGGAACAGGCACTTCAGCTATGTGGTGAAGAAGCCGCATTAGGGATGCACACCACGGTACCTGAGAGAGAAATGACGGCACATTGCATTATCTGCTTTTTAACACGCCCGAGTTCTCCCCGCCCTCCAAAGTGGCCCCAGGCAGGCAGAACATGAATGCAAAGGGCTGGCCTGCACTGAAGCTAGCGGATCTGCCACCTGCCCCTCTTCCGTGCATTTTTGGATATTTCTATAACACCAAGTTTTAACAAAGACAAAATTCTATGGTTTAAAGTGTTTCCTGATTGATGGGGAGGTGGAGTCTCAGCTCTGCACCTAAGGCTGCGCTGGTTGAAGGCTTCCCCTCCCAGCTCCAGCCTCATCTGCTGTGAATCAGCCAGGATCTGAAGCCCGCAACACAGTGGCCGTGTGCTGGACCCAAGAATTCCTACGGCTTTGTGTATGCTTACTTCTTTCTAAATAAATTTTAACTTATTTTTCAGAGACAGGGTCTTGCTCTGTTGCCCAGGCTGGAGTGCAGTGGTGTCACTGCAGCCTCAAACTCCTAGGCTTAAGTGATCCTCCTGCCGTGGCCTCCCAAAGGGCTGGGATTACAGATAAGAACCACCACGCCTGGCCTGTATTTACTTCTTATAATATCCCTCTAATGTCTATTTGATGTATGTTTCATAAAGTACAGAGTGAGTTAGGACAGTGGTCATGTATGTAATTTAAACGTGATTTATCAACAGTGTACATATATTGGAGGCTTATGTTTAAACTGCTTCTTACTAATGGGGGTGTGAGTTCAAAAAAGTTTGGTAATTATTTGGCTAGACAATAGGTTGGCTCTAAATTTCCTAATCAGTTATAAAACTCTAAGCCCCATTCCCCACTGATGTAAATCACGAAATGCCAAACAAAACACTCCCGCTATACGACAGCGCCGTCCTTGCACCCCGGCCCCGCCCTGGCCCACAGAAGACATGGAGCTGCATGGCCCTGTCCACCTCGGAGCTGGCGGAGCTGCGTGGCCCCGCCCTGGCCCACAGAAGACATGGAGCTGCGCGGCCCCGTCCACCTCGGAGCTGGCAGAGCTGCATGGCGCCGTCTACCTTGGAGCTGGTGGAGCAGAGTGGCCCTGTCGTGGCCCCAACTCCCACAGAAGCCACCGATTTCTGTTTTTATTCCATTCCTGACTTTTCCCGCAGCCATTTCTCCGAGGCCCGCACTGACTGGCTGACTTCTGAGGACACTATCTGGCTGCTTTCTAGAATGACCTGTCATGTACATTTCAGGAGCTACCATCTTTTCGGTTAAAAAGGGAAGGTGCATTTAGAAGACACGGCCCCTCCTGGCTGACTGCACCTCCGAGCACGGGAACAAACGGGGAAGCAGGCATCCTGTGCAGCAAGCGCCACCCTCCTGCCACAAATGCAGCACCGTCTCGGAGGAACTGACAAGACTTCACATTTACAGATTCCTCTATATTTGATCAGACGATTTTCAGTGTCTGCCTACATACACACACACACACACAGAATGAAAAAGAAAAAAGATACAGCAAGAAATAATTCTCAGTATTTCTTGAAAGAGTATTTCAAACATTGTTTTCTGAAACAATGTTATCTAAGATTGGAAAGTTTTTAATTCAGAAAGCACAAGAGACTCCTGTTTCAACAATGGCAATGGCATCCCAGAACTGCCGGCTTCCCTGCGTGAGAAGCGAATTGGTGAGTTACCCATTTCCTCACTCTAGGCGCCCACCTGTCCTAAACTCCCTCCCAGGAGACTCCAGTTCCCCTCTGTCAAGCTCCAGGGGCGCTGCTGGGCCCAAGACACCTGGAAGTACCTACTGCTAAAACCATTTCCTGTGAACCCCAGGGCAGGGGGTTGAAGCCAGGCTCAGTTTAGAATACATCTTCACGGACTTCTGTTTGAACATGGGCTTTTAAAACAATTTCAGTTTGTTCTTGAAAGACATTTTTAACCTGTTCTCATAGCTACTGGAGAATAATTGCGGGAAACATAATCGACTTCCTGAATGACACAAACAAAGCCCAGCCAGCCGCGGGAAGAGCACAGAGCTGTGGGCCTGACTCTGACGGAGACCTAAGTGCATTCACCCTTTCTTGCCAAGAATTTAAGTCTGCTAAGGAGTAAAATGGGGCCAGGCGTGGTGGCTCACACCTGTAATCCCACCACTTTGGGAGGCCGAGGTGGGCGGATCACTTGAAGTCAGGAGTTCGAGACCAGCCTGGCCAACACGGTGAAACCCCGTCTCTAATAAAAACACAAAAATTAGCTGGGCGTGGTGGCGGGCGCCTATAATCCCGGCTACTTGGGAGGCTGAGGCAGGAGAATTGCTTGAACCCGGGAGGAGGAGATTGCAGTGAGCTGAGACTGTGCCACTGCACTCCAGCCTGGGCGACAGAGAAAGACTCTGTCCCAAAAAGTAAATAAATAAAAATAAATAATAAACAAATTATCCCGGCGTGGTGGTGCACAACCATAGTCCCAGCGGCTCAGGAGGCTGAGGTGGGAGGATCACTCTGAAACAAAAAAATGAAAACAAGGAAGGAGTGAAATGTACATCTTGGGTGTTCACTGTGACTGGCTCCTTGGCCAAAGGGCCACACACGTTCGCAGCCTGGAAGGTTGAGGCTGGCTCCCCAGGGGTGCTGTGTGACTGGGCTTTGTCAGAAAGAGGTCTCTGTTTGAAAGATCGTGAGCAAATTTTTCCTCGATAAAACTGGAAGATGGGGAGCCAAACACACAACTGCGGGACGACACAATTCCGTTTTCCTGTAACCAACATGGAGACGTGAAAACTTCACGTTCTTTGCTATAAAGTTTGTGAGATACGGATTTAGGCACCTGTGCACATTTTCAAGTTATGCCCTTCTAGGGAAAAATGCTTCTGGCTTGCAAATCTACATACAGAAATCAAAGCGATCCTCACAACCCCTTGTGAGTAAAGGAAAGCGCAAAACTGACACAGATTGGATGATGTGTTAAAAACGGGTTTTGGGAAAAGCTGGAACGTGGCTGAAGCGCCATGAGTACATGGTCCAGCTCCCTCCCCTGCTCCCTTCCTGACCCCAGCTCTGTTTCCTTCCCTCTGTGTATTCCAGGAACTGCTTACAGGTTTCTTAAAACAGTTCACAATAATGACTGTTAATAGCCCCACCTCTCGTTCTGAGGACAGAGAGGGAGCCGGACACAGGACAGGCCGGGCTGAGAGCAGAGGGCAAGTCCCCGTGCCCCAGGCCAGCTTTGGGGCCATAGAAGCTGCCAGAAATGATCAAGCCGGAGCAAGTGCCAGCCTCCAGGGGCGAGCTGAGGTCTGCCCTGCATGGGACGGCCACCCGGTGGGAGCCGCCCTGTGTCCTAGAAAGATCTGGGGTGCTGGGTCCGACACACACAGACAGGGACGACTCGCCTCCAAACCAAAGCAAAGTCATCACTTCTTCTTCCATAGAAAACAATTATGGATTATTCCAAACAATTAAGTCCAACTACCCAGGCTGTTCCAGCTTCTGAGCTCAAGGATTTGCTGCTCAATTTAAAATTAAACAAACGTCTCTGGCAAATCCTCAGCTGGGCTGTGTGAAGCACAGATCTGAACGCCAGGCAGGGCTGATGGGGAACAGGCTGCCGGCGCCCCTGAGGACGCGCGATCTGTGCAGGTACCGTGGGGACTGGGTGGCATGGCGTGTGGGGACTGGGTGGGATGGCACGTGGGGACTGGGTGGGATGGAGCGTGGGGACTGGGTGGGATGGCGCATGGGGACTGGGTGGGATGGAGCGTGGGGACTGGGTGGGATGGCGGACATGCGACCACGCTCCTCAGGGGTGGGACGATGCAGACCCCGCATCTACCCCCAGCAGCACGGGCCAGCGGTCCCTGCTGTGGACACCTCCTGAGTCATTGAACACGTGAACCGTGGCCAGTGTGGCCAAGAAATGTGCAGCAACCAATGTAAATGTGAGCGGCCGCCTGGGGCTGGAGCTGGGGCTGGGGTTGGAGCTCTGCACAGTGCAGGACGAGGCCCTGGAACGAGGGGTACCAGCGAGGGCACCCCAGCTACCACAGGTGTTTCTGATGGCCCGGCCTGGCGGCACAGGGCGGATCCACAGACACATCACTGGGTGTTTCTGACAGCCCGGACTGGCAGCACGGGGTGGACCCACAAACATGTCATTACGATGGCAGACGGCCAGGCAGGGGAGGCTCCTCTTCTCCACTCCCCCCTTTCCCAAGTGCTCTTACGTTTTCAGACGCCTGGCAGATGTGGGCCTGTGCCAGCTCCGTGGCAATGGCCACCAGGTGCGGCTGGAGGGCTTCTCGGGGGCAACCCCGCATGGCGGAGGCCAGCACCAGGAGGCCGGAGGCGGAGGGCGCCTTCTTCAGCGTCGATAAGATCAACTTCAGAAACACCTCAGGGCTGACAAATGTCCCGACGAGCTCTGCGGATCTCGTACACTGCGAGAAACAAACACGACAGCTCAGAGCCAAACCGAGGGTCTCAGCCGGGCTCCCACTGCGAGAAACAAACACGAGAACTCAGAGCCAAACCTGAGGGTCTCAGCCAGGCTCCCGCTCTCGGCACTGTGGTCCCCAGACAGCCCCGTGTTAGGCCGAGTGAGTCCTTGGCACCTGCTCAGAGCCCTCAGGAAAGGTACAAGAGTCCTCGTGTGATCTCAGAACGTCCCCAAGGCCAGGCTTGCAGCCAGTGAGCTGGACACACCCCGCAGGCAGCGAAGTCCAGCCCAAAGGAAGGCTGTGTCTGAGCTGCGGGGTTCACTGCATGCCCCTCATCTGATGCCAGTGACCCAACCTTCCCATCGCTAAGCGGATCACACACACCAGCCCCTCTGCACCGAGGGACTCACACTGGATTACACACACCAGCCCCTCTGCACCGTGGGACTGTACAGTGGATCACACATACGTCTCCTGTCCTGCCTCAGCCTCGCCCTGTGTCTCTTGCTCTCCCATAGATTCCACAGAGGACTACAGATAATTTTAAATTCATGGTAGTTTTTGAAAAGTAGAAACATGACATGTAAATAACATGGAAACTGGAACATTTACTTTAAATCAGTCACAATGATGTAGATTTTTTTTGTTTTATCTGAGACAGTGTCTCACTCCGTCGCCCAGGCTGGAGAGTAGTGGTGCTATCATAGCTCACTGCAGCTTTGACCTCCCGGGCTCAGGTGATCCTCCCATCTCAGCCTCCCGGTAGCTGGAACCACAGGTGCACGCCATGACGCACAGCTAGTAACAGTGACCTGGACCACTAAAAGTAAAAGCTACTGGCAAGGCCTCCTTGCAATGGAATTTAAGGTTCAAGGTGAGGATATTTTGAACTGAAACCTCAAGTCAAAGCTTTAGTTGTTCTCCTGAGCACTAGGAAGTGTCCTTGTGGGGCGGGTGTGAAGTCCCCACGGTGGTGACTGTCAGCACAGACCGTGGCCCAGCCTAGTGAGCAGGAGTGGCCCGAACATGGGACTCCCTTGTGCGTACCCACTGTTGCCGAGGCGATAACCACCAGCCAAGTGCAGACAGGGAGTGAGAAAGAGGATGGCACCACGGATGCCACTCACAGGACATCTGAGGCTGTGCCCTCCCTGCCGCCGGGTGCCCCCACAGCCCCTGTGAGGCCTGGAAGGCGTCTGAGGACAGCCCAGATGTCAATGCTGAACTCTGGGCATCTCGGTCCTCAGTCAGCAGCCTGGTCCCTGTCTGGCGCACGTTTACACAACACGCACCCGGCACTGCGCCTGAGTGTGCTTGAAGACCAGCATGGAGGGTTCACCCTCAACACGTTGTTCCCTACAGGTACAGAAAACAGACCGGTGGTCCCCAGGGGCTGGGCCTGGGGAGGGGCTGCGGCCTGGGGGTGAGGGGAACGCTGTCTTGGCTGCAGGGTGGCCTCCCAACTGTGTCTGTCACAGCCTCGGGCCCCGCACACCACAGAGGTGGGATCTTAAGCTCGAGTTAGAGCTCCGCGGCCACTCACGCTGTGGACCACGGCTGCCTCCTCGTCGGTGCAGGCCTGGAACAGGGTCCGGAGGACGATCTCCAGGTGCTGCGTGGCGTGGTCCTCGGCGTGCAGCAGCAGCACTGGCAGCAGCTGGGCCGACTTCACTCGGGTGCCCACCACCCAGTCTGTGATGTCGTGGCACAGGGCAGGGAGGATCTTGGAGAGGTTCCTGAAGACGAGCTCCCGGCAGCCCAGCACAGGGCGATGCTCTGGAACGAAAAAGAGAAAAAACAAGAAATGCACAAGCAAAACCTCAACAACTGAAGTTACCGCATGTCACATTTAAGGGACACCTGTGAGTTTCAAACTCAGCATTTCAAAACAAGTCTCGGGGTGGACGCAAAGCTGCCAAATGCCCCTTTCATTCAGAACATTCACATAGGCGGTGCACGGCTGCAGTCCTAGCATTGTGGAGGCCAAGGCAGGTGGATCACTAGAGCCCAGGAATTCAAGACCAGCCTGGGCAACATGGCAAAGACCCCACCTCTATAAAAAACAGGAAGATGGGCCAGGCGCGGTGGCTCACGTCTGTAATCCCAGCACTTCGGGAGGCCGAGGCGGGCGGATCACGAGGTCAGGAGATCGAGACCATCCTGGCTAACACGGTGAAACCCCGTCTCTACTAAAAAGACAAAAAAAAAAAAACTAGCTGGGCGAGGTGGCGGGCACCTGTAGTCCCAGCTACTCGGGAGGCTGAGGCAAGAGAATGGCGTGAGCCCGGGGGGCGGAGCTTGCAGTGAGTGGAGATTGCGCCACGGCACTCCAGCCTGGGTGACAGAGCGAGACTCCATCTTAAAACAAAAACAAAAACCAAAAAAAACAGGAAGATGAGCCAGGCGCCATGGTGCATGCCTGTGGTCCCAGCTACTCAGGAGGCTGAGGTGGGAGGACTGTGCCCCAGCACTCAGCCTGGGTGACAGAGTGAGACCCTATCCCAAGAAACAAAACAAAACATTTAGAGCCACACAGAGATGCAAGCAACACACTCGCCACACGTGCTGACGTGTATGATCAGAGAGACACGCCTGCGAAGCCATCACCACGGTGGGGGTGATGGCCACGTCCTTCGCCCGGCTTCCTCTGCTCCTCTGCAGTGCGGCCCCCACGGCGCCCCGGCACCCTCGGATCTGCTTTCTGTCCCGTGACCGGGCTGCACTTTCTTGCAGAGCTTGGCACAAGTGGAAGCCTGTCATTCACTCTCTTCTCTGCTTCTTTCGCTCTGCGTGGTTTTCTGAGGTCTGCCCGTGCCTGCTCCATTCTGAAGCTGGGAAGTGGCCTGTTCTGGGGAGATGCCAGTTTGCTGTCCGCTCTTCTGCAGAGCAGCACTCGAATGGTGTCCAGAGCAAGTTTGTGTGGCCTGTGCTTTCACTGTGCCAGGGCAAATACCAGCTGTGGAAGGGCTGGGTCACAGGGAAGGTGCATGTGTTTAACTGTTTTAGAAACTATTTTCTAAAGTGTTTGAGCCAGTCCGTGCTCCTTCCCATTCTCAGTGGCATGCGGTACGCTCAGTCTTGAATTGAGACCCGTCTGAGAGGCACAGCAGCGTTTCCGTGTGGTTTTCCTCTCTGCATTCCCTGATGACTAACCACACTGAGCATCTTCACGGACTTGTTTGCCACCTGTGTTATCTTCCCTGGTGAAGGGTCTTTCCAAATTGTTTTCTGCCCATTTAAAAAACTGGATTGTTTTCCTACTGAGTTTCAAGAGCTCTTTCTGTACTCTGGAGACAAATCCCTACATACGTCATCTCCAAACATCTCAGTCTTTGGTTTGTCTTTTCGTTTTCTCAACAGGCCTTTGAAAGAGCAGAAGTGTTCATTTTGGTGAAGTCCAGCACATTGCCTTGCCCTGTTACAGAGCGTGCTTTTGAGGACGCACCCAGGGAAGCGTGGCCCGGCCCGTGGTCACTAAGGCTTCATCCTAGCTCTGTTCTTCTGAGAACGTATCCAGGGAAGCGTGGCCCAGCCCGCGGTCACAAAGGCTTCGTCGTCACTCTGCAGTCTTCTGAGGACGTATCCAGGGAAGCGTGGCCTGGCCCACGGTCATGAAGGCTTCGTCGTCACTCTGCAGTCTTCTGAGGACGTATCCAGGGAAGCGTGGCCCGGCCTGCGGTCATGAAGGCTTTGTCCTAGCTCTGCGGTTCTGGGCTTTACCTTCAGGCCCCTGACACAACCGGGGTAGGTTTTTCACTCCCAGTTCACTTTCTGGCATGTGAGTAATCCTATCATTACAGCACCCTTATTAAAAGACTCCATTAAATGGTCTTTGAGCCTTCATCAAGTCAGTGGTCTGCATGCGGGCGCCTGTTTCTGGACTCTCGTTCCGCTCATTGGTCTGAAAGCCAACACCACGCAGCCCCTGACTGTGGTTCTGTGAGTCCTGCACCCAGGCACTGCTGCCATTCAGCCTCACTCCTCCCCAGTGTTTCGGCGGCTGTGGGTCCTTTGCACGCCCACAAGAATTTCACAATCAGTTTATCGATTTTTACACAAAAGCCTTCAGGGATTGATGAAAAGATTTTGATCTTAAAAATTCAGGCCGGGCACAGTGGCTCATGCCTGTAATCCCAGCACGTTGTGAGGCCGAGGCGGGTGGATCACCTAAGGTCAGGAGATCAAGACCAGCCTGACCAACATGGTGAAACCCCGTCTCTACTAAAAATAGAAAAAATAAGCTGGGTGTGGTGGCGGATGCCTGTAATCCCAGCTACTCGGAGGCTGAGGCAGGCGAATCGCTTGAACCCAGGAGGCGGAGCTTGCAGTGAGCCAAGATCACGGCACTGCACTCCAGCCTGGGCAACAGAGCGAGACTCCATCTCGAAAAAAATAAAAAACAAAAAATAAAAAATTCAGAGCAACTGTAAAGATAGAAATGAAACCATGACATGTCAGGATTTAAAGGGTCTTTTTCTATTTTTAGAGAAAGCGTCTCACTCTGCCACTCAGGCTGGAGTGCAGTGGCACCATCTCGGCTCATGGAAACGTTCGCCTCCTGAGTTCGAGCAATTCTCCATTCTCATGTCTCAGCCTCCTGAGTAGCTGGTACTACAGGTGCACGCCACCACATCTGGCTAAGTTTTGTATTTTTAGTAGAGATGGGGTTTCACCATGTTGGCCAGCCTGGTCTTGAACTCCTGACCTCAATATTACAGGCATGCGCCACCAAGCCTGGCTGCACCTTTCTTCTTGATGATGATCCACTCTGGAAAGTTTGCAAAATGAGGGATGTGTGACCAAGAACAGCCAGGGAGGGGTCCGCTGACAGCTGAACAGAGCTTTGTGGGCACCTGGGCCTGTGGATGTTTCCAAAGAAACACTGGCCGGTGCTGGGCAGGGGTACCCATGGCCTGGACACAGGCTGGGACTGGTTTGAGGCCTGTTAGGAACTGGGTTCCACAGCAGGAGGTAAGCAGATGGTGAAGGAGTGTGACCGCCTGAGCTCTACCTCCTGTCAGATCAGTGGCGGCATGAGGTTCTCAGGGGAGGGCAAACCCTCCTGTGAACTGTGCGTGCGAGGGATCTGGGTTACGCGCTCCTTATGAGAACCAAATGCCTCATGATCTGAGGGAGAACAATTTCATCCTGAAACCACCCTGCTCCCCGCCCCACCCATGGAAAAATTGTCTTCCACAAAACCAGTCCCTGGTGAAAAGGCAGGGGACCGCTAGTTCTGGGTACGGTCAAGTGCTGCTGAACAGTGGGGTGCGTTCTGGGAAACACGTCGCTGGGTGATTTGGTCGCCATGTGAATGTCCTACAGTGACACACACAAGCCTGGATGGCGCAGCCTCCTACACGCCCGGGCTGTGCGATGCCTGTGCTGATGGGCTGGGCAACACCCGGGCTGCTGGGCTGGGCAACACCGGGCTGTGCGATGCCTGTGAGGCTCCCAGGCTACGGACCTGTGCAGCAAGGTGACTGCACTCTACACGCAGAAACTGCAGCAGACGGTGAGCATTTGTTTCCGAACACAGAGAAGGTACAGGAGAAACACAATGTTACTACCTGAGGGGACCAGCCTCCTCCCTGCGGTCAGTCATGGACTCAAACGCCGTTATGCAGCACATGGTCTTACATGGTTCTGAAGCCTGTTTTTCTATATTTAATATTATAGCAGACATAGGCTGGGCACCGTGACTCACGCCTGTAATCCCAGCACTTTGGGAGGCCGAGGCACGTGGATCACCTGAGGTCAGGAGATGGAGACCAGCCTGACCAATATGGTGAAACCCCGTCTCTACTAAAAGTACAAAAATTATCTGGGTGTGGTGGTGGGCGCCTGTAATCCCAGCTACTCGGGAGGCTGAGGCAGGACAGTCACTTGAACCTGGGAGGCGGAGGGTGCAGTGAGCTGGGATCATGCCACTGCACTCCAGCCTGGGTGACAGAGCAAGTCTGCCTCAAAAAAAGAAAACAAGTTCCTTCTTCTGCAACACCCCCGCCTAACTCAGAGCTGGTCAGTGCTCCACGTGTGGGTCCTTGCTGGCTTCAGACGATGCTAACCAGCTTTTCCAGCCCCTTTGCACAACGTAACGTTTCTGACAATTTCCATTCAAGCTTCCATCTTTCCAAACACACAGATGAAACACACAAGCAAAGCAGAATAGTGCGAGCTCCGAGGTGGAACAGGAGAACGGAGGGAGGAGAAGGCCATCACATGGCAGCGTTCACCCACAGGGAACCCTGCTCACTTCTAAGTCAGGCTTTAAGAAGAGCCAACTCTGTCCTCCTGTGTGAAAAGCTCTGGCCGGCCACTCACCAGCACCACGAGGCGCTTTCCTTTACACTCAGGCATTGCCAAGGAAAACAATCTTAACAGAGGGATAGTCTCAAAGCAGAAAGGACTCTGGAGTGTTGTCACTGAGCCATCTGCGGCTGGCGGCTGGCAGTGCGATCGTCACACACACGCCAGGCGTGAACGTGTGCTTCCGTGTGAGAAGGGCACGGTGTTTGGGGAAGTGACTGACTTGAGGACAGTAAGTGATGCCCTCACAACCCTCCCAGCACGAAGCTTGGTTGTGAAGGTGGAGGTTTCAGTGCTGTTAGCGGAAACTTATGCTGTGTCTGCAAAGCTAACGACAAACTATATGGTACGAATTATATTTCTATGTGGTGCGCACCTTATTTTCCCAGGAAACAGGAAAACTGGGCTCTGATTACACTTCAGATCCAGCCCCACGTGAATTCCTTATTGATAGGTCATGACCTCTGAGCACGGCTAGCATTAGCTGTGATCTGAAAATATGACCAAACTTTGCCTATTCACGCTCTTGGTGACCCAACCACAGGGTCGGACTGTCTGTTCTTGCAGGTAAGACAGGCCACACAGCCACTCATTGGCTCCCTGGGTGCTCACAGAGCCACCGAGCCTGGCTCACTGCCTCTGGGTGCTGGGGATGGCAGCAGACGGACAGGCCCCTGGAGCGAGTGGTGAGGTGAGCACAGGGTCTGGGTCCACCGAGGACAAGGAGCACCTCCACCGAGGTAGCGGGCAGCTGCCAGAGCTCTGAGGGGAGCGGGAGCCAGAGCTGAGGCCCCGCTGCGGAGCGTGAAACAGTCTGATGCGGGACCTGCATCCAGGGCATGGCAGGGGTCCTCAAACTCCACACTCGGAAACAAAGAACCCGATTTAATAGATGACAGATGTGAATGGCCACCAAAGACGACGCATGGGTGCACAGAAGCACAACACAGCACAGGAAAAGATCCCAACGTCCTCTTGTTAGGGAATCGCAAACAAAAACACCGCAGGCCACCACTGCATACCAACCGACATGCTAAAAACAGCAAACCCCACTTCATATGCTGGCCTGACCACGGCACCCGGAAAGCTCGTCCAGTGCCCATGGGGATGCGACGTGGCGCGAAGGGTGTGGAAAACAGCATGTGGTGAGTTTCTAACAAAGCAAGGACTGTACCTACGGCCCGGCAGTCCCACACCTGAGTGTTTATCCGATAAAACACTCTCACAAAAACCAGACTGCAAGTGTTTACATCAGCTTTACCCGTGATGGTGAAAGACTAGAAAGCACCCGAATGTGCCCCGCTGGTGACCGGATGGTCTGTCCACGGGAGGGAACGTGACTTACACGAAGAAGGAAAGTGCTGCACACAGGTGCCACGCACGAGCCTCCAACGTGCCACGCAGAGAGGAAGGAGCAGACGCCAGCGGCCATGCTCCCACGACCTCATGCTCGTGACATCCTGGAAGGGACGCATAGGACGCAGCCCACAGCAGCAGTGCCAGGGCCCAAGGTTCTGGGAGGTGGAGATGCCCACATGCGGGGGACAGAGGCGGTGCTGCTCAAAACTCACAGAGCTGTAGCCCTGAAGGGTGAACGCAGTATGGTCCTGGGGGAAGGGATGTCACAGACCCTGGGCAGGGTGGGCAGGGGGCAGCAGGATGGTAAGCAGGGCATCACAGACCCTGGGCATGGCGGGCAGGGGCAGCAGGATGTTAAGGAGGACATCACAGACCCTGGGCACGGCGGGCGGCGGCGGCAGGATGGTAGGGAGGGCGTCACAGACCCTGGGCATGGCGGGCAGGGGCAGCAGGATGTTAAGGAGGACATCACAGACCCTGGGCATGGTGGGCGGGGGGCGGCAGGATGGTAAGGAGGGCGTCACAGACCCTGGGCACGGCAGGCGGGAGCGGCAGGATGGTAGGGAGGGCATTTGCTTGGCGATACAAGGCCAGTGCAAACTTTTGAGGAAGAGACTCAGATAATCTTCTGATCTGACATTTAAAATACTGTAGAAAAAAATCTGAGAAATCGTATTTAAAATTTAAATCTACAGACTGAAGCAAAGTAATTTGAGGGGAAAATGCCAAAAATCTAACAAAATGTAGTGTTTATGCCACTGACTCTGATTGTAATTCAATTCTAAATTTACTCTGCTCTACTCGAAACAAAAATTCTGTGCCTAACGACACTCTCCACGCCTCGGCATGGATAAATGTGTTTTTGCAATTATCAGTCAGGAAGAGTCCCAAGTCCTTGCACCAATTCTAAATCAGGCAGCCTCGAAAGAGCCTGTGTTTCCACCACAGGGAGGAAGCCCCTTCCGGGAACCTACTACCAGGGCCAGCCAGTTGGCGAGGGCAGGGTGGGATGTATATGTACATGTGTATATGTATGTGCACGTGTGCGCGTGGATATGCACGTACGTGTGCACAGATGTGTATATGTGTACACGTGTGCGAGGCTATGCATGTACGCGTGTGTGTACAGATGTATGTGTATACACGTGTGCATGTGCATGCCTGTGAATATGTGTATGTGTTTGCGTATATGTGTGTGCTTTGCTCTGTCTTCTCCTTTACCGCATTCCAAGGATCGTACCTTCCAGAAACTGTCCCTGCCCACCTCTGCCTCCCTCTCCGGTGCACAGCAGGAAGGACTGGACCCTCCTGCGTCTCGGGGACGGCGTTCCTGCCCCACTGACACCTGAAGGGCCTTCCACTGGCTTCTCAGTGAGCACGTGGAGAACAATTTGCCACGCAGCGTGAGCTCCGTGTAGCATGAATTAGGCACACAGGCTGGACCCTCTTTAAGGAGCAGCATTTCCTCATCGGTGAGGAGAGCCCAGCTGAAATCGCCAGAGGCAAACAACCCACAGCTTAGCTTCTAGGTCCGACCAGCGCAGAAGCTCACCCCAGGCGGCTGGACGGAGAGGCACTGCCAGAGAACCACAGCACGCGTGGGATTCCACTCCCATCACCGGCGCGCAGACAGTGCGAGTTCAACAGAGAGTTCGTAAGCGGCCTCGTGTCTAACTTTCATATTTTTTTTTTTTTTTTTGAGATGAAGTCTCGCTCTGTCCCCCAGGCTGGAGTGCAGTGGTGCAATCTCGGCTCACTGCAAGCTCCTCCTCCCAGGTTCACACCATTCTCCTGCCTCAGCCTCGCAAGTAGCTGGGACCACAGGCGCCCGCTACCATGCCCGGCCCTAAGTGTTTTATATGTTAAAATTAACTCGTTTTCAGAGGCATAGTTTGCAAATACAGTTCCTCTTCTTTTTTCTGAGATGGAGTCTCGCTCTGTCACCCAGGCTGGAGTTCAGTGGCGCGATCTTGGCTCACTGCAAGTTCCACCTCCCGGGTTCACGCCATTCTCCCACCTCAGCCTCCCGAGTAGCTGGGACTACAGGTGCCCGCCACCACACCTGGCTAATTTTTTTTTTTTTTTTTTTTTTTTGTATTTTTAGTAGAGACGGGGTTTCACTGTGTTAGCCAGGATGGTCTCAATCTCCTGACCTCATGATCTGCCTGCCTCAGCCTCCCAGAGTGCTGGGATTACAGGCATGAGCCACCACGCCCAGCCTAAATTCCACATTTTAAAACAGATTAAGTTGTCCAGGTGTGGTGGCTCACCTCTGTAATCCCAGCACTTTGGGAGGCTGAGGCAGGTGGATCACCTGACGTTTGGAGTTCGAGACCAGCCTGGCCAACATGGCAAAACCCTGTCTCTACTAAAAATACAAAATTAGCTGGGCGTTGTGGCGCGTGCCTATAATCCCAGCTACTCGGGAGGCTGAGGCAGGAGAATCACTTGAACCTGGGAGGTGGCCGTTGCAGTGAGCCGAGACTGAGTCATTGCACTCCAGCCTGGGCAACAAGAGTGAAACTCTGTCTCCAAAAAAAAAAAGAAAGACGGAGCGTTCTCACACTGGCTTCACTCCATCAGAACAAACCTTGCTTGCAACTAACTTCTGTGCCTTTTCCAAACACGTGTGCTTTCCCTGTACAGCAACTGTGCATTGTGGGGGGGCTGCAAGGGGGAGAATGCCGACCGGGAGGAACAGCAGCCCTGAGACTCACACGCTTGGGAGGAGTCACGGTTCTGTGGGTGGGGATTTAACAGGGCACCAAATATCAACACCAGACACAAGAAACTGGTTTTTTTTTTTTTTTTAAATGGGGTCTCACTCTGTCACCCAGGCTGGAGTGCAGGGGCGTGGTCATAGCTCACCGCAGCCTCAACTTCCTGGACCCAAGCGATCCTCCCACCTCAGCCTCCAGAGCAGCTGGGATACAGGTGCGCACCACCACACCCGGCGAATTTATTTTGTTTTTGTTAAAATATTTGTAGAGTCGGAGTCTTGCTGTGTTGCCCAGGTTGGTCTCCAACTCCTGGGCTCCAGTGATCCACCCTGGCCTCCCGAGTAGCTGGGATACAGGCGTGAGCCACCATGCCCAGCCAAGAAGCCGCTTTAATGCTGTATTTGACAGAGTACAACACTTCCCTCCAGGACTTGACCCTGGGCTACTTCAGTGCCTGGACTAGGCCAGGGAGGTGACATGGGAAGTAAGTTGAGGCTGCAAATCTCTCAGGGTATCTGATTTGGGCTGGGCATCTGATTGATTTGGGCTGGGCATCTGATTGATTTGGGCTGGGTATCTGGTTGATTTGGGCTGCGCATATGATTTGGGCTATGCTTCACCTACTTTCTGTCCTCATCAGTGCGTATCTATTATTCACTTTTAAGAAGACACCCTGCAGACAGACTCAAGTGATGAAAACACCTGACCATGTGCAAGTGGAAGACACTCAGCCCCACGAGAGAGTGGTTTCCACACAGATGAAGCCCGAGGTGGGCCAGTGGCATGGCAGAGCAAGTGTGTTGGGGCCGGACCTGGGAGCCTCCACTCAGACTCAGCCAGACCTGCTGGGCTCTGCAGAGACACACATGGGTGCCCGCAACATGGCCAGGGAGCAAATGTGGGAAGGGCGGGAGGCCACGCAGCAGGGGACCCTGTTCCCAGGTTGGAAATCATGTGGAACCACGAAGACCTCACCTCATCCGTGGCCCTTGTGCTGAGCTCTGTCTTGGTGAAATGATGAGCCCCTTATCCCACTGTTTCCAACATCCCCCAACCACCAGCAGAGCTGCCCAGGAACCCAGAGTTCAGTGCACCCTTGTGTGCACAGCCAAGGGAAGGGGGCGGACACCATCTAGCAGTGCACTGGACACTTTCAGAAGCCCACGGCCTTTTTAAAATAAAGCTGGTCAGAGGAGGGGAGAGGTCACTGCGAGGTACATGGGGGCTTCCCAGATGCTGAGGAGAGACGTGCTCTGCCCAGGAAGCAGGGAGGTCCCAGGTGCCTGGGACGTAGGAGTCCCAGCACAATGGGGAGATGCCTGCACCTTTCCAACGCGGCTGCCTGGGCTCAGAACGCCAAGAGCTGAAGCTTCCTTCAGGTTCAGAAGCCCCTTTCCTACCCAACAAGCGCTCGCCTCCTGGCGCTCCCTCTGCCTCGGTCACTCACCATGTGGAGGGTAATGGGGTGGGGTGGGAGGGGCAAAGTCCAGCTTGTCCTTCAGGTCCTCCTCATTCTCCTTCTGCCACTGCAGGCCAACGTCTTCCCAGAGGCTGACAGCCAGCTGCCTGTGGCACAACAGATGGACAACAGCGGCTCAGGGCAGGGCACGCAGGGGAGGGCACGCAGGGGAAGGCCCTGCAAGTTCCCAGAGATGCCCAGGAGGTCGCAGGGCTGTGCCAGGACACGGGTCGCCTAAAGACCCCATCGCATGAGAGTGGGAAGCTCCCTAACCCCAGAAAAGGTGGACCAGAAATCCCGTTCATCTTGTGAGCACTCTACGGACAGTACACCAAGTGGGCCGTCTGATCTCTGTCCATTACTCAGTCAAATGCTAAAAAGATGTGAAATGACATTTACAAAACCAGAGGCCTTCTGTACGGCACATCACCTCAGAGCACAGGGACAAAGGGACACGAGCAGGTTTCTGTGACAGATTCTGAGCGAAGAGAAACCACCACTGCTGCACACGACTGTTTAGGAAGCAGGGCCCGCGGCCGCCGGCTGGACGCCTGCCCACGTACCTGACCTCGGGCACCTCATCGCTGAGGCTGCTGAGCAGCAGAGGGATGAGCTTGTGGAAGAAGGAGTAGCGGTCGCGCAGACGCAGCAGCCAGCCGCCTACCACAGAAGCCACCGCCCGCCGGACCTGTGCACGAGAGGAAGGGATAAGGATTCGTGTAGGCAAAGGGGATGCTGGAGTTGATGCCACAGCACAGCTCTGAGTGCCGCTATGCAGGCGCTGCCTGAGGCAGAGGCATGGCCAGGTCCTGGGCCACCTACCACCACCTGGATGCCATCCCCAAGGCAGAGGTGCATGGCCGGGGTCCTGGGCGCCACCAAGTCTGGGTCCCAGCCAGCTCTGCCAGTCCCCCCCGGCTGGGCCAGAGAGGAATGCTGCTGTCCTGCAGCCTCACACACAAGTCCCCCGTGCCCTGGCCTGGTCCTATTGGCGAGAGCAGGCTCCTAGCTGCTGCCTGAGCTGTGCCGCGTGTTCAGTCTTCTGCATGAAAACCTCCTGGCCAGGCTGTGTCTGTCTCACCCTGGGTGCTCAGTGAGCCAGGGCTACAGCACGTATGGTGCACTATGGCCAGACCTCAAAGGCGTCTGCTCCCAGAGCCCAGGGACTCAGGAGGAAACCAGCAAGGTCCCTGGTTCTGCTGCTGGGTGTCTGAAAAGGCGGCATGAGGGCCTCTGCCTACCTTGCCTACGCAGGCAGAAGAAACCAGCTTAACAGACACCAGGTGCCCTAGCCAAGCTCCCAAAGGGCAGTGTCTGAGACGGGGACCAGCACCAACACTCCTCAAAGGGAAGTGGGAACAGCCAAGAAGAAGCTGGGTGAGGAAGTGGTGTGGCTGAAGCCAGCTATAGACTGATCCAGGGAGCTCCGGGGTGTGAACGAGCTTCAGAGTCATCCCCTGTGAGGCCAGGGGCCGACTCTGTGGTGCCATCAGTGCCCGGCTGGGCTGTGGGGCGCAGGACCCTCCTCCCTCCTGACACTTTGGATGAAGCGTCTCCGCACAGCCATGCACCATTAGCAATAGCACTCACAGTCACGTGTAGGTGCAGGGGACCCGAGCAGCAGCTGTGCCCATGGCGTGGTCGCTCACTGGGACTCGGAGGAGGGGTTGCTCCGCCCCGGCTCCAACAAGGCCTAGAGCCAAGCAGATCGTATCTAGGATCTGTCCCTGCCAGCCTGGGACCCGGGCCCTGGCCTGACCGCTCCGAAGTTCATTCCCACCTGGAAAATGGATAGGAATGACTGATAGGGCTCGTCACTGAGGTCCCGTGAGGGGTAGACAAGTTCACACAAGGAGGGGCCCGACGCGCCTGACTCCCGCTCCCTGTGTGGTAAGCACAGGCGACTCTTGGCGTGCGAGCAGCAGGGAAGCGTGCATCAGGGACACAGCATAGGGGACACGAATGCGTGGTGCATTTGCGGGGGTTATTAACTAACACAGGGCCTTAGTAGCAACCACAAATACAAGTACCCATATAACAACTGAGAAACCCAAATCAGCTCCATGGCCACTCCACCACCCGGTTAGAGAGTCACCACAGAACAAGCTGTCACTGTTGTCTTCACACATGGCGCTGGCGGGTCTCGAGCAGAGATGCCCCAGGGTTTAATGCAGTCAACAGGCACCACTCATGGCCGCACCTGCCATGACGCTAATCCACGTGAGTGGCAAACTCCAAGCTCAGCCTGTGCCATGTGCTGAGATGCTAGAAAGCCTGTAGGGCAGAGGGCGTGACTGAGACAAGCCAGACTGCAGCCAGTACCGAGCCCAAACACATGTGATGGGGCCCTCTCCAGGAGACGGGCAGGCATCCAGGGCCACACGGCAAGGCCTGAGCACACTCTGCCCCAGGCCGGCAGCCGGGGAGCAGTCTGAACTCGCTGGGTCGGCCTCACTGCTTTCTCCTCCCTGACCTCCTGCACCTGTGCCAGGGTCTCTGCAGGGCCCTGCCCAGGACGGCTGCCTGTCCGTTGGAACCCACAGATCGGCTTCTTTTGTAGAAAGGAGCTTCCAACATCTCACCTCATAGCAAGGACAGCTGCAGGGTAGGATTTGGGGCTGCTCCTGAGTCTCATGGACTGCCACCACCTTTTCTATCAGTCTCGACTTAGTATCATAAGAAATCTGCAAATTCTAATTAGCATGAGACGGATTATCCCTTTTCTTTTCTTTTCTTTTTTTTTTTTTTTTGGAGACGGAGTCTCGCTCTGTCGCCCAGGCTGGAGTGCAGTGGCCGGATCTCAGCTCACTGCAGGCTCCGCCTCTCGGGTTTACGCCATTCTCCTGCCTCAGCCTCCCGAGTAGCTGGGACTACAGGCGCCCGCCACCTCGCCCGGCTAGTTTTTTTGTATTTTTTAGTAGAGATGGGGTTTCACCGTGTTAGCCAGGATGGTCTCGATCTCCTGACCTCGTGATCCGCCCGTCTCGGCCTCCCAAAGTGCTGGGATTACAGGCTTGAGCCACCGCGCCTGGCCTTATCCCTTTTCTTTTAGTTCAAAAACAACACTGAATACCTCACTGCCATGTAACAGTTTAACAAAGCAGGATGTTTTTCAATTTTTTTCCTAAAAAGCAAAATAAATGAATTAGAAGCCTTCGCAAGAAGGATGGGTACAAACAAGCCCAGACTGCAAAAATGACAGTAAATACCTAGCGACATTGACCGACAGCCACAAGCATCAGGAGCATCCAGGAAAACATGATCTCACCAAGTGAACTAAATAAGGCACCAGTGACCAATCCTGGCGTGACAGGGATAGGTGACCCTTCAGACAGAAAACTCAAAATAGCTGTTTGAGGACGCCCAGCAAAATCCAAGATAACATGGAGAAGGAATTTAGAATCCTATCAGAGAAATTAACAAAGAGACTGAAATAATTAAAAAGCATCAGGCAGAAATTCTGGAGTTGAAAAAAGCGATTGGCATACTGAAGAATGCATCGGAGCCTCTTAACAGCAGAACTGACTAAGCAGAAGAAAGAACTAGTGAGCAGCTTGAAGACGGGCTATTTGAAAACATATAGAGACAAAAGAAAAAAGAATAGAAAGAATGAGGCACATGTACAGGATCTAGAAAATAGCCTCAAAGGGGCAAATCTAAGAGTTCCTGGCCTTCAAGAGCAGGTAGAGAGAGAGAAATCGGGGTAGAACGTTTGCTCAAAGGGATAATATCAAAGACTTTTCCAAACCTAGAAAAAGATACCAGCACTCAAGTACAAGAAGGCTACAGAACGCCAACCAGATTTAACCCAATAAAACTACCTCAAGACATTTAACAATCAAACTCCTAAAGATCGAGGATGAAGAAAGGGTTCTAAAAGCAGCAAGAGAAAAAAAACCAACAAATCACATACAACGCAGCTCCAGCACGCCTGGCAACGACCTCTCAGAGGAGCCCTCACTGGCCAGGAGACAGTGGCGTGGCATATTTAAAGTGCTCAAGGAGAGTAAACTTTCACCCTCGTATATCCAGTGAAAAATCCTTCAAACATGAGGGAGACAGACTTTCCCCGACAAACAAAAGCTGAATTTTCATCAACATCAGACCTGTCCTACAAGAAATGTTAAAGAGTCTTCTTCAATCTGAAAAATAAGGATGCTGAGCAGCAATAACACATCATCTAAAAGGATACAACTCACTGGGAACAGTAAGCATGCAGAAAAACACAGACTGTTGTAACACTGTAACTGTGGGGTGTAAACTCTTCACATCTTGCCTAGAAAGACTAAAAGATGAGCCCATGAAAAATAACTAGCTGGCTGGGCACGGTGGCTCACACTTGTAATCCCAGTACTTTGGGAGGCCGAGGCGGGCAGATCACCTGAGCTCAGGAGTTCGAGACAAGCCTGGCCAATATGGTGAAACCCCGACTCTACTAAAAAATACAAAAATTAGCCGGGTGTGGTGGTGGATGCCTGTAATCCCAGTTACTCAGCAGGGTGAGGCAGGAGAATCGCTTGAACCTGGGAGGTGGAGGTTGCAGTGAGCCGAGATGGCACCATTACACTCCAGTCTAGGTGACAGAGCAAGACTCCATCTCAAAAATAAAGCAATAAAAATAAATAAATGAATAAAAATAACTACAATGACTTTTCAAGACAAAGTTATAAAAACAACAAGAAGTTAAAAAGCAGAGGGGATAAAATTAAACTGTAGCGTTTCTATTCATTTTTTCTTTGCTGCTGGTTTGTTTTTACAATCAGTGTTCAGTTGCCATCAGTTTAAAATAATGGGTTATGTTATTTGCAAGCCTCCTGGTAACTTCAAATAAAAAACCCTACAACAGATACACAAAAAACAAAAAGAAATTAAAACATACGGAAAAAAAAACAGAGAAAATCATCTTCATAAAAAGGAAGACAAGAAGGCAAGAAGGAAGAGCAGCCCACAAAACAACCAGAAAACAACAAAACGACAGGAGTAAGTCCTTACTTATCAATAACAACATTGAATGTAAGCAGACTAAACTCACCATTCAAAAGACAGAGTGGCTGGATGGGTAAGAAAACCAGGACCCAGCTATCTGTTGCCAACAAGAAACACACATCACCAAAAAGGCACACGTAGGTTGAAAATAAAGGGATGCAAAAAGATATTCTGTACAAATGGAAACCAAAAAAAGAGCAGGGATAGCTATACTTAGACAAAACAGATTTCAAGACGAAAACTATATTAAGAGACAAAGGTCATCATATAATGATAAAGGGGTCAACTCAGCAAGAGGACATAACTTTAAATATATATTCACCCAACACTGGAATATCCAGATATATAAACCAAATATTGTCTGTTGAGACAGACTCCAACACAGTAACAGCTAGAGGCTTCAACGCCCCACTTCCAGTATTAGACAAATAATCCAGAGACAAAATCAACAAAGAAACATCGGACTTAATCTGCGCTATAGACCTAATGTACCTAATAGATATTTATAGAACGCTGCATCGAACAGCTACATAATACACATTCTTATCCTCAGCACATGGATCATTCTCAAGGATAGACCATATGTTAGGCCACAAAACAAGCCTTAAAACAGGACACTGAAATTAATAACAAGAACTTTGGAAACTATACAAATACATGGAAATTAAATAATATGCTCCTGAATGACCAGTGGGTCAATGATGAAATTAAGAAGGAAATTTAAAAAATTCTTAAATGAAAATGGAAACACAATATGCCAAAACAACAAAAGCAGCACTAGGAGGCAAGTGTATAGCAATCAGCACCTACAGCCAAAAAGCAGGCAACTTCAAAGAGCAACCTAACGCTGTGTTGAAAAGAACTAGGAAAGCAAGAGCAAACCAAACCCAAAGTTAGTAGAAGAAATAAGAGCAGAAATAAATGAAATCGAAACAAAAAAATACAAAAGACAAACAAAATGAAAAGTTAGCTTTTTGAACAGACAAGCAAAATCGACACACCTTTAACCAGACTAAGAAAAAGATCCAAGTAAATAAAATCAGATCAAAAAGGGGACATTACACAACTGATACTACAGAAATTCAAAGCATCATTAGAGACTGTGATCAACTACACCATAACAACATTGTGAGCAGCGACACCATGAGCAATGACACTGTGAGCAGCTATACCATGAGCAACTAGCATACGAGCAACCACACCATAAGCAACTACAATATAAGCAACGACACAGTGAACAACTATACCATGAACAACTACACTGTGAGCACTGACACCATGAGCAACAACACCGTGAGCACCGACACCGTGAGCAACTGCACCGTGAGCACCGACACTGTGAGCACCGGCACCGTGAGCACGGACACCATGAGCAACTGCACCGTGAGCAACTGCACCGTGAGCACCTGCACCGTGAGCACGGACACCATGAGCAACTGCACCGTGACCAACTGCACTGTGAGCACCGACACCATGAGCAACTACACCGTGAGCACCGACACCATGAGCAACTACACCGTTAGCAACTATACCGTGAGTACCTGCACCGTGAGCACTGACACCGTGAGCAACTGCACCGTGAGCACCGACACCGTGAGCACTGACACCGTGAGCAACTGCACCGTGAGCACCGACACCGTGAGCACTGACACCGTGAGCAACTGCACCGTGAGCACCGACACCGTGAGCAACTGCACCGTGAGCAACTGCACCGTGAGCACCTGCACCGTGAGCACCGATACCAAGAGCAACTGCACTGTGAGCACCGACACCGTGAGCAGCTGCACCATGAGCACCGACACCGTGAGCACACATGCAACCGTGAGCACCGATTCAACCGTAGAGCAACTGCAAACCGTCGAGCACCTGCACCAGTGAGCAAGTAATGATATTGAAGCTGCAATGAAAAGCCACCCAGCAAAGAAGAGCCTGGGACCCAGTACTTCACTGCCAAATTTTATCAAACATTTAAAGAACTAATGTCACTCCTACTCAAACTATTCCAAGAAATAGAAGAGGAAAGAATACCTCCAAGCTTAATTTATGAGGACAGTACTACCCTGATACCAGAACCAGACAAAGATGCAATCGAAAAAGAAAACTACAGGACAATATCCCTGAAGAATACAGATGCAAAATTTCCTCAACAAGACAGTGTTTCAACAGCCCATTAGAAAGATCATTCATCATGACCAAGTGGGATTTATTCCAGGTATACAAGGATGGCTCAACATACACAAATCCACCAATGTGACACATCATATTAGCAGAATGAAGGACAAGAACTATGTGATTATTTCAATTGATGCAGAAAAAGCATAAAATTCAACATCCCTTCATGATAAAAATCCTCAAAAAACTGGGTATAGAAGGAAAATACCTCAGCACAAAAAAAGCCATATACGAGACTCACAGCTAGTATCACACTGAATGGGGATAAAACTCAAAGGCTTTCTTCTAAATCTGGAGCAAGACAAGGATGCTCGCTTTCACCACTGTTAGTCAACACAGTACTGGAAGCACTAGCTAGAATGATCAGAGAAGAGAAATAAAGAGAATCTAAATTGAAAAGCAAGAGAATTATCCTTGTTTGCAGACGATATAATCTTACATTTGGAAAAACCTAAAGACTCCACACACACAAAAAATCAGAACAGATAAATTCAGTAAAGTTGCAGGATACAAAAATCACCAAACAAAAACCAGTAGCATTTCTACATGCCAACAGTGAACAAATCTGAAAAAGAAATCAAGAAAGTAATTCCATTTACAATAGCTACAAACAAAATAAGATACCTAGGAATTAACTTAACCAAAGAAGTGAAAGATCTCTACAATGAAAACTACAAAACACTGATGTGAGAAAATTGAAGAGGACACACACAAAAAATGGTAACATACTCCATGTTCATGGACTGGAAGAATCAATATTGTTAAAATGTCAAAACCACCCAAAGCAATCTACAGACTCAGTGTAATCCCTATCAAAATACCAATGACATTCTCCACAGAAACAGAAAAAATAATCCTAAAATTTATATGGAACCTCAAAAGACCCTGAAGAGCCAAAGTCATCCTGAGCAAAAAACATGACAAAAACAAACAAACAAAAAACCGGAGGGATCACATTACCTGACTTCAATTTATACTACAGAGCTACAACGACCAAAACAGCATGGCACTGGCATAAAAAATTTATACTATAGAACTACAGCAATCAAAACAGCATGGCACTGGCATAAAAACAGACACACAGACCGATGGAACAGAATAGAGAACTCAGAAATTAAATCCATACACTTACAGTGAACTTATTTTGACAAAGGTGCTAAGGACATACCTTGGGGAAAGGGCAGTTTCTTCAATAAATGGTGCTGGGAAAACTGGATATCCATATGCAGAAGAATGAAACTGGACCCCTATCTCTCGCCATGTACAAAAGTCAAATCAAAATGGATTAAAGACCTCAATCTAAGACTTCAAACTATGAAACCACTACAAGAAAACATTGCGGAAACTCTCTGGGATATGGTCTGGACAAAGGTTTCTTGAGTAAAATGCCCAAAGCACAGGCCACCAAAGAAGGAATGGGCAAATGGGATCATACCAAGTTAAAAAGCTTCTGCACAGCAAAGAAAACCATCAACAGTGAGGAGACGACCCACAGGATGGGAGAAAACAGCTGCATAAATACCCATCGGAAAAGGGACTCACAACCAGAATCCATAAGGTGCTCAAACTCAATAGAAAAAAAATCTAATAACCCGATTTAAAAATGGACAGATCTGAATAGACATTTATCAAAAGAAGGCATACAAATGCCAAACAGGTACTTGGCAGGAACGTGACAAATACTCATCTCTGAAAAGCTGTCCATGCAGCCCTAGCCTCTCCTGTAACATCCGATGTTCCTGGAAGGTCCTCTTGACAAGAACAGGTCTGGTGGTCTCACCAGCAGCACACATCGAGCAGGAAAACTGCAGCAAAGCTGAGCAGCTGCCGACTGCAGGCCTGGCAACAACCAGGGCACCCTTGCAGGGCGAAGTCCATAAGCCACCCACCTAAGGGCGGCACAGGGCAGTTTGTTCAGGGCCTGCTTCACAACTGCACGGCCATACGTCCGTCCTGCCTGCCTCGCCGGTGTTCTGGATGCCGACAGTGTCCTGGCTGGGAGCTCCAGTCATGTGCACGTGGGGAGACGCAGTAGCCCCTGGCACACTGGGACACCCCACTTTCCACAACTTCAGACACCACCGTCCCGGGGCCTAAGGCTCCAGGGCGGCTAGACCACCCACATCCTGACCTTGCTCTGAGGCTCACCTGGCTGAGCTATCTGAGCGAGCTCTGAGGCCTCCGAGCCTCGTAAGGAGGAGATGAAGTTATTTCTGGGCCCTTCCAGTGAAGTTGAGTGATTTAAGCCGAGTCTAGCAGGCTGCTGGAAGGTTTCCTACAAGTCAGAAGGCAGTCAGGACCTTCTGTGCAGAGGGGATGGGGTCCCAGGGCTCCAATCCCTGGGTTGTTGAGGGGCTCGAGGTGTCTGCAAGGAGCGCACAGTGAGCTCCAGGATGGAATCCCAGGGCTGATCAGAGTAAAAGGGGCAGCACCCGACTCCACATGAAACTCACATGAAGGGCCGTGCAGGGTCTCTGCTAACAGGATGCAAACCCCACTGGGAAGAAATGGGCCATGCTGGAAGAATTGTCTTGGGCCACACGTAAAATAACACTAACACTAATGATGGCTGACGAGCCAAAAGTAAAAAAATCACAAAAAAATATCATAACATTCTAAGAAAGTTTATGAATTGGTGCTGGGCGGCATTCAAAGCAGTCCTAGGCAGCACGTGGCCCGCGGGCCACAGGTTGGACAAGCTTGCCTCAGATCAACGATGTGATGTCAGCTTTCTAACAGCTACTGATACAGAGTAGGCGGTTCATGCATAGCTACCAATACAGTTACAGCATGTATAGACAGCTATCGACACGCAGTTACGGTATTTTTACAGTTATGGTACAGTTACACTGAGTTACACCGTCTGCAGCTAGCTAGAGAGTTCCAGTATTTACAGAGAGTGCCACAGAGTTCCAGTATTTATAGACAGCTATCGATACAGTGACGGTATTTTTAGGCAGTGACGGTATTTTTAGACAGTGACGGTAGGTTACACCGACAGCTATCAGCTATGCAGCTTCAGTATGCACACAGAACTCTCCGTAGAGTCATCACACTGTTTTGAGGAATAAGACTTGGCCCACGACACAGACACCACGTTCCTTGCGGGCCATACTCTGCCTCAGGCTTAAGGAAGGTGGGAGAGAAAACCAGCCGGCTGCCTGCACTTCTCACTGGGCTCTGTTCTTGCCCTGGCCCCCTGAACTGCCCTCCGCAGCCCAAGTATTCAGTCATTGCCAGAAGTGCCTGCTGCCAAGTGCCAGGCAGCATGGACACTGACCCCGCACTCTGCCCACTTTCTCCCCACCGGGCAGAGCCTAATGTGCTCACGGGCCCTCTGTGCTGCCTGGTGCTGAACCCACACCAGCTCCGGAGGGGCCGGCCAGCACACATGGTGACTCAATTTCCGCTGGCCTGATGAGACCAAGGGGGTGAACGAAGGCTCCTGGTGGGGAAGGGTCCCCCTGTATCTCTGAGCACAGCCCCAAGGCAGCCACACTACCGCTGGAGGGAGAGCGCCCGGGAATGAAGCCTGGCCATGGAGGCAAAGCAAGGGCATCCTGGGCAGGTGCTGTGTCACACCTACAGCCAGCCCGACAGGTGGACCCCAGCGCACAGACGAGGGAGCGAGTCAGGGCTTCCATCCTGGCCCCAGAATACCCGAGTGACTCTTCAACTCACCACCTCCATGCCATTTCCCATCAGGAAACCTACCTCTGCAAGGCTGAAACCTGGAGCCATGCGTGGTGAAGAAGCCAGACACAGAAGATCACGTCTGACTACGCTGACAGGTAACTCAGACACAGAAAGATCAGAGGTCACTCAGCTTCCCTGGGGGCCACAGTGTGTGGCGTTTTAGCAAGTCACTGGGGTCTCAGATCCAAGACATGCCCTCCAGGCCAGATTCTGCCAGCAGTAAAGCCGACACTCAGTCTCATCTGTAGGACTCCTGCCTGCCTGCCTGCCCGTCTCTCGGTGGGTTCCAAAGCCCAACAACATAATTATCCCCAACAAACTAATCCTGACTGCACTCTTCTCCCAGGCCAGGTCCACCAACCACGGTGGCTTTTCAGGAAAGTGCATCTTGATGGATGGGAGCACTAAGGAAGCTTCTGCAACTGCTGAAGCACACACCGTGTCTAAGAGACAATGACTACACAAGCCATCCTTTCTCACACCCTTGGAATTCATAACACCAAACATTAAAACAGTTCAGCTCTCTCCCAGTTTTTCCAAGATGTGAATAGGAACATCCTGTGAGTAGGAATAATGAAAGGACATTTGGTGCATGAAGCATTCTGAAAAAAGAACAAGTGAGTTAGTTAAAAATAGCACGTCAGCCCGCCTGTGGTGGAGAGAGGAACAGACTGTCCAGGAGAAACACCAGTTACCTGCGGGACGTCATCAAACAGTCGCTGAGCAAAATGGGAAAGCACGTCGTCCACGGACTTCCCGTTGCCAAACTGGATCACCGCACCTGTGGCTTCAATGGCGGCCACACGGACCTTCCAGTGCTGGTGGGAGATGGTCTGCATCAGGGGCCCGATCAGAGACTCCGACTGCATGTGGAAGTGGTCTGAGGGACAGGGAGGACCCCGGTTACCAAAGCTGCTCCCACACGCCTTGCCCAGCTCTATGGGCTTTCAGAGGACAGCTGCCCGCCTGTGAGCTCCTCACTTCCCTTCCTCTTCCCCTCCAGGTCCTTGCTGCAGGAACAGTAAACAACTCAGGCTGCCAAACAGAGCTCTGTACCGCCCAGCACAGGAAGAGGCTCAGGGACAAGTGTCCCACCTTGATGACACCTGTGCAACCCAGGGGGCTTAGAGGGACCAGCAGGGAAAGGCTGGGGGTGCAACCCCATTGTGGCTGAAGATGGGAGAGCCTGGACCTGCTGAAGCCAAGGTGGAGGCCTGAGGGGGACACTGGAGGCCACAGGAAAGAAGCCGAGCCCAGAGGACAGCGGGGAGGCCGCACTCCCAGCCCCAACTGAGACCAGACCCCAGGCTCCTCCAGGAAGCTGGGCCAGAACCACTCTAGGCAAAGCCACTGCACTTCCTATTTGTAAAGTCCCCACAGAAAGTCAGAACAAGAGGTGGCGGGCGCCTGTAATCCGTTACTTGGGAGGCTGAGGCAGGAGAATCGCTTGAACGCAGGAGGTGGAGGTTGCAGTGAGCCGAGATCACCCCATTGCACTCCAGCTTGGGAGACAGAATGAAACTCCCTCTCCAAGAAAAAAAAAAAAAAAGCCAGAACCAAAGAGTCTCTGGCATCCACACTGCCTCTTGCCTCAGCTCTGCACTACTTGGGGCTTGTCTGGGAAACCGTCATTCCAGTGAGACTTTGGGTGAGCTCTTCAACCTCTCTGCCACTGCCCAGTGTGACCAAGGCCAGAGGCGAGGCCCCCTACCCAGGGGAGAGGAGGGCCAGAGGTGCTGGAGATAAGGGGATGCTCCAGGCAGAGGCACAGTCCCTCACCCCACAGCAACCATGAGCACATACCCCGGCAGGCTGTGCTCGGGGCAGGGGCACAGGCGGGCATGGTGCTGTCCTATGGAACCTACGGTCCGGGGAGGGAATGTGGCAAGGCCGGGAGGAGCTCCCTGGAGGAAGCAGGAGCACCCGTGGGGCTGATGTACAGATGGCATGGGGAAGTGGTTGAGGGCTAAAGAGAAATACATTAAATGCCAGGAATTCTCAATGGCCGTGTCCAGCCCAAGGCTCTTCCCGAGCTCCACAGGAATTCTGGACCATGTGAAATCCAAAGTTAACCAACGTGGAAATCTCGGCATTTCCCCAAGTCCAGCTTTTCCTTTACTTCTGGAACCTATTCTCCACGCAGCTGCAGTGATCTTTTAAGAACCTGAACTCGGGTCTACTACTCCTATTGACACCCCCTGCACTTTCCACTACATTCAAATCATCATTGGGATATCACTGGGACGGCCTGAGCTGGCCAGATCTCTCACTGCTTTCCTGCTCCCTACCGCCTACCGATTTATAGCATCGGTGTTCCCCTCTCTGGAAAGCTTTCCCGCCAGCAGGAAGCCGGCGCCTGCTATCATTCCACATCCCAGCCAGAGGAGGGAAAGGGCAAGGCCCTGCAGGAATGGCCAGTTAAGGAAACAGAACGACCGGATCAGATCAGAGCTCTAAAACTGATGCGGAACGTTATAAAGTGGAGGGGAGAAGCGGCCTCCTTCCACTTAGGACAGTGGTCCAAACCAGAGAGGGAAGGCAGTGGAGTAGGATGAATGGGACGGAAAGTGAAATGACCAGAGCAGAGTCTCAGCGTGTCTCCTCAACCAGATGCAAGTCCTGCAAGCCCCCAGAGGGAAGGAAAGGGGGCAGCTATCGGGGCACACACCACCCCAAACTGCTTAACAGGAATTTCCGCGGTGGTTTCCAGGGATCTGGATAGGAGAGCTGGCTCGTGGGCCTGGGTGAGGGGGCTCAGGCAGGGAGGAGGGTGGGGGGTGAGAGTCGCGGGACGGCGGGATGCAAAGAGGAGGAAGGCAGAGGACAGGCAGGTGGAGGGGGCACAGGGAGCAGGCAGGTGGGGGCGGGGCTTGGGGCGTGGAGGGTGGAGGCGGGGAGCGGGGGACACAGGGGTGACGTGAGTGAGGGCCAAGCAGGAGCAGGTGGCAGCGCAGGCAACAGGTACGTGGGGGTAGAGGGCAAGGGAGCGGGTGAAGGGCGCGTTGGTGGCGGGACGTGAGGCAGGGGACGCAGTGGTGGTGAGAGGAGGGGGCCGGGCGGGGTCTTTGGGGCAGGCGGGTGGGGGACGCGGGCCATAGGGGTGGCCGGGATGTTGTGGGGTGGGGCCGAGCCGCGGGGGTTGTGAGAGGGGCCGTGGAGGTGGAGGTGGGGGTGAGAGTGTGGGGTGTGCGAGCGGGGCCCGGGGTGCTCACCGGGCGTGGCCTGCGCCAGGGCGGCGGCGCAGCTGCAGCTCTCGCGGCGCACGGCGGCGAAGGGGTCCAGCAGGGAGCAGCGCAGCGCGCGCAGAGCGTCGTCCAGGTGGGGCGCGAGCGCGGCGCCGCACAGGTCCACGGCCAGACCCAGCAGCTGCACGAGCGCCAAGCGCAGCTCCTCGCAGGCCTCGGGCGGGCGGCGCGCAGGCTCGGGGCCGGCCAAGCGCGCGGCAAGCGCGGGCAGCAGGCGCGGCAGGGCATCGCGGGGCCGCGCGGCGCGGCGCAGGCCCAGACCCAGCAGGTGCACTGCCAGCGCGCGGCAGCCCTCGGCGGGGTCGCTCAGGCAGCGCAGCAGGCGCGGCAGCAGCAGGCGCGCCCAGGGGCCCTGGAAAGCGGTGGGGTCGGCGGCAGGGCCCGGCTCCTCCAGCGCGCGCCGCAGGGCCTCCAAGGCGCGCCGCCGGCCCGGTTTGCTGTCGGCCTCCAGCCCCGGCAGCAGGCGGCTCAGGGCGCGGCTCAGCTCTGCCGCCTCCGCCATCTCGGCCCCCTCGGCCGGGTGTGAGGCCGCCACGGCCTCCGCCACCCCCGGCGCCGCCATTTTGCTCGCGTCGCCGGTCACTAAGGGGAACGGCGCTTTCGCGACGCTCGGCGCGGATTACGGTATCACTTCCGGTCCGCGCGGGGGGGGGGGCGCCGAGCTCCTTCCTCCCGGCAGGTGCGCACGTGGGCGTGGGTCCTCCTCGTCCGGCGGTGCTCGCCTGCTGTCCCGCGCTGTCGCAGGAGCCCCCGCCAGCCGGCCTGCTGGGCCTTACCCTGTCCCCATTGCGCAGATGGGAAGGGTCTCGGGAGGGTGCAGCTCGCCTGGGATGCGGGCCCTGGGCTATAGGCCTGGTCCTGCCCCTAGGGAAGCCTGCCCTGCGGCCTGGAGTGCTTGGAGAAGGAACCTGGGTGCCCTGCATCGGTCCAGGGTAGCCGGGAAACCCCTTTTTGAGCCGTCTAGAGCCCCTCTGGCTTTGGGAAGGTCCGTTCCAGGAGGGAAGGGCGCTGGTTCTGTGGACTGGATCCCCCCTGTGGTGTAAGACGGGTTCCTGGTCTGGGCTTCACGTGCAACCTGTGATTTGATCTCAGGTGTAGCCGCCCAATAGGTTTGCCTTACTCGCTGCCCAGGTAGAGTCAATTTATCAAGACAGGGGAATTTCAATAGAGAGTTTAATACATGCAGAAACCGGCTAAACGACACCAGAGCTTTATTACTTAAAGCAGATTCTGAAATTCCCGAGACGGGTCGTTTAAGGATAATTAGGCAGGTAGGGGGCCAGGGAGAGGGCGGTGCTGATTGGTCGGGTTGGAGATGAAACAGTGGAGCGTCAAAGTTGATTCTCTTGCTGTCTTCTGTTCTTGGGTGGGCTCACAGAACTGGTTGAGCCAGATTAGGGGTATGGGTGGTGGCAGCTGGTGCATCAGAATGCAGAGCCTGAAAAATATCTCGAGCACCAATCTTAAGAGTTTACAATAGTGATGTTATCCTAAGGAGCAATCCGGGAGGTTTGGAATCTTGTGGCCTCTAGCTGCATGACTCAAACCACAATTTCTAGTCTTGTGGCCCATGTCTTAGTCTTACAAAGGCATTCTGGTCCCCAGGCAAGAAGGAGATTGGCTTCAGGAAAGGGCTGTTATCATCTTTGTTTCAAAGTTAAACTGTAAACTAAGTTCCTCCTAAAGTGAGCTTGGCCTACTCCCAAGAAATAACAAGGCAGCTTGGAAATTAAAAGCAGGACAGTGTTTCACAGTAGTGACTTTGAGTATGGACTTGAGTGGAGACAGAGGTGCCTAAACAGCTTGGCGTCGGAGTTGGTGCGAGCCCAGCCTGGAACGGGAATTTGACAGCACTCACTGCAAACCAGGAGTCCCCAAGTCTGGTTAGCCAGGCACTTCTCATCTGTGACAGTGCACTGAGTTTTCTAAAAGCAGAATGTGTGTAATTTTAGGACTGAACTTCAAGTTTGACCTTCTTTTTTGTTGTTGATCTTCGTGTTGCAAAATGGTGTTGTTCATCAGTACCTCTTTATTTATTTATTTATTTTTGAGATGGAGTCTTACTCTGTCGCCCAGGCTGGAGTGCAGTGGCGCGTTCTCCGCTCACTGCAAGCTCTGCCTCCCAGGTTCACGCCATTCTCCTGCCTCTGCCTCCCGAGTAGCTGGGACTACAGGTGCCTGTCACCACTCCTGGCTAATTTTTTTGTATTTTTAGTAGAGATGGGGTTTCACCATGTTAGCCAGGATGGTCTCGATCTCCTGACCTCGTGATCCACCCGCCTCGGCCTCCCAAAGTGCTGGGATTACAGGCATGAGCCACCGCGCCCAGCCCATCAGTACCTCTTAAATGTCGTTATGTAGCATATTCAGTAACGTTCTGAATTCATTGTTTCCTCCAACAGGCATTTGTTTGACCAGGCACTATCTGTAACACATGGGACAGGATGACAATGATGTAGAAACTGGCCATGGTCCCTGCTTTCCCAGATCTTATCTTGCAGGATGAGATAGCCCTTAATGGAAAGATAAATTAATATGTGTTTAACCACAGTGGTCCCAGGAGAATGAGTGTCAAGGGATGTTGAACTAGACTTGTAAGGCTTCCCTGAACAAATGGTAGCAGAGGCAAAATATGAAGAATAAGTAAACATGGTATATTAGTCCGTTTCCATGCTGCTAATAAAGACATAGCCAAGACTGGGTAATTTATACAGGAAAAGGTTTAGTGGACTCAGAGTTCCACTTGGCTGGGGAGGCCTCACAATCATGGCTGAAGGCAAGAAGGAGCAAGTCACATCTTACATGGATGGCGGCAGGCAAAGAGAGACAGAGAGCTGGTGCAGGGAAACTCCCCCTTATAAAACCATCAGATCTTGTGAGACTTATTCAATATCATGAGAACAGCACAGGAGAGACCTACCCCCATTATTCAGTTACCTCCCATTGGGTCCTTCCCACAACACGTGGGAATTGTGGGAGCTACAATTCAAGATGAGATTTGGGTGGGGACACAGCCAAACCACATCACATAGCCAAGTGAAAGGTGGGGGTAGGGGACAGGGAGGTGTTGTAGAGGAAATAGCATAAGCAAAGGCCTCATTGGTGGTGGTATGGGCTGAATGGTGCCTCCCCAAAATTCACATGCTGAAGTCCTAACCCCCATACCTCAGGATGTGACCCTATTTGGAGACAAGGTGTTTGGAGACAAGGTCTTTGTAGATGTGATCGAGGTGAGATGAAGTCATCAGGTTGGGCACTCATCCAATGTGACTGCTGTCCTCATAAAAGGAGAAATTTTGGAGACAGATGTGCATACAGGGAGAACACAGTATGAGCATGAAGAGGGACCTCAGGAGGAGCCAGCCCTGCTGACACCCTGATCTTGAGAAATCAGTTTCTCTCGTTCAGCCACCCAGCCTGGGGTGCTTTGTTATGGCAGCCCCAGGTATCAAACGGAGGGAGGCTGACACTGCTCACAGGGGAGCAGGCAGGGCGTGAGCAGATGGGTGGCGCCTGGCCATGGGGGCCTTTGTCCTAAAGCATGGGGGACTAAGGATTTCAAGGTGGGAGCATTGGCAAGATCGAGTCCACATTTTTCAAGGACCCCTTTGGCTTCTGTTGAACGGATTGGTCGGGAGTCCTTGGAAGGCTGTGGCAGCAATGAAGTCGAGAAATAATAAGCACTTTAATTACAGTGGTGGGACGTCACTTTTCCTTGCTCCTCCCATTGAAATACAGCAAAATACCCTGCACATAACTCAGCAGGCAACAAGGAAAGGAGCTTGAGAGTTGACAGCAAGATAGATGGTCTAGAGACCTCTGGACTGGAAGAATAGCAAGGTGGTGGGTCCCCTGGGTTTTCTTTTTCTCTCGTGTGTTCCTACACTAGTCCCCAGGGAAGCCTGCAGCCCAGAACAACCAACAGTCACACACAGAAATTCTCCAAGGAAAGCCTCCTCGCTCTCGCCAAAGCCCTGGGAAAGGGGACGCCCAACAGAAACTCAGAGGGTAGCTACCACCTCCACTCCAGTCTGCTTTCAGGGCCGATTTTAAAGACACTGCAGGTGCATTAACCTGTGCTGCGCAACTGTGGTTCCAGTGGACAGTCTGCACGGCACAGGTAGTGTCAGAGGAGCCTGAAGTCTGCCCTTCCTCTCATAGCACAAACAGACCCAGAATGAGCATGTTCTATCTTGACACAGCAAAACGGAGCCCAGTGACAGCAGATGGCCCAGGGAGGTATCTTTCACCCCTGCAGGTGCCACCAATGGGAAATGAGCAGCAGCCCCAGGAAGGCCAGAAGAATAAAGCAGACCAGGAGGGCAGTGCCAGGGCTCTGAAGACAAAACTGCTGTTAGAATGACAGGCCGCAGGCCGGGCGCGGTGGCTCAAGCCTGTAATCCCAGCACTTTGGGAGGCCGAGACGGGCGGATCACGAGGTCAGGAGATCGAGACCATCCTGGCTAACACGGTGAAACCCCGTCTCTACTAAAAAATACGAAAAACTAGCCGGGCGAGGTGGCGGGCGCCTGTGGTCCCAGCTACTCTGGAGGCTGAGGCAGGAGAATGGCGTAAACCCGGGAGGCGGAGCTTGCAGTGAGCCGAGATCGCGCCACTGCACTCCAGCCCAGGCGACAGAGCGAGACTCCGTCTCAAAAAAAAAAAAAAAAAAAGAATGACAGGCCGCAAAAATAGGCTGAAATCTACACCCTGAACCTGAACAGAGCAACTGTCCGCTAAAGTAGATTAAAGTAGGACCAGGAGTCTGCAAACATCGTAACCCAAATGTCCAGGATACATCTGGAAATCACTTGTCATACCAAGAACCAGGAAAGCCACAATCTGACCATGGTAAGGTAACAGATGTGAATTCCATATAGGTCACATGTTAGAATCATCTGCCAAGAATTTTAAAGCAGTCATAAGAACCAGGCGAGGCGTGGTGGCTCACGCCTGTAATCCCAGCACTTCGTGAGGCCAAGGCAGGCAGATCACCTGAGGTCAGGAATTCAAAACCAGCCTGGCCTCATGGTGAAACCCCATCTCTACTGAAAAATAAAAAAAGTAGCTGGGTGTGGTGGTGGGTACCTGGAATCCCAGCTACTCAGGGAGGCTGAGGCACGAGAATTGCCTGAACCCAGGAGATGGAGGTTGCAGTAAGCTGAGATCATGCCACTGCACTCCAACCTGGGTGACAGAGTAAGACTCCATCTCAAAAAAAAAAAAAAAAAAAAAATGCTGAAGACTCCCCGAATTCAATGAAAAACGTAAATCCACAGATTCCAGAACTGAACAAGCCTTCGTAGGATAAGCCCTCCAAAAACCCATAGTAAGACACATCACAATTAAACTATTAAACTCCTGGAAACTAAAGACAGAGGGAGGAAAAACACTAACTGCCAGAGAGAAATGATGTCTTGCCTAGAGAGGAACACCAGTTTGAATGAAGGCAGATTTCTTAACCAAAACCACAAAAGTCCAGGAGGAAGTGACGTGCCATTGTTCAACTGTACAGGGGAAAGAGCTGTTGACTGTGAGTCCTCTACCCAGCAAAACTATCCTTCAGGAATGGAGGAGGAGTAAAGATATTCTCAGACAGGCAAACTAATAGAATTTATTGCTAGCAGACCTACCTTTAAGGAATGCCTAAAGGATACCCTGTAACCAGAAAGATAATTTTTTTTTTCTTTTTGAGATGGAGTTTTGCTCTTGTTGCCCAGGCTGGAGTGCAATGGCACGATCTTGGCTCACTGCAACCTCCGCCTCCCAGGTTCAAGCAATTCTTCTGCCTCAGCCTCCCGAGTAGCTGGGACTACAGGCATGTGCTACCACGCCCGAGTAATTTTTTATTTTTAGCAGCGACAGGGTTTCTCCGTGTTGGTCAGGCTGGTCTTGAACTCCTGACCTCAGGTGATCCGCCTGCCTCTGCCTCCCAAAGTGCTGGGATGACAGGCGTGAGCCACCGTGCCTGGCCCAGAAAGATAATTTTAACAGAAGAGGGCTGGGGCCTCCAGAAAGTTGAGAACAATGGAGTGGATAAAAATAGAAGTAAATGTCACTGACCATCTTTTCACCTCAGGAGTTTCTTTAATCATATTTGATGGTTGAAGCAAAAATTACAACACTGATGTGGTGCGTGATGTACGTGGAGGAAATATCTACAACCAGGTATTTAACAGTGAGAAGGGTTAGGGACTTAAGTGGAAGGAAGGTTTCTACACTCCTTCAAGGTGGTAAATCATAGATGCTGATAGACTGATGAGTTATATACGTATGTGATGATATCCTCAAAAATATAACATGGAATTCTAAAAAACGAAGGTTATCCCACAGTAAAGCATGAGAGAACAAACACAGATGATTAAATGGCAAGCGTAAGCCCTACGATATCACTAATTTAAATGTAAATGGCCTAAACACAACAATTAGAAGACAGAGGTTCGCCAAATAGATACAAAACCTGACCCAACTATATGATGTCTACAATATGCTGAAGCTCACTTCAAACACAACATAGGCAGGTTGAAAGTAAAAGGATGGCAAAAGTGTATCATGTAAACATTAATTTTAAAAAGCAGGATTGGCTGTTGAAATTCCTTGGGAAAGAGGGACATTACATAATGATGAAAGAACTCAGTGGGAAGACACAGCAATCCCAAATGTGTATACAGCAAACAACAGACCTTCAACATGTGTAAAGCAGGAACTGACAGAACTGAAAGGAGAAAGAGAGAAAGCTGCTGTTGTATTTGACAACTTCAGCCCGTAACTCAGCAGCTGCTAGAATAACTAGGCAGATAGTCATCAAGGTATAGCAGAGCAACACCATCAACCAACAGGATCTAACTGACATTTATAGAACAAACCGCTCAACAATCACAGAATTCACATTCTTTTCTAGTGTCCTCAGAACATAGACCAAGATAGACCATATCCTGGGCCATAAGGCAAACCTTAGCAAATGTAAAAGACTTGCATCGAGGGCCAGGTGTGGTGGCTAACACCTGTAATCCCAGCACTTTGGGAGGCCGAGGCAGGCGGATCACCTGAGGTCAGGAGTTCAAGACCAGCCTGACCAATATGGTGAAACGCCGTCTCTACTATAATACAAAAAATTAGGCCGGGCGCGGTGGCTCAAGCCTGTAATCCCAGCACTTTGGGAGGCTGAGGCGGGTGGATCACGAGGTCAGGAGATCGAGACTGTCCTGGCTAACATGGTGAAACCCCGTCTCTACTAAAAATACAAAAAACTAGCCGGGCGAGGTGGCGGGCGCCTGTAGTCTCAGCTACTTGGGAGGCTGAGGCGGGAGAATGGCGTGAACCCGGGAGGCGGAGCTTGCAGTGAGCCGAGATCACGCCACTGCACTCCAGCCTGGGAGCACAGCGAGACTCCGTCTCAAAAAAAAAAAAAAAAAAAAAAAAAAAAAAAAGACTTGCACAGAATGCCTTCTCTGACAATAATGGAATCAAACTTACCATCAGCAGCAGACAGCAGGGAAATCTTCACACATGTGGAGATTAGACAACTATTCGACTCAGAAATGGAAACAATTGCTACATGCAACAACTTGGACGAACCTCTAAAAGATTATGTAGATGAAAACCAGTCCCGAAGGGATCTTTTGTGGTATTGTTTGTATGACATCCATAAAGTAACAGAGATGGGGAACAGATGACTGATCTCTAGGGGATAGGGATGGGGTGGCGTGATTATTAAGGGTCACGGGGAGGGAGTCTTGTGGTGCTGGTGCGTTAAGTACCTGGATTGTGGTGGCATCTCTGTGAATACCCAGCGAGATCATGACCTCTCTCCTTTCCCAAGACACACTGCCAGACCGAATAGCTATAAACCGGATAACAGAAGCAGGGCAGTAGGACAGGATGGCCAATATGTTACAACAAATGAAACAGGCCTTGGGATGCTGAGATGGGAGAATTGCTTGAGGCCAGGCATTCAAGGCCACCTGGGCAACATAGTGACATGCCGTCGCTACAAAGAAATATAGAAACTTAGCTGGATGCAGTGACTCACACCTATAGTCCCAGGTACTTGGGAGGCTGAGGTGGAAGGATTGCTTGAGCCAAAGAGTTTGAGACCAACCTGGGCAACATAGTGAGACCCCCATCTCTACAAAAAAATAAACAATTACGGCCGGGCGCGGTGGCTCACGCCTGTAATCCCAGCACTTTGGGAGGCCAAGGCGGGTGGATCACCTGAGGTCAGGAGTTGAAGACCAACCTGACCAACAAGGTGAAACCCCATCTCTACTAAAAATACAAAAATTAACTGGGCATGCTGGCAGACACCTGTAGTCCCACCTACTTGGGAGGCTGAGACAGGAGAATTGCTTGAACCCGGGAGGTGGAGGCTTCAGTGAGCTGAGATCGTGCCACTGCACTCCACCCAGGCGACAGAGTGAGACTCCTCAAAAGAAAAAAATAATAAGCTGGGTGTGATGGGGTGCACCTGTATTCCCAGCTACTCAGGAGGCTGGGGTGGGAGGATCACCTGGGCCAGGAAGATTGAGGCTGCCAAGAGCTATGATCATGCCACTGCACTCCAGCCTGGACAACAGAGTGAGATCTTATCTCATTAAAAGAAAAAAAGCCAGCCGGGCACGTTGGCTCACGCCTATAATCCCAGCACTTTGGGAGGCCGAGGCGGGCGAATCACAAGGTCAGGAGATCAAGACCATCCTGGCTAACACGGTGAAACCCCGTCTCTAAATACAAAAAATTAGCCGGGCGTGGTGGCGGGTGCCTGTAGTCCCAGCTACTCTGGAGGCTGAGGCAGGAGAATGGTGTGAACCTGGGAGGCGGAGCTTGCAGTAAGCTGAGATTGCGCCACTGCACTCCAGCCTGGGCGACAGAGAAAGACTCTGTCTCAAAAAAAAAAAAAAAAAAAAAAAGGCCTATAAAAGAGATGAAGATCTGTGTCTTACCAAAATGAAACAGGAACAAGAAGTATGTAAGAGAAGAGGTCAGGGATATGGAGAACAGAAGCAACAATGCTAATATCTGTTGAACAGATGTCCCAGGAAGGCAGAAGAAAAGTGGGGAGTAGGAGGTTTTGAAGGGATAATGAAGACACATTTTCTAGAGTTAAAAATGGGTCAGGCTGGGCATGGTGGCTCATGCCTGTAATCCCAGCACTTTAGGAGGCTGAGGTGGGCGGATCACCTGAGGTCAGGAGTTCAAGACCAGCCTGGCCAACATGGTGAAACCCCGTCTCTACTAAAAATACAAAATTTAGCCAGAAGTGGTGCTGTGCACCTGTAGTCCCAGCTACCTGGGAGGCTGAGGCAGGAGAATTGCTCTAACTCAGAAGCCAGAGGTTGCAGTGAGCTGAGATTGTGCTGCTACACTCCTGGGTGACACAGCAAGACTGGAAAAAGAAATAAAGGAGGCTGAAGGAGGAGGATATATCCATATATATATATGGATATATGTATATATGTATGTATGTGTATATATATGTTTGTATATAAAGCTTCCCCCAGTGAAGGCCTGGGGCCCACTGTCTGTGGGTCAGGAGTCCAGGCATGGCTTTACTGGGTCTTCTGAAGGCTGCAATCTATGCTGGGGCTGCATTCTCATCTGAGGCTCGATTGAGGAAGGGTCTATTCCCAAGTGCACTTGGTTGTTTCCAGCATTTACTTCCTTGGCTGTGGACAAGAGGCTGCCCTCAGCTCCTGGCCACAGGATCCTCTTATAGCCACTCATGACACGGCAGCTGGCTCCCTCAAAGCCAGCAAGGGAG
Organism: Papio anubis; assembly: GCF_008728515.1. Taxonomy (NCBI): domain Eukaryota; kingdom Metazoa; phylum Chordata; class Mammalia; order Primates; family Cercopithecidae; genus Papio; species Papio anubis. The sequence goes on from NC_044979.1 coordinate 148,355,445, forward strand.
AGAGTTCCCCAGCAAGGCAGATGTTACCATGAATCATATGTGATGCCCACTCCTCACCTTTGCTGTACCCCACCAGGCAGGGGTGAGTCTCAGGTTCTGCACACACTCAAGGGGATGGTACCCCACAAGGCACGAGCATTGGGAGGTGGGGACCCTGCGGCCATCTGAGAATGCCCACCACACTCAGGAGCCATGTGTAGAGAAGACTGTTGAGGTTTGTGGCAAAATTTTCTGTGAAATTATGCATCCCTTACCTACACAGTGAACAATGCAAAACTTGAATATTAGAGAACATTGTGTGTGGGTGTCTGTGTTTTGAGGCAAGGTCTCACTCTGTTTCTCAGGCTGGAGTGCAGTGGTGCAATCATAGCTCACTGTAGCCTTGAACTCCCGGGCTCAGGTGATCCTGCCACCTTAGCCTCCTGAATACCTGGGACTACAGCTGTGCACCACCATGCCTGGCTAATTTTTGTATTTTTTTGTAGAGATGGGGTCTTGCTGTGTTGCCCAGATGGGTCTTGAACTCCTGGACTCAAGTGATCATCCTCTTTTGGCCCCCAAAGTGCTGGGATTGTAGGCATGAGCCGCCATGCCTGGTCACATTGTTCTCTTCTCTTGTCTTCTCTTCTCTTCTTTTGTCTTCTCTTCTCTTCTCTTCGCTTCGCTTCTTTCTCTCTCTCTTTTTCCTCCCTTCTCCTTCCCTTCTCCTTCTCTTCTCCTTCCCTCTTCCTTCCCTTTCCTTTCCTTTCTTTTTCTTTTTGAGACTAGATTTCACTCCTGTTGCCCAGGCTGGAGTGCAGTGGCGTGCTCTCAGCTCACTACAACCTCCGCCTCCCAGGTTCAAATGATCTTCCTGCCTCAGCCTCCCGAGTAGCTGCGACTACAGGCACACGCCACCACACCTGGCTAATTTTTGTGTTTTTTTGGAGAGACGGGGTTTCACCATGTTGCCCAGGCTGGTCTCGAACTCCTGGCCTCAGGTGATCTGCCTGCCTTGGCCTACCACAGTGCTGGGATTACAGGTGGGAGTCACCATGCCCAGCTGGAGAATAATTATTACTGTTCACAGTTCCTGGGCTCCTACTATATGCTGTGTGTTCCATGCTCAGCCTCTCGGCCCTCGCTCCTCGTACATCCACCTAGATTTGAGGATGAGTGGCCTCTCCCGTCAGCCACGATCACATGCAGTTTCTCCTCGATCCTCAGCTCAGAGAGCTTACGGACGTTGTGCAGTGAACACAGCTGGCCGGGGAAAGCTCAGGAGCCGCACCCAGGAAGCCGACCTACAGATCCCATCTCAAACCACGACACTCTGCAGACTGCCCAGTGGCCAGAGCAGCTTCACAAAGAATCTTTGTTTCCTGTCTGCACCCCAAAAAATATCTGTGTTGGTCTCTTTGCCATGCAGACCGAATAAAGAATAAGACAAACACCATCCATGCATACTTGGTGCTTTCGACCTAGCAGGGGAGACAGCAATTAAGCCAGCAGCCTTGCCCACCATTATTTAATTGCACGTGTGATGAGAGCTACTAAGGAGAAGTACTGGGAGCCCCGGGCCCTCCGGAGGCAGTGCTGGTGCCTCAGGGAATTGCCCTGCATAAGTAACATTTTGGTTGAATCTTGGAGGGTGAATTGGACCTGACAGAGTAAAGTTTAGAGGTGAGAGGTATGTAGTGATTGGGAAAAGAATGTGGCTTTGGGCCAGGTGCGGTGGCTTATACCTGTAGTCCCAGTGCTCTGGGAAGCTGGTGGGAGGATTGTTGGAGACCAGGAGTTCGAGACTAGCCTGGGAAACATAGTGAGACCCTGTCTTTACAAAAAAAAATTTTAAAAATACCAGGTGTGGTGGTGCACACCTGTGGTCCCAACTACTTGGGAGGCTGAAGTGGGAGGATGGCTTGAGCCCAGGAATTTGAGGCTGCAGTAAGCTATGATCATACCACTGCACTCCAGCCTGGGCGACAGAGTGACACCCTTTCTCAACAACAAAATTAAAAAAAAAAAAAAAAAAAAAAAAAGAGAGAGAGAGAGTGTGGCTCTTTGGTTGGAGTTCTGCAACGTGTGGTCATTTGGTCACGATGAATCCTACAGGCACATTCTAGGGGTGAAGTAAGACCCCACAGGGCTTAGAAATGTGAATACTTTTGCCGGGAAAAATAACAGGGCCCAGCATGGAGGGCGGGCCCTTCCCTATGGGGAGGGGCATTCTCAGACGCGGGATTTACTGGGACTTCTGAATGGGTGACCCAGTCACCAGCTGCACATTTTCAGTCAAGGGCATGGCTGCTTGGGCACCGTATGACAGCCAGGGCTTGTCACCGGGTAGCAGGGTGGCGACCGACCTGTTGAGGGCCACATGGTTCGATGACCAAGCACAGCTCCTCAGAGCTCACCAGACCCCTCCCTGCATCTGTACCCAGGAGCATTTAATGGGGTTGTCAGTGTGTGTTTTGGGGGGGATTGTGTCAGATCAGGCGTATATTCACTTGGATGTTCTCAGTTGCAACTAACCAAAAACAAAAAGCCAACTGGCTCAGTCAGTAGAAGGTAATTATTTATTATTTATTTATTTTGAGATGGCGTTCCGTTTGCTCTTGCTGCCCAGGCTAGAGTGCAGTGGCACGATCTCGGCTCACTGGAACCTCCGCCTCCCAAGTTCAAGTGATTCTCCTGCCTTAGCTTTCTGAGTAGCCAGGGATTACAAGCACATGCTACCACGCCCGGCTAATTTTGTATTTTTAGTACAGACAGGGTTTCGCTGTGTTGCCCAGGCTGGTCTTGAACCCCTGATTTCAGGTGATCCACCCGTCTCAGCCTCCCCAAGTGCTGGGATTACAGGTGTGAGCCACTGCGCCCGGCCAAAGGTATTTATTGATGAACATAATTGGGAAGTCCAGATATGGGAAGGGCCTCAGGTTTGGTTTGAGGACTGCCGTGGCTCCGTTTCTCCAGGATCCTGTTTCTTCCCACTTGATTTCATCCTCTGGGACTGATCAGACAGTGAGCAGGACACTAAGGAAGCGTCTGCTTCCTTTCCGCACCCCCTTGTTTCCTTTCCTCGGCTCAAGCCAGTAAGGCTGCAGCAAGAGAGGCCTGGAAGTCAGGCAGAAGCTTTTCTGCAGGCTGGGGCAGCAGGGGCCACACCTTGCATTGCTACCAGAGCCAGTCTGAAGAGGGAGTCTTTGTGGGGGGTGGGGGCCACTGGAACAGGGACCTGAGTGGCCGGGAAAAGTGTGAAAGTGAGAGGCAGTGGGAGCTGCCATCGTGGCAATGAGGAGAGGAGTTCAGTAGATGTCACATCTCAGTGGGGCCAGGGGCCGCATGTCTGGTGGGCCAGGTGCATGCTGCCAGCCCCCAAACCTGGGAGATCCTTGTCTCAAAAGGACGCAGGCCAAGGAGCCTGCCTGAGGAGCAATCGCAGCAGAAGGAGGCCTTGTGTGTGTGCCTCGGGATCAGAGGGCTGTCCTGTGAGCTCAGCCAGAGAGGTGCCTCCACTCTCCTCTAGAGGCACGGTGTGGGGGAAGTCTTTACAGGGAGTCTCCAGAGAACCCCAGGAGAGCCCGAGAGAGAAGCAGCCAGCCCTGGAGCATCTACCCCCAAAGCAAGACACTGCCTCGGTCAGGTGACACCTGGGCCTTTTTTGCTGTCCTTCTCACCAGTCTACCCTGGAGGAGCAGGAGTAATTGGAGGAGGAGGAGGAGGGAGCGGAGGGGCCGTGGGGAGCGTGTGATGGTACTGCTGGTAGCAGCAGCTCCAGGCAGGCCAGGGCTGGGAGAGCCAGAGGTCTGAGTGGGTTGTGGGATGGAGTTCAGATTCAGAGACCGGGCCTGGATCCCTGAGAAAGTCTCAGGACAAATGCAGGTCTGCCTGAGACGGGTCTGGGGCCAGTGGGCACTGAGGGTGAGGGCTGAGGACCAAGGAGCTTTGTGTTTGACTCCCGAGGGTGGCCTGCTTGGTTTACGTTCACCCTGGCAGGAAGAGGCTGAGGCAATGTCAGCCCTGCTGGGGAGCGTGCTGGGCAGGGCTGGTGACCTGTGTAGCGCCTGTGCAGGCAGGTGAGTGGGGGAACAGGTGAGCATGGGACGGGTGAGTGTGAACTGGTGAGCATAGAACAGGGAGGCTGGTCAGGTGAGTGTGGACCAGGTGAGCATGGGAGGGCTAAGTGGAGACTGTGTGTGTCCAGGTGAGTGTGGAATAGGTGAGCGTGAGATGGGTGAGTGGGATATGTTGAGTGTGTACAGGTGAGTGGGAGATGGGTGAAGATGGGGCAGGAGAGTGGGAGACAGGTGAGCAGGCAACAGGGAAGTCGGCCAGGTGAGTGGAGGACAGGGTGGGGGGGTTGGGGTGGACAGGTGAGTGGAGGACCCAGGGGGCTGGACAGGTGGGTGCACAGGGAGGCAGGTGTCATCTTCTTCACAGCCTGAACTGCCTGCTCCTCTCCTGGCATTTGAAGCCTCTCGGGAGGGGAGATGGAGTTTCTGCCCCCACCCTGGCAGGATGGGGCAACGGTGTGCGGTAGCAGGATGAGGTTCCCCTTTCCTGCAGGGCTGGGCTTGTGGGTTAGGACGGTCACCAAGAGGCTCCTCCTAGGCCTCCATGACCTCTGGACCCCCAGGAAAGGTGGGAAAGAATTTAGGAAGGTCCCGATTTCCCACTGGGTGTCGGGGTGAAGCTGGTGCGCCTAACCGGTGGGAGTCACCTGGGGAAGCCGGGCTGGGCCCACCTAGCCACCCCCTTCTGGCCCCTAAGGTAGAGCGAGACCCCAGGGAACGGGCATGCTTGCTGGGTACGGGAGTTCTTCAGATGCAGGGATGTGACCCTGGTGTTAGCAGCTCAGGCAGCCGCGGTGGTTGTGAATGGGGGGGAGGGGGAGCCCGGGCCATCACAGGCGGCCCCATGGCCTGCATCAGCCAGGGTGGGAGACTCAGGGTCTGAGTGTAGGGGGCAGGGGGCGGCGAGAGCGGGGGGTCCTGGCCGCGCTGCGCCTGAACCTGCGCCGGTGGGGGATGGGGCGGGGACGGGGAGGGCCTGGGTGGGCCAGGGTTGGGGGGCCCGCGGGGAGGAATGAATAGGGGGGAGACTTGCTGCAGGCCCGCGCGGGCGGCGTTGGGGGTGCAGCAGCTGCGCGCGGCGCGGGGGCGGGCGTGGAGGGCGGCGCCGCTGCAGTGCGGGGACCCGCTCGCTCGCTCGCTCGCCCGCCGTCCCCGCGCCCCGCGTCCCCGCGCAGCCGCCTCCTAGCCTCGGGCACCGCGCATCCAGGTACGCGGGGCTGGGCTGGGGTCTGCGCCGGGACCCCCGGGCCTGGGAGGCCCCGGGGAATGCGGACATTTGGGAGGGTTTGGCCCCCAACCGGGAGTGGGTCACGCGGGGCGGGGCCGGGCCTGGGGCGCCGGGTCGGGGGTCCCGGGAGGGTCCTCGCCGGCGCAGAGGCCGGGGCGGGGGCAGGGGACGCGGGGTCTCTGGGTGAGCGCCTTCCCGGTGGTCTGGGCACTCTGGGGGCGGCTTGGCAGGGGGCTGGGGTCCTGCGCTCCGCGGTGCGGTGCGGTGCGGGCCTGGCCTGGCCATGGTGACTTTGCTGCGTGGCCGCCGCATTTGTTCTCCTGCACCCCACCCCCCCACCACCGCAGGCTTCCCTTGTTTACCTGCGTTTCTGTCTTTTCCTGTGCAGAGGCCGGCCCAGCCCATCCAAAGCCTCACCCTCATCTCTCCCTCCCCTGAGGCCGCGCGCAGGGGCCCCCCAGCATTCACATTTCACACGAGTGCCCCCCCAAAAAGGGGGGATGGAGGAGGGCGAGGCCCAGGAACCCCCGGGCTGGACCCTTAGGGTGCCGGGCCCCCCACTCCTCCCACCCCGGAATCCTCATAACTGCAGAAGGGGCTTCTCAGCCGCGCACCCCTGTCTGAGCCCCCTCCGCCCCTGCCGGGGTCTGTTGGGAGGGAAGGCTCTGGGGGTCGTCACATTTAACACCTCACCTGGCCCCACAGAATAAAGGATCTTTGACAAATGCAGAATCAGTGACTTTCTTCCATGCTCCTGGGAGAAGCCTGCTTCATGCCGCCTGCGTTTATCCGGCGTGCAGCTCCGGGCAGCTCTCAGGCCTGGGGATCTGTGTTTTCTGGACAGGAAGGAAGCAGCCGCCCTCGCCATGGCCTCCCCGCCGGTCTGCCCCTCGGAGGAGGATGAGAGCCTGAAGGGCTGTGAGCTGTACGTGCAACTGCACGGGATCCAGCAGGTCCTCAAAGACTGCATCGTGCACCTCTGTATCTCCAAGCCCGAGCGCCCTATGAAGTTCCTCCGGGAGCACTTTGAGAAGCTGGAGAAGGTGAGTGGTCCCCACTGCCCGCTGCTTCCCTTCGCAGGTGTCCTAGGGCAGAGGCGGTAGCCGGGAAAACCTTCCCTCCATCCTGTGGTCCTCGAAGGTTGGGTGCCCCAGAGACTGTCCGCCATCCTGCAGGTCCTTCCAGAGAAGCGCGGGGAGAGGCCGACCTGGGGCCCACCTTCCCTTGTTTGGTCTCCTGAGATTCATGCCCCGAGCTGGGGTCCTCGGAGCCACAGAATTCCCCCTTCTGCTTCCAGGGGGTTCCAGGTCTTCAGAGCTCTCGTGGAAGGAGGTTCAGGGTTTTAGGTCCAGGTATTTCCGTAGCTTGTGAGGCTCATCGACAGTTTTCAGCTTGAGGAACCGAGATGAGGGCCAGGCCTAGTTAAAGATGCTGTCAGCACTTGGGATAAAAGAAAATAGCTCCCACAGGGTGGCTCACGCCTGTCATCCCAGCACTTTGGGAGGCCAAGACAGGCAGATCACTTGTGGCCAGGAGTTCAGACCAGGTCAGCCAGGCCGATATGACGAAGCCCCGTCTCTACTTAAAACAATACAAAAATTAGCCGGGAGTGGTGGCACACGCCTGTAATCCCAGCTACTGGGGTGGTTCAGGCAGGAGAATCGCTTGAACCGGGAGGTGGAGGCTGCAGTGAGCCGAGATTGCACCACTGCACTCCACCCTGGGCGACAGAGCAAGACTCTCTCAAAAAAAAGAGAGAAAATAGCTGCCATGGCTAAGAGGTCAGATTCCACGTTAATCTTGCAGCGGTGGGAGAGGAAAGTGCCCTTCTGCCCGTGTGGTCGGGGAGAAGCCCAGGCCTGCTCTTCTCTCCAGGAATGATGCCTCTCATCCCCTTCCTGGCCTCCTGCATCTGGGTTCTTTTCCTGGAAGTGTGTGGCTGGGAAGTGGCGGCTGGGACAGGAGTCCCTGTGACACCTCCCGCTGCATTCGCTCCCCTCTCCGTGGGCTCCTCCCACCCTTGTTCTGGGCCCCACCCCAGGCTCTCTGTGTATCACCTAAGGTTTCTTCTCTTGGTCTTTTTATCACAACTTAACTGTCCCCTGTGCCCATCTCTCCTGGGGACCATTTGGGAACTTGGGAAGCCCAGTTCAGGCCAAGGTCTGCCTTTGAGCGCCTGTGAACCACCACGTCCCCATCCAGCGGTGTTTATGCTTTTGACAGGGGCCTCCTGTGATCACATAGTACTAACCCAAAGGAGTGAATGTAGCTCTTCCCCTGGAAGCAATCCGTGAAAAAACATTTTAAAGTAATGCATGCCTATTTAGGAAAATTTGAAAAGGTTGGAAGTGGAAAGAAGAAATAAAAATGCTCTGTAGTCCTCTCTACCGAATTCCCCCTCAAATGTTGTTTTTATAAAAATGTAGTTGTAGGCCAGATATGGTGGCTTATACCTGTAATCCCAACATTTGGGAGGTTGAGGTGGTAATATCCCTTGTGGTCAGGAATTCGACCTTGTCTCTCAAAAATATTTAAAAAGTTTGCTGGGTGTGGTGGCGTCTGCCTGTGGTCCCAGCTACCCAGAGGCTGAGGTGGGAGGATCACTTGAGCCCAGGAGTTTGAGGCTGTGGTGAACCACGATCATATCACCGCACTCCAGCCTGGGCAACAGAGCGAAACCCTGTCTCAGAAATACATACACACACACATGCATATGCACACATGCATACATACATACGTGGATACATACGTACATAAGTCTTAGTTGCAGTCACATTATAGATGCAATTTATATTTCATCTTTTTCATTTTTTATCTTTTGTTTAAAGACTTCACTTTAAGTGACTGCATAATATTCTGTGGAAAAGATATACTAAAGTTTTTCGACCTTTCCCCCATGAGTGAATGGACAATTTAGTTCTTTCCTTTTTTTTTTTTAGTATTAAATATTGGGGCCGGCAGGTGCGGTGGCTCATGCCTGTAATCCCAGCACTTTGGGAGGCTGAGGCAGGTGGATCACTTGAGGTCAGGAGTTTGAGACCAGTCTGACCAACGTGGTGAAACCCTGTCTCTACTAAAAATACAAAAATTAGCTGGGCGTGGTGGCGCAGGCCTGTAACCCCAGCTACTCAGGAGGCTGAGGCAGGACGATTGCTTGAACCTGGGAGGTGGAGGTTGCAGTGAGCTGAGATCATGCCACTGCAGTCCAGCCTGGGTGACAGAGTGAGACTGTCTCAAAAAAAAAAAAAAAAAAAAAAGAAAGAAAGAAAGAAAAAATTGGGGCTGGCGGGCGCAGTGGCTCATGCCTATAATCCCCACACTTTGGGAGGCCCAGGAGGGGGGATCACTTGAGCCCAGGAGTTGGAGACCAGCCTGGCCAACATGGTGAAACCCCATCTCTACTAAAAATACAAATATTAGCCGGGTGTGGTGGTGCATGCCTGTAATCCCAGCTACTTGGGAGGCTGAGGCAGAAGAATCATTTGACCGGGGAGGCGGAGGCTGCAGTGAGCTGACTGGGACACTGCACTGCAGTCTGGGCGACAGAGCGAGACTCTGTCTCAGAAATAAATAAATTTTTTAAAAAAGTATATGGGAGGATGTGTGTAGGTTACATGCAAATACAACAGCATTTTATATCAGGGACTTCGGCATCCATGGGTTCTAGTATCCTTAGAGATTCTAGAACCATCTCCCATGGATACCAGGGGATGACTGTACCACACACCGGGCATCTTAAACAACAGAAACATCTCTTCCCACAGTTCTAGAGGCTGAAGTCTGAGATCAAGGTGTGGTGGGATGGCTCCTTCTGGGTCCGTGCGGGAGAAGGTTCTGTGTCTCCCCAACTCTGGGTGGTGCTGGTGATCTTGGGTGGTCCAGGCTGGAAGTCTGAGATCAAGGTGTGGCGGGGTGGCTCCTTCGGGGTCTGTGTGGGAGAAGGTTCTGGGTCTCCCCAGCTCTGGGTGGTGCTGGCGATCTTGGGTGGTCCAGGCTGGAAGTCTGAAATGAAGGTGTGGTGGGATGGCTCCTTCGGGGTAGGGCGGGAGAAGGTTCTGGGTCTCCCCCGCTCCGGGTGGTGCTGGCAATCTTGAGTGGTCCAGGCTGGCAGACGCATCACGGGTCCCTGCCTTTATCTTCGCGTGGCGTTCTGCCCCCTGTCAGTGTCTGTGTCCAGATCTCCCCTTTTCACAGGGACACCAGTCATCCTGGACCAAGGCCACACCAATGACCTCTTGTAACTTCATCACCTCCGTCAAGACCCAGCCTCCAAATAAAGTCAACTTCTGAGGTCTTGAGGTTAGGACTCCAGAGCGTCTATTTTTGGGGACACGATTCACTGATCCCAGCGGCCTTCTTGGGCGTGGGCAGGGCAGTTTTTCTCAGGCCTTCCTCCAACAGCAAGCCATTGCTGAGTGAAAATAGCAGGTTGCAAGATAGGATCTGTGGTACAGTTCCATTTTTGTCGAAAGTGATGCCAACGATAATGTGTTATATGCAAAGAAAAAAGTCTGAGGGGCGTCCACCAAAATGTTGATAAGAGTGGCGTCTCAGGGCACGATTACGGGTGATTTTTGTTTCTGTGTTCTGCAGTAGCCGATAGGACCTTTGGGGAGCTTTCGTGAAGTCTTTGAAGTCGCGTGCGTGTTCTACGTGTGGGTGTGTTTAACTGGGAAGAATGCCCCTCAGCTTGCGATGGGAGCTGAGATCCCCAAATATAAACCACCCAACAGGGCCCTAAAATTCCGTGGAGACTCATTTTCTGCTGTGTTTTCTGGACCAGTGAGGTGCTGTGGAATGTTTGCAATAGAACCAGGAAGTGTGCCTCTGGGTAGGGCAGCAGCCCTGGTGGAGAGGGGGCAAGGTCTGGGCCACTCCCTCAAGGCCAGCCAGGGCTGAGTGGTGGGCAGAAGCCTCTGATGGAGGGTTTTTCTCCACTTGTATCCCAAGCAGGGTGCATGTTCGTGAGGCTTTCATAAAGCACCTGGGATAAAGTCACACAGGCTGGCAGGGGTGACCCAACTCTTGGAGTGCCATCCGGGCTGGGCCTCTGTTGCTCTGGCCTTCATGAGTGAGTTTTTCTGTGGTGGAGACTTAAGCAGACAAAATACTCCTTATTTGGGCCAGGTGCGATGGCTCATGCCTGTAATCCCAGCACTTTGGGAGGCTGAGGCAGACAGATCATGAGGTCAGGAGATCGAGGCCATTCTGGTTAACACAGTGAAACCCCGTCTCTACTTAAAAAAAAAAACAACTATTGCTGGGTGTGGCGGCGTGCGCCTGTAGTCCCAGCTACTTGGGAGGCTGAGGCAGGAGAATCACTTGAACCCAGGAGGTGGAGGTTTCAGTGAGCCCAGATTGTGCCACTGCACTCTAGCATGGGTGACAGAGCGAGACCCCATCTCAAAAAAAAAAAAAAAAAAAAAAAAAATTCTTATTTGATGGCAAAACACAGCGTGGGAGTTTCGCGAGCAAGATGTGATCTTTCCGAAGATTATCCAAAATAACGCCGTCAATCTTCTTTTTTGAGACAGGGTCTGGCTCTGTTGTCCAGGCTGGAGTACAGTGGCATGATTTCAGCTCACTGCAACCTCCACCTCTCAGGCTCAAGCCATCCTCCCACCTCAGCCTCCCGAGTAGCTGGGACTACAGGTGCCCGCCACCATGCCTGGCTAATTTTTGTGTTTTTTGTAGAGATAGAGTTTCTCCATGTTGCCCAGGCTGGTCTTGAACTCCTGAGCTCAAGCGATCCTCCCTGCTCAGCTTCCCGAAGTGCCGGGGTTATAGATGTGAGCCACCGTGCCTGGCTCATCTGTTTTTCTTTCTCTTTCTTTCTTTTTCCCTTTCCTTCCTTCCTTCCTTCCTTCCTTCCTTCCTTCCTTCCTTCCTTCTCCTTCCTTCCTTCCTTTTCCTTCCTTCCTTCCTTCCTTCCCTTCCTTCCCTTTCTTCCCTTCCTTGCCTTCCTTTTCTTCCTTTCCTTTCTTTCTTTTTTTGTTTTTGACGGAGTTTTACTCTTATTGCCCAGGCTGGAGAGCAGTGGCACGATCTCAGCTTAGTGCAACCTCCGCCTCCTGGGTTCAAGCAATTCTCCTGCCTCAGCCTCCTGAGTAGCTGGGATTACAGGCATGTGCCACCACGCCTGGCTAATTTTGTATTTTCAGTAGAGACGGGGTTTCACCATGTTGGTCAGGCTGGTCTCGAACTCCTGACCTCAGGTGATCCACCTGCCTTGGCCTCCCAATGTGTTGGGATTAGAGACGCGAGCCACAGCGCCCGCCTCATCTGTGTTTTTCTGCATGAGCAGGTCCTGCATTTTTATTGCTGGCAGTGTCCTGTTGCATAGATGGATTGCAGCTTGTCTGTCCTGTGCCCTGTCTAGGAACACTTGGATTCTTTCCAGTTTTTGCCGACTACAAATAAAGCTGCTATAAATATTCGTCTTACAGGTTTTTAATGTGGAAGAAGGTTTTTATTTCCCTTGAGTAAATATTTAGTAGTGAGATTCCTGGGTCATAGGGTAAGTGTATGGTTATAAGAAACTGCCAAACTGTTTTCCAGGATGTCTGTCCTATCTTGTGTTCCAAGCAGCCATGATTCTTGTTCCTCAGTATCGGCAGCCTTTGATACTGTCAGTTTTAGAAAACGTTTAGCCATTCTAATAGGTATATGGTGGCACCTAAAGTGGATTTTTTTTTTTTTTTTTTGATGGAGTCTTGCTCTGTCACCCAGGCTGGAGGGCAATGGCATGATCTCGGTTTACTGCAGCCTCTGCCTCCTGGGGTCAGGTGATTTTCAAGTGATTTTCCTGCCTCAGGCTCCCGAGTAGCTGGGTTTATAGGCATGTGCCACCACGCCCGGCTAATTTTTGTATTTTTAGTAGAGATGGGGTTTCACCATGTTGGCCAGGTTGGTCTTGAACTCCTGGGCTCAGCTGCTCCACCCGCCTGGGCCTCCCAAAGTGCTGGGATTACAGGCATGAGCCACCGCGCCTAGCCCTAAAGTGGTTTTATTTTACATTTCCTGATGACTAAAGTTCTTGAGGATGTTTTCATACGCTTATTTTCCACTCAAATATCTTCTTTGGTGAAGTGTCTGTTCATGTATTTTGTCCATGTTTCTTATTAGGTTGTCTGTTTTCTTACTACTGAGTTTCAAAATTTTGTATAAACTGTCAGATATTTAATTTACAAAATATTTTCTTCTAGTGTGAGGCTTGTTTATTTTTTTATTTATTCTGAGGCAGAGTCTTGCTTTGTTGACCAGGCTGGAGTGCAGTGGCGCGATCTTAGCTCACTGCAACCTGCGCCTCCTGGGTTCAAGTGATTCTCCTGCCTCAGCCTCCCGAGTAGCTGGGATTGCAGGCATCATGCCTGGCTAATTTTTGTATTTTTGGTAGGGACGGGATTTCCCCATGTTGCCCAGGCTGGTCTTGAACTCTTGACCTCAAGTGATCCACCCACCTCGGCCTCCCAAAGTGCTGGGATTACAGGCGTGAGCCACTGCACCCGAGCACAGTTTGCATATTTCAAGGAATTATTCCATTTCACTTAAGTTGTTAAATTTATGAATATAGAGTAATATTACCTCATCCTTTTAATGTCTGTACTGTTTGTATTATTTCATTCCTGAGATGGTAATTTCTGGCTTTTCTTTTTTGCTTGATCAGTCTGACTAAAAGTTTATCAATTTTACTGATCTTTTCAAAGAGTTAGATTTTAATTTCATCGATTTTCTCTATTTTTGTTTAGATTTTGTTGGTTTCTCTTATTTTTATTATTTCATTTCTTCTGCAGTCTTTGGGTTTTATCTATTCTTAAAATTTCTTAAGGTGAAATTTTAGATGATTAAGGCTTTTGTCTGATAGAAATATATAATGCTACAGATTTTTCTCTAAAGCACTGTTCTAGCTATATTTCACAGATCTTGATATGCTGTATTTTCTATTTAGCCCAAAATATTTTCTGTTTTCCCTTGAGATTTCCTCTTTGGTTCCTCTTATTTAGAAATTTGTTGTCTAATTTCCAAATATTTGGGGATTTTTTTTTTGATATCTCTCTTTTGTTTATTTCTGGTTTAATTTCATTGTGGTCAGGGAACATACCTTGTGTGATTTTGAATCTTTATTTGGTTAGGGTGTGGTTTATGGTTGATCATATGCTTTATCTTGGTGAATGTCACATGTGCCCTTGGAAACAATGTGTGCTGCTGTTGGGTGGTGTGTTCTGGAAATGTCAGGTGGTGTGTTCTAGATTTTATTTAGGTAGTGTATTCACAAATGCTAGGTGGGTAATATTCTACAAATGTTGGGTAGTGTATTCTGGAAGTTAGGTGGTGTGTTCTATGAAATGTGCAGGTGTAGGTATGTTCTGGAAATGTTAGGTGGTATATTCTAGGAAATATTAGGTGATGTGTTCTGTAGATGTTGCGTGAAGGTATGTTCTATAAATGTTAAGGTGGGTATGTGGAAATGTTGGGTGGGTATGTTCACAGAATGAGTGGTGGTGTGTTCTGGAAATGTTGGGTGGTGCGTTCTGGAAATGTTGGGTGGTGTGTTCTGGAAATATTGGGTGTTGTGTTCTGGAACTGTTGGTTGGTGTGTTCTATAAATGTTGGGTGGTGTGTTCTGAAAATGTTGGGTGGTGTGTTCTGGAAATATTGGTGGGTATGTTCACAAATGTTGGTGGTAGTATTCTGGGAAATGTTAGGTAGTGTGTTCTGGAACTGTTGGGTGGTGTATTCTACCAAATGTTGGGTGGTGTTTTCTGGAAATGTTGGGTGGTGTGTTGTGGAAATATTGGGTGATGTGTTCTGTAAATGTTGGGTGGTGTGTTCTGTAGATGTTGGGTGGTGTGTTCTGGAAATGGTGGCGTGTTCTGGAGATGTTGGGTGGTGTGTTCTGGAAATGTTGGGTGTTGTGTTCTGGAAATATTGGGTGATGTGTTCTGCTGGAACTGTTGGGCGGTGTGTTCTGGAAATGTTGGGCGCTGTGTTCTGGGAAATGTTGGGTGGTGTGTTCTGGAACTGTTGGTGGTGTGTTCTGGAAATGTTGGGTGGTGTGTTCTGGAAATGTTGGGTGGTGTGTTCTGGAAATGGTGTGTTCTGGAATGTTGGGTGGTGTGTTCTGTAAATGTTGGTGAAGTCTAGTTGTTTGAGGTGTTGTTCAGGTTAGAGTCTTTTGCATTCTTGCTGATTTTTTTTTTTGAGGCAGAGTCTCGCTCTGTCACCCAGGCTGGAGTGCAGTGGGCCCTTTGATCTCGCCTCCTCCCAGCTCCTGCCTCCGGGTTCCATGTTCTCCTGCCTCAGCCTCCCAGTGGCTGGGACTACAAAGTGACCGCCACCACCTTGCTAAATTTTTAGCATTATTTTACCCAAAGTGAGGGCAAGGGGTTTCAAAATTTAGCTAGGATGGTCTTGATCTCCTGAACTTGTGGTCTGCCTGCCGTGGCCTCCCAAAGTGCTGGGATTACAGGCATGAGCCACCGCCCCTGGCCCATTCTTGCTGATTTTTTTTGGCCCCTTGTTATACCTACTACCAAAGAACACCATTGAAACTTCCAAATAAAATTTGTCTGTTTCTTCTTTAATTCTGTCAGTTTTTGCTTTATGTGTTTTGGAGCTCTGTTATTAGTTGCATATACATTTGGGGTTGCTATGTTTTCATGGTGAATAAACCCTCTTATTATTATTCAATGTTTCTCTTTGTTCCTGGTAATTTTCATTGTTCTGAAGTCTGCTTTATCTGATATTAATACAGCCACATTATTAGGATTTGTGTGATTAATCTTTTCTATCCTCTTATTTTAGCTATATCAGTGAAGTGTGTGTCTTATAGATAGCATATACTTGGTTTTCATTTTTTATGCGATTTGACAGTTTCTGTCTTTTAGTTGGTGTGTTTATTCACTTTAAAAAAGAAAATACTATTTATTACTATATATGTAGCATATACAGTATATATAGCATAGTATATATTATGATGCGTCTTTTTTTTTTTTTTTTTTTTTTTTGAGACAAAGTCTTGCTCTTGGCCAGGCGCGGTGGCTCAAGCCTGTAATCCCAGCACTTTGGGAGGCCGAGATGGGCGGATCACGAGGTCGGGAGATCGAGACCATCCTGGCTAACATGGTGAAACCCCGTCTATACTAAAAAATACAAAAAACTAGCCGGGCGAGGTGGCGGGCGCCTGTAGTCCCAGCTACTCAGGAGGCTGAGGCAGGAGAATGGCAGGAACCCGGAAGGCGGAGCTTGCAGTGAGCTGAGATCTGGCCTCTGCACTCCAGCCTGGGCGACAGAGCGAGACTCCGTCTCAAAAAATAAAAAAAATTTAAAAAATCTTGCTCTGTCGCCCAGGCTGGAGTGCAGTGGCATGAGCTCCACTCTCTGCAGACTCCACCTCCCAGGTTCACGCCATCCTTCTGCCTCAGTCTACCAAGTAGCTGGGACTACAGGTGCCTGCCACCACGCCTGGCTAATTTTTTGTTTTTTAGTAGAGATGGGGTTTCACTGTGTTAGCCAGGATGGTCTCGATCTCCTGACCTCGGGATCCGCCCACCTCAGCCTCCCAAAGTGCTGGGATTACAGATGTGAGCCACTGCACCCTGCCAATTTTTACTTTTAACACTTTCACATACTTTAAGTAATTTAAGAGGGGCAAATAGTCTAGAAGATGTACCTGGGTATTTACCATTTCTATCGCTCTTCTGTGGTTCCTGAATTGTTTTTCTTTCCCTCTGGGATCATTTCCCCCACCAGCCTGAAGAATTTGCTTTAGCATTCCTCTTAGAGCAGGATTGCTGGTGACGGATTCTTAGTTTCCTTCATCTGAGAATCTCTTTGGTTTATCTTCATTCCTGAAGGACAAGGACATGTTTGCAGATATAGGATTCCGAGTAGAGAGTGATTTTATTTCAGCAGTTTAAAGATGTCTTCCCATTGTTCTTTATGGTTTCTGATGGCAAATCAGCCTTTTGAATCCTCATTTGCTTTATTTTATATTTCTTTTCTCTGGCTTCTTTCATGATTTTTCCTGAGTATTTAGTTTCTCAGAGTTGAAGTACAATGTGTCTGAGTTTGATTTTCTTTGAGTTTCTCTTGTTTTCCTTTGATCTTGAATCTGAATATTTATACCTTTCAACATTTGAGAAGTTTTCAACCATCATGTCTTCAAATATATTTTTCTGTACCAATCTCTTTTTCCTCTCCTTCAGGGACTCCAGTGACATAAATGTTAGATTTTTAAATATTTTCCCACAAGTCCCTGAGGCTCTGTTAAATCAATCCCTTTCCTTCCCTCCCCTCCCTTCCCTTCCCCTCCCCTCCCCTCCCTTCCCTTCCCTTCCCTTTCCGATAGAGTTGCACTCTCTCACCCAGGCCAGAGTGCAGTGGCGTGATCTCGGCTTACTGCAACCTCTGCCTCCTGGGTTTAGGCAATTCTCCTGCCTCAGCCTCCAGAGTAGCTGGGATTGCAGATGTGCGCCACCATGCCTGGCTAATTTTTGTATTTTGGTTAGAGATGGGGCTTAGCCATGTTGGCCAGGCTGGTCTCGAACTCCTGACCTGAGGTGATCCACCCGCCTCAGCCTCCCAAAGTGCTGGGATTACAGGCATGAGCCACGATGCCTGGCCGACCCATCCTTTTGGTGGGATGATTTCTGTTGGTCGCTCTTCAAACTTACCAACTCTATCCTCTGTCATATCCATTCTACAAATGATCCCATCTAGTGAATTTTAAATTTTCTGTTACTTTATTTTTCAGTTCTAAAATTTGTATTTATTTTTCAGTTCTAAATTTTTTATTTGGTAGTTCCTCCTCTTCCTACTCCTCCTCTTGTTCTCCTTCTCCTCCTTTCTTCTTCCTTTTTTCTTTTTAAATAAATTTGATTTCTTTGCTGATAATTCCCCCACCA
This sequence comes from Papio anubis, assembly GCF_008728515.1. Taxonomy (NCBI): domain Eukaryota; kingdom Metazoa; phylum Chordata; class Mammalia; order Primates; family Cercopithecidae; genus Papio; species Papio anubis. The sequence goes on from NC_044979.1 coordinate 148,372,634, forward strand.
ATTCCAAGAGTATTCACCTTCACTTCATGGAAAATAGTTAAAATTGCTGCTTTAGAGTGTTAACCTGATAATCCCGTCATCTCTGGCATCTGGAGGTTGTCAGCCATGGATTGATTGTCTTTTCCTGTGAGAGCTGACCAGACTTTCCTAGTTCCTTTTTTTTAATTCTGTAATTTAAAGCTTTTAATTAAAAAGTAAACTTTAATGTCAAAAATGCAAACTTGGGGAAGACAGAAAAGATCACTCACAGGGCTGTCACTTCACACTTGGAAGGTTGCACGGTGGCCGGGCAGAGGCGCTCCTCATTCCCAGGCGGGGCAGCCGCGCAGAGGCGCTTCTCACTTTCCAGATGGGGTGGCAGCCAGGCAGAGGCACTCTCCCCTAGTTCTTGATATATTGAATAATTTGTCAAGTAACTGGATTATATACTAGACATTTTCTATATTATGTTGTCAAACTTTGGGTCCTATTAAAATCTTACGGAGAATGTTGATATTTTTGTTTTAGCAGGAAATCAGTTGATGAGGTTCAGACCGCAAGTTCTCTCTCACCCTTGGTGGGTGACAATGCCAATACGAGTTCCGTTTCCAAGCGTTTGAAGTGCTGCTTTGGCACACCCTTGTGTGGGTCGCTTGGGGGCTCATCTGGGACTCGGACAATGTTTTGCTTGCAGCCCAGTCCTCAGCGCCTTTGTTATGGTTCTCTGTGTTCTGTGCATATGAAACTTGGGGTTGACCCTCACACTTGTATCAGTTCATGGAATTCGGGGACCCCCATTTTGTCCTTTCTCCTCTGTGGGGTTTCTCTCACATTCTCCATCCAAGAGAGATCGTACCTCTGGCACACAAATCAAATATGCCTGTTTCTCTCCCTGCCACCCCTTTCCTAGCCCAAGCTACTGTCCTCTTGACTGAATGACTGCAGAAGCCTCTCTGCTTCCCATCGGGCCTCGTGCTCCATTTTCCACATCAGTCACAGCTGGAGCCATCTTCCAGAAACACAAATGGAACTGCATCCCCTTCTTAAAACCTTCCCAAACCTTCCCAATGCTCTCCTAACAAATCTAAGCTCCTTCCTGCCTCATGGGGTCTGGCTCCTGCCTGCCTTTCCACTGCAGCCCGTGGCCGCCCAAGGGCTCTGGCCAGCACTGTCCTGTCACCTGGCGCGTCCTCCCCACCCCTCCTGCAGCTGGCCGCTCTTCAACACTTGCTTTAGGGCCACGGCTGCTTCCTCAGAGAGCCTCTCACCACAATCCTGTCTTGGGTGAGCTCAGAGGAGGAGATCTAGGATTGAGCTCCAACCCCAAGTCCCAGCTCTGCAGGGAGGGAGGATCTTTAGTGTCCTCTGGCCCTCCCAGCTCACTACTTGGTGACCATGACAGTGTGTGATGGACTGAGGTGGTATCTGCCCACTCCTTCCTCCAGCCGTGCCCTCTGCCCTTCCTACCCAGGGTGTTCCTGCATTGGGAGGGGCCCCGACCATCAGCGTCTTCCTGCTTTGGGAGTCAGTGCCTCCCAACGCAGGAACACCGAGATACGGCACGTGGTGCTTTGCATACTTTATCTCATCAAATTCTCACGCAGGCCTGATCAGATGAGATGTTGACACTCCCATCTTACAGATGAGAAAATGGGTGCTGGAGAGAGAACGCCGGTTCCCCAGGGTCAGCCAGGGAGAGTCATGGAGCTGGACGCAAACCCAGGCATGCCTCTGAGGCCACACCCTTCCCACCTTGCCTGTGGGCCCTGGCTGCCTGCGCGTTGGGGCAGGGTGCCGGGTTCTCCCGGCGTTGGCTCTGATGGTGGATCCCCCGCCTTCTGCTTCTTTCTTGTCCTCCATCCTAGGAACTCAGGCTTCTCCGCCTTCGCACTACAAGGCTGGTGCCCCTGTGTGTGGCAGGCTGGAGCTGGGGTGCTGCCCTCCAGGAGGGAGAGGCTGAATCCCCAGCTGCTGCTGCTGTGTGGGGAGAGGTGGGGTGGGGGGGACAGCTGCAATGGTGGGTGAGGGAGTGAGTGCATGCGCGTGTGTGCGTGAATGACATGTACACACGCTCGCCCAGATGCAGACACAGGCACACACAGGCAAGGATGTACTGTTGCCACCGAGGGGGAGGGTACGTGGAGTTGTGTGTGCACATGCATTAAAACACATGCACTTACCCAGATGCATAGCTGTGCACACACCTGGACATACTCAGCTTACCCCGAGAGTGGTGGATGTAAGGGGTGTGTTTGCATGCACGTGTACACGCTCGCACACACACTTAACTAGATGTGTACACGCTCACACACATACTGACCTAGATATGTACACGTTCACACATATGTGCACACACTTACATGTACTTACCTAGATGTGCACACACTCACACACGTACCTATCTGGATGTGCACATGCTCACACATATGTACTTACCTGGATATGTACACACTCACACACGTACACACAAATACATAGATATGTACACATTCACACATGTGCGCACGCTCACACATGTACTTACCTAGATACACACACACTAACACATACTTAGATGTGCACACACCCACACACATACTTAGATGTGCACACATCCACACACACGTACTTACCTAGATACATGCACACTCACATGTACACACTCACACACACGTAGTTACCTAGATACACACATGTACTTACCTAGATACACACACGCGTAGTTACCTAGATACACACACACATGTACTTACCTGGTTACACACACATATACGTACTGACCTCGATACACACACACACACACACGTACTTACCTAGATGTGCACATGTGCACATGTACAGACGTGCTGTCTGCTTCTGAAGGTGAGCAGGGCCCTCGCCTGTGCTCACACCCTTCTGTGTACACTCTGCCTCACTGGGATTTGCATCTTCATCTTCTATTTTTATTTTATTTTATTAATTTTTAATTTTCTTAATTTTTTTTTTTTTTGAGACGGAGTCTCGCTCTGTCACCCAGGCTGGAGTGCAGTGGCGCGATCTCGGCTCACTGCAAGCTCTGCCTCCCAGGTTCACGCCATTCTCCTGCCTCAGCCTCCCTAGAAGCTGGGACTACAGGCGCCCACCACCACGCCCGGCTAATTTTTTTGTATTTTTAGTAGAGACGGGGTTTCACCGTGTTTGCCAGGATGGTCTCGATCTCCTGACCTCATGATCTGCCCACCTTGGCCTCCCAAAGTGCTGGGATTACAGGCGTGAGCCACCGTGCCCGGCCTAATTTTCTTAATTTTTTATAGAGATGAAGTCTCCCTATGTGGCCCAGGCTAGTCTCGAACTCCTGACCTCAAGTGATCTGCCTGCCTTGGCCTCCCAAAGTGCTGGGGTTACAGACATGAGCCACTGTGCCAGGCCCAGCCTGTTAATTTCTAATTCGTTTCTTCTCTCCTCTCCTCCCCTCTCCTCCCCTCCCCTCCCCTCCCCTCCCCTGCCCTGCCCTCCTCTCCTCTCCTTTCCTCCTTTCCTTTCCTTTTTCTTTCCCTTTGTTTGCTGTACTCTCTGTGTGAGGCCTGGTACACAGTAGGTGCTCAGTAAATGAAGACCTTGCGTTTCTCTTCCAACCTTGCCACTGAATGGTTGGGTTCCCCTGAAGAAATCCTTTACCCTCTCTGGGCCTCGGTTTCTCCACCTCATGGCTGGGGATGATTTGCCCCTGCTCGGTGGGCTTATGGGCCCTGGCCTGGGGTTAGTACCATCTGACCCCTCTCCTGGAGACCCCTGGTCCTCAAATACAACTGGCCCTTGAGACTTAGGGTTTCCCAGAGTGCAGAGGGGCTGTCTTCGTGCTGCTCATAGAACTGCTCGGGGGAGGTGGTCCAGAAACACCACTCATGCCTGCCCGGCACGCAGCGGACAGCCCCATGGAAGCCTAGACACCCTTCGTGGAAGGCATCAGACGGGGTGGACCAGCCGCCTCTCAGAAATGTCGAAGGCATCAGCCAGGGTGGACCAGCCGCCTCTCAGAAATCCCTTTCAGTGGGAGGGGCAGGCTGCGTCCCCGTGGGAGCGAGAACCGGGCCGCAGGCAGGAACGAGGAATTCCACTGCCGGTAAGCCCTGCGTGTAGGCTTCTCTCGGGAGGATAAACTTGGGTCCAAAAAAATCTCTTTAGATTCCATCTCCACCCCAGACTCCGCCCAAATATTTTCTTTTCCGGGCTGGATGTCTGTACTTCATCCCCCTGTGTGGGACGGGACAGGACCAGGACAATCCCCAGGGCCGGGCTACTCCATTCTGGGGCACATTCTGGCCACGGAGCTTTCTGGAAACCCTGTTCCCACAGTGTTGTTACAAAGATGTCTTGGCCTGGAAAAGCCTGTCCCGGCCCCACGACCTCGATCGTCCTGCAGCTCAGACAACGCATCAGTGTGAAAACAGAAGACAGGAAATGGGGGCTGCAAAATGAGAGGCCTTCCCGGAATCCCAAGAGGGGAAGGGGAAGGGGAAGAACAGCCTGCCATGTGCACAGGCAGAGCCCGTGAGAGGTCACCCCTGCGTGGTCCTGGGGAGGGTCTCTGCTCACCGCCCCCCTTTCTCCCAAGGCCTCCTGAAGCAGCCTGTGTGTTTGAAATGACATGTATCCTGCCTAGTCTGACTCCTCAGCTGCCAAGGATGGGAAGTCCCGTCGTGCCAGGACAGGTAGACAAGAGAATGGGACCCCAACCTCGTTCCTTGAAGTAAAGCAGCTTCTGGTTCCTGGGAAGGGAGAGCCCAGGGTCCTTGCCAGAGCCATGAGGCCCTGGGCCAGTCTGTCCTCTATGAAGTGAAGTACTTTCAGGCACGGATCTCAAAAGCTAAGTCCCCCTGAGTCCGGGCGCGGCGGCTCACCCCTGTCATCCCAGCACGTTGGGAGGCGGAGGCAGGTGGGTCACCTGAGGTCAGGAGTTCGAAACCAGCCTTGCCAACATGGTGAAACCCCATCTCTACTAAAAATACAAAAATTAGCCAGGCATGGTGGCGGGTGTCTGTAATCCTAGCTACTCAGGAGGCTGAGGCGGGAGAATTGCTTGAACCCAGGAGGCGGAGGTTGCAGTGTGCCAAGATCGTGCCATTGCACTCTAGCCTGGGCGACAAGAGTGAAACTCTGTCTTAAAAAAAAAAAAAGTTCCATTGGGGCTGGGTGTGGTGGCTCACACCTGTCATCCCAGCACTTTGGGAGGTTGAGACAGGAGGATCGCTTGAGAGCAGCCTGGGCAACATAGCAATACAACCTTTCTACAAATAATAAAACAAAAAATGTAGCCAGGCGTGGTGGTGGTGTATCTGTGGTCCCAGACAGTCAGGAGGCTGAGATGGGGGGATCGCTTGAGCCTGGGTGGTCAAGGCTGCAGTGAGCTATGATCACACCTCTATACTCCAACCTGGGCAACAGAGGGAGACTCCGCCTCAAAAACAAAAACAAACAAAAAGTCCTATTGACACCACCAGTGACTGGCTAAGGTGCTTCATCTGGTCACAATTTCTGTAGCCTGCTGACTGCGATGGGCTCTGTCTTGTGACCTCGCCCATCTTACTTGAAACTGTTTCTGCCTCCACTCTGGTCTCCGTCATGGAACACAAGGTCATTGTAATTCAGATGGCGCTTCCGACGTGTAGGCTTGGGAAGGCGGCATCACTGACCCCTTCCTGACTGGCACAGGGCTCTCTCTTAGATTCCACGCCCACCGCAGGCCCCACCCACATATTTTCTTTTCTGGGCTGGATGTCTGCACTTCATCCCCCTGTGTGGGACGGGACAGGACCAGGACAATCCCCAGGGCTGGGTTACTCGATTCTGGGACACATTCTGGGCTGAGCTTGGCAGAGATCATCCTTCCTTTCTCGCTGGCCACCTCTGACCCCATGTCTTCAGCCCCAAGACCGTCCCTGTACCTGCCAATCACCGAGCGACTGTGAGTAGCTGAGTCTGTGGTCATGACAGTTTATATGGCATGAAGGCGTGGGGCTCTGACTTTGGTCCCGCCTACGTTTTTGTTCATTCGCTCATTCATTCCTCATTTTTTTGCCTGTTTTTTTTTTTTTTTTTTTTTTTGTTTGAGACGGAGTCTCGCTCAGTCCCGCAGGCTGGAGTGCAGTGGTGCGATCTCGGCTCACCACAACTTCCACCTCCTGGGTTTAAGTAATTCTCCTGCCTCAGCCTCCCAAGTAGCTGGGATTACAGGCGCCCGCCACCACGCCCAGCTAATTTTTATATTTTTAATAGAGATGGGGTTTCACCATGTTGGCCAGGCTGGTCTTGAACTCCTGACCTCAGGTGATCCTCCCGCCTTGGCCTCCCAAAGTGCTGGGATTACAGGTGTGAGCTACCATGCCTGGCCCTTTGCCTGGTTCTTGAGTGCACCTGGCACTGTGTCTCTGAGATGGGGGTGGGTAATGAACTCGTGCAACACGTCATCTTGGGGCCATGTGATGTGAGCTCCCACAGAGGTCTGAGCAGAATACACTGGAGGTGGGTGGGGGAAGGGGACCCAAAGGCTTCCTGTGGAGATGGCATTGAAACAGGCTTTGAAGTATATGTAGGAGTTCGCCAGGCACATCGCCTGGGGCCTGGGCATTAGGGGAAGGAGGCCCCTTGTCCCTCTCTCCTTGGTGAGCTACTCTGGCTCTGGGCTAGTCTCTTTGGGAATGGCTTTGTGGGATCTGTTGGAGCTGAGCGTCCAGACAAGACCTCGTGTCTTGGTCCAGGGTCTAAACCCTGGAGCTTGTGTCTCGGTCCCAGGTCTGAACTCCAGTTCTCTGTGGGCCTTCCCGAGTCCGGGTCTCACTGGTTTTTTTGTTTGTTTGTTTGTTTTGTTTTGTTTTTTTGAGATGGAGTCTTGCTCTGTTGCCCAGGCTGGAGTGCAGTGGCACGATCTCAGGTCGCTGCAAGCTCCGTCTCCCGGGTTCACACCATTCTCCTGCTTCAGCCTCCCGAGTAGCTGGGACTACAGGCGCCCGCCACCTCGCCTGGCTAATATTTTTGTATTTTTAGTAGAGACGAGGTTTCACCGTGTTAGCCAGGACGGTATCCTGACCTTGTGATCTGCCTGCCTCGGCCTCCCAAAGTGCTGGGATTACAGGCATGAGCCACTGCACCCGGCCAAGTCTGGGTCTCACTGTTATCTCGAAGGCAGTACATCCCAAACCCAACGCATGTTGTCCATATTAAAAACAAAACCAAAAATGTAACATGAGTGTTGTGCGGGTGTGGGGGATGGGGAACCCTCGTGCACTGCTGTGGGGAATGTGAGTTGGTGTAGCCACAGTGTAAGGAAGCTTGGCATTTCCTGGGAAAGTTAAACATGCGGATGACACAGTACCTGGCAGTGCCACTCCTAGGTACACACCCTGAAGAATTGAGAACAAGTCTTCAAACACATACCTCTACATGAGCGTTCAGAGCAGCACTGCATACAGGAGCCACGTTGTGAAAACCCCACATGTCCGTCAGTTCACGAGGACAAACAATGTGGCCTCTCCATACAAGGGAAAGCTGCAGAAAGGAGTGAAGCACCTGACACGCAGCACAGCGCGGACGAACCCTGGCGACGTAATGCCAGTGAAATGAGCCAGACGCAATAGGCCAAATGCACAATTCTGCTTCTGTGAAGTAGCTGGAACAGGCAGTTTCACAAAGACAGGAAGCCGATTCAGGGCTGTCAGGGGCTGGAGTAGGCGTCGGGGGGCAGCTGCTGAATGGCACAGCGTCTGCAGAGGTCCTGGATCTGGACGGAGGTGGTGGTTGCACAGCACGGTGAATGTGTCAACGCAGCTGAGTTGTGCACTTTAATATGGTTAATTGTTAACTTTAGGTTACATGACTTTTACCTCAATTAAAAAAACAAAAACAAAAACAAAAAAAACCCTGGCAGGACACACTGGCTCACGCCTGTAATCCCAGCACTTTGGGAGGCCAAGGCAGGAGGATCACTTGATATTGGATTGGAGACCAGCTGGCCAACATGGGGAAACCCTGTCTCTACTAAAAATACAAAAATTAGCTGGGCGTGGTGGTGCGCACCTGTAGTCCCAGCTACTCAGGAGGCTGAGGCAGGAGAATCGCTTGAACCTAGGAGGCAGAGGTTGCAGTGAGCCGAGATTGCGCCATTGCACCCCAGCCTGGGCGACAGAACGAGACTCCATCTCGATTGAAAAAAAAAATCGGCTGGGCGCAGTGGCTCACACCTGTAATCCCAGCACTTTGGGAGCCCTAGGCAGGCAGATCACCTGAGGTCAGGAGATCGAGACCATCCTGGCTAAGATGGTGAAACCCCATCTCTACTGAAAATACAAAAAATTAGCCAGGCGTGGTGGTGGGCACCTGTGGTCCCAGCTACTCAGGAGGCGAGGCAGGAGAATGGCGTGAACCCGGGAGGCGGAGCTTGCAGTGAGCTGAGACCGCGCCACTGCACAAGACTCCGTCTCAAAAAAAAAAAAAAAAAAAAAATTCCCACTCACCTGCTCAAAGAAACTCTCTCTTCTCGCCCCCTCCAGCCTGCAGGGCGTCTGGGATGAAGCCCCGGGTTTTCCTACTATGGGGTTGAGAACCTACCTTTCCCTGTCCAGGGCTGTCCTGCCTCTTGCCCTCTCTCTGACTAAACCTGTGTTGAGTGCCCGAGTTGGCCTCCAGCTGTGTCCCTGCCTCCCCATCCTCCAGGAGGCAATGTGAACTGCCTAAAAATTACTCTGGTATGATGAGTGCAATTTTGCCCGCGGCTTCTGTTTTTCCCAGGTGACTGCAGAGCCTCAGTGTTGATGTAAACAATTTTCACCGTGGTTGCGGGGAGTGGTTGCGGCCGACCTCTCTCAACTCCCAGGCTTCAGGTTCCTGCCGACTCACTTCTACCTCTATTATTGCTACTATTTCTAGTAATTTCTACAAACAAAGGCCTGGAACCCCTCACTTGTGATGCACCTGCCATCTTCCTTCCTTCCTTCCTTCCTTCCTTCCGTCCTTCCGTCCGTCCTTCCTTCCTTCCCTCCTTCTTTCCTTCCTTCTTCCCTGCCCCCCGCCCCTCCCTCTTTCCCTCCCTCCTTCCTTCCTTCTTTTTGACAGAGCTTTGTCCTTGTTGCCCAGGCTGGAGTGCAGTGGCGCTCTGTAACCTCTGCCTCCCGGGTTCAATAGATTCTCCTGCCTCAGCCTCCCAAGTTGTTGGGATTACAGGCGCCCACCACCACACGTGGCTAATTTTTGGTAGAGATAGGGTTTCATCATGTTGGTTGGGCTGGTCTTGCACTCCCAACCTCAGGTGATCTGCCTGCCTTGGCCTCCCAAAGTGCTGGGGTTACAGGCGTGAGCCACCGTGTCTGACCCACCTGCCGTTTCTAGTGAGACCTCCTGGTTTGTGTAGAAGCAATGGATGCTGATGTGATGATTTCCCTGAGTGGGTCCTGTGCAGCCGATCCCCGAGGTCGATTAGAAGGACGTAAAGGTACGAGAACGTATTTGCAGCGTCTCACCCTTGATCTCTGTCTCCCAGTGATTCAGCCTGGGGATGGATGTGAGCAAGGGACTTGCAGCTCCAGGAAGGCATCTATGCCATTCTGAGAGATTGTGAGATGGCCCGTTGTCATGGTGACTGGAGAGGGATGAGGTGTTTACTTGGCAGGGAGTTCAGGGCACACGCTGTCCTCCGCAGGAGGTGATTGCTGGTGTCTGCAGAGCCCCCTGGGCCATCCCCACGGCCCCCTGGATTCCCCTCCCCGGCGTTTTGTCCATGAGAGAACCGCTCTTGACCGTGTGAGGTCACGGCGCTGGGCTTCCAACAGCTCCATGGAGACCTGGACGGAGGCCACGTGCCGTTCAACACCTGGCAGGGTGTCTGCCCCACTTTGGGCTGTCCGAAAGGACTGCGTGTAGGCGGAGGGGCGTGTGGACATGGATCCACCGGTAATGCCCGGCTTTTGTCTTCGTTTGCTCTCCCTGCTTGGCTGGGGTGCGCTGGGGGGCCCTGGCTGCATCTTCGTCCCTGGGAGTGGAGGCCCTACCTCTCCATCTAAGCTGCCCTCCTACACCCCTCCTGACCAGGCAGGGGATTTGGAATCTCACGGTTTTTAGAGGAGACATCTCGATTGATAGAGAGTTCCTGATTTTGGCCTGGCCGGGTTCCCCATCATCTGTGGGCTCATTTCATGGATGGAAACCCATTTCCATTGGCCGGTTTGAGTGGGTGTGGGACCCTTTGGGTTGGATTTGCAGTGGGCCACTGGGAAGGAGGGTTCCCAAGTGCAGGCTGACAGGAGCGTGGGGTGGCCGGCAGTGGAGACGCCAGCTGCCAGGCCCGGTGAGGAGGATGCAGTGGAGACTGGTCACCCTCAGAGCCGGCGCCCATTCAGTGCAGCTCCCAGGACTGCTGGGCGTTGCGTTATTTTACACTCAGGCCTCTGAGTGTCTGAGAGCACCAGCCCCTTCCTGAAGAGCCCCGTCTTCTGGCTGTGCAGCTGGTGGGGACATTGCTTCTGGGACTTGTTATTTATTTAGGTGGTTTTAGTGGTGTTTATGTCTGCATGGTGGCACACAATAGTTTACTTTTATTATGACATGGTTTCTTCCAATTTGTTTGTGTTGTGTTAACATTACAGCAACACGCACGAAGTTGAAGAAATTCCACGCTGATCCCAATAGCTCAGCACTTGAAATGTTTTTCTGTTGTTGTTGATGGCTTCTTATTTAACTTCTTTTTTTTCCAACCTTTATTTTAGGTTCGGGGGTACATGTGCAGGTTTGTCACATGGGGATGTTGTGTGACGCTGAGGTCTAGGATATGAATGACCCCACCACTCGGGTGACGCTGAGGTCTAGGATATGAATGACCCCACCACTTGGGTAGTGAGCATGGCACCCAACAGGTCATTTTTCAACTCTCACTCCCTTCCCCTCTTAGCTCTTGTTTTTGAGACAGAATCTCAGTCTGTCACCCAGGCTGGAGTGCAGTGGCACGACCTTAGCTTACTGCAACCTCTGCCTCCTGGGTTCAAGTGATTCTCCTGCCTCAGCCTCCCAAGTAGCTGGGATTACAGGAGCACACCACCAGGCCTGGCTAATTTTTGTATTTTCAGTAGAGATGGGGTTTCACCATGTTGCCCAGGGTGGTCTCGAACTCCTGACCTCAAGTGATCCTCCTGCCTTGGCCTCTCAAACTGCTGGGATTACAGGCGTGAGCCCACCAAGCCTGGCCTCCCTCCCTCAGCTCTTTAAAAAATGTGTTCTTGGCTGGGTGTGGTGGCTCACGCCTGTAATCCCAGCACTTTGGGAGGCCAAGGTGGACGGATCACAAGGTCAGGAGATTGAGACCATCCTGGCTAACATGGTGAAAGCCACTCTCTACTAAAAATACAAAAAAATTAGCCAGATGTGGTGGTGGGCACTTATATTCCCAGCTACTCGGGAGGCTGAGGCAGGAGAATGGCATGAACCCAGGAGATGGAGCTTGCAGTGAGCTGAGATCGTGCCACTGCACTCCAGCCTGGGCAACAGCATGAGACTCTGTCTCAAAAAAAAAAAAAAGGCTGGGCACGGTGGCTCAAGCCTGTAATCCCAGCACTTTGGGAGGCCGAAACGGGCGGATCACGAGGTCAGGAGATCGAGACCAACCTGGCTAACATGGTGAAACCCCGTCTCTACTAAAAAATACAAAAAAAAAAAAAACCCCAAAACTAGCCGGGCGAGGTGGTGGGCACCCGTAGTCCCAGCTACTCGGGAGGCTGAGGCAGGAGAATGGCGTAAACCCGGGAGGCGGAGCTTGCAGTGAGCTGAGATCCGGTCATTGCACTCCAGCCTGGGTGAAGAGTGTGAGACTCCGTCTCAAAAAAAAAAAAAAGTGTTCTCTTTGGGTTCTTTTTTATATGCAGGCTCTCCTCCCCATCCCCTCCTTATCCTCCCCATCTTTTTCTTTTGTCATGTGGTTGTAGTCAAAGCCTAGCTAAAATACCAAGTAAGAAAAGAAGGAAAGTGTTTACAATTTTGTTAATATATCTTGGGTTACTCTGTGATGTGAATTTAAAATTTTGTTTTCTTCAAAAATTGAAATAATTTTTTTGTTTATTATTATGTTTTTGGATTTGAGCATTTCCATTTGGCTTTGAAAACATTTTCCTTTTAGTTCTGTTCCAGTGTTCTCAATTTTGTCTTTTATTTCCTCAAACATACGGAGCCTAATTATTTTCAAGTCTTTGTCCATGAATTCCATGATCTGCTTCCCCTGGGGGCATCTCTTTGTATTGTCTGTTGCTTCTCTTGATTTTTGATCACATGATCTTGTCTCTTTGATCACTTGATCTTGTCTCTTTGGTTGCATGATCTTGTCTCTTTGATATTTATTTAACAAATACGTATTAAGCATTTACTGTACATAGGCACTGTTTTAAGCACCAGAGATTTAGCTGTGAATCAAGCCCAGGCAGTATCCTAGTGAAGGAGACAGACAATAACCATGGTTAAGATGCAAAGTACATCAGATACGTAACTGTGAGACCGCGGCCCCTACTGAGAGGACTGCAGAATGCTGGAGGGGAGGAGAGGTATGATGGGAGGGTTTTCCTGCACCAAGAAGGTCACATTTGAGTGGAGACTTAGGGAGGGAAGGGAGGAGCCCTGAGACATCGAGGAAGGCTGTCCTTGGCAGAGAATCACAAGTGGAAGGCGGGAGTGTGTTTCGTGTGGGAAGACAGCAGAGAGCCCTGGGGCAGGCGAGGGGAATGGGGCTGAGGGTGGATCACGCAGGGCCTTCCCGGTTGACATAAACAATTCTGTTTCAACTCAGATCAGAGGCCATTGGAGGGTTCTAGTGGGCAGGGGAGTGTGCAGTCTGTCTTACATTTTTTTTTTTTGTGATGGAGTCTCACTCTGTCACCCAGGCTGGAGTGCAGTGGCGCAATCTCGGCTCACTGCAACCTCCACCTCCCAGATCAAGTGATTCTTCTGTCTCAGCCCCCTGGGTAGCTGGGATTACAGGCACACACCACCACGTCCAGCTACTTTTTTGGTATTTTTCTAGTGGAGATGGGGTTTCTTTTTTTTTTCTTTTTTTTTTTGAGACAGAGTCTCGCTCTGTCGCCCTGGCTGGAGTGCAGTGGTGTGATCTCAGCTCACTGCAAGCTCTGTCTCCCGGGTTCACGCCATTCTCCTGCTTCAGCCTCCCAAGTAGCCGGGACTACAGGTTCCTGCCACCACGCCCGGCTAATTTTTTGTATTTTTAGTAAAGATGGAGTTTCACTGTGTTAGCCAGGATGGTCTCAATCTCCTGACCTCGTGATCCACCTGCCTCGGCCTCCCAAAGTGCTGAGATTACAGGCGTGAGCCACTGCACCCGGCTTTTTTTTTTTTTTTGAGGTGGAGTGTTTCTTTGTCACCCAGGCTGGAGTGCAGTGGCATGATCTCACCCCAATGCAACCACTGTTCCCCCGGGTTCAGGTGATTCTCCTGCCTCAGCCTCCCGAGTAGCTGGGATTACAGGTGCCTGCCTGGCTAATTTTTGTATTTTTAGTAGAGATGGGGTTTCACCATGTTGGCCAGGCTGGCCTTATGACCTCAGGTGATCTCCTGCCCTCAGGTGATCTGCCTTCCTCGGCCTCCCAAGGTGCTGGGTTACAGGCGTGAGCCACCGCGCCGGGCCTGTGTTGTATTTTATGTGGCTAGCGCGTGTGTAGATTTACCCCCACACTTCCACGTTCTTTGGTTCATTTCTTCCAGCATTTCCAAGTTTCCCCCAGGGGTCATTTTCTTCCTGTCTGAGGTATAGCTCCTAGTGTTTTCCTGCCAGTGGGCCTACTGGGAATGGATTTTTCAGTGTGTTTGTCTGCGGTTGGCTATATTTCACCCTCATTTTTGAAGGCTGTTTTCACACTGGGTATGGAGTTCTAGGTTGACAGTTAGTGGATGAGGAGTAGAACCTCGATGCTATCTTTCTTGTCTTCTGATTTTTGTTATTTCCGTTGAAAAGTCAGCTGTCAGGTCTGTGATGCCCTTTTGGAGGTAATGTCTTTTTTTCTTTTCTTTTCTTTCTTTCTTTTTTTTTTTTTTTTTGAGACAGAGTCTCCCTCTGTTGCCCAGGCTGGCATGCAGTGATGCAATCCCAGCTCGCTGCAACCTCCGCCTCCCGGGTTCAAGCGATTCTCCTGCCTCAGCATCCCAAGTAGTTGGGATTACAGGTGTGCACCACCACGCCTGGCTAATTTTTGTATTTTTAGTAGAGACGGGGTTTCACCATGTTGGTCAGGCTGGTCTCAAACTCCCAACCTCAGGTGATTCACCTGCCTTGGCCTCCCAAAGTGCTGGGATGACAGGCGTGATTCACCGCACCCGGCCGGTAATGTCTTTTTTCTGGCTGCATTTTAGGTTTTTCTCTGTCTTTGGCTCCTGCGGTTTACCACGCTATGCCGGTTTATCCTGTGTGGGAGTTTGTGTGCTTGTTGAGTCTGTGGCCTGATGTCTTTTATTCATTTAGGAAAATTCTTCATCATGATCTCTTCAAACATTGCTTCTGCCATATTCTCTCCCCTCCATCTGGAACTCAAATTCACATAAACTGGAGCTATTTGCCATAGCCCACATGCTCTTCAGCACTTTTCTATAGTTGCTTTCCTTTTCTGTCTTTGTACTTCAGTCTGGATATTTTCATCTATTTTCCAGGTTATTAATTTCTTCCCTTGTGTTTCTCATCTGCTGTTAAACCCATCCACCAAGTTCTTAGTTCCAATTTTTATGTTTTTTAGATTCTAGCATTTCCATATGCCTTAAAAAAATTTTTTTCTTAGTTCCGTGCCAGTGTTCTCAATTTCATCTTTTATTTCCTTGAGCATACTGAGCATAATTACTTTAAAGGCTACGTCCATTAATTCCATGATCTGCATCCCTTGAGGGGATCATTTTGTGTTGTCTTTTGCTTCTCTTGGGTTTTGATTACATGATCTTGTCTCTTTGTATCTGAGTTATTTTTGATCAAGTTCCCAACATTATGTATGAAAAATTAAAGAGAAAATTTGAAGCTGATATATTCCTTTTGAGAGAATCTGTAATTGCCTTGGAAAAATGGCTAACCTAGGGGTGCTGGCAATCCTGGATCACCCTGATCCAATTAGGGATTAAGATGATTTGAGCTGAGCTTCAGTCCCGGGGAGGCTGGCTTAATCCCAGCTCATCCTTCCTTCTAGTGTCCACAGAAAATCTTTTGCGCCCAAACACAAAATCTGGAGGATTTACTAGGATTCCTTTTCCTAGGCAGGCCCTAAGTTCCAATTTTGGTCTTTCCTACCTCTGCAAATCTGTTGAAACCTCAGCCTGTCATTTCTCGGCTGCTTGTTGTACACACTTCTCATGGTTCCAAGTGCTGTGTTCACCTCTCTGGGTTTCTGTCTTCTTGAAATTGGCCTTGTAATTATTCTCTGCTGTGGTAGCTCTCCGATGCTTTCAAAAATACATTTTTAACATTTCATCAAGGTTTTCTAGTCAATCTCTCCAGAAAGCTCAATCTAAACAACTTAGTTTGTCATTACCAGGAGTAAAAACCTGATTTATGATTTAATAAAATACCTAACTGCAAGAACAACCATCTCAATATTCTAGATGAGAGATGAATGCTGGCTTGGATCAGAGTGGTGGTAAATAATAACTAAAATTATCAACACCCTCTGTTGACTTTGGGCAATGCCAGATGACCCCATCTTCTCTCTCCATCTTCCCAGTATAGTTGTATCACCATTTCAAAATTGTTTATTATTTCCCTTCTAAAATCCTAAACTTTAAATGATACACTAACACCTTTATAATTTCATTGTGAACTATATTCTTTGATTCTCCATTTTAAAAGGCAAAGGTCTTCACATATCCACCCAGCTTAGCTTTCCTCTTCAAAATTTTATTACCTTTTTGTTATCTGAACTTTTCATTTTGCATTGTCTGCATTGATAATATTTATATTTTTTTCAAAAACTAGAATTAAGCCTTTTATGCTTTGTCTGTAAGCACATTCTAAAAGTTAAAAATTATTGATCAAGTATACTGGGGAAATGCCTTTATTATAACTACAAACATGAATGCTAGTTTAGCTGGGTATAAAGGTCTAGCTTGAAAGGAAGTTTCCTTCAGAATATTGGAGGCTTCGTTTCATTGTCCTCTAGTATCTAGTGTTTCTTTTGAGAAGTTTGAGCCATTCGTATTGTCAGTCCTTTGTAGGTGACCTGACTTTTCTCTATGGGAGCTTTTGGAAAATTCTCATCCCTGGAAGTACAGTATAAGAGATCCTTTTACTAGGAATGAAAATCTTGTGGGCTCTGTCAACCAAGACACTCATATTCTTCAGTTTAGGGAAATTTTTCTTTTATTTCTGGCAAATTTCTATTTTATTTTGTCTTCTGGAACTGATGTTAATCAGATATTGAGCCTCCTGGAATGTTTTTGCTATATGTGTGTATATATAAAAAACGTATTTTATATATATATATACACACACATGTTTTTTCTATTTTTGTCTCTTTTTTAGATATTTTCATGGTGTATCTTCCTACTGTTATATGTATATTATATTTTATATGTAACATGAATTATATTAATTAATATAAAAAATTACATTCATGGACCTCCCAACATCACCACATTGAGGATCAAATTTCAGGAGGGACAAACTGCATCCAACTCACAGAAGATGATAATGGGGATTGTGGTTATGTTTTAACAAGTTGCATTTTAGAGATAGATATTGAAGTATTTAAAATGCTATATCTGAGATTTGCTTCCATCCTGTGTGTGTGTGTGTCTGTGTCTGTGTGAAGTGGGTGGAGGTGAAACGAAATAGGACTGCCTCCGTTTGGATAATGTTGAGGGTGGGTGACGGGCGTTTGGTGATTCATTGTATTACTCTGTCTACTCTTGTGTAGTTTGGGAATTTCCACAGTAAAAGGGAAGAGGAGGAGCAGCCACAGGATACCTGGGCTCCTGGCCTTGGGGGACTGCCTGGCTCCCAGGCTCCTGGGCTCCCATGGTCCCAGGTCTGGATCTTGATGACTTTCACCTGTGGTATCTGCATCTGTCAGAGCTCCTGTGCCCCTGGAGGGTGGGCACCTCAGAACCGCGGTCTCAGCCTTGTCACAGGTGGGCATGTCTGGGTCTTGGGATGTCAGAAGGCATTGGTAGGGAACTTGGCCTGGTTGCCCCTGAATTCCTCCTCCACCTCCTGGTCCATTAGCAAGGCCCTGCCTGATGGGGCCGCCATCTTTTTTTGGGAAGCTTCCCAGCTGTGGGGGACCAAAGCCCTCAGAGGACCATCAGGAAGGCGGGGGGCTGGATCAGGGTGAGGCCGGGAGGGAGAGCGAGGGCCTTGTGTGCCTGATCTGTGTGAGGGGTTGGGGGCCGCACCTGCCTCGAGGCTGAGTAGGGCATGAGTGACCAAGGTGAACACTCAGGACACGTGAGCCAGCATTGCTTCTGCACACAGAGCAGTTCGTATCTGTTAGGACAGGTTGAAATCTCTTTTCCTTAAAATACTTTTTTTTTTTTTTGAGATGGAGTCTTGCTCTGTCGCCCAGCCTGGAGTGCAGTGGCGTGATCTCGGCTCACTGCACGCCCTGCCTCCCGGGTTCACGCCATTCTCCTGCCTCAGCCTCCCGAGTAGCTGAGACTACAGGTGTCCGCCACCACACCCAGCTAATTTTTTGTATTTTTAGTAGAGATGGGCTTTCACCGTGTTCGCCAGGATGATCTCCATCTCCTGACCTCATGATCCGCCCGCCTTGGCCTCCCAAAGTGCTGGGGTCATAAGCGTGCGCCGCCGTGCCTGGCCAACACATTTTTTTTGAGATGTGGTCTCACTATGTTGCCCAGGCTGGTCTTGAACTCCTGGGGCCAAACGATCCTCCCTAAGTGCTGGGATTATAGGTGTGAGCCACCACATCCGGCCTGAAGCCACCACACCCGGCCTGAAGCCACCACACCTGGCCTGAAGCCACCATACCTGGCCTGAAGCCACCACACCCGACCTGTAGTCTCTTCTTGCTATGATGCGAGGGACACGTGTCTTCATTTCCCCTCACAGATAAGTCCCAGTGAGGTCAAGCAACTTACTCAGGGTCACACAGCACTCTAGGAAAGTAGTGTGCTCAGCTGTGGTCCCCATGAGTTGGGCTACCTGGCGTGGCCTTAGGACGGGGACTAGGCTCCTGGGCTCTCCAGGCTGCCTGGCACTGCTGATTCCTGACTTTTCCTCTCCCTCCTCCCTACCCCCTGCTCCCTCCCTCCTTCCTCTTTCCCTCCTTCCTTCCTCCCACCTCTTACTTCACCCTTTTCCCAAAGAGGCAGAATTGCAGCAAGAAAGGGGCTCAGCTCAGGGCCAGGTGTGTCCTCAGACCACAGAGCCCCCCGTCCCTGGTCCTAAGCCCACCTTTGAGGGTGGTGGAGGTCAGTGTTTAGGCTGCAGGTTATGCAAACAGAGGTCCTCCAGGTGCAGGAGGAAAGGCACATCGGCCCTGGTGGGATTGAAATGCACAGGCTGACTAAGACCACGCTGGATGCATGAGGCTTAAGAGTGGCTGAAGAGCTGTGGACAGTGGTTGGTGCACTTGTCTGTGGGCAGGAGCAAGGTCTGCAGGGTGGTGCGTCCTGCCATCCACAGCTCAAGGCAAGGTGGGCTTCGGAGCAACCCCAACCCACGTGGAGGACACAACCATGGTCATTATACGGTGACTCGGGGCTCAACTTCCAGTCCCCTCCTCCCAGCAGACCTCCAGATGCTTGTCATCTCAGCCTCTGTAAACCCCACGCCAGTTCAGCCTCTCACCCACTTTAAAAAGCAAATTAAAGTTTTAATTTTCAGATAATTGTGGATTTACAGACAGTTATAAAAATTACCCAGAGAGCCTCATCCACTTTATTTTTTAATGTCTCACAAAACTGATACTTACACAGAAATGTTGACAGGTTCTCAGAAACTGTGACTTTAGGTGAAACCACTTACAGCTAATTCTTTTTTTTTTTGTAGGGACAGGGTGTATTAGTCCATTTTCAAACTGCTATAAAAAACCACCTGAGACTAGGTAGTTTATAGAGAGATTGAATTAACTCACAGTTCCTCATGGCTGGGGGGGACCTCAGGAAGCTTATGATCACGGCAGAAGGTGAGGGTGAAGCAAAGCCCCTTCTTCACAAGGCGGCAGGAAGGAGAAGTGCTGAGTGAAGGGGGAGGAGCCCCTTAGAAACCCATCAGATCTTGTGAGAATGCCCTCACTATCACAAGAACAGCAAGGGGGAAACTGCCCCCGTGATTCAGTCACCTCCACCGGGTCTCTCCCTGGACACGTGGGGATGATGGGGATTACAATTCAAGATGAGATTTGGGTGGGGACACAAAATGAGATTTGGGTGGGGACACAAAGCCCAATCCTATCTCCAACTGCTGCGTTCAAGCGATCCTCCCACTGGGCCTCCCACAGTGTTGGGATCACCAGCGTGAGCCCTGTGCCCAGCCACAACAGCCAGGTTCTTACTTCCTTTCTGTGTTTTCCTCTCTCAGGAAGAAAACAGGCAGATTTTGGCGCGGCAGAAGTCGAACTCACAGTCGGACTCCCATGATGAGGAGGTGTCGCCCACGCCCCCGAACCCCGTGGTGAAGGCCCGCCGCCGGCGAGGAGGCGTGAGCGCTGAGGTGTACACCGAGGAGGACGCCGTGTCCTATGTCAGGAAGGTGAGGCTCACGGGGTTCCCATCCCCAGGCCTCGGCACGTGGCTGTCACCCGTTAGCTCCCTGGACCCCCACAGGGCACCCTCATCCTCCTGGGGCCTCAGTGTCATTTTGGTCGGAGGGAGGACTACATGGGTGATGGCGGACGCAGTTCTGGGCGGGATTGGTTTGTTACTGTCTTTGCCAGATGAGCTGAGCTTGAATTTATGGGAGCAGCTCTGTGTGGGGTCTCTGCAGCCCCAGGGCGGCTTTAGGATCCTCGCAGGCTCAGGGAAGGGAAGGGACTTGCTAGCACCTAGGTCCTTGGAGTCAGCAGAGACTGTCCTGGGCTGTGTGCCTCCCATGCTCCTGCAGCCTCTCTGGTCTCTTCTTATACGGCACAAATCCCATTATTCAGGGTCCTCCTCTCATGACCCCATCCAGCCACAGCCACCTCCCAAAGGCTTCTCTCCAAATACCATAGCTGGTTAGGGCTTCCACATGTGAATTTCTGGGGAGACACAAGTCAGTCTTCAATACCCTCTTAGCCATTTCTGAGTGCATGGTTGAGTGGCGTTAAGCGCATTCTCATTGTTGTGGAATCGTCACCACCACCATCTCCAGAACCTTCTTACCTTGCAGAACTGAGACTCTGTTTCCTAAACACGCACACCCCATTCCTTTCCCCAATATTTAATACTTTTTTGTTTGTTATTTATTTATTTATTTATTTATTTATTTTGAGACAGAGTCTCACTCAGTCGCCCAGGCTGGAGTGCAGTGGCACGATCTTGGCTCACTGCAAGCTCCGCCTCCCAGGTTCACGCCATTCTCCTGCCTCAGCCTCCCGAGTAACTGGGACTACAGGCTCCCACCACCAGGCCTGGCTAATTTTTTTGGTATTTTTAGTAGAGACGAGGTTTCACCATGTTGTCCAGGATGGTCTCGATTTCCTGACCTTGTGATCCGCCCGTCTCGGCCTCCCAAAGTGCTGGGAATACAGGCGTGAGCCACCGTGCCCGGCCCTTAATACTTTTATAATCAGCTAATTAAAGCTAGCACAAGCATTGTTAAACATTTATTAGGGCACTCCGCCTCTGGGGTCTACCTCCCCAAGACCCAGAACCTCAGTCTAACCATGAGAAGAACCTCAGATAAACCCAAATTGCAGGACGCTCTGCAGAATGCCTGACGAGCCCTGCTCATGTCACATGAGGAGAGTGTGAAGAACTGTCGCAGACCAGAGGGCACAGGGAAGACAGGACAGAGTCCTGGGACAGAAAAAGGCCACTCAGGCAAAACAAAGAAAGAACAGATTTGGTGTGGGGCTCGTGCATGTCACATATCGACATAGCCTCCCTGGTTGTGATAAATGCATCCTAGGATGTAAGGTGGTAACATCAGGGGACCTGCAAGGTGCACGGGAATGATCTTTGCAACTCCTCTGTAAATAGAAAGGATTTAAAAACAAAACACTTATATATATATTTTTTGAGACAGAGTTTCACTCTTGTTTCCCAGGCTGGAGTGCAATGGCACGATCTCAGCTCACCACAACCTCTGCCTCCCAGGTTCATGTGATTCTCCTGTCTCAGCCTCCTGATTGGCTGAGATTACAGGTGCCTGTCATCACGCCCTGCTAATTTTTTGTATTTTTAGTAGAGATGGGGTTTCACCATGCTGGCCAGGCAGGTCTCGAACTCCTGACCTCAGGTGGTCTACCTGCCTCAGCCCCCCAAAGTGCTGAGATTATAGGCGTGAGCCACCGTGCCCAGCCAACACTTTCAAGCATTAGAATTGAAGTGGCTTTTTAGGAGATTGGAGTGCTGTCTCTCAAAGACGTCTGCACAGGGGCTCTGTGCATTAAACACACAGCACGCCTAAGCCTACGTGGTCCGCTGTTGCACCTGGACAGACAGGGACTTCCTGGGTGGCCCGAGCACCACACTAGCTCTCATTATGGCCTAAACGACCTTCCTGCATGGTTTTATTTTAAGGGGGGACATCCTGGCATCTGAGGTGTTCATAGTGCTTCTGATTCATCCAGAGAGGGAGTGGGGAATTATTGATCAAAGTGTGCAGAGTTTCAGACAGACAGACAGACAGACACACAGGAGGAATGAGTTTTGAGATCTTTGCACCGTGGGGTGACTGCAGCCAATAACAGCATACTGCATACAGGTACCCACTACATGACCGCACTTCGGTTGTTGACAGATTGCATATACGTGGTCCTGTAAGATTATGATACTGTATTTTTTACTGTGTCTTTTCTCTGTGTGGATATGTTTGTTTAGTTGTTTATTTTTTTTGAGATGGAGTCTTGCTCTGTCACCCAGGCTGGAGTGCAGTGGAGTGCAGGATCTTGGCTCCTGGCAACCTCCGCCTCCCGGGTGCAAGTGATTCTCCTGTCTCAGCCTCCCAAGTAGCTGGGATTACAAGTGTGCACCACCACGCCCAACTAAGTTTTGTATTTTTAGTAGAGACGAGGTTTCACCATGTTGGCCAGGCTGGTCTCGAACTCCTGATCTCAGGTGATCCACCTGCCTCGGCCTCCCAAAGTGCTGGGATTAAAGGCGTGAGCCACCATTCCCGGCCTGTGTAGATATGTTTAGATACACCTAGCGTTGTGTTACAGCTGCCTGCAGTGTTAGGATGGCCACATGCTGTACAGATTTGTAGCCTAGGAGTGATGGGCTCTGTCACGTTCTAACCTCAGTGCGTAGTTAGGCTACACCAGCTAGGCTTGTGTCTGTTGCTCTGTGATATTCGCACGATGATGAAATTGCCTAATGATGAATTTCTCAGAAACGCTTCCCCATCATTACGTGACACGTGACTGCATTTCAAAAGTAATAAGAGGCTTGGTGCGGTGGCTGACACCTGTAATCCCAGCCCTTTGGGAGGCTGAGGTGGCAGGATTGCTTGACCTCAGATGTTTGAGACCAGCCTGGACAACATACTGAGACGTCATCTCTAGTAAAAATAAAAAAATTAGTCAAGCGTGGTGGTGCACACCTGTGGTCCCAGCTACTTGGGAGGCTGAGGCGGGAGGAGCACCTGAGCCCAGGAGGTCTGCAGGGAGCTGTGATCAAGACTATTTAAAAGAAAAAATAGTGGTGAAATACACATTAAACTTCAAATTGCATATTTGTACCATTGCCTGATAACGGCAAGCTGAGGGTGGAATGGGGAGATTTCAGGCCGCGTCACAGCGTCAGGACAGGGTGGCTCACATGGTGATGTTTTGGTTCTGCTTCAGGTGATTCCCAAGGACTACAAGACCATGACTGCACTGGCCAAGGCCATCTCCAAGAATGTGCTCTTCGCTCACCTGGATGACAATGAGAGGAGGTAGGCAGACTCGTCCCCCGCCCTGGCATCACCACCGCCCTCCCCGGCCTCCAGGGAGGCTCTGCCATTTCTCTGACTCATGGGCCGTGGATCACGGAATGCTCGGTGCCAGGAGAAGCGTGTCACAGCTCTCTGGAAACGTGGGCTTGCCAGGCAGGGGTGGCTTCCCGAAATACTACGCTCCGTGCACCTGCCCTGCTGCTGAGCTGAATCCCTGCTCTGGGAGGACCCGGCTGCCTTCCTCAAATACCGGGTCTGGATCTGCGGTTCCCCCGCGCGCTATACCTAGAAAGGCACGGGTGGTGTGATGACTGTGGGCTTCGTGTTCCGGCCTCTTCCGTATGCATGGACGTGCCTTGCCGTTGTTAAGCTCACCGCTTCGCGGGGGAGATGGGGCCAGGATGTACCTTTCCCGCGGCTCCTGCCTGTACCGGGAGCTTGGAGGCTTGAGGCAGGAGGTGACAGCAGATGAGGTCTGCAGGGTCACAGTGAGGGGACAGAGGAGGTCAGGGTTATTCAGGGAAAGGGCCGAGTGTGAAGGGGCTTGGGTGCCATATGTGGGGATGGTGATCATAGACATAATTGGAAAAATCAGAAAAGTTTGAAAAGATTAAGAGCAGAAATGTCTCCATCTGATGCCTAGAGATAATCCTTGGGGATACTTGGGGGGCAGTCGTTAAGGATTGACCTTGTGCACAGATCCCGTCTGTAATAGCATCTCATTCTACACTGTTTTCTTACACTCAGGGCGTCCTTAACATCTTTCCACGCCAGTAAGGGTTCTGCAGTGGTCTGTGCTGTCAATTTCTGTGTGAATTAGATGTTTTCCTATTGTGGCTGTTTGCATTTTTTAAATCTCTATTATTATTATTATTTTAGACAGAGTCTTGCTCTGTTGGCCAGGCTAGACTGCAGTGGTGAGATCTTGGTTCACTTCAACCTCTGCCTCTCAGGTTCAAGCAATTCTCCTGCCTCAGCCTCCTGAGTATCTGGGACTACAGGCACCCGCCACCACACCCGGCTAATTTTTGCATTTTTAGCAGAGATGGGGTTTTGCCATGATGCCCAGGCTGGTCTCAAACTCCTGACCTCATGATCCACCTGCCTCAGCCACCCAAAGTGCTGGGATTACAGGTGTGAGCCACTGCGCCTGGCCTGCATTTTTAATTTTATGAACGTTTGGTGGTCATCCTTGCGTTTTCATCCTGGAGTACTTGTTCATTTCTTTCTTTGAGGTAAATTCCTTGATGTGATCAAAGGATGTGCAACATTGAAAATTCTCTCTTTTAAAACAATTATTTGACAAATTATAATTCTTTATTAGATTGACTGAGACATTTTGATACTAGTTCTATATAAAATCTAAATGACCTCCATAGGTATAAAATACAAAGAGAAAGTGTCTTTTTCTCCCCCTCCTGGAGGGCGACTGTGTGGTGGTCCAGGGGGGCTCTAGCTGCCCTCTGTGTTTGCAGGTGTGTGCCCAGGAGCGCAGGTGGGGACCCTGGGAGCACACTAGACACATTGTTCTGTGCTCTGCTCCTTGCTGGTGATGGGTCTAAGAAGTCCTTCCGTATAAGTACAAATCTAATTGTTGTGAGTATCTGCACAGTGTTCCATTGTAAGAATGAATCAGAGTTTATTAACTGCTGCCTTTGCCAAGGTCACGTGGGAGGATTCTAATTTCTCTGCGCTACAATGTTTCTGTGAGTAGTAACTCTGCCGTTAGGCAGGAGACTCCTGTCATTCTGGTTGCTGGGTCAGAGATTGGCCTATTAAGATCCTGATAGGTGTTGGGGTGCGTGTTTGTAACGGGCTTTTGATACATTTTTCTGGAATCTCACTCAGAATGGGTGGCAGGGGGCTATGCAGAGGAGTGGCCTTCAGGGGCCTTGGCTCCCAGCCGCTCACATCATGCTGAAATACGCTATCTCATCCAGAGCATGTGCCCGGTTCAGGCTGGATACTTTGGGTCTAGGGTGCCCAGTTACCTCAAGCAGCAACACCTGCTACCTCTGTGGTTGACCAGTGGTTAGAGTAGCTGAGCATGGCTGGGATAGCTCTGTGTGGCTGGAGTAGCTAGGCATGGATAGAGTTAGCTGGGCATGACGAGTGGCTAGATGTGGCTGGAGTAGCTGGGTGTGACTGGAATAGCTGGGGGTTGCTGGAGTAGCTGGGTGTGGCTAGAGTAGCTAGGCATGGATGGAGCAACTAGATGTGGCCAGAGTAGCTGGGTGTGGCTGGAATAGCTGGGTTTGGGTGGAGTAGCTGGGCATGGTGTGAATAGCTGGGTGTGGCTGGAATAGCTGGGTTTGGTTGGAGTAGGTGGACATGGCTGGAATATCTGGGTGTGGCTAGAGTAGCTAGGCATACATGGAGTAGCTGGGCATGACTGCAGTAGTTAGATGTGGCTAGAGAAGCTGGGTGTGGCTGGAATAGCTGGGTGCGGCTGGAGTATCTCATTGTGGTGAGAGTAACTAAGCATGGATGGATAGCTGAGAATGACTAGAGTAGCTAGATGTGTCTAGAGTAGCTGGGTGTGGCTGGAATTCAGGATTAGCCTGGACATGGTTGGAGTAGCTGTGTGTGGTTGGAGTAGCTGGGCATGGCTACTCCATCCTGGGAGGTGTCCAGGCTCCCCAAGATACCCACATCCTTGTCTCTGGGACCTGGATGTGTCATCTTGAGTGGCAGAGAGAGACTTTGCAGATGTGATGAAGTGAGAGGTGGGCGGGTGGCCCTGGGTTTCCCAGGAGGGCCCTGATACCATCACATGTGCCTTCTAAGGGGAGGCAGGAGGAGATTCCACACACAGAAGGGGAAGAGGCCATGTAACCACAAGGCAGGAATTGGTGAGATGTGGCCACAGGCTGAGGAGGGCCGTAGACACTGGAAGAGGCGAGGAGGGATCTGCCCGGGGCCTGTGGAGGGCGTGGCTCTGCAGCACCTTGATTTGCACCTGCTAATCCTGGATCTGGACTTCTGGTCCCCAGAACTGCAGAGACAATACACTTCTGTTGTTTCAGGACCTGCTGTACTTGCTCACAGCGGCCCTGGGATACACGCACAGAGGTGTCCGCCTGGCAGTGGTCACCAGGAGGAGCCAGATACTGAAGAGCTGAAGACTATTTTAACTTGAATTTAACTTGAATTTAAACATCAATTTACAATGCAATTGAAATGTCATTTTTGAATGGATGTTATGTTCACCTGGTTAAAAATTCAGTTTAGAAGATTACGGAGGGACCCTGAGGAAGAGAGAGCCCTTTCTGGTCCCAGCCGCGCCTCACTGGAGCCTCTGCAGCTTCCTCTTTGCAGACAGACTCAGCCCTGAGGCAGGAGGTCCCTGGTCCACAGCTGCTGGCCACACAGGCCAGCTGTCCATTTTTTTATTTTTTATTTTTTTTAAAGACAAGGCCTTACTCTGTCGCCCAGGCTGGAGTATAGTGACACCATCATAGCTCACTGCAGCCTCGACCTTCTGGGCTCAAGTGATCCTCCCATCTCAACTTCCCAAATAGCTGGGACTGCAGGTGTGCACCGCCACACCTGGCTAATTAAAAAAAAATTTTTTTTTTTTTGGGATGGAGTTTCACTCTTGTTGCCCAGGCTGGAGTGCAGTGGTGTAATCTTGGCTCTCTGCAACGTCCACCTCCCAGGTTCAAGCGATTCCCCTGCCTCAGCATCCCAAATAGCTGGGATTACAGGCGTGTGCCACCACACTTGACTAATTTTTGTATATTTAGTGGAGATGGGGTTTCACCATGTTGGCCAGGCTGGTCTTGAACGCATGACCTCAAGTGATCCACCCGCCTCGGCCTCCCAAAGTTCTGGGATTACGGGTATGAGCCACTGCGCCCAGCCTTTAAATTTTTTGTAGAGACAGGGTCTTGCCATGTTGCTCAGGCTGGTCTCGAACTCCTGACCTCAAGCGATCCTCCTGCCTTAGCCTGTCAAAGTGTTGAGGTTATAGGTGAGAGCCACTGTGCCCGGCCAAGCTGTTCATTTTTAATGCAGCTTCAAGTCCTCAGGAAAGGATGGTGGCTGATGAGGCCGGGGTCCAGTGTGGCCCTGCGAACCTGCTCCTTTGTGCCAACTAGAAGGGGGTGCTCTGGGTGGACAAAGCACTGTGGACGTACAGCTGGGCTTCAGCCATGCTCACCTTGCATCACGATGGGTAGCACGTCCTGGGGCTGTCATCTGTAGGCAGGAGACAGGAGACAGATCACAGAACCATGACATCTTTGAATGCTGGGGAGGGAGTTTCAATCAATGCAGAGTGGTCGTCATTTGGGCAGGCACCCTAAACGTCGGCTGCTGTGCTTAGAAGATTTATGTCTGCGTTCTGGGCCTCAGTTTGCAGATCGGGCCCAGCAGGTGGCTGGTCTACACTCAGCTCTTCCAGGAATGGGCTGCAGGACCAGGACTCTGGTCTGGGTGAGCACATTGTTATTATTGTTTATTATTTATTATTATTATTATTATTTTGAGATGAAGTCTCGCTCTGTTGCCCAGGCTGGAGTGTACTGGTGCAATCTCAGCTCACTGCAACCTCCACCTCCCGGGTTCAAGCGATTCTCCTGCCTCAGCCTCCCCAGTAGCTGGGATTACAGGAGCCTGCTACCACACCCGGCTAATTTTTGTATTTTCAGTAGAGATGGGGTTTCCCCATGTGGGCCAGGCTGGTCTCGAACTCCTGACCTCAAGTGATCCTCCTGCCTCGGCCTCCCAAAGTGCTGGGATTATAGGCATGAACCATCGCGCCCAACTATTATTTTTATTTATAGCAACGGTAATGATGACTGTCCAACATTTTCTTTTTCTGGCTCAAATATTCCCACATGTGGGAACAGTATGGTGGATAGAGCACAGCTTTGCACCTGAATTCAAAATTGGTTCAACAAGGCCGAGTGTGGTGTCTCACGCCTGTAATCCCAACACTTTGGGAGTCCGAGGTGGGCAGATCACTTGAAGTCAGGAGTTCAAGACCAGCCTGGCCAACACGGTGAATCCCTGTCTCTACTAAAATTACAAAAATTAGGCCGAGCACAGTAGCGCCTGTCATCCCTGCTACTCAGGAGGCTGAGGCAGGAGAATGGCTTGAACCCGGGTGGCGGAGATTGTGGTAAGCCGAGATTGCGCCACTGCACTCCAGCCTGCGTGATAGAACGAGACTCCGTCTTAAAAAAGGCCGGGCACGGTGGCTCATGCCTTTAATCCCAGCACTTTGG
Organism: Papio anubis; assembly: GCF_008728515.1. Taxonomy (NCBI): domain Eukaryota; kingdom Metazoa; phylum Chordata; class Mammalia; order Primates; family Cercopithecidae; genus Papio; species Papio anubis. Next base: position 148,400,855 of record NC_044979.1, read on the forward strand.
GAGGCCGAGGCGGGTGGATCATGAGGTCAGGAGATCGAGACCATCCTGGCTAACACAGTGAAACCCCGTCTCTACTAAAAATACAAAAAATTAGCCGGGCATGGTGGCCAGCATCTGTAGTCCCAGCTACTCGGGAGGCTGAGGCAGGAGAATGGCGTGAACCCGGGAGGCGGAGCTTGCAGTGAGCTGAGATCTGGCCACTGCACTCCAGCCTGGGCGACAGAGCGAGACTCCGTCTCAAAAAAAAAAAAAAAAAAAATCAGTTCCACAGAACTCCACAGAAGTTAAGATGACAAATACTTCCGGAGCATTCATTGTGTGCCAGGCTCCGTGCAGGGTGCTGGGAACACAGACTGGGTGGGGAATGGGTTCTCTCCTCGTGGGGCTGGCTTTCCCGGGGAGCAGGCAGCCTGCAGTCATTAAGCACATACATTTTCAGAGATGGTGTGTGGTGAAGGACATCGAGAGAGGCCTGCATGTCATAGAATGAGATGGCTTCACTCAGGATGGGCAGAAAGGTGAGAGTCAGCAAGGCTGTTCCAGGCATGGCAGAGCTGCAGCGAAGGGCCTGGGGCCCATTCCAGGCATAGCTGGGGCAGGGGAGAGCTGGTGAACACAGGGTAGGGCAGCTTTGTTCATTTCAGCAGGCACCTGCTGCCTGTGGGGGTGCTGGGGCCACAGGGAACAAGGCATTGCTTGGAGGGTAGCCGGGAAAATGGAGATCTCAGAATCTTCCTGGGATTCAAACATGTGTTTTAGCCTGGGCAACATAGTGAGACCTCATCTCTTAAAAAAATTAGCTGGGCCTGGTGGTGCATGTCTATAATCCCAGCTACTCAGGAGGCTGAGGTGGGAGCAGTGCTTGAGCTCAGGAGTTCAAGGCTACAGTGAGCTGAGATCGCGTCACCACACTCCAGCCTGGGCAACAGAGCGAGATCCTGTCTCAAAACAGAAACAAAACAAAACCCCAAAAAACCCATCCAAACACCCAAACGTGTGCTTGAAGTTCCCAACGGTTCTGGTGCTTCTTTGGAGCTCACCTGTCCCTCTGTGCGGCTCGTTCCTCTCGAAATAGCCGCAGTGAGAGGCAAACACTCGGGTGTGGGGAGGCCCCTGAGCTGTTCCCTCCAGAGGCAGCCTGTGAGCTCAGAGCTTATCAAAAGCCCGGCTCTGGCCAGATGACATCCACGCCCACCTTCAGAATCTGAATTCTGCAGAGCCTGGGGAAGGCCATGGAGGGACCAAAAAGTGGGGGGTTCAGGGCCCTTTAGAAACCCTCAGGTCCTCAACCTGAGGAAGAAGGAGGTGAACAGTCGCCTCAGTTCCTGACCGAGTTGTCAGACAGAACCACTCACACGAAATCTCTGTGTCCCCATCTTCTGGCCGATGAGCCTGGGGTCATTGAGAGCGTCGAGGACGGGAAAGCTCTGGCTGAGGATGGGCTGGGATGTGCTGCAGCCCGATCATCTCCGGTATCTGCGGCTGATGCTCGATCGTGAGCCCCTCTGCCGGACGCCGTGGCGTGGGGGAGCTCGGAGGCTGTCCTCGGTCCTGAGCCCCTCTGCCGGACGCCGTGGCCTGGGGGAGCTCAGAGACCCAGGCTGTCCTCTGTGCTGAGACCCTCTGCCAGACACCATGGCGTGGGGGAGCTTGGAGGCTGTCCTCGATCCTGAGCCCCTCTGCCGGACGCCGTGGCATGGGGGAGCTCAGAGGCTGTCCTCGGTCCTGAGCCCCTCTGCCGGACGCCGTGGCATGGGGGAGCTCAGAGGCTGTCCTCGGTCCCTGAGACCCCTCTGCCGGAGGAATATGAAGTAGGGGTTCATGAACTTGTAGCTCCATCTCACTTCCAACATCTGTCCTCCCTGCATGTGCGACGTTTACATCCAAACCCTAAAAAATGGCACGTGGACCTGCCCACCAGCCTTCTCTCTCGCTCTTGTTTTCATTGTGGCAAATACATATCACATAAAATTTGCCATTTTAACCTTTCCTTTTTTTTTTTTTTTTGAGATGGAGTCTCACTCTGTCACCCAGGCTGGAGTGCAGTGGTGCTATCTCAGCTCACTGCAACGTGTCTCCTGGGTTCAAGCGATTCTCCTGCCTCAGCCTCCCGAGTAGCTGAATTACAGGCATGAGCCACCACACCCAGCTAATTTTTGTATTTTTAGTAGAGATGGGGTTTCGTCATGTTGGCCAGGCTGGTCTCGAACTCCTCACCTCAGGTGATCTGCCTGCCTCAGACTCCCAAAGTGCTGGGATTGGATTACAGGCATGAGCCACTGCTGCCTGGCCCATTTTAACCATTTTAAAGTGTTTAATTCAGTGGCATTAGTTACATTCACAATGATGTGCTGCTATCACCACCCTTAGTTTCAGAAATTTTCCTCATTCCAAATAGAAGCCCCAAACTTATTCAGCTGTCAGTCCTATCTCCCCCTATAACCCCAATCTACTTTCTCTTTCTATGAGCTTGCCTATTCTAAATATTTCATATAAGTCATTATAGGACTTGAATGAACCACGATATATGACCTTTTGTGATGGGCTGTTTCACTGAGCACAGTGTTTTCAAGGCACATGCACAGCATAGCATGTGTCAACACTTTCTTCCTTTTTCAGGGCCGAGTAATATTCCACTCCATGGCCACACCCCGTGTGTGTATCCATTTGTCTGCTGATGGACACTTGGGTTGTTTTCACCTTTTGGTTATTGTGATTAGTGCTGCTGTGAACATGGGTGTGCAGGTGTTTGTTTAAGTCTCCTGGGCAAATGCTGATGGATGGAATTACTGGGTCGTATGGTAATTCCATATTTAGCTTTTTGAGGAACCACAGATGCTGCTTCCCTTCCCCCCTGACTGAACTCAGAGCCTCCCATTCCTGTCTGTGCTGCCTTGGTGGCAACTGTGTTTCAGCTAAACTCCTCAAATCCTTTCTGGGCTTCTCCCCAGCTCCCAGGCTCTAGGCAGGTTCAGTAAAGCTCTTATTTTAGGGCCAGGCTGGACCCTGAGTATGAGCTGAGCCAAATGATATCTCTGGGCCATCCCAGCTGTTTGTGTCCAGGAAGAAGCTGTGCTGGGTCCTGTGCCCTTGGCCCTGAGAATCAGAACCACATGTGCCCTCCATCTCTGACCCTTCTGGATCCTAGAGCTACGTGGACACGAAACAGAGGAAGCAGATGGTTGGCTTAAAAACTCCTCTTTGTAAGGCTGGCTTGAAAAGGAAGCTTTTGCACAGGGTGTGTGTGTCTGTTTCAGTTCTTTTGTTTTGCACATAGGAAAACTCACTTTCCATATCGAAGCCCCAGTGGGCTCCTTTTTCTGGCCACGGTCTCTAAAGAAACAGCCTGATGGCTCAGGAAACTGGTTCCAGGGGGAGCAGGCAGGGGAGGGATTGTCTCTGGACCTTTCACGTGATGTCTCCCCTGTGCAGCATCCAAATCCTTTGCTTTTTCCAGTTTACTAGAAGCTGAGCTTCATAGCTTTGCCTCTGCTCAGCTGTGGTTTGGCGAGTAGAGCAAAATTCCTTCCAAGTTTGCAGGGCGTCTGGCACACCCCTGGCTTTGAGGCTGCCTGCTTGTCTTTTCTCTGCTTCCCCACGTAGGAAGAGTGCGGCAGATAATCCTTTGCAGATAAATCCACCTGCAGGGTGTGCACACCTGCTGGCCTAATGACCCCTCCATCCAGTAGTTCAGGTTCAAGACAGGTATCCCCATCGTCACAGGCGGTGTGACTTCGCCCTCGTCAATCGGTAACAGTGTGGGAGATATGTAAGATTGTGCGGGAGATATATAAGCTTCGAGAAGTGTAGAGATTATGTTCAAGACCTTTGATTTAAAGGAAGATAGTGCAACGTGGTTGTGAGGGAGGCTGCCCCTCCCCCAGACCGCCTGCCTGTCCTTCTAGGATGGTGGTATTGCAGGTTGGCCTTGATCAAAGGGTGTCCCTGGGCCTTTGCACAGGATCCTGTGAGAGGCATTGTGTCAACCTCACAGCCTCAATTTCCTTCCCTGTCCTTGTCCAAGGCCCCAAAACTCCTCAGGGGCAGAGCTAGGGTTCCAGCTTGAGTTCTTGGGCACCTAAGCTTGTGCTCTCTCCCCTGTGAGGACACATCGCCCGCACCTGCCCTTACCCTGCCTGCCTGGGGAAGGAAGATTGAGAATGGGTGATTTAGGCATTGTCAGTGTGCAGGGTCCATAGTGTCCTGTGGCGAACTGCAGCTGCAGGGAGACGACTCAGGGGAGAGACAGGACCAGGAATTCCCATCACACAGGTGTTGGGCTGGAGTGGTCTTATTCCCAGGCACGCCTATGCACACAGTCATGCACACGCAATCTCACTCAGGTACCACAGAATTTAAGGTGTGTTTAAAACATCTTTTGAAAGGAGAGATTTGTGGATATCATTTATAAGTAATAACATTCTCTGAGCCGAAGTTTTCTCAGGTGTCAAATCAGGATAATAAAACCTACTTTGAGGTTGTTGTGAGAATATAAAGCAGGAATATCTATGTGTGTACTGTTATCATCACCACCATCACTATCATCACCAAGACATTTATTTACGCCCTGACGATTACGAGCATTATTACATTACTATTACGACATTATGACGATGATTTTCTGACATTTATTGGTGATGATGACGATGACATTTATTTTAATTTATTCCTGACGACGACGACATTATTTTTTGTTATTTACGAGATGACATTACGACATTACGAGATGATCTTGATGACGATGATGATGAGGATGACATTAACGATATTTATTTTGACGACGATCTCGACGATCTCTGACATTAATTTACGACATTATTTACATACGATCCTCGACGACGACATTACTTTATTTCATTACCATTACGACATTACCATTTTACGACCACTTTATTACTTTATCGATATGACATTAGAGATGATGACATTACGGTCTCTCGACGACGATGACATTTGTTATCTCTCGATACGATCTTTACGAGATGCATTTATCGATTACTTATCTCGATTACGGTTTACGAGGACGCGATTATTTACGATTTCGACATTACGCGATCTCGAGCATTTATTATTTATCTTTATGACGACGACGACGATTACGACATTACTTTACGCATTACGACACGAGCATTTTACGACGACATTACGCATTTCCGATGATTACGATTACTTTATCGACGGATGATTACCACGATTGCGATTCGTCACCACCATTATCTTCATCATCACCATATCTTCATCTTCATCTTCACCATCATCTTCACCTTCATCATCATCATCACCACCATCGTCATCACTGTTGTGGTCGTTGTCATCACCCTCTTTCTGTGGCCCTTTGGCTGTGTGGCAGTGGAGTCCATGAAGAGCCATCTTCCTGGGTGGTGCCTTGCCCCTCGGAGGCCGGCCGAGCTGTCTAGACAGATCCCGCAGTCAGGCCCAACTCAGCACTTGGTCCGAGAAAGAGGCTGGTGTAGCCTTGAGTCATTCTCTGCTCCACCCTGGGCCTGAGTTGACAAATAGGCCGCTCCGGGCCTCCCAGCACCCACAGTCAGCAGGAAGATCCCTAGGAGGCCACCTTGTCCCCACCTCACTGTACCGAACAGAGCTCTAAGACCCAGTGAGAGGGGGCCTTGGCCTGTTGCACTGACCCACACAGCAAGTGTCCAGCTGGGGCTGGAGTGAGGTGTCCTTTCCCCCTGGGATGGCTCCCGCGTCAGCCGGGGCTGGAGTGAGGTGTCCTTATCCCCTGGGATGGCACCCACGTCAGCCGGGGCTGGAGTGGGGTGTCCTTATCCCCTGGGATGGCACCTGCACAGCCCCTCTGCAGAGCTGAGTAGCTCCCAGTGCAGGCCCTGGGGTGGTGGTAGGTGCAGCCTTCTCACCTGGTGTCAGCTATTGGAGCGAAGCAGATTCTGCATCTTACCTGGGGTGCCCGGGGCAGTTGCACGTTGGCCAGGGACCTCAGCAGCCCCAGGAAGCAGCCCCAGGAAGCAGCCCCAGGAAGCAGCCTCAGGAAGCAGCCCCAGGAAGCAGCCTCAGGAAGCAGCCCCAGGAAGCAGCCTCCGCATGCTCTGGAGCCCTGGAATGTGCTAGGACCGTGAAGGCTGTCCCTGGAGGGTGTGTCCCAGGCCTTGGGGAGCAAGGAGGAGGCCCTTAGGTTCTTGTCCTGGTCCCCTCCCGGCTTTCACTGATTAGGGCGCCTGGAAGGGGAGCATCGCTGAGCTCCTGGGAGCCGAGAAGCGCGATAATTGGGCGGCACCGTGTGTGTTTGCGGTGTGCGTCGGGCCTCCGGCGAGGACCTCATTACTGGAGCTGCCAGACGGGCGCGGGCGAGGGCACCTCACCCTTGGGGCGGCCTTCCTGGCAGCGGCTCCAGCTCTCTGCTGCTCTAATTAAAACACAGGCCTCTGGCTTGAGCAGCACCACTGGCCTGCGCAACTGTCTCTGTTATCTGTCGCTGTTTCTCTTCCTCCCACCTGCATATCTCTGCAGTCTGTTTTTCCACAAATTGGCTCGGATCCTCAGGTGATGGGAAAAACAAGCCCTTCTGCCGAATTCACGGGCAGCCGAAAGGAGCTGTCTCATGGCTTCTCCCAGCCTTCGCGGCCCCCCATTCTGGCTTGGGCTTTGGGACTTTCTGCTTCTCTTTCGGGCAACATTAAAAAAACAAAATTAGCATTTTGGAAAATGCAGGGCCTCGTCTGAGGAGATGCTTAATGGCTTGAACATGCAGAGAATTTGATTTCCATTTGCAGAAAGCCTGGCTGGATCTCGGCAGAGGAGACCTTGACGTTAGCAAAGTCAGGGGCCACGTGAGCCCGAGAGGCTTTAGAAGCTGAATTCAGCAGAGGCCGAAGCCTGAGGTTTGAAACTCCATCAGACGCATGAGTAATGGCCATGGGCCTCAGGCATGTTGTCTTTCTAGAGCTCCCCAGTGGCCCCAGGGGCTGCCGTTTGGCAGGGGAGGCAGAGAGAGGTTAAGCAGGCTGCCTCGGGCCACACAGCTCCGAGTCAAAGAAGCTGGGACTGGGACCTGGCTGGGATGTGGCTGCTCCGGGCCAACCTGCCCACGGTGAATGCACACACAGCTCGTTAACCTGCCAGGAAAACGCAACAACCTTTTGAAGAGAACAGTCATTTTCCACATGCCTCGCATTTTCCAGCTCATAACAAGTCTCGTGGCCTGGGCCTGGAGCTTCAGGGCAATTGCAGCTCTTTGTGGAGCCTGTTTGAAGGGCTGGCGCTATCTAACACCACAGTGACAACAAGGCCTCTTGCTTTTTCTTTTTGCTTTTTTTTTTTTGAGACGGAGTCTCGCTCTGTCGCCCAGGCTGGAGTGCAGTGGCCGGATCTCAGCTCACTGCAAGCTCCGCCTCCCAGGTTCACGCCATTCTCCTGCCTCAGCCTCCCGAGTAGCTGGGACTACAGGCGCCCACCATCTCGCCCGGCTAGTTTTTTGTATTTTTTAGTAGAGACGGGGTTTCACCGTGTTGTCGGTCAGGCTGGTCTCAAGCTCCCGTGATCCTGTAATCCGCCCGTCTTGGCCTCCTAAAGCGCTGGGATTACAGGAGTGAGCCACTGCCCCTGGCCTGAGCCTCTATTTTTTTTTTTTTTTTTGGTGACGGAGTCTCGCTCTGTCGCCCAGGCTGGAGTGCAGTGGCCGGATCTCAGCTCACTGCAAGCTCCGCCTCCCAGGTTCACGCCATTCTCCTGCCTCAGCCTCCCGAGTAGCTGGGACTACAGGCGCCACCACCACACCCCGCTAGTTTTTTGATTTTTTAGTAGAGACGGGGTTTCACTGTGTTAGCCAGGATGGTCTCGATCTCCTGACCTTGTGATCCACCCATCTCGGCCTCCCAAAGTGCTGGGATTACAGGCTTGAGCCACTGCGCCCGGCCAGGCCTCTTGCTTTGTCTGATTCGTGGGTGGAAAGAAGACCCTCAGGACCTTCTCACCCAGGAGGTGATCACAGCCATTGTGGATCTTGCCTGTGGTCCTGGCTGTTTGGTGCCCTAAGGTTTTTGTTTTTGTGTTTTTTGAGACACAGTCTTGCTCTGTTGCTCAGGCTGGAGTGTAGTGGCACGATCTTGGCTCACTGCAGCCTTGACTTCCTGGGCTCAAGCAGTCCTCCTGCCTCAGCCTCTGGAGTAGCTGGGGCCACAGGCATGCACCACCATGCCCAGCTAATTTGTTTTAGTTTTTGTAGAGACAGAGTCTTGCTGTGTTGCCCAGGCTGGCCTTGAGCCTCCCAGGTTCAAGCGATCCTCCGGCCTCAGCCTCCCAAAGTGTTGGGATTACAGGCGTGAGCCACCACACCCGACAGCTGCTGTAACATTTTGAAACCTGGGGAATTTGGTGGTGTGTGGTCTCCAGTACCACAGCTCCTGGACCCCTAGCCAGGTCACTTTTTGTCGTCACTGACAAGCCCCCTGCAGACTTGTGGGCTGAGATGCTGCACATGGCCTGCCTCCAGCACCCAGTATGTGGATGGGGACCCGAGGCTCAGAGAAGGTGCAGGGAGGCCCGCTGCCCCGGGCAGGGAGTGGGGCTGTCCTTCAGACAGAAGGTGACAGGTCAGAGGCTGCGTTCATGCAGGCCCGAGGCTAAGCCCTGGTACAGTGCTGGCCGCTGTGCGGTGTTTGGCCACGGGGGCCACGTGGCGACCGGAAGGAGGGATGCACCAGCTTTCACACTCTGATGGGTGCCGTGGGTCCTGGCATGGCTCCATTCTTGAGTCCTGGTCACTAAAATTAGCCCTGTCGCCTGCCAGCGGGTGTGAGGAATTCACCAGTTGGCTGGGAATGGGGGTCTGTGGAGATGGGGGTCTGCGGAGAGAGGCCAGGCAAAGGGAAGGTCGCATGGGGGGGCCCTCCCTGGAGGGGAATGTAACCGTCAAGCTGGTCCCAGCCCTGTGGAGTTCCTTGTAGTACGAAGTATATTGTCAGTGTTTTGGTGACCCTGTTCCCACTTGTCACAGGGGGACCCTGAGGCTTGGAGACAGTGGGGGGCTTGCCCAGGTCACACGGTTTCCTTGGGAAAAGTCAGCCCTCCTACAGCCACCTCTCTGCTCCCTGCAGAATGAGGAAGCCACGCCCACTCGGGATGCAGGTGCAGTTAACACTCCCTGAGATCTGCTTGGGGTCAGGTGTGGGGCTGAGAGCGGTGAGTGTGCTGTCTCGCTGTCCTGACAGCAGCCCTGAGGGCATGTGGTAACGTCATCCCCAAGGTCCAGGTGAGGATTGGACACACAGACAGCTGTGACCACCTGCTCCGGGCCACCGCTGCTGCCCAGACCACCACATGCACCCCGGTTTGACCACGGTCTGTGTAGGGCCAGGACCCTGGGACACAGCTGTCCTCTCCTCTCCTGACCAAGAGCCTTTTCTAGTAGGGACCCGTAGTTTAAAAGTGGCTCATGCCTGTAATCCTAGCACTTTGGGAGGCCGAGATTGCTTGAGCCCAGGAGTTTGAGACCAGCCTGGGCAGCATAGCAAGACCCTCTACCCTCCTCCTAAAAATTAAAAAATTAGCTGGGTGTGGTGGCAGGCACCTGTAGTTACTCGGGAAGCTGAGGTGCGAGGATCGCTTGAGGCTGGGAGGTTGAAGCTACGGTGAGCTGTGATTGCACCACTGCTGTCTCCAGCCTGGGTGACAGGGCGAGACCCTGTCTCAAAAATAAAAATAAGTAAAAATAAACACACATAAATAAAGAGTGGATTATTGTCCGGTTGTCTCGTGGGTGTGTTAGTTGCTGCTGGACCACTGAGGAAGTGACCGATTCCCCTGGCGGGTGGGCCCTTGTTCATCAGACCCAGTGAAACTTCAGCCACATCCCCAGAGGTGTGCAGGATTTTCCAGGCAAAGAAGAGGGGGGACTAAGTTCCTGAGTGTCCTGGGGCCTCTTTCAGGACTCCGTCCCGTTGAGCACTCTTAGATCTCTCCTTGGTTTCAGTCTGTTTCAAAGCGTCAGAAAAAGGAAGGAAGAGGGTGATGAACTGGGTGGTGTTTCTGGAAGGCCCCCCCACCTCCCCGCGTGGCCACTCTGAGGGCGAGAGCCTGGGCCCCAGGTGGTGGGGGGAGCTTTGGAGGCTGGGGCTCAGGGCTCAGCATTGCTTGGAGGGTGTCCCAGGAGACTTGCTCAGATTCTGCTGTGGGCGTCCGTGGGACTGGCAGCGAGCTCAGGTGTGGGGAGAGTAGGTATTTGGACCCGTTGGGGTGGGGCCTGTGGCACCTGGGGAGGTGTTGAGAGGCAGCAGGCTCACAGACTTGGGCCCTGTCGAGCTATGGTAGACGGGAACTCGGTGGGCCCATGTCCCCGGGGAGACTGAGCAGGGAGGTGACGCCAGGCCTGGGGGGAACCAGAACCCGGAACGCAGAGCTGGGAGAAGGCTGGGATAGGCTCGTGGGCTCCTCCCCTCTCTGCAGGAGGGAACTGTCCTGGGGAGGGGAGTCTCTTCCCCACTGGCGCCGAGCAGGGGATGGAGAGCCCAAGGCAGCCGCACCTCTCTCCTGCTGGGAGAGCCTGGAGCCTTTGTCACTGAAGGGAGAGAGACCACTGGCTTCTTGTGCCTCAAGGGCTGAAACATTTTCTGCTCCCGGGGGAGAGCTACAGGACTGGGGGCAGCTCCTCCTCCCCCTTCTCTTCCTTAACATTACGTTTTTTTATTGTAATAAAAACCCAGGAGTCTGGGCCAGACACAATAGCTGGAGCCTGTGGTCCCAGCCACTCCAGAGGCTGAGGTGGGAGGTCACTTAAGCCTGGGAGGTGGAGACCACAGTGAGCCGAGATCGCGCCACCGCACTCCAGCCTGGGCGACAGAGCGAGACTCCATCTCAAAAACAAACAAAAACAGAAAAGCCCCCACGAGGCCGTGCGTCTGGAGGTGCAGAACTGTGGAGGAAGCAGCCTCTTGCGTCCATGGTCACGGCTGGGGGTTTCCTCCCTGGGCTGGTTTTTGCAGCCGTCATCTTCCTGCCTCACCAGCGTTGTTGTTTCTGCCTCTTCCCGTTGGCTCCCAGCTCCCTTCCTCACAGCCGCTTGTGTGCACAGCGTTCCGGCTTGGGACAGCGTGTGCGGCCGCCACGTGGGTGCCCTCTTCTCCCCCTTTGGAGGTCACTTTGGTGCCTGTGGGCTGAAGCGGCAGAGACCAGCATCTTAGGATTGTGTCATCCTCATGGTTTGTGATCCATCCTGCACATCTCCGCAGTGTCTGTGCTGTGTGCGTGAGGTTTTTATTTGCCTGGTGTCATGAGACCCATGTTGGTGACTCTTTCCTAGCTTACAAATGGCTGCAAGATAATTTTCTTTTTCTTTTCTTTTTTTTTTTTTGAGACAGAGTCTCGCTCTGTCGCCCAGGCTGGAGTGCAGTGGCGCAATCTCAGCTCACTGCAAACTCTGCTTCCTGGGTTCATGCCATTCTCCTGCCTCAGCCTCCCGAGTAACTGGGACTACAGGTGCCCACCGCCACGCCCGGCTAATTTTTTTGTATTTTTAGTAGAGACGGGGTTTCACCGTGTTATCCAGGATGGTCTCAATCTCCTGACCTCATGATCTGCCCGCCTTGGCCTCCCATAGTGCTGGGATTACAGGCGTGAGCCACCACACCCGGCCGATATTATTATTATTATTATTATTTTTTGAGACAGAGTCTCGCTCTGTTGCCCAGGCTGGAGTGCAGTGGCACGATCTCGGCTCACTGCAAGCTCCGCCTCCTGGGTTCCCGCCATTCTCCTGCCTCAGCCTCCCGAGTAGCTGGGACTACAGGCGCCCACTACCTCGCCTGGCTAGTTTTTTGTATCTTTTAGTAGAGACGGAGTTTCACCATGTTAGCCAGGATGGTCTCGATCTCCTGACCTCGTGATCCGCCCATCTCGACCTCCCAAAGTGCTGGGATTACAGGCATGAGCCACCGCACCTGGATATTATTTCTTTAAAAACATTGTAGGCCAGTCACAGTGGCTTATGCCTATAACCCCAGCATTTTGGGAGGCCTAGATGGGTGGATCACTTGAGGCCAGGAGTTTGAGACCAGCCTGGCCAACTTGACAAAACCCTGTCTCTACTAAAAATACAAAAATTAGCCTGGCGTGGCGGTGGGCACCTGTAGTCCCAGCTACTCGGGAGGCCGAGGCAGGAGAATCACTTGAACCAGGGAGGTGGAGGTTGCAGTGAGCTGAGATTGCACCACTGCACTCCAGCCTGGGCAACAGAGTGAGACCCTATCTCAAAACAAAAAACAAAAAACATTTTATCGTGGAAAATTTCACAAGGATGTGAAAGAAGAGTGGCTCTCGTGAGACGCCGACTTCCGCAGCATGAGGCCATGATCAGGCTGCTCTCATCTCTCTTCCTTCCCACTTTCTCCTGACCCGGACCTGTTTTGAAGCAAGCCTGAGCCATCAGATCATTTTGTCTGTGAATATTTCAGTGTGAGATGCTAACTTTGTTTTTCTTCTGAGACAGGGTCTCACTCTAGGCTGGAGTGCAGTGGTGCAGTCATAAGTCGCAGCAGCTCCCACCTCATGGGCTCCAGGGATCCTCCTGGCTCAGCCTCCCTAGTAGCTGGAACTACAGGTGTGGACCACCATGCCTGGCTAGTTTTTATTTTTATTTCTGTAGAGATGGGGTCTCGTTATGTTGCCCAGGCCGGTCTCGAACTCCTTGCCTCAAGCAATGCTCCCTCCTCGGCATCTCAAAGTGCTGGGGTTACAGGTGTGAGCCACCGGACCGTGCCAAGTTGCTAATTTTTGATCCAGTTTCTTGTCTTCATAATCACATCACTGTGGATAGGCGAGGTTGGGGTCGCACATTTGCCATCCATACGCTGGCTCACGGAGCTGCTGTCTGCGGCCTGTGTTTCTGACATGGACCTTGCCTGTCAGGTTTGCATTTCTCTCCTCATTAAATTGGGAGCCTCTTTGGAAGGCGGGTCTGCTTCTGAGCCTCTTTCTGCTGCTGCAGAGTGAGAACTATGCAAGCCTCGCTGGTTCGTAAGGAGGTGGAGGCTGTGAGAAGAAATAAAAGCACCCCTGAGCCCAGACAATGATTTTCTTCTTGTTTTACAAGCCTGTTGCTGAAGACTTGACATTTTCTGCTTTACGTCTTGTGCGGTGACAGCTGGTTCATGCTTGTCCTTCAAAAAAAGCAACAGTTGCTAAGAGTCCCACAAACAAAGATGTGCTTTGACTCCCAGGAACAGCTGTGGAAGGACAGGGCGTCCTGTCAGCTGCTAAGTCCAAATACTCAGACTGCCCGAAACGGCGCCTCAGCCCCTGGCGCCGCTGGGTACTGCCCCCCATTCCCGTCCACCACCCCCATAGCTTCGTATTTTCTAACGGTGAAAAAATGCTTTCTTGCTTCTTGACTGGAGACACGAAGTCCTCTGAGTTAACTGAGGCTATATCTGGGATATTGAGGGAGAAGAGGTCAGCATGAATCATCCATCCATCCATCCATCCATCCATCCATCCATCACATTCACTCGTGCATCAATTCCTTCATTCAGCCATCCACACATTCACTCATATATCCATTCATTCGTTCATCCATCCATCCATTCATCCATCCACACATTCATTCATGCATACACTCATTCATTCATCTATCTACACATTCGCTCATGCATCCATTCCTTTGTTCAGACATTTATCTATTCATTCATTCATTCATCCATCCATGCATTTACATATCCATCCACTCATTTGTTCACCCATTTATCCATCCATTCACTCATTCATTCATCTACGCATTCACTTATGCATCTATTCCTTCGTTCACCCATTTATCCATTCATTCATCCATCCATCCTTGCATTCCCTCACTCATTCATTAATTGCCCCCTTATCCATTCATTTAGTCATCCATCCACACAGTCACTCGTACATCCATCTAGTCACCCATTTATTCATTCATTCACTCATTTATCCACTCATTCATTCACCCACTTATCCATTCATCTCTCCATTCATACATTCACTTCTTCATCTATTCATCTAGCCATTCTTTCATGCATCCATACATTCACCCATGCATCATCCATTCATTCACCCATTCATTCATTAGCTCATTTATCCACTCATTAATTCATCCAACCATGCATTCACCCACCCACCCACTCATTCCCCTATTTATCCATCCATTCAGTCACTCATTTATCCATTCATTCATTTTTCCATTCATTCATTCACCCCTCCACACATTCACTCAGGCACCCATCCATTCATTCACCCATCCAGTAAATCCTGGTTGGATCTTCTCTGTGCCCAGTGCTGGAAATCATGCTCAGAGATGTAGACACAAGTGGGAGGAAAGCCCAAGGAGAAAATGACTCTCTGAGGAGGTGGAGGTGGATCTTTGTCTTTCAAAAGCTCATAAATGGATTTTTCTGACTCAGTGACAAACCCAACCACTCACGCGGGGGCAGGCCTTGTATCCCAGAGAGCAGCCTTACACGCTGTCTCGTGTAACTCCCAAATGATCCCACGCGGTAGGGGAGTCATTTGCTCTGTTTCACCCAGAGGAAACTGAGGCCGGAGAGACTCACTCGGGGCATGCTCTCATCAATCAGGAACCAACTCTGAATCATACGTGGCAGTTGGAGGTGCTCTGCTAGGATGGAAGCTACACTCACTCATTCATTCAACAAATGTTTAGTGAGCATCTCCTTCAGGCCAGACCCTGCCCGAGGGGCTGGAGATACCACATGCGCAACACAGACCACCCCCTACCATACCTGGCTTTACTCAGCGTTTTTCTAATGGAAGAGACAATGAGTAAATGAAATAAATTGTTAGAATATAGGATGAGGCAGTAAGAGGTGCCAAAAAGAAACACAAGATGGTGCAGGGGGTGGGGATGCAGTTTTGGAGAGGGGCCTGGAAAGGCCATGCAGAGAAGGGAAGATTGAGGAGGTACCTGGGGGAAAGAAGAAGTGAACCAGGAATGTATCTGGGGAAAGAGCATTGCTGGCAGCAGGAGGGCAGGTGCAAAAGCCCTGTGGTCAGGTCCATGCCTGGTTGTCCAAGAATCAACAAGGAGGTCAGTGAAGCCAGAGCAGAGCCTGGGAAGACGCCAGTGACAGGCGATGAGAACACAGAGGAACAGGTGCCAAATCTTTTAGGGCCTTCTGGGTTACTGTAAGGACTTTGGCTTTTACTCTGAGATGGGAGCCCCTAGAAGGGTTAACATGTTGGCTCTTCCATGTTTTATTTAGCAAGGTCTGTCTGGCTCTCTGCACTAAGAATGAGTAGGGACAGGGCAGCAGAAGTGGAAAACCCAATTAAGAGGTTGTTTTGCTAATTCCAGGCAGGAGATGCTGTTGTCTGGGATCAGGGCAGCCCCACTAAGAAATGGGTAAATGGGTTAAAATTAATTCTAAAAGCCATCTATCTAAAGATAAATTTCAACACAAAATTTACCACTTCCAATCTGAAACTCACCGTTATAAAGTGCCAGAAACCTGTAATGTAATAAATTAGTAATGTAATAAATATTAGTAAAAGTAATAATGTGTGTGTAATAGATAAAGTAATAATGTCGTAATAAATGTCCAAAACAAGTAATAAATAAAATGAGAAATAGAATAAATATGTAGTAGAAAAATAAAAATAAGTAAGTAATAAATATAAAATAAGTAATAATAAGTAATAATAAAAGTAATATAATAAAGTAAAAAATAAGAATAAGTAATAATAATAATGTAATAATAAAACAATAATAAATAAAATAAAGAATAAAGTAAGTAATCAAGTAATAAGAGATAAATGAAAGACAATGTAAATAAAGAGATAAAGATCGTAAATAAATAAAATCGTATCGTAATAAAATAAAATAAATAAAGTAATAAAGAATAAATAATAATGCATTATCATCGTAAATAAAGAGATGTGAAATTTTAATATTAAATGATGAATAAAATGTCGTAATTAAAGATAGTAATGAAGTAAAGTAATCGGCGAAGACGTAAATGTCATTAACAATCATCGTCATAAATAATCGTAAAATCGTAATAATAAGATGGTGATGATGATGATGATGTGTCAGAATTAGGGAATGGTGATGAGATGTAATGATGATGATCATGAAGGGATGATGATGGTGATGGAGATGAAGATAGTGATGGTGATGGCGAAGGTGATGGTGAAGGCGATGGTGTTGATGGTAGTGATGGTGATGAAGGTGGTGATGTTGATGGTGTTGATAATCATCATGGTAATAAGGGTGATGAGCACTAGTTATAGCACCACATTAAGTGTATGTAACCCATTTGACCTTTTGTTGTGCTTTCCTAGAAGTCATCTGCGATGGATATTGGGGTTGATTCTCCATTATTCCTGCCCCTCCCCAACTATGTAACACCATGCGGTTTTGGAGGGGATTGAATCTACCATGAGCTTTTGGAGTAGACCTTATTTTAGCCCATTCTGGGTGAGTCCATCCCTCAATGACTGTGACTGGATCAGGTAACCCAAGACTAAGCCAGCCAGCTGAAGGCAGTTCCTGAGACCCTGCCCAGTGGCCAGGTGGCCTTGCTTAGCAGTGGTCCCATGAGAAGCAAAGAGAGTTTACTAAAGTCTTCTGGGAAAGGGGCCTTGCTCCCTGGGGAGAACTACACTTCTGGAAGTCAGCCCTCACTTTCCTTCTGAATGATGAGGCGGGTGAATGGGAAGCTTGGGAGAAAGTGTTGGGAAGAGGTTGCTGCTGCAGAGAACAGAAATGGACAGAACCTGGATCTTTGAAGGCCTTGTTGAATTCCCGAATTCAACCCACCCCGAGGTTCCCTATGGTGTACTTGACTTTGGTGGCCCCCAAAGAGCCTTAGATGCTGGCCTGGCTCCCTGCTTGTGTAATTCCTTCTGTGTTGGCTCTGGGCCTGGCTGTGTGGCTGGATTTGGCCAATGGTACGTTAGCAAGTGTGATGCAAGCAGAGGCTGGAGAAGCACTTGTCCTCTGGGGAAGGATCCTTCTTGGGACCCAGCTGCCATGCTATGGGGAAGCCTAACCAGTCATGTGGAGGGGCTCCTTGGGGTGGAGCTGGAACTCCTGGCCAGTGGCACCCCTGAGTGCCAGGCCGGTGGCCACCACCAACCACCCTACGTGGAAAACAGCCATCCCAGCCAACACCTTGGGAGGGAGGAGGCCTGCTGCATCAACCCACAGAACCATGAGGAAGAGTGAATTATTTTGTCAAAGCACTCTGTTTCAGGTAGTTTGTTATGTAACAATAAATAACCACAACACCCTAGTACCAGTTATTGGAGCTGAGAAATCCTTATTCAATGGGTTGGGAATTGTCTGTGGCTCCAAATCTCTATCCCTTCCAGTGACCTTGGACAGCGAACTGGGAAAATGAGACTCTTCCACTTCACAAATGGGGAGCCTGGACTGCCAGTCCCTAGCACAGAACCTCCAGATTTACAAAACAGTCTCCTGTGTGAGTGTGAACTGTCTTCTGAGAGGGATTTTCCCAGGTTCCTAGCACTGTGTGGGTGTGAACTGTCTTCCGAGAGGGGTTTCACAGGTCCCTAGCACCGTGCGGGTGTGAACTGACTTCTGAGAGGGGGTTTCCTAGCTTCCTAGCGCTGTGCAGGTGTGAACTGTCTTCCGAGAGGGGTTTCCCCAGGTCCCTAGTGCCATGAGGGTGTGAACTGTCTTCCGAGAGGGGTTTTCCCAGGTCCCTAGTGCCGTGTGGGTGTGAACTGTCTTCCGAGAGGGGTTTTCCCAGGTCC
Organism: Papio anubis; assembly: GCF_008728515.1. Lineage (NCBI taxonomy): Eukaryota > Metazoa > Chordata > Mammalia > Primates > Cercopithecidae > Papio > Papio anubis. The sequence continues at coordinate 148,418,582 of NC_044979.1, forward strand.
CTAGCGCCGTGCGGGTGTGAACTGTCTTCCGAGAGGGGGTTTCCAAGGTCCCTAGCGCCGTGCGGGTGTGAACTGTCTTCTGAGAGGGGTTTTCCCAGGTTCCTAGCACCGTGTGGGTGTGAACTGTCTTCCGAGAGGGGTTTCCCCGGTTCCTAGAGGAAGTGTTTAGTTGACACGTTAAGCCTGTGTGATAAATACCACAGGGGCCTGGGAGTCGGAGATTGCTAAAGCCTCGTTGAAGAGCTCTGGAAGGCATCATGTGTTTTGGGGTCCTCTCCGAGGAGCATGGAACTTGTATGAATTTTCAGGCTGGCTTTGTCAGTCAACATGGATCAAAGTTCCTCCATGGCATGCGCCCCGATAGGCACAGCCTGTTTTGTCTCAGGCATGCTACATGTACAGCCTGGTTTGTCTGTTGCAATCACCCCTCATGGCGGGTCCCTGTGGACTTGAGGGCCAGAGGCACCTAGGAGCCTGGCTGTGTGCTGGGTCCTGTCTGGGTGCCTGTAGGAGACGGGGACAGGGCAGAGTAGATTTACCACCTGCTCTTGAGCAGACCCCAAATTCCAGACCTGGGAGAGTTTCAGCACCAAAGCAGGAGCCCAGGGAAGCTTCCAGAAGGCAGCAGGGCTTGAACGGCTTGGACTAGCCTCCGTGCCTCTGAGCTTCCTGGTCCAGAGAGGTGATGATGCTAGGGACCGTTTTGCTGCACAGAAGAAGCTGAGTCGGGCCTCTTGGCGGCCTGTGAACCAGGGGTGCTCCAGGGTGAGTCCCGCGGACATCCGCCAGCAGGGTGAGTCCCGCAGACATCCGCCGGCACGGGTGAGTCCCGCGGACATCTGCCGGCACGGGCAGGGAGGGAGGCAGCAGCTTTGCCTGCCTGCTGGCTGCGGGACCTTGGCAAATGACGTGACCTCTCTGAGCTTCAGGCCTGTTCCCTCTGTCCTTAAAGTTGGCGCAGTCGAAGGCAGGAATGGGGCTGTCCCCAGGCAGAGCCCCCACCCACCGCCATTGTGCCTCCATTCCACGAGTGCCCCACGCTCTTTTGGTGGCAATAGCGGACCTGTGCAGGGGTGGGAGGCTGTGCCAGAAGTGTACCAGGCATGCAGTGGGTGAGGGCACCACAGCCAGGAATGGCTCCCAGAGGAGGAGTGTTTAAAGCCCAGAGCTGGAAGTCTGGAGGTGCAGCCAGTGTGAAGGCCGGAGGGCCAGAAAGAGCCTTTTGGTGTTGGAACTGACCAGGTGGAGTGAGCAGGGAGGGAGGGAGGGACAGGCTGAGTTGGGGTGGCGGAGGCTCTCAGGGCTATGGTTTTCCAGCAGGGCACACAGACCTTTGGGATGCAGACCCTCCAGGGTCGCTCAGACAGAGGCCAGGGCTCCAGGTCTGCATTCTCAGAACTGCCATTGAGGCCACCCATCCTCTCCTTCAGAGAAGGCACATTCACACACACACCTGGGTCCTGCACGGATTGCAGTCATACAACAACGGCACAGCCAGATGCTTCTTATAAACAAGGCACTACAGGCCGGGCGCGATGGCTGATGCCTGTAATCCCAGAGCTCTGGGAGGCTGAGTCAGGAGGATCGCTTGAACACAGGAGTTTGAGACTAGCCTGGGCAGCATAGCAAGACCCCAATCTCTACAAAAAATAAAAAGCCAGGCCTGGTGGCTCACGCAGCTATTCAGGAGGCTGAGGTGGGAGGATTGCTTGAGCCTGGGAGTTGAAGGCTGCAGTGACCCAGGGTCATCACTGCACTCCAGCCTGGGCAACAGAGTGAGACCTTGTCTCAAAAAATAAAATAAAATAAAATAAATAAGGCACTACATATAAATCAGTATAAATATAAAACTCACGAAATGATGTATTTCCAAAATAGTTTTACTTCTTTAATTTTTTTTTTTTTTTTTTTGAGACGGAGTCTCGCTCTGTCGCCCAGGCTGGAGTGCAGTGGTGCGATCTCGGCTCACTGCAAGCTCCGCCTCCTGGGTTCACGCCATTCTCCTGCCTCAGCCTCCTGAGTAGCTGGGAATACAGGCGCCGCCACCGCACCCGGCTAATTTTTTTATATTTGTAGTAGAGACGGGTTTTCACAGCGTTGGCCAGGATGGTCTCGATCTCCTGACCTCATGATCCGCCCACCTCGGCCTCCCAAAGTGCTGGGATTACAGGTGTGAGCCACCACACCCGGCCTATTTCTTTAATTTAATAATTACTTGTCAAAAATGTTAATGTATAAACGTTTAGTCAACTATTTGCTAATACTAACAAGAAATCATGAAGAAAAATGTAATGCTTATAACCTTGTGTTCACAGGGAAAAAAATTCCAACATTCAACACATCTTTTACAAGGAAGCATGGTAGGGAGATCAAAACATGTTAAGATACGTTTTAAATTAAAATATTTTTTCGTTAGGATAAATTACGTGGGAAATGGGCTAGAAATACCCATTCGAGGAGAAAAGGAGCAGTGGAAACATTCTAAATGTTAAGGGCTTTAAAATTTTTATTTGTTTATTTATTTTGAGACGGAGTCTCACTCTATTGCCCAGGCTGGAGTGCAGTATCATGATCTCAGCTCACTGCAATCTCCACCTCCCAGATTCAAACCATGCTCCTGCCTCAGCCTCCCGAGTAGCTGGGATTACAGGTGCCCACCACCACGCCTGGCTAATTTTTGTATTTGTAGCAGAGACCAGGTTTTACCATGTTGGCCAGGCTGGCCTTGAACTCCTGACCTCAGGCGATCCACCCGCCTTGGCCTCCCAAAGTGCTGGGATTACAGGTGTGAGCCTCCGCACCCGGCCAAATGTTAAAAGTTTTTAAATTTTCTTCGTAATATCTTGTTTTGGTGAGTGTCCAATCCCTATGGGTTCTTATTTCTTTTATTTATTTATTTATTCAGATGAAGTCTCACTCTTGTTACCCAGGCTGGAGTGCAATGGCGTAGTCTCAGCTCACTGCCACCTCTGCCTCCTGGGTTCAAGTGAGTCTCCTGCCTCAGCTTCCTGAGTAGCTGGGATTACAGGCATTGCCACCATGCCTGGCCAATTTTTTTTTTTTTTTTTTTTTTTTGAGACTAAATCTCACTCTGTTGTCCAGGCTGGAGTGTGGTGGCATGATCTTGGCTCACTGCAACCTCTGCCTTCCGAGTTCAAGCGATTCTCCCACCTCAGCCTCCTGAGTAGCTGGGATTACAGGCACGCACCACCACGCCTGGCTAATTTTTGTATTTTTGTAGAGATGGAGTTTTGCCATGTTGGCCAGGCTGGTCTCGAACTCCTGACCTCAGGTGATCTGCCCGCCTCGGCCTCCCACAGTGCTGGGATGACAGGCGTGAGCCACCACGCCCGGCCTATGGGTTTGTATTTCATTGGCTATGTTTAAAAGAGAGAAGGGCAGTTAAAATAGTAACTTTCACAATAAGCCAGAAGTTACTCCTCTTTGTGACTACCTAAACTTGTAATGAAACATTTCAGATGCTGACTTAAAAACAAATGAAGAGGTACGTAATTTCAGAAATTTTTTTTTTTTTTTAATTTTGGAGATAGAGTCTTGATCTGTGGCTCAGGCCAGAGGTCAGTGGTGTGATCATAGCTCACTACAGCCTCAACCTCCCAGGCTCAAGCAATCCTCCCACCTCAGCCTCCCAAGTAACGGACCACAGGTGTGCACCACCACACCTGGCTAATTTTTAAATTTTTTGAGGCTGGACATGGTGGCTCACGCCTGTAATCCCAGCACTTTGGGAGGCCGAGGTGGGTGGATCACCTGAGGTCCAGAGTTGGAGACCAGCCTGACCAACATGGAGAAACCCCATCTCTACTAAAATTACAAAATTAGCCGGATGTGGTAGTGTGCTCACCTGTAATCCCAGCTACTCGGGAGGCTGAGGCAGGAGAATCGCTTGAACCCGGGAGGCGGAGGTTACAGTGAGCCGAGATTGCGCCACTGCACTCCAGCCTGAGCAATAAGAGCAAAACTCCACCTCAAAAAAAAAAAAAAATTGTAGAGCTGGGGTCTCAATGTGTTGCTCAGGCTGGTCTCAAACTTCTGGCCTCAAGCGGCCTCCCAAAGCATTGGATTACAGGTGTGAGCCACCATGCCCGGCCATAACGAAGCATTTTAGGTGCTGACTTAAAAACCCGTGAGGAGGTACGTGGTTTAAGAAAACTCTTCAGGTAGCAAACGGGTGGTTAGTCGTGGTTATGGGATTAAAGACCAGACGGAATGGGAGCTGCTGGGGGTGTTGGGATCATGGAGGGGACATGAATGGGAGAAGCCAAGGAGGCCGTGGGGCACCGCGAGAGGCTAGGCGAGTTGTCCTGGCCACAGGTGACGCTGGCTCTGGTGGACTGGAGACGGGACAGTGGACAGAATGGGTGATGGCCCCAGGTTGGACCAACGGGCTTTGCTGAGGAGCTGGCATGGGAGGGTGAGGACGGGAGCAAGGAAGGCTGATGCGCAGGCGGGGGGTTGCTGGTGCCCCCAACCCCGGAGGAGGTTGGGGGGCAGGCTGGTTTTGGTCACAAGAGTCTGGGCGCCCTGCGGGACGTGGGAGAGAGGGGACAGGTGGTCGGCTGTGTGGCTCTGGCTGGCCACGTTGCCTCCCATGCCCGTTTCTTCCCCACCTCCTGGTGGCTCCTTTGGTCTCTCTCTTTTGGGGAAGCCGAGCAGCCTGGGCCAGGCTTGCGGGGGCAGTGTTGCCCCTGCCAGGGCCCCCGGCTCCCCGCCAGGTGTACTGCTGCCACCCTTAGCCCAGGGCCCTTTGCCTCTGATCCTGTGGGGTGTGAGCTCAGCTAATGGCCTTTTTGGATTTGAACCCTCTTCCTGTTATGATTAGGCAGATGGCCAGTTTAAGCGTTTAAATCTTGGTTTTAGTTTAGTTTGGTTAACATGGCTTAGTCTTAATTACCTGTGCGGTAACAGCCCCATTGGAGGGTGCTGATTTCATCATCGCACGATTTCATCATTGTGTGATTTTATGCATCTCGTTGTGAGTTCAGGGGTTCGGAGGGAGAAGCATGAAGCCATTTCCAAGTGATGTTTTCACGGGAAACAAGGTTTAATTATGTGGAAATAACCATGATTCTGCAAGCAGCCCCATTAGGAAAAGTGCTCTGTTCTTCTTTCAGTAACTTTGGAGCTGTCATGAGCTCAGGCCCAAGAAGAAGGAAGAAATATTTTCTGTGTCTTCCTGCCCCACCATCGAGCTGCTTGGCACTTGGAATTGCGGAAGCAGAAAAGTTTATGAATTTGGATTTCCTTAGGTTTAGTTATGCACCATCCTTCTAGAATCACTGAAGGTGTTCTCTTAAAAAGCAGTACTCATGCCAGGCACGGTGGCTCACGCCTGTAATCCCAGCACTTTGGGAGACCGAGGCGGGAGGATCGCTTGAATCCAGGAGTTTGAGACCAGCCTGGGGAACATAGGAGGACCCCGTCTCTACAGGAGATTCAAGCATTAGCTGAGCGCGGTGGTGCAGGCCTGTGGTCCCAGCTACTTGGGAGGCTGAGGTAGGAGGATTACTTGAGCCCAGGAGGTTGAGGCTTCAGTGGGCTATGATGGCACCACCACACTTCAGCCTGGGAGGCAGAGCAAGACTCTTGTCTCTTAAAAAAAAAAAAAAGCGTGCAGTCAGGGTTACCGAGCAACGCGTTAGTGACGAAGGAGCCAGTATCTCAGCCGTGGGCCTTGTTGGGTCAGGTGCACACTTGGACTTTGCTGTCAGCTCCTGCCCTTTCCGGGTACCCTGGCATCGCTGCTCTGAAAACAGGGACCAGATCAGGGCTGGGCCACAGAGCCCCAGAGGGGTGTGAATGGTGAGTGGATGACGACCTGCCTGCACCCCCTGGGGCTCAGGGAGCACCCCCAACGCCGACTCCACGGTCCCTTCCCAGCAGACACACATCTGGGATCCGAGGGTCCCCCTGAGAGCCCCAGGTCTCTCCCCATGGCACTGGAACACAGGCCTGGAGCCTGGAAGGCTTGGGACTCGTCTCACTGCCTCCCAGGCCCTCCTAGACTTTATTCCCTGAACAGTTTCAGAGAAACAGCCTCTTCCTCCGTGATGGCTGCGGGACTGGCTTTGAGTCTTGACCTCCCAGGCTCAAGTGATCCTCCCACCTTAGCCTCCTGAGTAGCTGAGACCACAGGGGCTTGCCACCACACCCAGCTAATTATTTTTATTTTTAGTAGAGACAGAGTTTTGCTATGTTGCTTGGGCTGGTCTTGAACCTCTGAACTCAAGCAATCCTCCTGCCTCGGCCTCCCAAAGTGCCGGGATTACAGGCGCGAGCCACCGCGCCAAAGTAGAGTGAGTGAGATTGATCTTTCTTCTAGGAATTCTGCATGGATGAGATCTTAGAAGCATGCAGCCTGGCTCAGAAACTGGGTCTCGCCTGTACCTGGATCCTAGGAATTCTGCATAGATGAGATCTTAGAAGCATGCAGCCTGGCTCAGAAACTGGGTCTCGCTTGTACCTGGATCCTAGGAATTCTGCATAGATGAGATCTTACAAGCATTGCAGCCTGGCTCAGAAACTCCCAAGTCTCGCCTGTACCTGGATCCTAGGAGTTCTGCATAGATGAGATCTTAGAAGCATGCAGCCTGGCTCCTTTCTGTAGGAGGGAGAGGACCCGGGCTTGGGTGCTGCAGGCCGGGTTCTCGTGCTGTCCCGGCTGCCTGCCGAGTGACCTTGGGCGGTGCTGCCCTCTCTGGCCTCTGCGGGGGGCAGGAGGGGAGGATGTGGTGGAGGAGGCGTCCCTGCCAAATTTCTCTTCCTCATTTCTAAATTAGGGATCTGCAGTGAATCACACGGCCTTTTGCCGTCACTCGTCCAAACTGCACCTTATTTATAGAGGCTGAAGAGACGGCTCGTTGCGGAGAAGAGGCTTGTGCTGGGTCACCTCTTCGGGGTCACATTTCCGCATCGTGAGACAGGGCGGCCTGGGCAGCCTCTGTGCAGGCCCAGGGCTCAGCTCTGCAGCACACAGAACCCTTTGGCCGACGGCACTGCCCGGTCCAGCCTCTTTGAAGTCTGCTTCCTTGGAAGGCTATGGGAGGTGTCTAGGGAAGGGTCTGGTCCTGGTGCCTGCCCTCTGGGAGGGAGAGCTGGGCTTGGCCCTTTGCTGGGCTGTGGTCCAGCCACCCAGGCCCTGGCAGGTTGAAAGTCTCCCTGTCTGGGAGCCTGGAGGTGGACAGTCAGCTGCTGAGGCTGAGACGGCCCTGCATTGCTTCCTTCCGGTGGTGGACACTCCCATGGCCAGGCTGGTGCCCCCTCAGTGCTGGGAGGTCTCCCTGGCAGCGGGGAGCAGAGGGTGGGCCCTTGTGGAGGGATGCTGGATCCCAGGGTGGTGTCTGATGGGGCTTCACTCCTGATGTGAGAGCCTGCAGGCAGAGAAGGCCGCCCGTGGAGACCCCCTTAGCCTCTGCACACCCAAGGAGGAGCCACACCCCATTCCGAATGTGCGCGCCTCAGTTTCCCCACTTCAGTGTGCACCTCCAGCTCCTCACAGTGTGGGGCGGAGCAGGAGCCGGGAGTGAGTGATTCCAGCAGGATTTTTTTTTTTTTTTTTTGAGACGGAGTCTCGCTCTGTCGCCCAGGCTAGAGTGCAGTGGCCGGATCTCAGCTCACTGCAAGCTCCGCCTCCCGGGTTCACGCCATTCTCCTGCCTCAGCCTCCTGAGTAGCTGGGACTACAGGCGCCCGCCACCTCGCCCGGCTAGTTTTTTGTATTTTTTTAGTAGAGACGGGGTTTCACCGTGTTAGCCAGGATGGTCTCGATCTCCCAACCTCGTGATCCGCCCGTCTCGGCCTCCCAAAGTGCTGGGATTACAGGCTTGAGCCACCGCGCCTGGCCTCCAGCAGGATTTTAAGAGCGTCACGGACGTCGCAACGATGCCTCGAACAGGGGAGTCTTTCTGTAATCTGAGGGTTCGTCTCGACGCAGGTTGAGCGTCCCGCCTGTTGGTGCCCTGTGCCGCCTGCCTGTGTAGGCGAGGGCACAGGAGGGGGTGCAGGTGGCCCTCGACTTAGTGCCTCTGTTTGTCTGCAAGATAAAGACCCAGGAGTTAGCATGGCGGGCCGTGTAGCAGCCGCCCCTAGCTTGGTGGCACTGGGCAGCCAGCATTTCGTCATGCTCACGGGTTTGTGGTTGGGAGTTCAGACGGCACAGTGTGGATGGCTTGTCTCTGCCCCGTGATGTCTGGGACCTCAGCTGGAAAGGCTGGCATGACTTGGGGCGACTGGAGTGACTGGGGGTTGAATAATATGGAGGTGCCACTGGGCACCCTGAACCCTGTGCGTCTGTGTGAGGCCTCCCAGGGGCTTGGGCTTCCTGACAATGTGGCCGCCTCAGCTGTCAGACCTCCTGCCTGGCAGCTCCGGGCTTTAATAGCTGGTGTTCCAGGAAGCTGCAACTATTTTTTTTTTTTCTTTCCGAGATGGAGCCTCGCTCTGTTGCCCAGGCTGGAGTGCAATGCTACAATCTCAGCTCACTGCAACCTCCGCCTCCCCAGTTCAAGTGATTCTCCTGCCTCAGCCTCCCGAGTAGCTGGGATTACAGGCACGCGCCACAACGCCCAGCTAATTTTGTATTTTTATTAGAGACTGGGTTTCTTCATGTTGGTCAGGCTGGTCTCAAACTCCCAACCTCTGGTGATCTGTCCGCCTCGACCTCCCAAAGTGCTGGGATTACAGGCATGGACCCTGGGGTGGCGTCCGAGTGGGGCTTCACTCCCATGGAGACCCCCTCAGCCTCTGCACACCCAGGAAGGAGCAAAGCCCCATTCCGAATGTGCGCGCCTCAGTTTCCCCACCTCAGTGTGCACCTCCAGCTACTCACAGTGTGGGGCAGAGCAGGAGCTGGGAGTGAGTGAGATCGCCCGGCCAAAGCTGCGCCTGGCCAAAGCTGCAACTTTTTATGAGTGAGCTGCGAAGGATCATCCAATTGTTTGCATACTTTGCTCCCTGAAGGACGCGGGGTCCAGGTTTTATTCCTTTAGGAATTCCCTGTGCCTCGCACTGCCTAAGCTCACGGTTTTAAAGTGTGTCCTGGGAGGTGGAAGGTGTGAGTAAGTCTTGCAGTATTTTCTCGTCCAAAATCGTAAACGTAAATTGTCACGTCAATGCAGTTTGAAGGTGGCATGAAAGAGTGACTGAATATAGTGTCGGGAAGTTTACAATTAAAAACTGTTGTGTTTCTCTTTGGCAACGGTAGAGTCTGATTATTTTCAAGCTAATTATAGCATTCATACCAACAGCCAGTGTCCTCGGCACGTGATGGAATACCAGCTATGTGCCAGGCTCTGCTGTACACATGACTCCAGGTACCACTGCACATCCCAGTGAAGTGCAGGGTTAGCGCCATCCGTCCTTTACAGAAGGGGAAACTGAGGCTCAGACTGGCAAAGTCACTGTTCGAGACAAGGTGGCAGGATGGGGATTTGAACCCAGGACAGATGACTGCGACCCACTGTCTTCGCCCCCTCCGTTTCCTGCTGTGGTGAACCGAGTGTGCTGCCTGATAAACCAGCTGGTTTTTAGGAAACGGGGTTGACCCGGGTCTTGTAGCAGGAGGCAGAGTTTGTTTGTTTGTTTCTTAAACCGCCTTACGGAGGTAGATTCACCCCCTGTAAGTAACCTATTCAGTGACTTTGAACGAATTTACAGAATTATGCCGCCATCACCGTGATCCAATTTTAGAGCGTTTCCATCATCCCAGAACGTTCTCCTGTGCCTGTTTGTGGTTAATTCTCACTTCCACCCCCGTCCACCGTGAATCTGCCTGCCTTTTCTGGACATTTGAAACAAACGGACTCGGCCGGGCACAGTGGCTCATGCCTGTCATCCCAGCATTTTGGGAGGCTGAAGTGGGCGGATCGCTTGAGCCCAGGAGTTCAAAGTCAGCCTGGCCAACACAGCGAGACCCCATCTCTACAAAACATACAAAAAATAGCTGGGTGTGGTGGTGCGTGCCTGGAGTCCCAGCCACGGGGAGGAGGGAGGAGGTGATCCCTTGAGCCCGGGAGGTTGAGGCTGCAGTGAACTGTGATTGTGCCACTGTGCTCTAGTCTGGGTGACAGAGTGAGACCCTGTCTCAAAAAAAGTGATAAAAGTAAATAAACACATAAATAAATAAAGGAGTCATTCAGTATGTGACTCTAAAAATAAAAAATAGTGATAATAAAAGTAAATAGCCGGGCAGTGGCTCACACCTGTAATCCCAGCACTTTGGGAGGCCGAGGCGGGCAGATCACAAGGTCAGGAGGTCAAGACCATCCTGGCTAACACGGTGAAACACCGTCACTACTAAAAATACAAAAAATTAGCCGGGTGTGGTGGCGGGCGCCTGTAGTCCCAGCTACTCGGGAAGCTGAGGCGGGAGAATGGCGTGAACCCGGGAGGCGGAGCTTGCAGTGAGCCGAGATCGTGCCACTGCACTCTAGCCTGGGCGACAGAGCGAGACTCTGTCTCAAAAAAAAAAAAAAAAAAGAATTGACTCTTTTTCAAAGTGGCTGTACCATTTTGCATTTCCACCAGCGATGGATGAGGGTTCTCATTTCTCCGCATCCTTGCTGGCATTTGGTATTGTCTGTCTTTTATTGTGGTCATTCTAGTGGGTGTGAAGCGGTATTTCATTTTGTGTGTGTGTGTGTGTGTGTGTGTATTTTGAGACGCAATTTTGCTCGTCGCCCAGGCTGGAGTGCAATGGCAGGATCTCGGCTCACTGCAACCTCCGCCTCCTGGGTTCAGGTAATTCTCCTGCCTCAGCCTCCTGAGTAGGTGGGATTACAGGCACCTGCCACCACACCCGGCTAATTTTTGTATTTTTAGTAGAGATGGGGTTACACCATGTTAGCCAGGTTGGTCTCTAATTCCTGACCTCAGGTGATCCACCCACCTCTGCCTCCCGAAGTGCTGGGATTACAAGTGTGAGTCATTGCGCCCGGCCTCTTTGTGGTTTTGATTCACATTTCCCGAATGACTAATGGGGTTGAACATCTTTTCAGGTGTTTCTTAGCCATTCGTATAACTTCTTTGGTAAAATGTCTATCCAAATCGTGTGTCTATTTTAAGATTGGATTCTTGGTCTTACTGTTGAGTTGTAAGTGTTCTTTATATGTTGTGGATATAAGTCCTTTCCCAGATATAGGGTTTACAGATATTTTCTCCTAGTCTGTGGTTTGCTGTCTTCATTTTCTTAATGGTGTTTTTTGAAGTGCAAAAAATTTTATTTTGATGAAGTTCAATTTATCAGGTTTTTTTTTTTTTTTTTTTTTTTGGAGACAGAGTCTCGCTCTGTCACACAGGCTGGGGTGCAGTAGTGTGATCTCGGCTCACAGCAACCTGTGCCTCCTGGGTTCATACCATTCTACTGCCTCAGCCTCCTGAGTAGCTAGGACTACAGGCGCCCACCATCACGCCTGGCTATTTGTATTTTTAGTAAAGATGGGGTTTCACCATGTTGGCCAGGCTGGTCTCAAACTCCCAAGCTTGTGATCCACCCACCTTGGCCTCCCAAAGTGCTGGGATTACAGGCGTAGGCCACTGCGCCCGGCGAGTTTTTTTTTTTTTTTTTTTTTTTTTTTAAAGACGGGTTCTTGCTCTGTTGCCCAGAGTGCAGTGGCACAATGATCATGGCTCACTGCAGCCTCGAACTCCTGAGCTCAAGCAGTTCTCTGCCTCAGCCTCCTGAATAGCTGGGACTGCATGTGTGCACCACCATGCCTGGCTAATTAATTTTTTTAACTTTTTTGTAGAGATGGGGTCCCACTCTGTTGCCCATGCTGGCCGTGAGCTCTTGGCCTCAAGCAATCCTCCCACCTGGGCCTCCCAAAGTGCTGAGATTACAGGTGTGAGCCAGTCCACCTGGCCGTTTTTTCTTTTTCCAATTCTGCTTTTGTGGTTACATCTAAAATCTCTTTGCCTAACCCACATTAATGAAGATTTTCTCCGATTTTGTCTTGTGAAGGTTTTATAGTTTTAGCTCTTCCATTTAGGACTATCATCCATTTGGAGTTACGTTCTGTGTGCGACGTGAGTATGTGTCCAAGTTTATTGTTCCTGTGTGGGTATCCAGTTGTCCCAGCACGATTTGTTGAAAGCACACTCTTTTCTTTCCGCATTGACTTGCCTTGGCACCCTGGTTGAAAATCAGTTGACCGCAAATGTAAGGGTGTATTTCTGGCCTCTCAGTGCAAATCCGTGGCGCTAATACCACCACTGTCTTGATTATTGTGGTTTTGGAGTAGGTTTTGAGATCAGGTAGTGAAAGTCCACCTGCTCCTTCCTTTTCAAAACTGTCTTGGCTATTTCCAAGTGCCCTTGCATTTCTGTTGCATTTTATTCTTTAAAATTTTTATTTATTTATCTATTTGGAGATGGAGTCTCGCTCTGTCGCCCAGGCTGGAGTGCAGTGGCGTGATTTTGGCTCAACCTTCACCTCCCAGGCTCAAGCGATTTCTCCTGCCTCAGCCTCCCGAGTAGCTGGGATTACAGGTACCCACCACCACATCTGGCTGATTTTTATTTTTATAATAGAGACGGGGGTTTCACTGTGTTGGCCAGGATGGTCTCGAACTCCTGACCTCAAGTGATCCACCCGCCTCAGCCTCCCAAAGTGGGGGGATTACAGGCGTGAGCCCCCGCGCCCGGCCCTGTGTGAGTCTTAGAGTCAGCTTAGAAGTCGTAAGAGTGTGTGTTGAATTGATAGATCAGTTTGGTGACATCTTGTCAATATTGAATCTTCTGGCTGGGCGCGGTGGCTCACGCCTGTAATCCCAGCACTTTGGAAGCCCGAGGTGGGCGGATCACGAGGTCAGGAGATCGAGACCATCCTGGCTAACACAGGTGAAACCCCGTCTCTACTAAAAATACAAAAAAAGGCCGGGCACGGTGGCTCAAGCCTGTAATGCCAGCACTTTGGGAGGCCAAGACGGGTGGATCACGAGGTCAGGAGATCGAGACCATCCTGGCTACCACGGTGAAACCCCGTCTCTACTAAAAAAATACAAAAAACTAGCCAGGCGAGGTGGCAGGCACCTGTAGTCCCAGCTACTCGGGAGGCTGGGGACGGGAGGAATGGTGTAAACCGGGAGGCCAGAGCTTGCAGTGAGCTGAGATCCGGCCACTGCACTCCAACCCTGGGCTGACAGAAGCGAGACTCCATCTCAAAAAAAAAAAAAATAAAAATAAATAAATAAATAAATAAATAAAAATACAAAAAAAAAAAAAATTAGTACGGGCATGAGTGGCGAGCCTGTAGTCCCAGCTACTCAGGGAGGCTGAGGCAGGGGAATGGTGTGAACCCGGGGTGGGCTTGCAGTGAGATTGCTTCACCCTGCCTCCAGCCTGGAGTGACAGAAGAGACTCCGTCTCAAAAAAAAAAAAAAAAAAAAAAAAAAAAAGTGAATCTTCTCAGTAAAGATTGTATTTAGATGCTAACTTCTCAGAATTATTTAAGTAGTGTTCAGTGGGAGAGTCCTGTCCGTCTCTTATAAATCGCCCAGAACAGACTCAATGTCGTGCGGGGAAGACAAGCGTTCTTACTTGGGGCTGGCTGGCTATGGTGAGGGAGAGGGTCTCAGTGGGCAAGAATGTCTGTGCCTGGCGAGGAGAGAGCCCTGTGCCCCATGATGCGTCCAGGAGAGACCCTCGGGGAGAGGCAGGTGGCCGAGAGCATGGAAGAGTTGCTTAGCAGACTTCACCTGTCCCGAGGCCCTGGGGGGACGATCCGTCAGCCCCAACGATGCTGGTATCTCCTCCCAGGGAGCTGGGGGAGCTCTCCAGACTGGTTTTTAATTATGTGAGATGTGTTCACCACTGACTTCAGCAGGATGCCTCTGGGACCTGATTAGGGGAAAGGCGATTCCACAACTAAACGTTCGCTTCCCCGTTTATCCAGGTGCGAGGCTGAGATTCAAACTAAAACGTGCCAAGTCGAGGAGCTTACGGGGGTTTCTAAAGATATTTTAGGTTTTCGCTCCCAAGCTCATTCCGAGGTGTTTATTAAGTGCCTGCTGGGTGCCCGCGTGGGCCTGGGCCAGGCACACAGACACCGCTGGTGCTTGCTAGCTAGGTGGGCACAGGGTCCTGCCCCGCGTCTTCTCCTCCGGGGGGCAGGATGAGAACAAGGGGCACGATAGGATCAGGACACACTCCTCTTTGTCATGCACTTCAGAAGCTGCAGAAGACAATCTGTGGGCGTCCACTCGGAGCTGCCCCCATGTGGGGTTCTCATTGTCAAACACAAGCTTTGTGCCACCTGTTTTAGCCCCCATCTTCCCTGTTATTTACTGTTTTTTTTTTTTTTTTTTTGAGATGGAGTCTCGCTCTTGTCGCCCAGGCTGGAGTGCAGTGGTGCCATCTTGGCTGACCACAACCTCCGCCTCTCAGGTTCAAGCGATTCTGCTGCCTCAGCCTCCCCAGTAACTTGCACTACAGGCGCCCGCCACTACACCCGGTTAATTTTTTGTATTTTCAGTAGGGACGGGGTTTCACCGTGTTGGCCAGGATGGTCTCGAACTCCTGACGTCAGGTGATCCGCCCACCTTGGCCTCCCAAAGTGCTGGGATGACAGGCGTGAGCCACTGCACCCAGCCCGAGCCACCGCGCCCAGCCCATTATCTGCTCTTGATTCTTTTAAAGGTGCACTGAAGATTTACATGTATCAGGAAATGAACATTTTATTTTTTCCTTAGTTTTAAAGACTGTATAAAGCATTTTAATAAAAACGATTTTTTGTTTTTTTGAGACAGAGTCTTACTCCTTCACCCAGGCTGGAGTGCAGTGGTGCGATCTCGGCTCACTGCAACCTCCGCCTCCCAGGTTCAAGCGATTCTCCCGCCTCAGCCTCCCGAGTCGCTGGGATTACAGGTGCACCACCAGGCTTGGCTAATTTTTGTATTTTTAGTTAGAGATGGGTGTAGGCCAGACCTCCACCTCCCAAGCTCAGGCAGTTCTCCCACCTCAGCCTCCCGAGGAGCTGGGACTAGAGGTGCCACCACCAGGCTCGGCTAATTTTTGTATGTTTTTGTAGAGATGGGGTTTCGCCCTGTTGCCCAGGCTGGTCTAAGCTCAAACAGTCCCCCTGCCTTAGCCTCCCAGAGTGCTGGGATTGGGCATGAGCCACCACACCTCACCTCCTCCAAGGTTTCTGACTGGTCCCGGAGCTTGGCCCGTCCTGGCGCTCCCCACCCCACCTTCAGCACCTGGCCCTCCCCCATGGTTGTTCTTTCACACTCGCCGGGGTTTGGGGGTCACAGCTGTTGGGGCAGTCGCAGACCCCCGGGAGCTGCTCTTGATAGCAGGGAGTTTGACACGCGATGCCCATTCCTCACCCGGGAGGGAGGGGCATGCAGGTGCAGAGACAGAGAGAGACAGACCGACCATCAGGTCCTGCTGGCCCCCTCCCCGGCAGACTTGTACAGCACAGCCTCTGTGAGGATGGAAATGCTTGTGTCCGGGCTGCTGTCTGCACAGTGACCATGGGCTGGGGAGGTGCTGGCCACCTGGGGTCACTGTGCTCCAGCAGTTGAGAGAGGCAGAGCGTTGGCTGTGAGAAAGGACCATTCTGGGTGGGGTAGGAGGGGCCCCAGGACCAGCCCTCGTTGGCAGGGCTGGCAGGAAACCCCCCATCCTTGGTGGAGGAGCCCCGGCATCCGCTGGGCATAGTGGGCACAGTCCAGTGGAGGACGTACGGGCACTGTGCTGGTGGAGGACGTGCGGGCGCGGCTGGTGGAGGACATGCGGGTGCCATGCTGGTACTTTTTTCTTTTTTTTTTTTTTGAGACGGAGTCTTGCACTGTTGCTCTGGCTGGAGGACAATGGCGTGATTTCGGCTCACTGCAACCTCTGCCTCCCAGGTTCAAGCGATTCTCCTGCCTCAGCCTCCCTAGTAGCTGGGATTACAGGTGCCCACCACCACGCCCAGCTAATTTTTTGTATTTTTAGTACAGACAGGGTTTCACTGTTGGTCAGGCTGGTCTCGAACTCCTGACCCTTTGATCTGCCCGCCTCAGCCTCCCAAAGTACTGGGATTACAGGCATGAGCCACCGCGCCCCGCCTCGTGCTGGCACTTTTACCATCTTTGTGAACGTGTTGTCCGTAGCGCTGTTTCACAGATGGGGAAACTGAGGCTTGGCAATTAAGTGACCTGCTGAAATCATCCAGCTAGTCAGTGTCAGGGCTGTGATTTGGACCTAGAGTCCGGGCTCCAAAGCTCATTCACCTCCTTACCTTTGCACTGAGCTCCAGAAAACCTGTCTTCCCATCTCCCTCGCTGTGCCTTCTCTCCCCTGCTCAAAGACAGTCCTGCAGCCATCATGGAGGGAGAAGCCCTTTTTTTCTAAGCTGTTCACAGGATAAAGTCTGGGAGGGCCTGGGAGGCAGTGAAGGAGCCCCAAGCCTTCCGGGCTCCAGGCCTGCATTCCAGTGCCCTGGGGAGAGGCCTGGGGCTGCCAAGGGGCCCTCGGGTCGCAGCTGTGTGTCTGCTGGGAAAGGACTGTGGAATCGGTGTTGGGGGTGCTCCCTGAGCCCCGGGGGTGCAGGCAGGTTGCTGTCCACTCAGATCTTTCCGAGGCTCTGTGGCCCAGGCCTGCTGCTCCAGCCCCTGTTTTCAGAGCAGCGATGCCAGAGCCCACCTGGGCACCAAGATGACATCTGGCCCAGATCCGGAACGTTTAGCGCCAGGCTGGTCCCGAGATGCAGAAGCTGCGGGTGAGGGCTGGGCCTTGGGGCCCACAGAGACCCCTGCCCAGCTGGTTTCCAGCCTGTGGAATGTGAGTCCCAGGGTGTCAGATCTTAATTTTTCCGAAGAAGCTGAAAGTCCATTTTTTTTTTTTTTTGATGAAATCTCCTAATTTTATCTATTGTTTTAAATTTTACTTTGAAGACAGTTCACACAGAAGTGTTGGAAGGAGAGTATCGTGAAGCCCTGTGTACCCTTTCCCGCACCACTCAACATTTCGGGACATATTTGTGCTGCATTTGCTTCCTCAATTCTTTCTGTCTTCTACATTTACATACTGTTATTTTTACTCTTTTTATTATTTGTGTCGTTTGAAAGTAAGTCGCAGGCCGGGCACAGTGGCTCACGCCTGTGATCCCAGCACTTTGGGAGGCTGAGGCGGGCGGATCGCTTGAGGTCAGGAGTTTGAGACCAGCCTGGCCAACACGGTGAAACCCCGTCTCTACTAAAAACGCAAAAATTAGCCAGACATGGTGGCGGGTGCCTGTAATCCCAGCTACTTGGGAGGCTAAGGCAGGGGAATCGCTGGAATCCCGAAGGTGGAGGTTGCAGTGAGCCAGGATTGCGCCATTGCGCTCCAGCCTGGGTGACAGAGCGAGACTCCATCTTAAAAAAAAAAGAGAAAGTAGGTTGCAGACACCAGGACCCCACGCCTTAAATGCTTCAGTGCGTGTCTCCTAAGAACAAGCAGGAAAATCATCACGGGCACAGAACTCACCCTGCACGAAGCACCCTGAGCTGCTGACCCCCACCCAGGTTCAAACTCTGTCCCAGTTTTTTTTTTTTTTTTGGAGACAGGGTCTTGCTCTGTTGCCCAGGCTGGAGTGCAGTCATGAGATCACAGCTCACTGCATCCCCAGCCTCCTGGACTCAAGTGATCCTCCCGCCTCGGCCTCCTGAGTAGCTAAGCCACTGCATCTGGCTAAGTTTAAAAAAAATTGTTTTTTTGAGCCGGGTGTGGTGGCTCACATCTGTAATCCCAGCACTTTGGGAGGCCGAGGCAGGCAGATCACAAGGTCAGGAGTTTGAGACCAGCCTGGCCAGCACAGTGAAACCCCATCTGTACTAAAAATACAAAAATTAGCCAGGCATGGTGGTGCATGCCTGTAGTCCCAGCTACTGGGGGTGCTGAGGCAGGAGAATTGCTTGAACCTGGGAGGCGAAGGTTCCGGTGAGCCAAGTTTGTACCACTGCACTCCAGCCTGGGCGACAGAACTGGACTCTGTCTCAAAAAAAAATTTTTTTTTTTCTTTTTTTAGAGATAGGGTCTCACTCTGTTGCCCAGGCTGGTCTCGAACTCCTGGGCTCAGGCAGTTTCCCTGCCTTAGTCTCCCAAAGTGCTGCGATTACAGGTGTGAACCACTGTGCCTGGTTCAAATCCCTGAGGAGCCCAAGGCAGGTAGTTTACAGGGTCTCGGGTTAGCCTGTTTCCTGTGATTTCATACGGTCTCCTTGCTTTTGCTGGGAAGACCGTGAACAGGAGCTGTGTCCTCGATGCTCCCCTCCCCGACTTTTTCCAAGGTGGGCAGCTCGTTTAAAGCCCCTCAGGAACCTGGGAGGCCAGGCAGGCCTGACCTGCGTCCCAGCCTTCAGCTGGGTCTGAGCTTAATAAAATCAGGACTACAGGCAGGCACCGCCACACCCAGCTAATTTTTAAATTTGTTGTAGAGATGGGGTCTAGCTGTATTGCCCAGGCTGGTCTTGAACTCCTGACCTTGTGATCTGCCCGCCTCGGCCTCCCAAAATGTTGGAATTACAGGTGTGAGCCACCACACCCAACCTGTATTACTTTTTAAATCTGAATTTGGTTTGTATCATTACATAAAATACTAATACGGCTCCCAAGTCATGGGATATTACAGTCATCTTGCTGTCTCCCTGGGTCCTGTCTCCTGTACACAGAGCCCCTCCCTTTCACCTGTGGGTTACTATTTTAATATTTTCTGTATCGATTTGCCTATGCGTGGTTTAAATAAGCAAATACTCACGTAGAGTCACAGCCCCTCCTGCCTTAGACATGTGCACCCGAGACACACTTTTCTCCACTTGGCGTTTTTCATTTGACATCACGTCCTGGAGATCACGTCTTTGCTGTTTATAGCGATATCTGGGGGAGGATTTTGACAGTGTGAAGGGTTTTTGAGCGTATTCCAGAGTAGGAGCAGCGGTGGGAGCAGAGAATGAATTCACACGCGTGGCATTGGTACAACCTGACTCCGTGGACCTGATCTCACTACGACCGCGTGCCTGGCTTCCCTCTGCCTGTGATTTAGAGGAGAAAGTGGAGGCTTGCCCGAGCTCACCCGGCAGGCAGGCAGGCGGGCGTCGGAGCCGGCCAGGACCTGGTGTCTGCTTCCCGGACAGGCACTGGACGGCCCCAGGCTCGGGACAGCTGATGGGTGCTGGCCGTCAGAGGTTCCTTGAGGCTGTGCCTGTGGCTGGGCACACAGCCCTGTTGTGGGTGTGGTCCGTGGAATCCTCCTGATGGCTCTGTAGCTTGTATCATGTGTGACTGGCAGTGCCGGGGGCTCGGGAACATCCGGTAGAGAGTGCATCCTCCGTGGCATTTCTGTGTGAGGAAGAACCGGAGGGAGCTCAGCCTCGCCCTGTGCCCTGCAGAACAGACACGTGGCAGCGTCATGAGGGCCACCGTGTCCTGAAGGCCTGGGTCTGTCCATACCAAGGCAGCCCCACCCAGCAGCATGCTTGGAACACAGGGGAGTCCCCACAGATGAGAATCGCTCCTGGGAGCATCAGTGCCATGACCCGGCGGGGGGAACACTGGTGGTCTTCAGACGCAGTGGCCGTCCTGACCCGAGCCAGGGACAGTGGGAAGACGCCCGGTGGACCCTGCAGCTTGGGGGGCTGTGTGTTGGGGGAGGGCAGTGGACGGGCGAGACAGCAGCAGGAGGATTCTTCTAGAGTCCAGGTCTCTGCGAAGCCAGTGCTGGCCACGGCGAGGCGGGTGGTCTTCACGCTCCTTGAAGTTGAGTAGACGCACGCCTTCTGCGGGACCGAGCTGCAAGGTGTCTGGCACAATTTCACAGTGTTTAAAAGGAATGATTTTTAATGAGGAAACAGAGACACAGGGTTCACACAGACAAGGTGGAGAGAGATAAACAGACCCTGGCCGGCACCTGCTCCCCCCAGGCTCATTCCGTGTGCTCAGGAGGGTCACACGGAGATGCTGGCTCACACGTGAGCTTGGTCTTCCTGGGGGCACGATACACATGGCTCTGCCAATTGCGTTTTTCTCTTTACAGTTTCTCCTGGAGATTTTTCTAGCTCAGGACAAAGGTGCTCTCCTCCCGCTGCTTTTCTTTTGAGACAGAGTCTTGCTCTGTGGCCCAGGCTGGAGCGCAGTGGGACCATCACAGCTCACTGCAGCCTCGACCTCCTGGGCTCAAGCAATCCTCCCACCTCAGCCTCCCGAGTAGCTGGGACTACAGGTGTGTGGCACCACGTCTGCCTAATTTCTAATTTTTTTTTCTTTAGAGATGGGGGTCTCTCTCTGTTGGCCAGGATGGTCTGGAACTCCTGGGCTCAAGCAAACCTCTGCCTCAGACTCCCAAAGTGCGGGGATGACAGGCGTTGAGTCATCGCCTCTGGCATCCCCCTTATTTTGGAGTCTCACAGGACCCCTGGTGTGCTCGGAGGACAGTGGACTGGGTTTGCGTGGTGGGCCTGCATGCCGTGCGCCAGCTTTTCCATGCAACACCTTTGCGGGGCCGTGTTTTCTTCCCCTTGGGCTGTGTGTGCCAGGCCGTGAGACTGGCTTCTGTCTGGCTGCTCACTGACCCTGGAACTGGCCTGGCCAAGGTGACCGACTTCTGCCTGTTTTCCTTCCTGAGTCTTCCCAGGTTAGGTGCTGAGTGGCGTTGGGCTGGCGACCACCCCTCTCTGGGCCTGAGGTGCTATATCTGTAAGGCCTATGGCGTGGCATGGCAAGAGGTGGGCCACTGTCCGCTCCTGGCCGCTCTTACCTTCCATCTTGTTGTTTGAACAACTGCTCTTGAAAACCAGTTTGAATCAAGCCAGCGCAGCGGCTCACGCCTGTCATCCCAGCACTTCGGGCGGCCAAGGTGGGCGGATCACTTGAGGTCAGGAGTTTGAGACCAGCTTGGCCAGCACGGTGAAACCTCGTCTCTACTAAAAATACAAAAATTAGCCGCGATTGGTGGGGGTGCCTGTAATCCCAGCTACTTGGGAGGCCGAGACAGGAGAATTGCTTGAACCAGGAGGTGGAGGTTGCAGTGAGCTGAGATTGTGTCACTGCACTCCAGCCTGGGCGACAGAGCGAGACTCTGTCTCAAAGAAAAATTCCAAATAAGCCACAAGCACTATGTGGAAACAGGGGAGTAGGGGAGTTTCTGGGTGTCCATCTTATTTGAAAGCTGGAAGGTCACGCTCGTGGGCCCTGCTCCACCTGGGCAGTGGTGCTCCCTGCAGACAGGGGTTGTGCTCCCCATCCCTGCACCTGGCTGGGCCCGTAGGTGGCTGAGTTTGCAATCCCTGTCTGTCTCCTTGGCCCTGAGGGAGTCTCCAGCTCTGGGGACGCAGTGACTGAGGCTTATTCCCTGGGCGCCTTTACCATGAGCCTGGCAGTGAGGCCAGGAGGGAGTCATTTGGTCCCCCCCGGGGCCAGCCTCACCCGTCTGGCCTTTGGAAAGCTATGTCTGTTCCCTTAGAACAAAGGTTCAGACCAAATTAAAACAATAATAACAAAATCAAGTGCATCTGAGTTTGTACAGGGAGCCGTGGGACCCCCAGGGCAATGGGATAGGCCACCCCCTGGGTACCCACAGGCCTCAGATGCAAGCTGACCTTGCACCCCCAGCCAGGACCCCAGCCCCTGCCCGTTGCCCACCTGCCACCCGCCCGCTGACTGCCTGCCACCTGCCAGCACAGGTGCAGTTTGGGCCTCTTTTCCAGCTTCTGGCCGGCCAGTTTTGACAACAGGACCACCTCCCTGAGGGTCTGCCTCTCCGACGGGGCTGACCGAGCCCCCAGGTACATCTCAGCTGCTCACCTGTTGGGAGCCACGGTCACCTTCGTCTGGCCTGGCCCAGCCCCCTCCACACCTTTCAAGTGCCCTGGTCCTGGCATGGGGAGGTGGGGGTGTGCCCTGGTCCTGGCAGGGAGAGGTGGGGGTGTGCCCGACTCTTCCACTACACTCCACTTCCAAGGCCTGGCCTGTGCTTTGAAGCAGCAGCAGTGGAAAGAAAACACGTGTTGCAGCCCACAGAGGCCCGCTCCTGCGGCGTTTTCCAGCCCTGGGGTGGTGGCGCCCTGAGGGGCTTTGGTCCAGCTCCTGCGGCGTTTTCCAGCCCTCGTGCTTGGAGCCAGGGTCTGAGGGCTGCGGTGGCACCGGCTGCCTGGAATCCTGTGGCTGCGCCATGAGCACGGTGCCTTTCACTCTGGAAAATGTGCCCTGTCCTGGGAGGCGATGGCTGAGGAAGGCAGCCAGACTTGGGAATCCCTCCAGGGCCTCTCATCTTCTGCACCGAACGGGTTCTGTCACCGTCGGCTGTAACATCCGACACACCAGCGGTGTAGCGATGGCTTCCCACCGTGGCGAGGCGGCACGGGCTCACAGGACATTGCAAGCACCTTGGAGTCAGAACATGAGTGCCTGCCGTGGGCTGCAGAGCGAGCACCTCCACCCCGTGCCCGACGATCCCTGAGGGGTCCTTGAGCCTGACTTGGGGGGTCCTTGGGCCTGACCTGGGGGGTCCCTGAGCCTGACTTGGGGGTGGGCGAGGAATTTCAGAGGATTTCTTGGAAAAGGCGAGGGAGGGAGATGGTCAGGGGGGTGAAATGGACAAGGCCGTGGGCTCTGCCAACTCTGCCCGGCTCAGGCGGGGTTGCCCCACTGTGCACCTGAGACACTGAAGTCTGGAGAGTAGGCCTGCTTTGCCCGCCATCGCCTGGCTGGCCTGACCCAGGTTCAATCCCGACAGCCCCCCAGCTGTGCGGTTTTCCTGGGCCTGAGTGAGCGACTGGTCCCTTCGAGCTCCTGCCGGCCTTTGTTCTTTCTCACACGGGCCTGGGAGTAGCTCCGGCCCTGCAACCCGGTTTGATAGCAGGCAGCTGGGGCTCTTTTCTTCTTCCAGGAATGAAATCCTTAGAGAAGAAAGATCCTGCATCCCAGCCTGGAGAGAGGCCTCTGGAGGGGACCCCGCCTGCCCTCTGCTGACCTGAGCATGCCTGGGCTGTTGGTGGCTCCCGCCTCGCGCCCTCTTTCCCCTTCCCCTTGGCTCCACGTCCCCGATGTTGACTTGCTCGGCACAGGGAGGTTCTGATGAGGTTTCCGGCTCCCGGCTGGGTCCAGCGTGTGGGACGCAGAGGCGGATCCGGTGCCCGCAGAGCCCATCGCTAAGTCTGGTTGAGCAAATAGCAAAAAGTGTTTGCCACCCCAGGGGTGCCTGACGTGGCCCGAGCCCAGGAAGCCACGTGGCCACGGATTGCTGGTTATGAGGCGGTACGGGTCCCTTCGCGTGGTCTTTGGGGAGATGAGTCTGGGGGGTCTTTGGTCCCACTCCCCCTACCGCTGTCCCCCTGTGATGGGGCCTCGGCCTGTGTTTGTTCAATGAGTGACTGACAGTCAGAAGGGTCCCACCCATTCGGTGTTCACCCATTTTCCCGGTACCTTTATGAGACCGGGGCTGTGTGTGCCCCGTTTCCCGGTGACCTGGCACCCAGCACAGACCTGCCTATACGTAGTGGGACTTCGGAAAATACCGGTGAGGGCCGAGTGGAGTTGAGCGCTGGCGGTTGTGGCCTGGATCTTCCAGGCTGCCTGAGCCTGAGTGGTGGGTGCTCACCTCCTCCCCCACTGCCCAGGGAGGGCGGGCGTGAGCCAGGTGGGGAGCTCTGGATGGAGAGCACCTGAGCCCCTGCCCACCCTGGGGGGTATTGGTGCCCTCCTTAGGAAGGGACGATTGGAAGTGCCCTCTGCTGTCAAGCTCAGTACTGTGGTGCCCCGGATGGTGTGATATTTGGCCTTTCACTCCTGATGGATTGGGGGTCAGCCATGTAGAGTGTCAGGTGGGGTTGGCCGTTGGTGTCTGACCCCCTGGGTCCGCACCTGGCTCTGTCATTTGTGCATTCTCGGGTGTGGGGGAGTCATGACTTAGTCTTGGCCTCAGTGTCCCGTCTGTAAAATGGGTGTTGTAAAAGTTCCAGGTAGAGTGAAGCCCTCAAAACGCGCCGTGAGCTCTTAGTGAACCCCAGATCCCTTGGCTCCCGCCGCTGCCCTCTGCCAGTGCTGATTAAAATGTTATCTTTTGGGGCCAGATCCTGTGGCTCATGCCTGGAATTCCAGCACTTTGAGAGGCTGAGGCGGGATGATTTTGCTTAAGCCCAGGAGTTTCAGACCAGCCTGGGCAATGTAACGAGACCCCATCTCCACAAATAAATAAAAATGCCTGTAATCCCAGCACTTTGGGAGGCCGAGGTGGGCGGATCACGAGGTCAGGAGATCGAGACCATCCTAGCCAACACGGTGAAACCCTGTCTCTACTAAAAATACAAGAATTAGCTGGGTGTAGTGGTGGGTGCCTGTAGTCCCAGCTATTCGGGAGGCTGAGGCAGGAGAATCGCTTGAACCTGGGAGGTGGAGCTTGCAGTGAGCCGAGATCGTGCCACTGCACTCCTGCCTGGCGACAGAGTGAGGCTCCATCTCAATCAATCAATCAATCAATCAATCAGTCAATCAATAAAAAATGAGCTAAACATCATGCTGCACCTGTAGTCCCAGCTACTTGAGAGGCTGAGGCGGGAGGACCGCTTGTGCCTAGGAGGTCAAGACTGCAGTGAGCTATGATCACGCCGCTGGAATGCAGCCTAGGTGACAGAGACCCTGTCTCTAAAAAAAAAAAAAGTTTGCTTTACCTTTCCTTTTTTTTTTTTTTCCTCCAAGATCAGATTTTTTTCTTTTTTTTTCCTTCTTCTTCTTCTTTTTTTTTTTTTTTTTCTTTTGAAATGGAGTCTCACTGTCACCCAGTTTGGAGTGCAGTGGCACAATCTTGGCTCACTGCAACCTCCCTCTCCTGGGTTGAAGTGATTCTCCTGCCTCAGCCTCCCGAGTAACTGAGATTACAGTTGTGTACCACCACACCTGGCTTTTTTTTTTTTTTTTAACTTTATTAGAGACATGGTTTCACTGTGTTGGTCAGGCTGGTCTCGAACTCCTGACCTCAAATGATCCACCTGCCTCTCGGCCTCCCAAAGTGCTGCGATTACAGGTGTGAGGCACCGTGCCCAGCCAGATTAATTTTTTTCTAATTACGAAAGTAATACATGCCAATCATAAGAAAAATCGGAGACTACACTATTCATTCTACTCCATGGGCAAACATATATATATATATGTGTGTGTGTGTGTGTGTGTGTGTATATACATATAAAATGTACCATGATTCCCAGGCCACCCTCTATGCCCCGTGCTGGCCACACTGTGGTGCGTGAATTTCCATTTACTGCAGCTGCCTATTTATTTAGGGAAATCTGAGTGTACCACTGTATTAGTCAGTTGCATGGCTATAAAGAAATACCTGAGGCTGGATAATGTATAAGATTGGTCTAATTGGCTCACGGTTCTGCAGGCTGTACAGCAAACGTGGTGCTTATTTTTTTGTTTGTTTGTTTCATAGATTGTACTTTTGATGTTGTATTTACAAAGTTGTCACCAAGGCCAGGTGTAGTGGCTCATGCCTGTAATCTCAGCACTTTGGGAGGCTGAGGTGGGAGGATTGCTTGAGCCCAGACGTTTGAGACCAACCTGGGCAATATTGTGTGAGATCCATTGCTAAACAAAGGAAAAATAAATGTAGTTGTCACCGAACTTGAGGTAATCAAGATTTTCTCCTACGTTGTCTTCTAGAAGTTTTATTGTATTTAGTTAGGTCTGAGATCCATTTTGAATTAGCTTTCTGTAAGGTCTGTATCTAGATCTGCCACCCTCCTGTGGGTATCCAGTTGTTCTAGCATTGTTAAAGAGATTTTCCTTTCTTTGTTAGTTTGCTTTTGCTCTTATGTTAAAGAACGGCTCACTCTATTTGTGTGGATCTACTTTTGGGCTGTCTGTTCTGTTATATTGATTTATTTGTGTGTTTTTTCATCCGTATCATGCTGTCTTGATGACTACAGCTTTATAGGAAATCTTGAAGTTGAAGTCTTTTTAAAAAAATATTGTAATTGTTATTCCAGGTCTTTTGCCTTTCCGTATAAGCTTTAGAATCAGTTTGTTGATGTGCACAAAATAACTTTCTGGGATTTTGATTGGGATTGAGTTGAATCTGTTGAGAAATTGGAAAGAACTGACATTTTGACAATATTGAGTCTTTCTATTCATGAACATAGAATATCTCCTCATTTATTTAGATATTTGGTTCCTTTCAGCAGAGTGGTTTTGTAGTTTTCCTCATATATATCTTTCGTATATTCTGTTAGGTTTCTAACTATTTCTCTTTTCAGGTGCCAATATAAATAGTGTTGTGGTTTTAATTTCCAATTTTAACTGTTGATTGCTTCCATAGGAAGGCAACTGGCTTTTGTATATTAACCTTGTATCCTGTAAACTTGCTATAATTACTTATAAGTTTCAGGAGGGTTTTTTGGTTTGTTTTTTGTTGATTCTTTTGGATTTTCTACATAAACAATCATGTCATCTGTGAAGAAAGACAGTTTTATTTCTTCCTTCCCAATCTGTATGCCTTTTATTTCCTTTTCTTGTCTTACTACGTTAGCTAGGACTTCCGGTATTGATGCTGAATAGGAGTGGTGAGAAGGACATCCTTACTTTGTTCCTGATCTTAGCAGGAAAGCCTTGAGTTCTCATCATTAAGTATAATGTTCCCCTATAATCCTAGTTTGCTAAAATTATTTTTTAAATCATGAATGGGTATTAGACAATGCTTTGTCTGCATCTATTGGTATGATCATATGGTTTTCTTTCTTCAGCTTGTAGATGTGGTGGATCATGTTAATTGATTATTTATTTATTTTGAGAGATGGAGTCTCACTCTGTCACCCAGGCTGGAGTGCAGTGGTATAATCTCAGCTCACTGGAACTTCCACCTCCCGGTTTCAAGTGACTCTCCTGACTCAGCCTCCCGAGTAGCTGGGATTATAGGCGTGTGCCACCATGCCAGGCTAATTTTTGTATTTTTTGTAGAGATGGGGTTTCACCGTGTTAGCCAGGCTGGTCTCAAACTCCTGACCTCAGGTGATCCACCCACCTCAGCCTCCCAAAGTGCTGGGATTACAGGCATGCATCACCGTGCCTGGCTGGTAATTGATTTTTCAAACATTCTGTCATCCTCGTATATGCCTGGAATAAATCCCGCTTGTCCATGTTATATAATTCTTTCTATGCATTGTGAGATTCAATTTGTGAATACTTCGTTGAAAATTTTGCATCTATGTTCATGAGAGATGTTTGCGCTCTATTTTTTCTTTCTTGTACTGTCTTTATTTTGTTTTCGTGTTAAAACTGTCCTCATAGAATTATTTAGGAGGTGTTTCATCTGCTTCTATTTTCTGAAAGCTGTTGTAGAGAATTGGTATTATTTCTTCCTAA
Organism: Papio anubis; assembly: GCF_008728515.1. Lineage (NCBI taxonomy): Eukaryota > Metazoa > Chordata > Mammalia > Primates > Cercopithecidae > Papio > Papio anubis. The sequence continues at coordinate 148,445,917 of NC_044979.1, forward strand.
ATATTTGGTAGAAATAACTATTGAACACATCCGTGCTTAGTGCTTTTTTGTTTTTATTTTTGTTTTTTGTTTCTAAGAGACAATGCCTCTCTCTGTCATCCAGGCTGGAGTGCAGTGGAACAATCATAGCTCACTGCAATTCCCAACTCCTGGACTCAAGTGATTTTCTGGCCTCAGCCTCCCACGTAGCTGGGACTACAGGTGTGCACTACCAGGCCTGATTAATTTTTTTTTTTTTTAATTTTTAGTAGAGATGAGGTATTTCTATGTTGCCCAGGTTGCTCTCGAATGCCTGGCCTCAAGTGATCTTCCTGCCTCAGCCTCTAAAAGTGCTGGGATTACAGGTGTGAGCTGCTGTGCCTAGCCTGGGGTTGATGCTTTTTGTTTTGGAAGGTTAATAATCACTGACTCAACTTCTTTAATAGGTACAAACTTGTTCAGATTGTCTATTGCTTCTTGTGTGAATTTTAGTAGATTGTGTATTTCAAGGAACTGGCCCATTTTATCTAAGTTATCAAATGTGTAATCATAGAGCTTTTCTTTTTCTTTTCTTTTCTTTTTTTTTTTTTGAGATGGATTTCACTCTTGTCACCCAGTCTGGAGTGCAATGGCATGATCGAGGCTCACTGCTACCTCTGCTTCCCAGGTTCAAGCAATTCTTCTGCCTCAGCCTCCCCTGTAGCTGGGATTACAGGTGCCTGCCACCATGCCTGGCTAATTTTTTTGTGTTTTTTACTAGAGATGGGGTTTCACCATGTTGGTCAGACTGGTCTCAAACTCCTGACCTCAGGTGATCTGCCTGCCTCAGCCTTCCAAAGTGCTAAGATTACAGGAGTGAGCCACCGTGCCTGGTCTCATAGAGTTTTTCATAGTATTACTTTATTTTTAATGTCCATAGGACCCGTAGTGATGCCCCTTGTCCATAGGACCTGTAGTGATGTCCCTTGTCAATAGGACCTGTAGTGATGCCCCTTGTCCATAGGACCTGTAGTGATGCCCCTTGTCCATGGGACCTGTAGTGATGCCCCTTGTCCATGGGACCTGCAGTGATGTCCCTTCTTTCATTTCTGAAGTTGGAGATGCTTTGGCTGCATTGATTTTCTCTAGTATTTTCCCATTTTCAATTCCATTTATTTCTGTCTTAATTTTTATTCTTACTTTTCTTTTTGTTGCTTTGGATTTAATTTCCTCTTCTTGTTGTAGTTTTCCAAGATGGAAGCTTAGGTTGTTGATTTTGGATCTTTTCCTAATGTATGCTTTCAATTGCTATAGATTTCCCTCTAAACTTTGCTTTTGCTACCTCCCACACTTTATGGTAAGCTCTATTTTCATTTTCATTTGATTCAAATTGTTTTTCATCTCCTCTTGAGCCTTCTTGTTTGACCCATACGTTATTTAGAAGTATGTTATTTAATCAACAAATATTTTGGGATTTCCTATCTATCTTTCTGTTACTGACTTCTAGTTTAATTCCCTTCTGGTGTGAGAGCATGCACTGTATGATTTCTGTTCTTTTACATTTGTTCAGGGATATTTTATGACCCAGAATGTTTTCTTTCTTGGTAAATGTTTCATGTGAGCCTGAGAAGAATGTGTGGCCTGCTCTTGTTTGATGAAGTCTGTAAATGTCAATTAGATCCTATTAACTGATGATACTCAGTTCATCTATGTTCTTACTGATTCTCTTTTTTTATTTCCTGTGTGTAATTTTTCAAACTAGATTACTGATTTTCTGCCTGCTGGATCTGTCAATAACTAGCTGAGGGGGCGTTAAAGTCTTAAACTATAATAGTGCATTTGTCTGTTTCCCTTGCAGTTCAATCAGATTTTGCCTTATGACCCATTTTTAAATTTAATGACCTATAGTGACCATCATCCAATCTCCGTGGATGTGTCTCCACATCACTGTTTTTAAATACCTCCTTGTATTCAATTCTGTAACTTAATTAACCAATCACCAACTATTGCATATTTCAAACCTTCATGGCTACAAGCAGCTCTGTGATAAACAGCCTGCTAGCCACATCTTATGTATTTTTAAAGTTGCTTCTATAGAGGAAATGCTAGAGGAAAAAAACCCATTGAAAGAGCATGCACTTTTTTTTTTTTCTTTTTGATATGGAATCTTGCTCTGTTGTCTAGGCTGGAGTGCAGTGGCACAATCTCGCTCAGTGCAACCCCCACCTCCCAAATTCCAGTGATTCTCCTGCCTCAGTCTCCTGAATAGCTGGGATTACAGGCACATGTCACCACACCCGGCAAATTTTTGTATTTTTAGTAGAGATGGGGTTTCCCTATGTTGGCCAGGCTGGTCTCAAACTCCTGACCTCAGGTGATCTGCTCGCCTTAGCCTCCCAAAGTGCTGAGATTACAGGCGTGAGCCACCGTGCCTGGCCAGCATGCATATTTTTAAGGTAAAAGTTTGCTTTTGCCAACTTAAACCTGAAGGTGCTGGTCTCCACCCAAAGTGGATTCTGATTCAGAAGCTCAGGGCTGGCCTGGGTATCTGGAGATACTGTGAACATCCAGGACTGGACACCATGGCCAGAGGCATGGATTGGCGATTCTCGTTGGAAGCCCAAGAATGTACAGAAGGAATTTGCCATCCTCCACCTCCTTCCCTAGATCCACAGGGTGGAGTGGACACTTGGCTTATACCTCCCTTCTGAGATTCCATAGATTCATTCTGAACCCTGAACCCTGGCCATTCACGTGCTTCTCTCTCCATTGCCAAGAAAACGTTATTCAGTGATGTGTGTTAAAGCATGGTATGGAAGACTTCGTTCTGGACCATTGCACTAGGTACAGGGACCACTGCAATGGGGTCTTGAAGTGGAGGAAGGAGCTTGGGCTTGCCTCCGAATATGAGATGAGAACATGAGAATTTCCACCCAAGTGGCAGTGGATGGAAAATGAGTGAGAGGAAATACCAAGGGTTGGGGGGTTCTGGTTACACTGACCCAACAGGATTCTTGCTGAAGACAGGCCAGGGTGACCAGACGTCCCCCGTGGGGTGGTGGGGATGAGGAGCCTGATCAGACACTGAGGATGATCAGATACCAAAGATGATCAGATATTGATCATGGTGGGTAATCAGTTCTGGCTGAACTGATTTGGCAGGATTATTTTACAAGGAAGCACAGATGGGCCTAGAAGAAGGTTCTGGAACCTGACTAAAGTTTGGCCAAGGAGAGAATTGTTGTTACCACACATTTGTGATTAGGAACCAGACCCATAGTCAAGAGTGTGGCCGAGGGTCCCCAGGGGTTTGTGAACACCGTGCTGTTGACGCCCCAGCTAGGAGCAGGAGCTCTGCTTTCCATGACGGCCAGGACTTACTTATTGCTATTTAGAGAGAATTATTTGGAAACTTGGAGTCAACAGAGACACGGAACAAGCCTTCACCTAAACAGTGGAAGAGGCTAAACACAAGCCAGGATGCTGTGTCTGGGGTGCTGGGATCCCAGCAGACGGGAACCCTGGGTCGTGGGTGGGGACAGAAGAGATAGGACCATGATGCCAGCACCCAGGGTCTGCCCAGGGGTTTAGGCCACTTCATTTCCTTAAATAATGTTGACCTAAGGTTTAAATTATCAATGGAGAGAGATTCTTCCCCAGTGAGGGCAGCATGTCTAGGTATTTCAGAACCACTTCTAAAGGAGGACGGACACTGAGCAAGCCGCACTTTCCTCCTGGATAGCATCGTGTTGAAAAACATGAGAAGTCAGAAAAACATATTAGTATGCACTGGAACAAGTGTTCTGCCTTCAGCGAGGTCCTTTTTTGTAAATGTTCTGTTTTCTTCACTCGTCATTCCCGTCTGCTCCTTGTCAATACACATATGTACATTCTCTGCAGACCTACTGTTGGTGCATATGTGCCTCTGTGTGTTCTGCTCTTTGACATCATGGGAGGGGGAGTAACAACCCGTGTCCTGGCTCTGGCATCCCCCTTCCATCCCTAGGAAGGTTCAAAGATTTTCAAAATAGAGAGTTAAAAAAAAAAAAATAAAGATCGGAAATGTTGGAAGTGCTAATAACTCAGTTTGCCTTCTTTATGACTGGATACAATCCTGGCACATTCATGTTCTCCCAGGTCAATGTCATGATGCTTTTGTTTAAAAGTCACAAAATTCTTTATTTTTTTTTTTAGCCTCAGGCAGACATTTCTAAGATGCAGAAATGCAGATTGTTGGAGCGGGAGGAGGGAACGGGAGGCCCTGTGTGGTGCGGAGGGGGGCAGGCCTTGCTGCAACCCCCGACCTCACTGTGCTTCTGGCTGCATCCCCAACCTTGGCAGGCACCTGGTGCCCAGGTCTGAGGTGCGGCTTTGAGGGGCTGTGGGCACCCACCCTTTCTGCTGTCCCTCTCAGGTGGCCTCAGCCCTGAGAACTGGCCGAACCTGTTTGCTTCAGCAGGTTTCTTTGCATGGGTGAGGGCAGGGAGGTGTTTACCTGTCAGGCTACCTCCGGCTGCAGCAGTTCCACAATATATTAGCAATGTAAGCCAATAAAAAGGAATGAAAAGCTAGAACGGTGGTGAGACTGGCTGAGATTGGGGCTCAGGCTGCTCCGTTTACATCACTCCTGGGGGATTCTGGGACATGTGTGACCCTTCTACCAGCACTGGGGGAACGGCTGCATGGGATTTGGAACCAGCAGAAACTATGACAGCAGCTGCTGAACGTGGGAGCCCCTTATTCTGCCGAGTGCTTCACAAGCCTCATGTAGTGCAGCTGAGTGTGTTACTGTGCCCATTTTACAGATGGGTTAACTCTTCAGAGACTCAGTCCCCTGGGTCCCTCCAGGCAAGGTTGGGACTTGTACCAGATATGATGAGGTGACAGCCAGCAAGCATCTGTCATGGGGATGACTCCACCCCCTGTGACATCACCCCACATAAGCATCTGTCACCCCTGCTCAATAGTGAGCCCCTTAGGGAAGGGTTGCAAACTCGGGATCCTGGGGTTCAGGAATTAAGTGGAAAACGTGGAGTCCTTGGGAATTGTGGCAGATTGGAGAGGGTCATGCTCCTTCCAAAGTGAGGGTGAGCTGAATTTTTGCTTTGGGATTACAAAGTCCCTGTGTTGCCAGACTTTTCTTTTTATTTTCTTTTTTCAAAGGAAAGCCAAAAATTTGGATTTTATGAATTTTCTTAATTTTTAAATGTTGGGAGATGATTTTGAAAATAGCATCAACATTGGCATGTGAAGAAATAGAAAACCTGAAGAGATCTAGAAGCATTAAGTAAGTTGAAACGGTAGCCAAAGACCTTTCCTCCCAAAGGGTTCTTTCTGATGGTTCCACTGGTTGAGTTCCTTCAAACATCAGCAAACTGTCTGTTCTTACTTCTCAAATTGCTACAGAAAATAGAAAATGAGAGGAAGCTGCTCAATCATTATATGAACTGTACTTGATCAGGTGGAGTTTATCCAGAATTCAAGGATGGTTCAACCTCAGAATACGCCATGTAAATCACCATATTAGTAGATTATAGAGAGAGAGCATATGACATGTCACATAGGTGTTGGAAAAGGTTTTGACAAAGCTCAACAACTATTGCATAAAGTCTTAGCAAACTAAGAATAGGGTCACTTCTTAACTTGGTAAAGGTCATACATACCCAACACAGAGCAAACATCCTAATAGAGAATCTTTGTCTACATACTCTTTAAGGGAGGGACCACATTGAGGCTTTAATGGCTTTCATGGTTTAACTGTGCTTGAGAGGTCCTGGCAATGCTATAAAGAAAGAAAAATAAGAGGAGTCAGAATTGGAAGAGAAGAGAGAAGACAAATTTGATCATGTCTATGGAAACCAGAGTCGAATACACAGAACAACTCTTACATTCTTATGAGTGTTCAGCAGGGTTGGTGCAAGCTTAACTTACAGAAATCATCGTTAAGAAGCCCAAGGGATCCATACATAAATATACACAATTTTTCTTTGTCAACTTACAGAAAATAAAAAAGTGGATTCCTTCCCATCACAATGAAGATACTAAATCTGTCTCAACAGAAAGGAAGAGAGAAAAAAAATAAAGAGCCCAAGGGGCTGGGTGGGTACAGGGAATGAGAGAAGAGACATAGGCAAGAAGTAACTGGAGAATAGAATTTGAAAGGATGCCATTCACAAGGGCAGCAGCCACTGAAAACGGGAATGTGCTTGATACAGATTACATGAGACTCTAGGGAAAAAGTTTTAAACTTCTATAAGGACATAAAACACGATCTGAATAGGGAGAGGCGGTCTATATTCTTGGGTGAAATGACTCAATATGATGATATCATTTCTCCCTCACATTAATCTCTACCTTCAAAGCAGCCCTACTTGAAATTGCAGCTGGAATGTTGTGAGGTGGTAAACACGTTTGGAAATGTGAATGAGCTGGGTGCGGTGGCTTATGCCTGTAATCCCAGCACTTTGGGAGGCCGAGGTAGGAGGATTGCTTGAGCCTAGGAGTTTGAGACCAGCCTGGGCAACACAGAGACACCCCATCTCTAACAAAAAGAAAAGTAGCTGGGCATGGTGGCACGTGCCCGTAGGCCCAGCTACTCAGGAGGCTGAGGCAGGAGGATAACTTGAGTGCAAGAGTTCAGGCTACAGTGAGCTACGATTGCACCACTGCACTCTAGCCTGGGTGACAGAGTGAGACCCCTGTCTCTAAAAAACAAACAACAACAAAACCAAAAACAACAAAAAAAGAAAGGAAAGGAAAGAATAAAATTTGCAAATAGGTAAGCCGTCTCTGAAACAGAAGCACAAAGAAGAGGGACTTCTCCTACCAAGAGCTGAGGCTCAGCAGGAAGCCCTGGTCATAAATGGAGCCAGGTGCCCTGCAGGAAGGGACGGCAGAACAATGGCATGGGACAGAGAGCTGAGAGGAGGTGCAGGCACATATGGGAGCTCGATATTTAATAGATGCAAGAGTCAGTTTAGTGCAGTGGTTAAGACAAGGACTCTGGAGCCAGATCACCTGGTTTTGCATCCCAGCACCACCATTCCTTAGCTGTGTGACCTTGGGCGGGATCCTTAACCTCTCTGTGCTTCCATCTTGCTCCCACCTGTATGTGAGGATAAGGGGAGTAATGATCATATATGCCACAAGGTGGTTGTGAGAATTAAATGAGCAACTATGCGTAAAACACTGTATTAGTTTCTAGGGCTGCCATAACAGAATGACAAATTTGGCCTTAACAACAGTGATCTAGTGTCTCATGCTTCTGGAGACCAGAAGTCCAAGCTCAAGATGTGGGCAGGGCTGGTTCCCCCTGAGGGCTGTGTGTGGGGATCTGACCTGGCCTCTCCTTGACTTGTAGGTGCCGTGTTGCCTTCCTGCTGTGCTTTCGTCTGACTCTTCACTCTGCATGGACACCGTGTTCTCCATGTGTGTGTCCAAGTCTCCTCTTTTTATAAGGAGACCAATCATATTGAGTTAGGGCCAACCCTACTCCAGTAGGACCTCATTTTTTTCTGAGACAGGGTCTTGCTGCCAGTCTGTGGCGCTCTGCGATGGCAACCCAGGCAGACATGTCAGAGAGTATTTCATTAGTTGGTTGTGGGAAAATACTTTCTTAAACAAAACCCACGAAGCACAAACCATAAAGCAAAAAAGAGGTTATATCAGGTGAAAGATGTCTACTTAATTAAGGACATCATGGAAAAGTTAACAGGTTACTGTGTGTAAGAAAACAGTTGCAATATCTAAACCTGACAAGCAACTGGTATCTAAAACACACAAGGAATTTCTGCAAATCAGTGGGAAAGAAGGTACCAACACTTCTATCAAGATGGGCACAGGATATGAACAGGAAGTTTACAGAAGAGGAAGCACAACCAGAGAAGAAGCCCTTGAAGAGCAGCTCAGAGCTTAGAGATCAGGGAGATGTAAATGCAAACAAAACCACAGTTCAAAGCCACAGCCCCAAAGTGTCAGGCAATGTGGTGACATGGGTAGATCTAGGGTATGTGGACTCCGTGAAGAAAAAGAAGAAACAGCATGAAATCTGCAACAGGATACCATTTTTTGGTTAAATGCACATAGCTTATGATTCTAAGTTTTAAGAGAAAACATACAAACGAAAGGGGAGACCTCAAATATCTTATAGCAATTGCCCACGGACTGAGAGGGCGATGGGAAGACAGGAATAAATGTATAGATAAAACAAGAACAGATCACAGAACGTCATGAACTGAAGGCTCCGTATTTGCATCTGAGGTTTAAAGAAAAGATGCTGAATAGGATGTCCCACAAAACACAAGTGTTGCCAAATGCATGGTCTGTGGCCCTGTTGGGAACAGCGGGGTTTGCTGCGCCGTGGCCCCAGCAGGACCCAATCTGAGTGTTGTGGCCGCCTGTGAGCTGAGCGGGTGGCTGAGTGCAGGGATATGGGTCTGCGGGCTGTGTTCCCGGACCTTGCCCTGCCTCTACCTCTCCCACCCTAACTCCTGCACTTACCGCTGGTGGGGAGGAGCCTTCACTGGTCCTGGGTTGGGTGGGGGTGCTGAGGGGTCCCAGGAGGAGGGTGGGGGAAAGTGGGTGGGGCCTCTGGTTCCCTGGAGCCCTCCTGGCTTGGGGAAAGTGAACACAGCTCAAGTCCATGTTTTAAGAGAAACTGGGGGTGTCTGTGCAGGGGCGGGGCGTCTAGGCTTTCCCATACAGTCCTTTGCCCGGAGAGAGGCTGCGAGTGTGAGCGCTATGCGGTACCCAGGAGGGTTTTGCTTTCCATCTGACCCGCCACGCCCTGGGCTCTGCTCTGGGAGGGACCTAGTGCCTGCTGCCACCCCTTGGGTTCACAGGCCCAGGCTCTGCCTCCTGCCAGGAAGGGGGAAGATGATGGAAAGCTGGGGCTGGGAGAGCATCTGGAATGGACCAGGGTGACAGTCGGTGACAAGACCCATCAGACAAGACCCATCACCCAGTGTGACTGTTCTTTCCTACAGGGCTGGGTGGGACTTGACCAGCTGGCCTGATATTAGTGTGGTCTGAGCAAGTGACTGACCAATAGGTTGTGCCCAACACATTTATTTGCACACTAAATATTAGCTTGCTTTTAAAATGGCACTTGGTTAGTTGGGGGTGGTGGTTCGGGTGGATGGTCCCATCTCCTTGGGAGGCTGAAGCGGGAAGATTGCTTGAGCCCAGAAGGTCAAGGCTGCAGTGAGCTGTGATGGCACCACTGCACTCCAGCCTGGGTGGCAGAGTGAGACTCGGTCTTTAAAAAAAAAAAAAAAATGGCACTTGGTCCGGCACAGTGGCTCATGCCTGTAATCCCAGAACTTTGGGAGGCCCAGGTGGGCAGATCACGAGGTCAGGAGTTCGAGACCAGCCTGGCCAACATGGTGAAACCCCGTCTCTACTGAAAAGACAAAATTAGCTGGGCATGGCAGCGTGCGCCTGTCATCCCAGCTACTCGGGAGGCTGAGGCAGGAGAATCACTTGAACCTGGGAGGCGGAGGTTGCAGTGAGCCGAGATTGTGCTGTTATACTCCAGCCTGGTCGACAGGGTGAGACTCTGTCTCAAAAAATAAATAAATACATAAATAAAAGGCACTTGGGTGGTTGGGTTTAGATTTTAAAATAAACAAGAAAACCCCAAATGTTCCTTGTTGTTTAAATTACCCGGGATGAGCACTTGGCTGTTTTTATTGGACGGGGAGTAAAGGGCCCGAGGCGCTTCACCCCATTTGCACTTTTTTCTCCCAAAAATACATGAGGTTGGGATTCATGGGTGGCTTTTGGCCTCAAGGGTCGGATCTTGTCCTGAATGTGTCTTTGAAAACGTCGATGCTGCGGGCAGGACTGGGAACCACACCTTAGAGCTGGGTGTGGAGGGAAAACGCTGGGCTCTGAAGTTATAGCTGTCATCAGGGAGGGAGGCAGACGGACTCTCAGCCAAGGTGGCACGTGGCGCTGGGGTCTGGTGGCCGGTGAGGAGCCGCTGTGCGATGGCTGCCACAGCAGAACCGGGTAGAGCGTGCTCCTGGGACCGCAGCCTGAGGAGGCCAGGCCTGCCTAGCTCAGATGAGTCCTGCCGGCTGGCAGGACGCGGCCCCAGAGAGACCCTGGGCTACGTCACTGTTTCCCAGCTGGTCCCCCGGTCCCCTGGATCAGTGAGGACAAAGTGAGCCAGGCAGGCCTGGGGGGGCACAGGTAGTGGCTGCGTTTGGCCAGGGGTGGAAGCGTGACCCTGGGCAGGTGGAAAGGGAAGGAAGGCCCTCCATCTGTGGTTGATGGAGATCTCTGACCTCTCCAGGCCCTGAGAGTCTGTCCGACGAGACCTCGTTTTGCCAGTGAGAGCCAGGGGGGCTGCCTCCAGCACAAGGGGCCAGGACCTGTGGCGAGGACCCACTACACCAGACAGGGCCTGTACCTGCAGCCAAAAGGGGCCGAGACCCACCCAGTGTGTTCTGCGTGCAGGGCTGGGCCTGGGTGGGTCTTGTCAGTGGTGAGAACACAGCCCCTGCCTGGGCTCTGCCTCAGCCTCAGCTGCTTGCTTGCTTCCTCTCTCTTTTTCCCTTCCTTTCCTTCCTTCCTTCCTTCCTTCCTTCCTTCCTTCCTTCCTTCCTTCCTTTCTTTCTTTCTTTTCTTTCTTTCTTTCTTTTTCTTTCTTTCTCTTTCTTTCTTTCTTTTTCTTTCTTTCCTTTCTTTCTTTCTTTCTTTCTTTCTTTCTTTCTTTCTCTCTCTTTCTTTTTCTTTCTCTTCCTTTCTTTTTCTTTCTTTTTTCTTTCTCCTTTTTCTCTTCCTCTTTCTGCCTTTCTCTCTTCCTTTTTGTTTCTCTCTTCCTTTTTCTCTCTCCCTTTCCCTCCCTCCCTCCCTCTCCCTCTTTCTCTCTCTCTCTCTTCTTTTCTCTCATTGTCTCACTCTCTCTTTTGCCTCTCTCTCTCTCTCTCCTTCTTTCTTTTTGTTTTTAGAGACAGGGTCTCACTCTGTTGCCCAGGCTGGAGTGCAGTGGCACAATCTCAGCTCCCTGCAGCCTCAGCCTCCTGGGCTCACGTGATCCTCCTGCCTCAGCCTCCTGAGTAGCTGGAATCACAGGTGCATGCTACCATGCCCAGCTACATTTTTTACTTTTTTTTTTCTTTTCTTTTTTTTTTTTTTTTTGAGATGGAGTCTCACTCTGTCGCCCATGCTCGAGTGCAGTGGCGTGATCTCAGCTCACTGTAACCTCCACCTCCCAGGTTCAAGTGATTCTCCTGCCTCAGCCTCCCAGGTAGCTGGGGTTACAGACACCCACCACCATACCCCACTGATTTTTGTATTTTTAGTAGAGACGGGTTTCACCATGTTGGTCAGGCTGGTCTTGAACTCCTGACCTCAAGTGATCCACCTGTCTCAGCCTCCCGAAGTGCTGGGATTACAGGCATGAGCCACCACGCCCAACCAATTTTTTTTTACTTTTTATAGAGACGGGGTCTTGTTATGTTGCCCAGGCTGGTCTCAAACTTCTGGGCCCAGTGATCCTTTCACCTCCTTGCGGTGCCTGGCCTCCCAAAGTGCTGGGATGACAGGCATGAGCCAGCCACCACATCCAGCCCGCATCAGCTTCCTAAGCCTCAGCTTCCTTGTCTGTGAAGTGGGGCAGCACCAGGGCCTGTGGCGGCGAAGTTCAGAGGAGAGGATGTAAATGGGGCATTCCCTTGGGCGGAAGGCATTCAACCCAGCCTTTTTTCGGAAGACCTGGGTCTTCGCCGGGTTCCACCGTCTCGGAGCTGATGCGGCAGGTTGAATTTGTCATTCTGCACATCCTGTCATATATGCTGCTGAGTGTTCTGTGTGCAGATAGTCCTGAGTGGCTGAGGTTGGGCAGATGTAGCTGGACTATGGACAGAGGCTTCCTGTGAGTCTGCAGAAGTGCCCAACCCTGCATTGGCCTGTCCTGGTCGGGCACGGCGGGTGCAGAGTCTGCAGGCGTCTGCTGTCTGGGCCTGGCTCCCCTCCCCTCTGTGGGCCCCACACCTCCCGCCCGCCATGCTGACCTGAACCTCACAGCCCGGTTCCCTGGGTGGTGGACGAGTCCTTGGGTGTCTCCCACCCGCTTGGTGGCAGCCCTGCTTGTCCCTGTGGGGACCTCACAGCACTGCACCCACTTGGCTCCGCAGGCCTCCCTGTCCTGGGGCTGGAAGAGGTCTCTGCAGGCTGTGGAGGGGCTTCCGGAAACATTCTCAGGTGAGCATTCCTGTGCGAGTCCCAACCTGAGCTTGTCTTGGCTCGGGAGGCCCGGGGCAGCTGGGGGAGGAAGGAAGTGGCGTTTCTGGGAGATGATGGTGTTTTCCAGGCCGGCCCTGGTGCACCATGTAGGTCGGTGGGCCCTCGTAGTGGGAGCTGGACCTGTTTCTGCAGGTATTGGAGCGAATTCACAGAGCAGAACGACGGGCTGAGTTACTCACGTTCAACCCCGCGTGTGTGATTTCAGGGGGCTGAGCTTGGCGTGCTATCTCCTTGCCTTTTGAAGGCGAGTTTGGCTGTGAACAGAGCTGCTGGTTCCGATCCCGTACGCTTCCTCAGGCGTTGTGGGCTTGGAGTCTGTGCCACACGCAGAAAAGCACATTTTCATGTTTTAAAGGCTACATTTTGCCTCTTTTGGTTACTTTAAAAATGTTAAGAGCCTTAAGTCTGCCTTTAAGAGTGCATGTAGTGTCTTCCCCAATGATGAACGGCTTCATTTTAAAAATTATACAGATTTACAATTTAATTATAGAAAATTAGCAAATACAAGTCAGTACAAGTAATCCAAAAAAAAGAAAAAAGAAGAAAAGAAAAAAACACATTAAAATGACCCAACCCCACCCCCTCTTTACCCCACAGTTGCTATTAGCCTTACGATGCATAGCCTCTAGGTTATTTACTTTATGGTTGTGTTTTTAAATTGTGCAGTTTCATCAACACCCTATTTTCACTGGCAACACCATGAACACCTTTATTCCTTGTTACATGTATCTACAGCACCATCTTTAATGACCACACGGTGTTAGGTTGCTGAGAAGGACTGTGATTTGTTTACTAAAACCTCTATTGCTGATAGTGCTTCAGTGAATAATATTGCAATATTTTTACATCTTTTCATAGTCATCCAGTTGTTTCTTCAAGTTCCTAAATGTGGAATTGATGGTCCCAAGGGTGGCTGCTTCAACAGCTTTTGATATTTGTTGCAGTGCCTTTAAAGAGACAGTGCCATCCTTCCATTTATCCTTCCAGGCATCTGTGTTTTCATTCACTTTTCCCTCCTTCCTCTCCTCTATTAGCCACCCATCCATCATCTGTCAGTCCACCTACTGTCCATCCATCCATCCATCCATCCATCCATCCATCTACTCCACCCCACCTATTCATCCACACTTATCCATCCATCCATCATCCATCCATCCATCTACTCACCCACCTGTTCATCTACCCACCTGTCCATGCATCCATCCATCCACCCACTCACCCACCTGTTCATCTACTCACCTGTCCATCCATCCATCATTCCATCCACCCCTATTCATCCACCTTCCATCCTTCATCCACCTGTTCATCCACCCACCTGTCCATCCATCCATCCATTCATCCATCCATCCATCCATCCATCCGTCCATCCATCCATCCGTCCGTCCATCCATCCATCCATCCATCCATCCATCCATTCCATTCCATCCATCCCTCCTTCATTCCATCCACCTATCCATCCATCCATCCATCCACCCACTCATCCACCTGTTCATCCACTCCACCTGTCCATCCATCCATCCATTCATCTACTCACCCACCTATTCATCCACCCACCTGTGCATTCATCCATCCAGCCACTCACTCACCCACCTGTTCATCTGCCCACCTGTCCGTCATCCATCCCGTCCGTTTGATCCATCGTCAATCTGCTCACCCGCCTGTTCGTCTGCCCCACCTGTCCATCCATCCATCCATCCACCACTCCATTCCTCCACCTGTCCATCCATCCATCCATTCCATCCACTATTCCATCCACTGTTCATTCGTCCATCCATTCCTGTTCCATCCACCTGTCCATCCATCCATTCCATCCATCCGTCCGTCCGTCCGTCCATCCATCCATCCATCCATCCGTTCATCCACCCACCTGTCCAACTGTCCATTCATCTACTCACCCACCTGTTCCTCCACCCACCTGTCCATCCATCCATCCATCCATCCATCCATCCATCCATCCATCCATCCATTCATCTGCTCATCCACCTGTCCATCCATGTGTCCATTCATCCACCCACCCATCCAACCATCCATATTGTGCTGAGGACCTTCTGAGTCAGACCTGGGCTCGGCACTGCAGCCTGCAGTGAACATGTGGTCTCCATCTCAGAGCTCAGTCAGCTGTGGGAGGCGGGGAGTCAGCCGTGGGAGGCAGAAGCCATCCACAGAGTAAGAAGTACAGGAACTGAGGTGTTGCAGGAGGGGGAGGCATCAGCACTGGGAGTGGTGTGGGTGGGAGCTTTCAAAAGATTTGTGATCTCTGAGCCACAGGCCAGGTGGGACTGGAACCCAAGACGGGCCGTTTCCTGGAAACCATCCTGACTGAGCACCGCCGGCCAGCCACGACCCAAACAGCAGGGGCTCCTTACTGGGCTCCTACCCAAAGAGATCTGGTGGTGTCTGTCCCAGATGCTCAAGTCCTCAGCCCCCGGCTTAGAGACCAGTCCAGGGCACGGATGGAGACAGAGACCGAGAGAGGGAGGGAGAGGGACAGAGAGAGGGAGGGGTGGGTGAGAGGGAGGCATGTGCTCTGCTTGGAGGAGGACTCTGCACCTAGGGAAGCCAGACAGTGGAGGAGCGTTGATGATACGGGCTTCAGCCTGACTTCACCTCTTCCTGGCTTCTTGACCTTGGGTGAAGTTACTTTGTGTCTTGTTTCCTTATCTGGAAACTGGACAGAACAGCAGTGCTGACCTCATAGGGGCGGGTGAGGATGGAGCAAGAGACAGACCAGGGGCTCTGCCCTCGGCCCCCGCAGGAAGGGCTGGCTGGAATGTCTTCGTGTTTTTCTTTCTCTTACCAGGCCTGAGTGCTGGGAGGCTTTCTGTGTCCCCAGAACCCAGCACAGCCCCTGATGCAGATGTGCTAAGCTGTGTTTGTTGATGGGGTTGGGGGGGGCACCCCCATGTGAGACGATTTAAAATCGGAGCCAGCAGCTTCACTTAACCTTCCAGAGTGACTGCTGGATTAGAAGAGAAAACTGTTTTTCTTTTTACAGACAGAGGAGGCCAGGGCCTTTTAATTCCATTAAGTGCTGAGGAGAGGAAGCCATGGGGGTTTTGTGTGAAAGGGGCAGACGGTGGAAAAGCAGGGTGAAGCTGTGCAGCGGGCGGCGTGGGCAGAGCTGACCGCAGCTCGGGGCTGTTGCCTGGAGACGTCTGTGTTCAGGCCTTTGTCGGAGATGAGCTGGCGACATTCGGGCATTAAAGTTTCTTCTGAAGAAAAATGGGGCTCCCAGACCTTTTTGGTAAATGAGGCTGGGCTCTCTGGGCTCTGCTGATCACAGAGCCGGGGACTAGGCCTTCTCTGCAGGCGCACACCTGGGGAGGTGAGGGACACCTGTGTGGCCAACAGAGCAACCCCTCGAGGCTCATTTAAGAGGCGCTCCAGGAGGGGCTGCTCTGGACGGGGCCACGCCCAGTCACCTGGGTGTGTGGAAAGTTGACTTTCATTGATACCAAGGACTGAACAGCCCCGTCTGGAGATCGAAACCTCCCAGGAAAGGTTTCAGCCAACCCCTGCCTTTGTTCAGGCTCCGGTGGACGCACGTGAGTGGAACGTGAGCCTCGAATCATCGGGGTGCAGCCTCCCTCTTCGTGGGGAGTTCTGTGGTGTCCATCGTGGCCCAGCGGGTGATGGCAGGAACCAGAAGCACTGAAAATGTCCATCTGGGCAGGAACGGGTGAAGGAACGAGGGTGTTCGTATAGGGAATGCCAGGTAGGGCGGTACAGCGGCTCACCCCTGTAATCCCAGCACTTTGGGAGGCTGAGGTAGGAGGGTCGCTTGAGGTCAGGAATTGGAGACCAGCCTGGGCAACATAGCAAGACCCATCTATTAAAAAATAAAAATAAGCAGGTGTAGCGGCACGTGCCTGTACAGTCCCAGCTGCTCGGGGGGCTGAGGTGAGAGGACACCTTGAGCCCCGGAGTTTGAGGCTGCAGTGAACTGTGGCAGCACCCCTATACTCCAGCCTGGGCAGCAGAATGAGACCCCGTCTCTTCAAAGAAAAGAATGCTAGGCAGCCGTAAAAGGAGCAAAGAAGCTTCCAGATTTGTGTTTTCACCCAGGTGCATTTCAGAAAATATGTGTCAGGAGGGAGAGTAGAATTGCGAAAGGGTATCTTTATGTCAGTGACATGCAGTGATGCAGACACCCCTGGAAATGCACGCTTTTCACGGGTGCACACGTGTGATCACGGATGCCCATGTGCGAAGTGGTGATACAGAACAAGCATGTTGGAGGCGGCACTTGGCCTCCACACCCGGGCCCCAGCTGTGATGCCGGACAGCTTCCCAGGAGAGAGCGGTGGAGGCAGTGTGGTCCTGAGCCGGGTGGTGGGGGGTACACAGTGTCCGTTTGATTACTTACGGCCTTTAATGGAATATTTTACCATTATAAGTTGAAATATTTTTTTTTTTAAAAAGAGGGAGGAATTGTAAAATGATTTCTTAAAGATCTGTTCATTCTGAGAACCCATTCTTTGTGGTTTTGAAGAAATGCAGTTTAGAGCACAGTGCCAGGACGGCTCCTGCAGATGTGCACCAGGGAGGCTGTGGCCAGGAAACGTCCCCACCAGGGCCAGGTGCCTGAGACTGGGGCTGGGGTAGCATGGCCAAGCCCCACCACCCAGGTGGGCAGACGGTGGAGGCCCCCAGCTCTCCCCGAGCCCTGCCACCCACTGACCCCTCTCCAGGTGGGAGGACAGTGGAGGCCCCCCCCCAGCCCTGCCACCCACTGACCCCTCCCCAGGTGGGAGGACAGTGGAGACCCCCCCCAGCTCTCCCCCAGCCCTGCCACCCCCTGACCCCTCTCCAGGTGGGAGGACAGTGGAGACCGCCCCCCGCAGCCCTCCCTACAGCCCTGCCACCCACTGACCCCTCCCCAGGTGGGAGGACAGTGGAGACCCCTCCTCAGCCCTCCCTACAGCCCTGCCACCCACTGACCCCTCCTGCAGTTCTGCCCCCCTCCCGGAGGAAACAGGAAACTGAGTTGCCCGGGAAGTTGGGAACAAGGACTCAAAAAAGAAGCATTTCTTAAATAAAGAGAAAACAACCACTATTTTAAGAATGCCTTATTCATGGGCCCTGGAACCGGGAGGGTCTGGGCTGTCTGGATCTTTGATTTTATATTTGTTTCCTGGGTGGTTCAGCCCCCATCCCTGTGAGTCAGGGTGCACCTGTGGGCTGGCAAAGGTTTCCAAGAATCTCCTTTTTAAGTCATCAGGGTGGGCAGGAGGCTGCCCTCGGAGCGTCCCCGTGGGTGCACTCGCTGCCTGGGTCTCTGGTTTCTCTGCATCACATTGTGGGCTAAGTGCTCATTGAGGGGTCCAGTCTCCGAAGGTGGTTATTGCATCTATTAATAAGAGTGGGACGCTGGCACCATGTTCTGGGGCAGGTGCCCCTCTACCTTCCTGGCTGACAGGTGCTTCCCCACTTTTCCCGGGCACCTCTGCCAGCTCCCCCATGCCCCTTGGGTCCTGTTTGCATGGTCCATTTCACATCCAGATTTGGAACACTGGACAGTCAGGCTGCCCGGTTGGCACAGCCCCAAGACTCGGCCTCACCAGCTTCGAGTTTGCGTGTCACGAAAGGTCTGTGTTTTCCACAGAGAGGCTCCGAACCTCCCTTCTGTGTCAAGGGTCCCAGGATTCTCCTTGGACTGAAAGTGTTCTCCCTGAAAGGAAAAAAATGCAGATTGCTGGTTGTATTCTAGTAGCATTGTATTTACTGGCGGGAGAATGTTCACAATCTATTGTTACTTTTGTTTTTCTAAATGGAGTTCAAAATGCACGTATGGTGTGACCCCATTTCTGTAAAAACCAAAACAGCAAACTGCGTCTGTGCATAGAACAGAAATGGGGCTGGGAGGCTGTATGCCCGGGGCTCGCAGTGCCATCTCCGGCCCTCGGGTCATGAAGGATTTCAATTTTCTTCTTTGAACTCTCATGGATTTTCTCATTTTCCCTGATGACTGTGAAGTGATTTTTGTGAAGTGAGGGGAGGAAGGGTTTAAATGTCCCCATGCTGCCTGCAGCCCTAATTTATCGTGTTTTGCTTTTCAGTGACATATTCGATGCTATGTTCCCTGTCACTCACATCGCTGGGGAGACCGTTATACAGCAAGGTACGTTCCGCCTGCTCCTCCGAGCCAAAGCCCGGAGGGGAAAAATGGACTATGCACTTAAAAAGAAAAATAGTATAAGGCCAGGCGTGATGGCCCACGCCTGTAATCCCAGCACTTTGGGAGGCTAAGGCAGACGGATCACCTGAGGTCAGGGGTTCGAGGCCAGCCTGACCAACATGTTGAAAACCTGTCTCTACTAAAAATAAAAATTAGCTAGGCATAGTGGCGGGCGCCTGTAATCCCAGCTACTCCAGAGGCTAAGGCAGGAGAGTCCCTTGAACCTGGGAGGCAGAGGTTACAGTGAGCTGAGTTCGCGCCATTGAACTCCAGCCTGGGTGATAGAGTAATACTCTGTCTCAAATTTTACAAGCATATATATATATACTTATACATACATACACACATATATAATATGCACATATGTGTACATATATGCATGTATATGTGCACACATGCATGTGTACATGTATATATACACATATATGTGTGTATGTATAAAATAGATACATGCATGTATAAACTAAGTAAATATAAAATAAAATATATACATGTATGTATAAAACTAAAGTAATATACTAGAATTATACACACACACACACACACACACACACACGTATAAAACTCTCATTGTAACGCTGGGTGCAGTGGCTCACGCCTGTAATCCCAGCACTTTGGGAGGCCAAGGCAGGTGGATCACCTGAGGTCAGGAGTTCGAGACCAGCCTGGCCAATGTGGTGAAACCCCATCTCTACTAAAACTACAAAAAAATTAGCTGGGCGTGGTGGCGCACCTGTAATCCCAGCTACTCCAGAGGCTGAGCAGGAGAATCGCTTGAACCTGGGAGGCGGAGGTTGTAGTGAGCCGAGATTGTGCCATTGCACTCCAGCCTGACTCCATCTCAAAAAAAAAACACAACAAAAAACAAACAAAAACACTTCTCATTGTTTACAGAAAGTTCACTAATGAAACTTTATAACAGGCTCTTTAATGAGTTATCTCAATGTTTCCATAGTCTTGTCATTAAAAAAGAATTGATGGCACCCAGGATGTTGCCTGAGGAGGGTCTATGCAACAGTGTTGCAATAGTTGTTTGCAAGAGGGACTGTAACTTCTATGTCTTGATGTACTTTGTATCTGTTGACTTTCTTCTTTTGTTACAGGGAATGAAGGAGACAACTTCTATGTCATTGATCAAGGGGAAGTGGATGTGAGTATCACTCTCTTTGGAAAATAGTGCGTCTTTGCGTGTCCTGTGTGAAGACTTGCCCCTCTGTGCAGCACCAGGCTCCCAACAAACACTGCGCTGAGTGCCGTATTTCTAGGGTTTTAATCCAGAAATGTAATTGCTGTGTCTTAGAAGAGAATATGGGAATATCAGAAGTGCAGAGGGAAACGAGGGTGATGCTGGTAGGTGGTGGCAGCGGCCACAGGTCTTCCAGGGCCACTGTCTTCTGCTTACCCCCGGGCTGGGACTGCTGGGTGCTGGCCAGGGTGGTTCTGTTTGACCCAGCACCATCTCCAGATCTGAGGCCGGTGAATACACCAGGCTCACCCACCACGTGGGATGTTAATATCTCAAAGTGGGTGGGAGAGTGGTGTGCTTACAGACCCCATAGGGCCGACGACGTCGTGGTCAAACAGCGGCGGCCTTTTCCACCTGTGTTTGGCTCCCCATTCAGAACGTCCAAGCCGTGAGTCGGGTCTCACTGTGTCATCTTCCCACGCTTGTCTCAAGAGCAGAGGGACCCATCCTTTTATGAGATGCTCCCACTGTTTTGGAAGGAGAAGCGTCCCCTCCTCTGGAGACCCTGTCTCGTGCCCCATGGCCAGGCCGGGATGCTGGCATCACCCCTGGCTTAACAGCCCGGTCTTGCCCAGAGCCTCTGGCTCCCATCTCGTTCGCTGTCTGGTTTAGAGCCCGGGTGCTCTGGTGTGAAGCTTTGAGGTCCCCTCATCCCCCGCTGGGCTCCCCCCCCATGGCAGCCTGACCTTGCCAGTGCGGAGCGGATGGCGCAGCCTCTGGGAAAGCACCACTAGGAGTTGGTTTCCCTTTGAATCAGGCCCGAGCCCCTGACGTAGTCACCGAGAAGGACCTCAGTGACACCATCCTCCCTCGGTTCCTGGAATCTGCCTGCACTGGCAGCCCCAGGGCCTTGGTGTGTGCCCCCTGCTCTGCCGGGAACCCCGTTAGCTCCTGCTTCTCCTTCTGCTGTCTGCTAAATGTCAGTTCCCAGTGGGCGTCAGCAGACATGTCCCACGCCTCCCTCAAAGGACCCTCTGCTGCTCGTGGTGATGACCTCTCCTGAGACCGTCTCTTTACGGCCTTTCTGCACACGGCCCGGATGCCCCCACAGTGCAGGGTGCTTTGAGGGTCTGTGACACCCGAGATGGTCACTGCTTCCCAGGCTGGCTGAGTCATCTCTGGGTCTGGGATGCCTGGCTGCCCTTCTCCTTGCCCACCTGCCCTGGGAGGCGGCCTCCGTGCTCTGCTGTGCAGGCAATGCCATCCCCCGCTGCCCGGCACGAGCTATTTTGGGGTTTGTCCTCCGGTGGCTGTGCCTCTGTCCAGGCCACGCTATTCCCGGGAGGGCATTTTCTCATTTGTTTCCGTGGCAGCCGCAGTCTGTCCCCCATCGCGCCTTGTTTCTGGGAACCTGAGCAGGCCCGCTCTGTTCCGGAGCTGATAGCACAGGAAATGACTCAGGGGTCCCACCTCCCCGCGAGGGGCACGCGCCTCAGGCCCGGCCCGCACAGGCGGGGAAAGAGCCGGTTTCTCTTCTCCCTGGTGTGCTCTGTCCTGAGCCGGAACCCACGGGCTGGGCCCCTAGACCGGGCCTCTGGGGCAGACCTTTGTGTCAGGGAGTGGGGTGCTCCTATCTCCCCCAAAGACGGAAACTGAGGCAGGTGCCAAAGGTCCCGGGGACTGCCTGGCCTCAGAGGAAGTGTGGAGGGGGAAGGCTGGAGGGCGGCACTGGCGGGTCAACCCTGGACTCGGCTGCCAGGCCACAGAGTCATCTCCTGCTGGCTTTGCTTTGAGTTTAAAAAAAGCCCAGCCCAGGAAATAGAGAAGACAGAGGAGGATGCGGCCAGCATCCCAGCCGGGCATCGTCCTGGGGCCTGGGCTCATCCCAGGAGGTGGCCCCGTTGTGCCCGGCATCCAGACACCAGGGCCTGATGGGGGGCTGCAGGGAATGGGGCTGAGCCCCCAGCAGACGGGGCAGGGCTGATCCCAGAGAGACCTTGGCAACCTAGGCCTGCCCAGTGGTCAGCAGTGCTGAGGGCAGAGCCGCCTCTGCAGGAGGTGTGGGATGGGCGGGTTCCTGACTGTACCCACCGCTTTCCCCAGCCCCAAATCTCATGCTACTCACAGGCCCTCTTCCAGTTCACACTCCGGGTCCTGGTGTCACCGTGTCACCTCCTCCCCTGCCCTCTCCACTCTGGGTCCTGGTGTCTTCTTCTCCCCTGTCATCTCCACTCTGGGTCCCAGTGTCACCTCCTCCCCCATCCCCTCCACCCCTGGGTCCCAGTGTCACCTCCTCCCCCATCCCCTCCACTCTGGGTCCCGGTGTCACCTCCCTCCCCCATCCCTCCACTCTGTCCCTGGTGTCACCTCCTCCCGATGATCTGTCTTTCGATTGAAATCTCGAGCCGAGATTTTGATCCGGAGTTTTCGATCTTTTCGGTTTGTCCGGTTATTTTGCCGATTGATCTGAAGCTTTGACGCTGATTTCGACCGAAAGATGCCGGGATCTTTTCGATTGTTCCTGATGTTTTGATTTTCTTCGATTTCGGTCTGCCTTTATCCTTTTCGATTTCTTGATGTCCGACATTTTTCTTCGGATCTCTTTGATGAGTCCGAGCATTTTTCTTCCTTTATCCTTTCGATTTCGGTTCGAGCATTTCTTTGCCGATTTCTCGGTTCACATTTTTCGATCTCTTTCCGTGACTTTGTTCCGGAAACATTCTTCTTTATCTTTCCGATTTCGGTTCGATTTCCTTTATTCTTCGCGGATTTGTCTTTGTTCTTCTCGGTCCGGCATTTCCTTCCTCGATCCTTTACTTTGTCCGGATGGTTACCTTCTCGCTATCTTCTTTGAGCGAGCAGTTTTGAGGTTTGCATTTTGACTGAGGACTGGTGCCTGCTCTGGTGTGGGGGAGGTTGTGGCTTAATGGGGGAGAGGGACCAAGAACAGGAAATTAGCCAATGAATGTCCTGACCGTGGTTCTGCCCCTCCTGTCCCCTCTGCTGTCATTCCTGCTGTGCCTCACGAACTCCTACGCATCCCACAAGACCCCGCCAGGCCCAGCTCATCTATTTGCGGCTGGGCTTCGATAGATACTGACCTCGACAGATGACCAGGGACCAGGCCTCCCCGCAGTGGGCCTGGGAGCCCCATAGGTCCCCACGGAGGCCTTTCCTCCCCTGTGGAATGCCTCTCCCTCTCCTGTGTCTCCCGATGTCATTCACATCTCCAATTAAATTCCAAAGACATCTTCAAGGTGCCAGTTTGCATCAGCAGAGCTTGGGGTTGAGGCCACCCACAGGAATTCTGTTTTCCACATTCTTTACTTCTCCTAAATGAACAGATGTGGAAGAGACAAACCCTTTACCCAGAATTCCCTCACGGAGGCTGAAACCCACATGGGGCGCCCAGGGTGTGTTCCCGCCTAACTTGTTGTGTCTCGAGGAGGATGGTGGACAGGTCAGGACCGCGTGGACTCGGGACTCAGAGGACCCAGGCTGTGTTCTTTGCTGGCCGTGACCTTTGCCCAGGCCCTTGTGTGGCTGAGCCATGCCATTTCCATATTACTCAGAAAAATGAACAGAGCTCACCGCTGCCGGGGAGACTGAGATAACCCTCCTGAGGTTCTGCTCTTGGCACCTGCTGTAGGGTGATGGGGCCTCTGTCTGCGCGGCTCCTGTGCCCCTTCATTCAGGAACCCATTGGCCGCCTGGCAGCTTCCCTACCCCATCTCATGTCCCCAACACACGCACCACAAGAGCCTTGTTGGCCCCGCAGAGGAAACGCCCACCACTCATGCCCCAGGCTTGTCCTAATCCTCAGTATGCGTGGCCACCCTCCTGCCCCCGCATCAGGCCCCAGCCGGCAGCGTGCTGAGGACTTCCTGGGAGAGGCGAGGGTGTGAGGGGCTGGGGGCTGGGACTGCCAGAGGGATCAGGTCCCCGTCTTTCTGCTGTTGGCCTCCAGGCTCCTGGGAGCCCCACCTGGGCCAGGACCTCAGCAAAGGGGCTGGGAGGTGTTGCTGTCCCGGCCGACCTGGCACTTGGCGTCTTGGCGGGACCTCCTCCTCCTCCTTGCACCCACCTCTCCACCTCTGAACTCAGTGAGGCATCTCCCTTCCCTGCGTCCTTCCAGCAGGACAGACCCCCCTCCCCGCTCCCCCCGCCGCCGTCTGTAACTCGTACATGTAACTCGTACATGACAGGGCAGTGGGAGAGGCCGGTCCCGGAGCCACTTCAAAGCAGCGACCGTTTCCTCCAGCCCTGAGCTCACAGCATCCCCTCCTAGCCCCAGCCCCGGCCCTGGCCCGGTTAGCGTGGGGTCGGGGCTGAAGCCTGAATGGAGGGGAGATGGTTTTCTCTCAGACGCGAGGCGTCGTGGCGTCCTGGCTGGCTTCTTTCCAGGCTCAGGGACGTTGGGAGGCGATTTTGAGAAAGGAAAGAGTGAGGTCACCCTAGTGTAACTGGAGTTCCCCAAATATATTATCCTGGCAAATCCCTCCCCTTCCCCCTCCCCGCCACCGCCCGTCCCTGCCCCTTCCCCAGCCCTGGGTCAGGCACAGAGTCAGCTTTAAGGCCCCTGCTAGACCCGGCCCGCCAGAGCCAGGATGTCTGAGCCCTGTGGGTGGATGCCCGCTTCCTGGCTACAGGCTAATGTGGGACGGCCGGGCCCCCCGCGGGAACCGACTGTGACTTGTGGGGACCATCCCGAGTCCCGGGCGGCTGTGCACGAACACCAAGCACCTCTGTCAATCTCAGATTTTCCAGCCAGGGCAGAGGTGGGCGGCAGGGAGTGCCCGGTGGGGCTGGGTGGGGCCAGGCACAGGAGCTGCCTGTGGGGGCCCCCTGTGATGTGGGAGGCCCTTCGCGTGCAGGGTAAACCCGCAGGGCCCGTGTGGGTGAAGCCCACATTTAAGGAAATCAAAGGATGCTCAGTCAGGAATCTGGAATAAAAAAGTGGCATGTCGGGTAGCCCGGGTGAGTTATGGGCATATGTATTATAATAATTACTGTTATTACAGCCCCCAGGGGAACAGCTGCATGGCAGCTCCAGGCAGCCCTGTCCAGCTGCTGTGTGAACCCTGGGTGCTGTGTTTTGTTTGCTGGTTTCTCTCAGTTGCCTCCCTGGGGCGATGAAATGGATATACCCCCGGTTCGGGGCTGCAGGACTAGGGCTACCCGGGGTCCGAGTGGGTTCCTGAGGCTAGCGGGACCCTGGTTTTATTCCGGGTGGCGGGAAGGGATGGCCGGTTGCCGTGGGCATGTCACTGCGCCCGGCCAAGTGCCCGAGGCCCAGCAGGAAGCCGTCCTCTGAAGGACCCGGCCCTGACCCTTTAAGCCAGCAGGGCTTGGAGGTGGACGTCACCCGCTTCTGCAGGGTGGACACTGCCCTCTGACCAGCGGCGCCTCAGGGGGACGGCCAGGTGACCAACTGCCAAGAGCACCAGGTTCGGTTTAAATTATGGTTTTCCAGAGACTCCAAAAGTGCCTGCTGCTATCTGTGTGTTGCCAAGAGCTATAATCCATTTTTCTAAGTATAAAAATATCTTCCAATGTATTTTATTCATGGAACATAGCATTTCTGCTTAAAAGGACACTCAGCTGCTGACTTCACAGGCCCGGGAACGTAGCTCCCTTCCAAGCCCTGTTTGGGGCTCGAGTCTTCCCCGAATTGTTTTCGGGCCCCTGTTGTTCCAGGACTCCCTCCTTCTGCTCCCCATCCCTGGCATCACGTCGACCTCGCTGACGTTGGCCATCCCGGGCTTCCCTCGGTTTCACACAACACGTCTGGGGGAGGAGCTGTTTCTGGGGGGCCAGGTTGCACCGCCAGGCAGCTGGGTGTACCCTGGAGCAGGGTACCTCGGCTTGGTGATCCCAGAGCAGGGCGCCTCAGCTTTGCGATCTGATCGGATGTTATTCAGGGTGTGTCTTGTGTTCTGTGTTTTTACACTTCTTTTTTTATTTTTTTGAGATGGAGTCTAGCTCTGTCACCCAGGCTGGAGTGCAGTGGCGCGATCATAGCTCGTTGCAGCCTTGAACTCCTGGGCTCAAGCAATCCTCCCAAGAAGCCGGGGCTACAGCTGTGCACCACCACGTCCAGCTAATTTAAAAGTTTTTTTGTAGAGGTGGGGTCTTGCTATGTTGCCCAGGCTGGTCTCAGACTCCTGGCTTCAAGCAATCCTTCTGCCTGGGCTTCCCAAAGTGTGTGATGACAGGTGTGAGCCACCACCCTCGGCCCTACTTTAATTGTAGTAAAAGATGCGCATTGATCATTCTAACCATTTTGCAGTTCGGTGGCATTAAGCATATTCATGTTATTTTATTTATTTATTTATTTTTTGAGACGGAGTCTCGCTCTGTCGCCCAGGCTGGAGTGCAATGGTGCCATCTCAGCTCACTGCAAGCTCCGCCTCCCGGGTTTACGCCATTCTCCTGCCTCAGCCTCCCGAGTAGCTGGGACTACAGGCGCCCGCCACCTCGCCCGGCTAGTTTTTTGTATTTTTTAGTAGAGACGGGGTTTCACCGTGTTAGCCAGGATGGTCTCGATCTCCTGACCTCGTGATCCGCCCATCTCGGCCTCCCAAAGTGCTGGGATTACAGGCTTGAGCCACCGCGCCCGGCCTCATGTTATTTTATAACCGTCACCACTGTCCATTTCCAGAATGTTCTTGTCTTCTTAAACTGAGGCTCTGTCCACATTACACACTCCCTGCCCATGCACCTGCCCCAGCCTGGCACCCCCACCCCACCATCTACTTCTAAACACAGGGTGAGCGAGTGAAGGTGGGCGGGGGCAGGGCAGAGCCGGGTGTGAGCTCAGTGCTCAGCCAGAGAAGCTGCAGTGATGGTGGAGTGTAAATGCTGCCCCGCAGGGGCATCGTTTCTTCTTTTAAAATAAAAGAAGGCGCGCGCCGTGGCTCACGCCTGTAATCCCAGCACTTTGGGAGGCCGAGGCGGGCGGATCCCCTGAGGTCAGGAGTTTGAGATCAGCCTGGCCAACATGGAGAAGCCCCGTCTCTCCTAAAAATGCAAAATTGGCTGGGCGTGGTGGGGCAGGTGTCTGTAATCCAGGAGGCCGAGGCAGGAGAATTGCTTGAACCTGGGAGGCGGAGGTTGCGGTGAGCCGAGATCGCACCATTGCACTGCAGCCTCAGTAACAAGGGCGAAACTCCGTCTCAAAAAGAAAAAAAAAGGGAAGAGAAAACAAAAAAAACTGAGACACAACAACAAGAAGTAGCCCCTATGCGTACCAGCGGGGGTGGGGCCCGCACTGTGCCGGGAGCGGTGACAGTGACCAGTGTCCTGAGAAGGATGGCCCCTTTGTCCTCCGGGCGGCCGAGCACAGTGTGGCCCTGGCCGTCTGTGGGACCCGCACAATGGTTTCCTCTGAGGCTGCAGACGGAGCTCTTGGAGGCCATGGGCTTCTCTGGGCCTCACGGGCAGTGTGTCCAGGCCCAGCTTCCCCGGGTCCTGCCTGCGGCCGCAGCAGCCATGGATCCCCCTTTGGGGCAGAACCCCAGAAAGGTGGGAGGTGCGGCCGTCCCGGGCTGGCTCTGTGCAGACTCACCCTTCTCTGCTCCCAGGGCCCCCGTGCTCTTTGCCAAGGGAGGGGAGTGTCCTGCCACTTGCCTGAGCAGCCATTCGAGAGGGGCCCCTGAAGGGGCAAGAGGCTCACTCACCTCCTTGGGCATGAGATGTCACCTGCCTCCCTGGCTCTCCCGTGTCAAGCAAACCCCTGCTGACCTCAGGTTCACATCTTCTGAGTCCACACTGCTCTCATGGCTCAGCAGGAGGCCCCTGCATGGGAACAGAAGTGCGGAGGGCGCTGGAGGGCGGGGCCCCTGTTGGAACGGTGTTTAGTGTGGAGGGTGCTGGAGGGTGATGGTGTTTGGTGTGGAGGGTGCTGGAGGGTGATGGTGTTTGGTGCGGAGGGTGCTGGAGGGTGATGGTGTTCCGTGTGGAGGGTGCTGGAGGGTGGTGGTGTTTGGTGCGGAGGGTGCTGGAGGGTGATGGTGTTTAGTGCGGAGGGTGCTGGAGGGTGATGAGTGTTTGAGTCTTGGAGAGGTTGCTGGAGGGTGATGGTGTTTGGCGTGCAGGGTACTGGAGGGTGATGGTGTTTGGCGTGCAGGGTACTGGAGGGTGATGGTGTTTGGCGTGCAGGGTACTGGAGGGTGATGGTGTTATTTTGGTGCGGAGGGTGCTGGAGGGTGATGGTGTTTGGTGTGGGAGGGTGCTGGGAGGGTGATGGTGTTTGAGTGTGGAGGGTACTGGAGGGTGATGGTGGCTGGTGTGGAGGTGCTGGAGGGAGGGTGAAGGTGTTCCGTGTGGAGGGTGCTGGAGGGAGGTGCCCCGTTGGAACGGTGTTTGGTGCGGAGGGTGCTGGAGGGAGGGCGATGGTGTTTGGTGCAGAGGGTACTGGAGGGTGACGGCGTTCGGTGCAGAATGCCTGCTGACGCTGAGCCAGCGGCGAGTGCCACCCCAGGCGTGCATGTCAGTATGGGGATGCTCCTGGCTGCACAATGTGCTGTGCACCCTGGAGTCCGTCTGCCGCAGCACGGACAGACACCGTGAGACCCACGGGGTGAGCTCCGGATCCCTCTGGGGAAGAGTCCCCTGGGAGTTTGTGGAGCCCTCCCCCCCGCCCATCTGAGCGATATGAAACTCACCGGGCTGCACACGAGGTGGGCACATTCCTATTTGCAAGTTCTGCCTCCATAAACTGGTTTTTACAAAAACTTAGGCAACGTGGGAGTGTCCGCCATAAGGTGGGAGGCCAGACTGTGCCCAGAGGCCATCCCAGGCCCTTCCCCAGCTCCGGGTCCCCTTTGAGAAGCAAGAGGCAGAGGTTCTGGAGGGCGTTCTCTGAGGTCCCCTTGCCCCTAAAATGCTGGAGTTGCTGCCCCCTCCACGTATCCCTGCACGCCCAGGTGGGCGCTCCCTGGCTCCGTGGAAGGACGGCTGTCTTCTGATTCCTGGAGGGGATCACTGGGGGGAAGCTGGTGCCTCTTCTGCCCTGTATTCCTGCTCTAGCCTCCCTCCAGGAGCTGGGGAGCCTGGCGGGCCAGGTGGAGGTGATCGCCACATCCCCGCCAGGTGGAGTCTGCCTTTGCTCAGTGGTCGTCCCCGTGCCCACGAATGTTCGTGGTTGACCATTTCTCCCCAGCGCTTGCTTGCACCTAATTGTGGAGTTACACCTGCGTGGCCTTTTCTTTCAGAGAGAAGACTCTGTGCCTCAGTTATTATCCAAATAATGAGTCATTGATTTCAGTAAGAATTGATTCCATGATTCATCGCAATCCATTCTTTCCCGATATGCAACCAGTGGGAACTGCTTTGCCAATGGGAACTATTCTTTAAGCTCATTGACACACAGGGGGGATAAAGCACGTATTGTGTCAATTTATAGTAACTGAATCTGCATAATCACTGCATAATAAACAATCTGCACTATTCTTGCACGGACCCGACTGTGATGGTCAATGCATAGTAGGCGCCCTGTGTGGGGGCGGCGGCGCACGCGGGCTGAAAGGGAATCTTGTCTGGGCTCCTTCCCAGGCGCAGCTCGGCTGCGGTGCCCAGCCATAGGGCACCCATTCAGACTCCAGCCCGAGGAGCTCAGGCCCTGCCCGTAGGGAGGGAGACCCTGGCAGGAGAGGTCTGCACTTGAGGCCGCCCAGCTCCGTCAGGACCCTGTGGTGTGTGCCGATGGAGGGGGGACAGAGGAATGGCCTGGGGTGGAGAGGAAGCAGATGGGGCCCCAGAACAGAGCCCCGTGGGGATCACAGGCTCCAACTCCTCATGGTGCAGCTAGGGAAACTGAGGCCCAGACAGGCTAAGTGAGAAGCTGATGAATTGAATCAGACACTGCCTGGGAGGCAGGCTGGGGACCGGGTGCTTCCGCCTCTGGTGTGGTTGTCTCATCAGCACTGGCGGCTCGGGGCCTTCCTGCCGTGGGGGTCTGATGCTGTCCCACTGCGGCTCCCAGCACTGCTGGGGGTGGGGTGGGCACTGGGGTGCACAGGCCCATTGCTGGGGAACGCAGGGTTCTGCCCACAAGCAAAAGGATTTGTGCCCCGCCCTGCAGGAACCCCTTTCTGGAGAGAGCTAAGGGGGGCCTTGCTACCCGGGGTGCAGAGGAGCTTACCCTGCCTGGCCCTTGTGACGCTTCTCTCTCTTGCTCCCCAAAGGTGTACGTGAACGGAGAGTGGGTGACCAACATCAGCGAGGGAGGCAGCTTCGGGGAGCTGGCGCTCATCTACGGCACCCCCAGGGCCGCGACCGTGAGAGCCAAGACGGATCTCAAGCTCTGGGGGATCGACCGGGACAGCTACCGCCGCATCCTCATGGTGAGTTGGTGCCTGAGCACAGAGAGGGCCAACACCTACCTCGGCCAGGCGTCCCTGGGAACCCTGGCTCTATTCAAGGTGGGGACGCACCTGGAGAAAAGTCGCTTTCCAGCCTCCCTGACAGATCTGGCCTGTGAGAGGAGTGGAAAGGGGTGGAGGGATTCTGGAAGCTTCTTAGAAGATAGGCAGGTGGCCGGGGAGGCCCCTTCACTGTCCTCCCCTTTCTCCTTCCCACTGTCTGGACTGTGGTCGTGATGGCTGGTGCTCCAGCTGCCATATTGGGCCAGGAGGTGACTTAGAGTGTGAAACCCACTCGCCATGGTGGCAGAGCAAAGAGGTGTGAGGCGTGGCTGCCTGCTGACACGGTGGCTGCTCACCCCGAGGCTTCCTGTGTGTGGGGACTGACGCTTGGGCTTTTAGCTTTTTTTTTTTTTTTTTTGTATATGCAGCCAAATGTACTCTGAGCCGTGTACCCTGTACGGTGTGTGCTGTGTGCAGACACGTGTGTATGCCTGTGCTTGCCGTAGGCGGTAGGGGCCTATGGGCCAGTTTAGCTGCCACGGCTGGTGTTTGCAGGGGCTCCTGGAGGTGAGCGCTTGGGGAGCCCGGGGAGGACCCTTTCCAGGGAGAGAACCGTCTACGCCCTCCCTGCACACACGCCACCTGCCAGGCCCTGTTCTGGGTGCAGGTCCGTGGGGATCACAGGCAGGGCAGCTGGAGTCTTGTCCTGGTGGAGGTGGCCATGAGCACCCAGCCCCAGAGGACAATGCCTGCGCAGAAGGACCACGCTGAGAAGCAGGTGGAGGCAGACAGAGTGGTGGGCGGGGCTGCTGTTCCGTGGAGGGGCCTCAGAGACCCCCTGATAAGGCGGCATTGAGCAGAGCGTTGGGGCAGGACGCCCGAGTGCCAGAAGCAGCTCAGGACTGCTAGCGTTGAGGGACAGCAGCACAGGCCTGGGCCGGGGCTGCGGAGCTGTGTGGATGAGGAGGCCTTCCCAGATGGGGCAGTGAGGTGTTGTCCAGAGAGGGCGGGGAGGGCTCCAGGCTGGGGACCTGCAGCCTCTGCAGGAATCATGATGTCAGAGTGCACGGGAGCCATGGTGGGAGCTTGAGAGCAGCAGTGACCAGAGCTGACGTGGGCCCAGTTCCCTGGGCCAGCTTGGGGCCATCCAGTGAGGGTAGCCTGTGAGGCCATTTGTCCTGGGAAGCTCTGGGCCTGCCACAGTGGTCTGGGGGGTCCCCTGATGGTCTGCAGTACCCTTGTAGTTTGGGGTCCCCTTGTGGTTTGGGGGTCTCCTCATAGTCTAGGGGATCCCCTCATAATTTGGGGTCCCCTCATGGTCTTGGGGTCCCCTCATGGTCTGGGGGAGTCCCCTCATGATCTGGGGGTCCCCTTATGGTTTGGGGTCCCCTTTTCATCTAGGGGTCTCCTCATGGTCTGGGGGATGCCCTCATAGTTTGGGGTCCCCTCATGGTCTTGGGATCCCCCATGGTCTTGGGGTTCCTTCATAGTTTGGGGGAGTCCCCTTATGGCCTCAGGTCTCGTCCTCAGCTCCTTCTGTCCCATCGCTGGGCAGAGGCCTCCAGGGGCCAGCACCTGTGGTTTGGGCGGGCACTTGTGGTTTGGGCGGCCACACCCCTCCACTCGGTCCTTACCCAGCCATGACTGCTGGGCCGGGGTCCCCTGAGCTGGTTGGGGGTGACGCAGCAGAACCTGGTGGCGGTGGGCGTATTGCCGAGGCAGCCCCGGACAGCGTCTGCTCCGAGCCCTCTCCTTCGGGGCCTGGGGTCCCGGGGTCCAGCCCGGCCGAGGAGGGGGTGAGCCAGGTGGGTGTTGCTGGGGTCCTCGGCCTCTCCTCCATCCCCTCCCTGGGATGGTTCCCTCCACTCCGTGCCCGAGGCCAGCCTGGGCCGGTGTGATTCCTAAGGAGGGAGCCGCAGTTCCAGGACACCCAAGGGGAGGCCTGGGGAGAGTCCTGTGGGATGGTTTAGGACAGAGCCCCGTGAGCTGGGAGAGCAAGTGCAGCCCCGCGTTTCCCTCTCAGGAGTGCGGCCTCTGATTGGGGAACGAGGATTTGATGGTCATGGGCCGAGACCATGTCCTGCTGGTGCCGGCCTGTCCCGGCCCACGGCGATGCCGGCTCTTGTGTTTTGTGGATGGCGTGTTTGCACAGTTTTTGGGACCGCTGTCTCATCAGGCTCTGCCCCTCATGAGCTCATCATTCATGCATCTATGGGACATTGCTTGGGTGCCCGCCCTGGGCCTGGGGCTCCCGCACTGCCGGGGATACCTCAGTACACAGAGCAGGTGAGATGCAGCCTCCTCAGAGGAGTCCCACGTTCTCTCTTCTGTCTGAACCCGCTCACTCCTGCCTTTACCGGGAGGCCTCTGTTGCCGCCTGGGAGGGGTCCCCTGAGACCCTCCCTCCGAGAGGGGCTGGAGCGGTTTTGGGGCAGGAAGAGGGCACAGCGGTTCCCGTCTCCTCTGGGTGCACCTGGCCCAGCGTTGCATAAGCCGTTTCCTCGCCATCCTTGACGCCCTGTCGCTCCCGGCTGTGGGATTTTTGTGGTTGGAACCTTATATTCAGGGAAGTTCCCAAACCGCGGAGGGAGCTGGCGCTTCCTCTGTTTTAATTTTGGGTCCTGTGAGCTAAGAATAGCTGGCCGCGCAGGGCCGGTTTGGACGGGAGCACTTGCAGGATGGTGTCTGTTTCTGTCTCGGCCCCGAGCTCCTCACACTGCTCCTGTTTCTGCCTTAGCCCCGAGCTGGGACATGGGGGGATGCGGGGGACGTGGGAGACCCGGTCCGGTGTCTCCGGGAAGCGGATCACCGCCCGAAATGTGAACTCTGACTCCAGTTTAGAATCCCAGAGTGTCTGATCTGGGAGGCTGCTCCCTCCACCGCTTCCCGTTTTATCCGAGGAAGGATGGGGTTGACCCCACCTCTAGGCTCCCAGGCAGGGGCCCAGACCGGAGCCAGCACTCCCCAGACTTGCTTTTTCTTTCTTACTTTTTTGCTTTTTAATTGTTTTGAAACAGGGTCTCACTCTGTCACCCAGGATGGAGTACAGTGGTGCAATCTCGGCTCACTGTAACCTCCGCCTCCCCGGCTCAAGCCATCCTCCCTCCTTAGCCTCCCGAGTAGCTGGGACTACAGGCGTGTGCTACCACGCCCAACTAATCTAAAAAAATTGTTTTTTTGTAGAGACCGGGTCTCACCATGCCATCAAGGCTAGTCTCGAACTCCTGGACTCAAGTGATCCTCCCGCCTCAGCCTCCCACAGTGCTGGGACTATAGGTGTAAGCCACTGTGCCTGGCCTGGTTTTTCTTTCTTGTAAGCTTTGGGGTCCTCTGTTCACCCTGATCCTTACCCAGGACCCCAGCGTTTGGAAGCAGTGGATGTAGAATTCTGAGGTGGAGGCTGTGCTGGGGTATCCAGAACCCACCTGCCTGGGCAGCCCAAGACCCCCTTGGAACCTGAGTCTGGGGCGGAGGTTGGACCCTCCCTGCCCCTCAGCCCCCGCTGACCAGTATCCGGAGTGACCCCGCACAGCCAGTGGGGCCAGGAGAGTACGGGGCTTCTCCGTTTCTCAGCACAGGCAGTTTGTCACTTGTAGCCTTGAGGACGCTGCTAAGGTCACGGAGGGTCCCCGAGCCTTGACCCGGGCTTAGTGCCCTACAGTGTCCATGTGAGGCCATGGCAGCCCGGGAGGGCCTGTGTGCACCCTCACTCAGGGGCAGGACGGCGGGCTCAGGAGCTCCGAGGCAGATGTGACGTGCTGAGGGTCCCACAGTGTGCACGTGGGGGACCCTGATCCATGGGGGGACCAGAGCCGGGATCTGCCTGGCATGTCCACCTCACGAGGCCCAGGCGGGAGGGAGAGTGGGCGCTGTTCACAGCTCGAGACCCCCACTCCGCCTGCCTGGGCCTCTTCCTCTTCTCACTGGCCCTGGGGTCTGCCATGCTGGGTTCCACAGCGGTGCCTTCAGACTGAAGTTGCTGCCCCCACAGCCGTGCGTGGGAGCCGGGACTGGCTTTCTGGTGGGCTTCACCTCACGGCTTTGGGGGTGTGTGGCTGTGGCATGACTCTGCTCCTCCCAGCTTTGAAGTGCGAGGGGATGAGGCCGTGATGCAGCCATCTGGGGCCATTGTGGGGACGGCCAGGCATCACCAGCCATGTCACCCCACTGTCAGTGCGTCTGCAGGCTGCAGAAGGGGCCAGTCACGAGTGGCTGCTGTATGTATTTTTATTTTCCATTTTTTTTCTGTTAATAGAGGTGAAGTCTCGATATGTTGCCCAAGCTGGTCTCTCACGAGCTCAGGCGATCCTCCTGCCTTGGCCTCCCAGAGTGCTGGAATTACAAGTCTGAGCCGCTGCACCTGGCAGCTGCTATCAATGCTCCAGTTTTCCAGGCTTTCTGTGTGAAGGTGCTGGAGAGATCCTCAGGCCCCTGGAGGGCTGTTGTCCACCCTGCTGCCACCCAGGCCACAGCTCTGACACCTCCAGCTCCTGGGGTGTGGAGGGGACAGGGACATTTTTGGAGACACCGGGGGGAGGGGGGTTGGGGGGCGACTGGGGCCTCCCTTCCACCTCTGCTTCTGAAGTTTGGTGAGCTGTGGGAGCCGAGGCCAAACAAGTGCTGGCGAGACGGGGCAGAGCTGAGACTGCAACCCAGGCCCTGTGCCCCCGGGCTGACTCCTGGGAAGTGGGTGGGACCGGTGTTAGGAAGCCACTTCCAGGCCCCCCGCCCTCCCCGTGCTGTGGGCTTGAGGAAGCCTCGCACCTGGAAATGGGGGTCACCTGCCTCCTCCCACACAAAGCCCCCCTCGGGGATGCCAGCAGACACACTCCTGAGCCCTCATGTGGGGGTCCCAGTGCCCACCAGCCTGCTCAGAGGTCAGCTCCCAGCCCCGCCTCACTGACCGTCTCAGCCACAGAAAGAACATGATCCCAAAAGGGGCAGCCTTTGGGGCCGGGCCCTTCCCCGGGGGCCCCTGGCAGCCTTCAGCTGTCTCCCCGCTGCGAGAGATGGATGGGCGCACGCGGCTTTAATGTCTGAGGTTCCCTGGGCAAAACACGCTTTGCATTCCTCCGGCTGGGCGTAATTGCTGGGCAGTCAGTGTGAATTATAAATTATTTTTCAAAAGAAGTGCTTTTTTCATGGCTGGCGGAAATCTAAAATGGCCTGGGCTGGGTCATTGCGCCTGCCGCTGCCCCGGGCGTCCGGCCCGCTCTCCGCTCTCTGGGGCAGACACGCGGCACTTTTTCTGCTGCCGACGGGCCTGGGCTTGGCGTTTCCGAAAAGACCGTTGTCACTGAGGAAGCCCCGTTTGTTCAGGCACCCGCAGTGGGCGGAGAAGTGCTGTCTACGCTGTCTCGGTCTTGGGCCAAGTTCCTGAGGTTTTCTCGGACCTCCTGGGCTGTGGGCTTTTGCCACAAAGAGGGAACCTTGGGGAGGGCTTTGGCGGAAGATAGGACACCCCCAGGACTCTGAAATCGGGGCTCGCAGCCATTTTAGTGCTGCTCTGACCTGGAGCTGATGGAGAAACTGAGACCCGGGTATGGGGAGGTCCTGCGTCTGCGTCTGCTGTGACTTGCAAGGCCTGGGGCTGTTTTCTCCCCAAGTGCCGGCCTCTCGGGGCCCCGTCCCCACCTTGCTGGTCTCTTGGTCCCCTGGACTGGGCACGCCAGGGCCACACATTGGAGTGGCGAGGTCAGTGTCGCTGGGCCGGGTTTCCGGTGGCTGCACGGGCAGCTGTGCCAACCAGGCCCGCAGCCATGGTCAGCTCTGCGCTCTGAGCCGCGGCTCTTCTTTCCTGTACATGCCTTGGACGACAGAGTCCCACCATGCTGTGCTGATGTGTGTGTATTTCAGGGCAGAGTCCCCTTCTGGCTCCACACCCTTTACCGGGCCGGGGGTGCTCAGGGCCGTGGGAGCCGCGCTCCTCTCAGAGTGTCCCAGAGGGTGCGGGGCTGCACAGCAGAGTGCCAGAGCCACCTCTGTCTTCTGGTCTCCAGGCACCGGGGGAGGCAGGACCCGGGGACCCAGGTCGCTGACATTTCCGGTTCTCTCTGCGTGATGCTGGGCCCCTTCTCCCTGCAGCAGATTCCGTCTGAAAGCAGCCCCGTGCCATGGAACACGTCCAGAGCTGCCCCAGCTGCCCGACCCTCACAGGGCCGTGGGCTTGGTATTGGCAGCATGAAAGCAACACCCGGGGCTGCACCGTCCCGGCTCCTCTCTCTGTCCCGGGCAGCCTGGGCACATTGCATGCGCTGAGCTGCCCTTCTCCAGTCTTGTGTGAGGATGGAGAATGATGGTGTGTGGTGCCGTGCACACAGTAGGTGCTCTGTGGATGCCACTTCTGTTCTTCCAGAGCAGACAAAGTGCTGAGTGTGTGAGTGGAGGTTCAAGGTGACCTTGCTGTCTCCAGGACGGTGTGGAGCCTGGCTGTGCAAGCATCGATTCTGGAACAAGGTTGTCCCATTTCAGTTCTTGGCCTCACCGCTTGGCAGCCCGGGGGGCACAGGCAGGCCACACCGGCCCTGAGCCTCTGTTTCTTCCCTGGAGTGGAGATGATAGTAGGCCCAGCTGAAGGTGTGGATCTCGGGAGATGCCTGTTTGCTGGGAAACATTCAGTGTAGTGAGCCGTGCTTATCATCATCACCTTCTGGGAGGAGGAGGAATCTTGGCAGTGGTGGAGGCTGCTGAGGACTAGGGCTGGGTCAGCAGCTGTTTGCACGGGTGTCTAACCTCATTTCTGAGCTCAGGGACCTGACATCCCCTGCAAGTCAATGGGAGGCAGACAAGGGCCAAGGTGGATGTGGCACCAGTGGAGCAGTGGTGAGGAATTTGGGGGGACAGAGAAGGAGCCCAGGCCAGAGACACAGGGAACAGCTGCTCATTTCAACCACTCTTGTCACGGGGAAACCGAAGACCAGATAGGACAAGACTAGTCCAAGGGTATGAAGGGTATGGGGAGTCATGGGCAGGCTGGGGTCAGAATTGCAGTGTCCTGACTTTCCCCATCAGCACACTTTCGTGTACCCAGTAGGAACCACTACCACCATCATCATTGCCACCATCACCACCGTCAGCACCATCATCACCACCATCACTATCACCCTGCCATCACTGTCATCATTGCCAGCATCACTACCATTATCACCACCATCATCACCACCATTATCACCATCACCATCACCATCATCACCATCACTACTCCACCATCACCATCCCATCTGCACTTTCTCCACCCATCCACCATCCACCATCCATCCATTCCATTATCCATCCATCCACCATCCACCACCATCCCTGTCCATCCTCCACCATTCCGTTATCCATCCACCATCCACTACCATCCATTCCATTATCCATCCACCATCCACCATCCATCCACTGTTGTCCATCCTCCACTGCCATCGTTTCGGTGCCATGCATTGTCCGCCGCCGATCCGCCACGTTGTCCATCCATTCTTTCATTATCCTGCATCCATGCCATCCACCATCCTCCTGCATCCAGTTATTCTCATCTTACCGTCTCCTGCAGGTGAGATATCGCCATCGTCACCGTCACCAAATCCCCATCCACCACCATCACCATCATCACTACCATTATCACCATCACCATCCTCACTACCACCATTATCATTGTCACCATCAACATCCTCAATACCATCACCATTATCACCATCAGTATCATCATAACCACCGTCACCATCATTATCACCACTATCAGCACCATCACCGTCACTGTCACCACCATCATCACCGTTACCATCACTATCCATCACTACTGCTGTCCTCATCACCATCACCATCATCACCATCACCACCACCATCGTCGTCACCACTGTGGCTGTCCTCACCACCATCACCACCATAACCATTAGCAGCAACATAACATTTGTTGAGACTCAGTTCTCATCATGGCCCAGCAAGGCAGGGATTTTTATGGTCTCATTTCACCAGGGCACAGTGATGCAGGTGACACATTCAGACCTGAACTTGTCCACGTTGAGTGAGCTTCCCACGGTGTCCTCCATGCTGAGGCTCTGGAAAGCAGGGGAGGGTGGGTGTCCTTAGAGTCCTCATCCCCATCATGGAAGTTGGGCTCAAGCCACACCTTTGCTGGGCTCAGTCATCTGATCTGTGAGTGGGAAGCTTGGCGCAGCTCCACGAGTCTGTTTTCTGGACATTGACGGAGGCTTGGGAGTGAGTGGGGAGGGCCACGCTACCGGAAATGGCCTGTGCCCATGGGAAAGGTCAGCCTCGCCGCCAGGGTCCAGAATAAGCAACTGGAAAAAACCTGGCCTGAGCCCCACACAAGTCACCGCTGTGCCTCGGGGACTTGTGTACCATTCCTCCCCCATTTCACTGGAGCTTGCATTTTTGTCATAGTTTTCCAGGGACAGGCATTTAGCATCACGTGCCTTTCCTCCAGCCCTTCCCCCTTGAGCTGTTTTCCTTCCGCAGCAATCCGTCTCCCTTCCTTCATTCTCTGCTCCGCTCCTGCAGGGCCTCCTGCCCCAGTAGCTGGAGTCCCGCTCCATCCTAGCCAGGAGGGCTGCACAGGAGGGCTGTGGGCTGCCTCTCCTATGCTCACTGTGTCCCCAGGGCTGCTCTTCCTCACCCCAACTGTGGAAGGGGCTCTGTGGTGGCCCCTCATTTTCCCATGTGATGGAGCCACTTTCGGTGTGCCCAAGGGGTCCCATTTTAAGGGAGACACAAGGAAGTTTGCATCTGGCTGTGGGTGGCATCAAGAAAAGGGAGAGGGGGCCGTGGGTAGGCGCAGGTCCTGGAGACGGGGCTAGGGCAGACCCCCACTTCACCACGGCAGTGGCTAACTTCAGACGCACTCCTCCGAAGCACTCACCTCCGCGTTCTCCTCCTCCTTGGCCCTCTGAGTTGTGACAATGTGATGGGCACAGCCCTGAACACAGCCCCTGCCCCTGTCCAGGGCGCTCGGTAAACACCAAGTGGTGTTTGATTGCAATTTCTGTTCCTGTGAGTGATTGGAGTGGATGGGAAGACGCTTTGAACCGCACCCCTCAGGAGAAGAAAGTTTGGGGAGACTGACAGGCATTTGGG
This sequence comes from Papio anubis, assembly GCF_008728515.1. NCBI lineage: Eukaryota > Metazoa > Chordata > Mammalia > Primates > Cercopithecidae > Papio > Papio anubis. The sequence goes on from NC_044979.1 coordinate 148,484,930, forward strand.
GGGCTCTTCTGAGTGTCAGGGGTCTTGCTTCTCATGTCCAGCCCATCTCTCTTTCCTGACATCTCCTTCCTACGTACATTGTTTAGGAGGTGGGATAAATGACCCTCGTTCACCATTGTCCCCAGGCATTGTGGCAGCTGGGAGGGTCCCTGGCAGCCGCCTGCAGGGCTCAGAAGAGTTTATAGTTTTCTATCCTAACCTAGGTTTCCTAGCCTATCCTAACCCTTAGGATTAAATTTTGCTGGATGTATTAGTTAGCTGTGGCTGCGTAACAAATTCCCTGGATGTATCAGTTAGCTGTGGCTGCGTAACAAATTCCCCTCAAACTTAGTGACCTCTGTCAACAATGTTACATTTGTTCCATTTCCCGTGGGTCATGGAGGAAGCAGCTGCACGGCTCTGGCCTGGAACCCTCCTTGGGCTGTGGGGATCAGAAGGTCTTATGGGGCAGAGGAGATGTCTGTGGCGGCTTCCCCCCACAGGGCTGGAGGGTGGCTGGAAGGCGCTGCTCCTCCTCTGAGCTTCTCTGCAGCCAAGCGATCCCGGAGAGAGCAGGGCAGGAGCCGCAGTATCTTTTACAACCTGGCTTTGCAAATCTCAGACTCATTTCCTTAGCATTCTCTAGTTGCCTCCATCAGCCCTATTCATCATAGTGCAGACCACACAGGGTGTGGACACCAGGAGGCGAGTGAGGATCATTGGGGGCCGGCTGCTGCCGTGCCAGGTGTAACAGAAATACTCAAAATAACAGTGTCTTAAACCACAACGGCTGTTTCTCACGCTCTGGAAGGAGTCCGTCTAGGGCGGGTGCGTTGTTCTGTGGGGCCCGGGGAACCAGCTTTCTCTTACTGATGCTCCTCAGGGGCCCTGGATGGCTGCTGCAGCCCCAGCCATCATCTCCATGTGCCAGACAGCAGGAAGGAGGAGAGGGGAGGGACGTGTTCAGAAACTGCACATGCCACTGTGTCTGTGTGCCCGTGTTCAGCACGTGGTCAGTCGCACAGGTGGGAGGCACCTGGTAAACACTGCTCACTGCAGTTTTCTGTCTCAGGGTGTTATGGGAATTCATGAAACAGCATGTCAGGAAGGAGTAAAATACATCCCTGTTTGACAAATGGAGAGGTGGGGCAGCTTTGGGGCTTTTAGAGCCCGCTCTAGGCTTTCCTTCTTGGTTCTGTGGTTCCTGTCTAGGGTGGTCACTCAACCCTGCAGAGCCTCAGTTTCTGCCTCTGGAAAATAAGGATAAAAGTATGTTCCCCTCACAGGGTTATCTGTTGCGAGTTCAATGTGGGTCAGCGTGTCCAAGAGCCCCCCTCCCCAGCCTGGAGTAGGCGTTCAACACAGCAGGTTCCCTCCTCCCTCCTCTCTCCACACCCCAGGGGACTTATCCAGGGTTATGGAAAAACCTCGTCACCAGCATGTCGTCTCTTGGTCCAACTCACATCGCGGCATACACCCTACTCGAACACGTGGCCTCTGTCGATGGATGATACCATTTGAATTTCAGCAGAATCGGGCTTGCTGCTGTTCAGGCGGACTGTGTGTCTCTGTTTTCTGAATGTGCGGTGCTCAGTCGTGCCCACCATGTGGCTGCTCTGTACAGTTGTGGAGTTCGTGCACTGTACAAAGGCCCAGGCAGACGGCTGAGAGGGGCTGAGACCCAGGCTGCTTTCTGCACACCAGGCTGGAGCCGACTGCTTGGAGCAGGGGCCTCATTCCTGTCTGCACCGGGGCCCGTCAGCTTTGCTGGGATGTGTGCTAGAAGAAAGGGTGTGTTTTTCTAATTCACATTTATAATCCTAGTTTCTGGAATGAATTCTAATTTCTAATTCACATAACATGGGCAGGGCCCTGTGTGTTGGTATTGTATTATTCAGCATGCTTTTCCCAGGGGTGAGGGAAGTCAAGCTTCAATGGGTAAGGATGCAGCTTCAGGCATGGCTGGATCCAGGGTCTCAGCTGATGTCAGCAGCACTCTCCCTTCTGTGTCATGTGCTTGAGTGTCTGTGTTGGCCTCAGTTTCACCAGATGTGTTTATGAGCTCCCTCCCCTTCATGGCTAGAAACCCGGGTTCAGGCTCTGACTGGCTGTGTGCTCACTGCGTGGACCTACCACTGGCCCCGGCTGGGTGGGGAACTCTGCTGCCGGCCAGGACACTTAGCAGCCATGACGGGAGCTTTTCCAGAAGCCCCTCAGGAGGAGGGAGGTGGGGTGCATAGGACACCATGGCAGCTCACACAGCCTTCGGGTCATTGAGGACTTTCGGGACTTGGAATGCTTGGAGGGTCTCCTTAGAAGTTGAGAGTCATTTGGGGAAATCTGGAAACGTCAGGTTGATCCAGGCACAAAGATTCACGTTCTTGTCTGTTTTTCCTTTCTCCCGAACAGGGCAGCACGCTGAGGAAACGCAAGATGTACGAGGAGTTCCTCAGCAAGGTCTCCATCCTAGGTCAGTGGCTGTGCCCCTGTCCGGCTGTGTGTCCCGACATCCGGGCGCCTGCTGGCAACCCCAGCCTCTTCCCTATTCCGAGTGGCTGGCAAGTTGAGTGTTGTTGGTGTTATGGAAGTTTGGGGCGCAGCACACAGACATGCCCACACACATACACGTGCACACATGACACGCACTGTCACTTGCTGGCAAATCCCAAAAGCCCGCCTCCTCTCCCGTGGGCAGGGCTGCCCTGCTTCTCAGCGTCTCTGCCATCCTGTGCATTTCCTGTCTGCTTCTCCCTTTGCTGTCAGAGCCGCACCCCCAGCCTTCCCTCCACGCCGGTCCGTGTAGAGCTGAAAGCCGGTGTTGGCTCCCGGTACACGTGCGAGCTAGGTGGTGCTGCTTTCCCTGACTCTGCTGGTTCCCTTCTAAGCGCGGTTTCTCTGGGAGCTGTCTCTGCCCTTTCTAGGCCACCATCATCGCTCTCAGTTCCGGGAAGGATAACAGGGCAGGCTGGTGATTCAGGTGCGCCTGGAGCCTTTTCACCTTTGGTGAACCTGCTCAACGGCCTGGCGGGGAAGACGCTGCTGCAACCTGAGTTATACGCAATGGCACCGGCCAGGCCAGTGGGGGCTCCTTGGGCTAGAGCAGGCAGAACCGTGCACATGTGTGTGAGTGTGCGCATGGGCAGTGTGCGTGCGTGTGTGCATGTGTGTGCGTGTGTGCATGTGTGAGGGTGTGTGTGCATGTGTGTGCTCATCAGTGTGCATATGTGGGTGCATGAGTGTGTGCAAGTGTGCACAGGTGTGTGTGCGTGTGGGGGTGTGTGTAGAATGTGTGTGTGGGTGTGAGTGAATGGGTGTGTGTGCATGTGGGGGGTGTGTGTGCGTGTGTAGAATGTGTGGGTGTGTGTGCACATGTGTGCATGTGTGTGTGCATGAGTGCATGTAGAATGTGCATGTGTGCATGTGTGTGGGGGTGTGAGTGCATGGGTGTGTGTGCGTGTCATGTGTGTGTAGAATGTGTGTGAATGGGTGTGTGTGCATGTGTGTGTGCATGAATGCACATAGAATGTGTGCGTGTGCATGTGTGTGGGGAGTGTGAGTGCATGGGTGTGTCAGTGTGTGCATGTAGAATGTAAGTGTGTGAGAGGGTGTGAGTGCGTGTGTGGGTGTGTCTGTGTGCATATGTGTGCACACCTGCGTGTGCATGGGTGTGAGTGTGCACGTGTGTAGGTGTGTCTGTGTGCATGTGCGCACACACGTGTGTGTGCGTGGGTGTGAGTGTGCCTGTGTGCACGTATATGTGTGCAGTATGGCTGTGCCTGGGTTTCTTGGGGAGGACTTTGACCCTGTTCTCTCTGAAATCCTTCTGCGGAATGTCGAGAAGGGAGTGTGAGGTTCTTTCGATTGTGGTAAAATGCAGGTCACATCAAGCCGAACATTTTGACCTTTCCTGGAAGCACGTTTCAGGGCCGTCCAGTCCACACATGACGTCGTCGGCCCCGCTCCCATCCCAGAGCCCCATCCTCACCCGAGGCAGAGCCCCATCCCTGTGAGCCGTCACCCCCGCCTGCCCTCCCAGCCCCAGTGGCCTCCAGACGCTCCCCGTCTCTGTGGGTTATTTGCCTGTTCGGGATGTTTTGTGGGAATGGAATCACCCATGTGGCTTCGTGTCTGGTTTTAATTCTAGTGCCTTTTAAAAAATGTCATACTTGGAAAAACAAAACGAGTTGGTCCCCCAGATTTTATAGGGGCCGAGAGGAGGACATTTGATCCCTATGCGAAATCCCAAACGCAGGGCCTCTGCCGCCCTTCTGGGTTCCTTTTGAGGCGGAGCTGGGTGGTCCGGGCCCTCGTGCCCACCAGGCACCGGGCACTGAATAGTCAGTCCTGCCCCCACAGATTCCTTCGTTCCCCAGCACTGTCGAGGCAACGGCTGCTGCAGGCCATGAAGGACGAGACCCTCTCCCTGCTCCAGGCGAGCGTCGGTGACCTCCGGCTGGAGGTGGCTTCTTGCTTCCTGCGTCCCAGGCTCTCAGGGGCGGTCAGACGCCCTTGCCGCGTGGCCTCCGTCCGCCCATTTATGTTCCTCTGATTAATGCAGCAGCCGGCAATGTGACCGGCTTCTCCGGGGCCTCCCAGAAGAGTAACAACAAGACACGATTCCCTTTTCCTGCCCAGTCACCATCAGCACAAAGTCCTCCAGAAAGGGCTGGTGGGGCAGTGCCTCCACAGGTGGCTTGGCAGGAGGGATGGCCCTGGATGAGGCTGAAGCTGTGGGCTTCGGCATTCCTATCCCCACACCAGAAACCTGGGAAGGGCGTTTGCGCCTTGGTGCTCCTGGGACTCTGCTTTCTCCTCCTGAACGTGCAGGGCTCAGCCCCCTGGACAGGAGGCCCCATAGAGTCAGCACGGCCCGCATGGGAGCTGCGAGTCTGCAGAATTCCAGCTCAGAGCTTGGCGATGGCTTTCCCACCGGGGCAGGTGCACGCAGCCTTGTCCTGTGGCCGCAGGCTGACCTTGTGAGGTGCTTTTTGGGACACTTGGCTGCGTTTATTCTGCATAGTTTGCACAGTGAATGGAGATGGATCCCATCTCTACAAAATAAAAAATTAGCTGGGCGTGATGGTGCATGCCTGCAGTCCCAGCTACTTGGGAGGCTGAGGTGGGAGGGTCACTTGAGGCCATGAGCTCAAGACCAGCCTGGGTAACATAGCGAGTTCCTGTGTCTCCAAAAAAAAAAAAAAAAAAAAAATACAGGTGTGGTGGCTCATGTCTATAATCCCAGCACTTTGAGAGGCTGAGGTGGGAGGATCTCTTGAGCCCAGGAGTTCAAGGCTGCAGTGAGCCGTGATCACGCCACTGCACTCCAGCCTGGGTGACAGAGCAAGACGCTGTCTCTTGAAAAAAAAAAAACAACTGGGGTCAAAAGTGCCATCTCCCTGTGGTTTCTTCTGTCAGTTTTCATCCAAGATTAATGTAGCCAGGAGATAATTTTTGTTTTCAGAAGTCAGAATACTACAGGTTTCAAATGTAATAGAGGAAACATTTGCTGATCAAATATGTGGAAATGAACTTCCTAACTGCAACTGACTTCTGAAATGAAATGCCTCGTGTGACTGTCCTTGTAAGGAAACCAGTAAACAAAACACTCCAAATTCATATGCTGGTCTCCTTCTGCACCCTGAACACAAACCATAATTGCACTAAAAAAATCACCTGCATCATTTAGTTGCCAGGTGTGCACTGATGTGTTGACCTGCTTGGGAGCACGCCTGGGTTCTGAATTATTCAGCAGCTTCTGTCTGGTACAGACCCTTTTTTTTTTTTTTTTTTTGAGACGGAGTCTCACTCTGTCGCCCAAGCTGGAGTGCAGTGGTGCGATCTCGGCTCACTGCAACCTCCGCCTCCCGGGTTCACGCCATTCTCCTGCCTCACCTTCCTGAGTAGCTGGGACCACAGGCACCCGCCACCACGCCCGGCTAATTTTTGTATTTTTAGTAGAGACGGGGTTTCACCGTGTTAGCCAGGATGGTCTCGATCTCCGGACCTTGTGATCCGCCCGCCTCGACCCCCCAAAGTGCTGGGATTACAGGCGTGAGCCACCGCGCCCGGCCGGTACAGACCCTGTTTTTAGGAAGCTGGTCAAGCAGCTCTGGTAGCGGGGGCCTCACCCCACTTCCCTATGCTGCAGAATCTGCCCCGGCCCTGGGGTTTGCGGGAAGCATTTTCCTTTGCAACGTATGGCATCAACAGAGATTTTTAAGGAGAGAAATCTCCCTCCTAACCTAGATCTAAAATAAATGCTTTGCTTTTTATTTTTAGCTTCTGACCTACATAGGTAGCATCTGATTTGTATAGGACAGGAAAGATTTTTAGTGTGTGTGAAAAAAGAAACAGTTAATCCGGTGATCATTATTTTCTTATAAAATCTGACGTTAGTAATTTTTTTTTTTCCCTTCCAAGGATTAGGGATGAATAAAGACAAGGAAGGGAAGACCTTGTGAGAAGGGCGGAAAGATACGTTGAATTTGCAAACATTTAAAGATAAACTTGGCATGGGAATTAAACATTTTGACCTAAAAGAGTAGAAAGTATACTATGCCTTAATCTTACAACGTAAATGCAGTTCCATGTTCTTTGATCAGTCCCCGATGAACAGTGTTTCTTTTGGATGGGCAGTTACCATTCTGAATTATTTTGTTATTCACGTATTTTTTTTTTTTTTTTTTTTTGGAGACGGGGTGTTGCTCCATCTCCCAAGCTGGAGTGCAGTGACATGATCATAGCTCACTGCAGCCTCGACCTCCTGCGCTCAAGTGATCCTTTTGCCTCAGCCTCCTGAGAAGCTGGGACCACAGGTGTGCGCCACCATGCCTGGCTAATTTTTTAATTTTTGTAGAGACGAGATCTCACTATGTTGCCCAGGCTGGTCTTGAACTCCTGGCCTTAAGTGTTCCTCCCACCTCAGCATCCTGAGTAGCTGAGACTACAGGTACACACCACCATGCCTGGCTAATTTAAAACTTTTTTTTTTTTTTTTGTAGAGATGGGGTCTCATTATGTTGGCCAGGCTGGTTTTGAACTTCTGGCCTCAAGTGATCCTCCTGCCTCAGCCCAAAGCCCACTGTGCCTGGCTTCTGAATTATTTTAAACCACTTAGTAGCCTTTGTGCTTAGCTGGAACTCCATTGTTTGCAAAAATGTAAGCAGCTCTATTCTTTCGAAGATAACAAAAGTATTTTCATACTGAGTTAACCTGGAGTCAGTTTTCACTGTTGGGTATTTACATTAAGCCAGAGATAACTGTCAGAATAGCTCCCTCTGCACCTGGTAAAGAGGGCACATGAGCTGCATGCGTCCGGGACCTGCTGATTGCAAGAAAACCCAGGCCCCCTGGCACAGAGGTGCTGGGGGATAGTGTCACGGCCTCGTCTTATGCAGCTTACTGGTCACGGAGCTGGTGCTTCTGAGGACACCTTTCGGGAAGAGTGGTGGCCCTTGTCTTGGACTGGCCGGGGAGGCGTGAGCCCCAGGATGACCTGTCCTCCTCCTCTCCCCACAGAGTCCCTGGAGAAGTGGGAGCGTCTGACCGTGGCGGACGCGCTGGAGCCCGTCCAGTTTGAGGATGGAGAGAAAATCGTGGTCCAGGGAGAGCCTGGGGATGACTTTTACATCATCACAGAGGTGAGATGTGCTTCCCACGTGGGCGCTCTGGGTGTGTGCTTAGGTGGGGGCACGTCCTACCTTCTCCTCTTCCACTGCCCACCTGATCCTCCCTCTGGAGTCAGTGCTGCTCTGTGACCGCACGCCTATCTGGGGCCTCCACGGGGTGGGTGGGCCATGGCCTCACACTCCTGCCACCGAGGTTCCTCCGGTCCTCTAGCATTGAAAGCCTCCCTTCTTAGAAAGGTGGTTGGTGCCTGATCTGCATGTGTGATGAAACTGCATGAAACTGGCCGGGCTCAGTGGCTCACGCCTGTAATCCCAGCGCTTTGGGAGGCTGAGGCGGGTGGATCACCTGAGGTCAGGAGTTCGAGACCAGCCTGGCCAACATGGCGAAAACTGTCTCTACTAAAAATACAAAAATTAGCCGGGTGTGGTGGCGCATGCCTGTAATGCCAGCTACTTGGGAGGCTGAAGTAGGAGAATCGCTTGAACCTGGGAGGTGGAGGTTGCAGTGAGCCGAGATGGCACCATTGCAGTCCAGCCTGGGCAACAGAGTGAGATTCCATCAAAAAAAAAAGGAAAATAAAAAACCTGCATGAAACCTGCATACAGGGCGTGCAAGGGCGGGAACCTGCACACAGGGTGTGCAAGGGCGGGCAGAGCTGAGGAAGGGAGTGGGGTTGGGAATGGTACCACATCTGCATCCCAGCCGTGGCGTGGCGCCGTGTGTACACAGCAGGTCACTGTCGGGGGCATCGCATACATTTAGGGTACACAGGATCTCTCTATATTATTTCTCACAGCCGCACTCAAATCTACGATGATGGCAAAATTAAAAGTTTAAAAAGACGGTGGCAGCTTCTCTATCTGGACGTAGAGTCATTTTTGTGAGTCATTTTTGCCATCTCACACCACAGCGCCACCACGGGCAGGCGACAGGTGGCTCCGTGGAGCCCCCGGGACATGCTGGGGCCGCAGGCCATGGTGGCCGCACCCAGACTGCTGGGTGAGCTGAGCTGCTGTCCCGAGGACAGGGCAGGAATTCGCGTGTGAACCCCCATTCTGGGCGCTGGCAAGGGACCCCGTGCCTGTGAGCTAGCAGGTGGGACTGGACTCCGGAGGTGGGGCCCGGACACCGGACCTAATTGAGGACTGGCTAAAACAGAGCCAGGGTGCAAGCCGCTCTCCATAGCCACGCCCACCAGCGCACCACGTCAGTTTACCGTTGCCATGGCAACGCCCGGGAGCTCCCGCCCCTTCCCATGGCAACGGCCTGAGGACCCGGAAAATTACCACCCTTAACCAGAGATCTCTGTATCATCCACCCCTTAATGTGCATCTAATTATAAGTGGGTGTAAATGGGACTGCACAGGTGCCCTGAGCCGCTCCCCTCAGCGCTCTGCCTAGTGGGAGCAGCGAGGAGCTGTAACCCCAAACACTGCTGCCTCAGTAAAGCTGTTTAGTCCACCTCCTGCTGGGCCTCGAATCCTTTCCTGGGCAAAGCCAAGAACCCCGGCAGGCTAAGCCCCACTTTGGGGCCCACCTGCCCTACATCACCTGTGCCCCATGGTTATTTGAACTGTGCCCTGCCCGGTTATCTGAAGCCCTCTCCCTTTGGATTAATGCTGGAGGAACCGGGCTGGAACCCCAGGGCCTGCAGTGTGTCCGTCAGCCGGAGGCTGTGCCTGGGTCGTGGCCTCCTGAGAGGAATCCCCTCCCCAGGTGGCCCTGGGCAGGAATGAGTGACCTGTCCAGGCTGCGTGCTGACCTGCCCGGCTCTGCAGAACCACACGTATGCTCCTGTGTGTCTGACATGTTCCCCACGTGTCCGGCCCTCAAGGGTGAGCAGGATCTCATGCTTGCATGCGCCCTAAGCACATGCCCTAAGCACACGCCCCAACTCTGCACCTGCCATCGGGAAATGCATGCGTCAGGGTGGCGGAGTTTAAGGTCCCACCCTCGCCGAAACACCTGCAGCTGTGGGCAGTGACAGGATCATTCTGGGTCCAGAAGGAGTGCACCTCCCTGCCCCGCGGGCTGCTGGGAAGAAACAGAGGTCAGCAAAGAGCTCAAGTCCTGGTAGATGTTTGGCGACTTCAGCGAATTCGGGAGCCAGAGTCTTGGTTCAAAACAACAGAAGTGGCCGGGTGCGGTGGCTCAAGCCTGTAATCCCAGCACTTTGGGAGGCCGAGACGGGCAGATCACGAGATCAGGAGATCGAGACCATCCTGGCTAACACGGTGAAACCCCGTCTCTACTAAAAAATACAAAAAACTAGCTGGGCGAGGTGGCGGGCGCCTGTAGTCCCAGCTACTTGGGAGGCTGAGGCAGGAGAATGGCGTGAACCTGGGAGGTGGAGCTTGCAGTGAGCGGAGATCCGGCCACTGCACTCCAGCCTGGGCAACAGAGCGAGACTCTGTCTCAAAAAAAAAAAAAAAAAAAAACAGAAGCCCAGCAACGTGGCCGGGGCCGCCGATGGTGTTGGAAGATGCTCACCGCCACTGGAACACAGGCGGAAAAGCAAGAGGCTGGAGTAAGATCCTGTGGGAAGGAAGTGTGTGTTTCGCTGGAGACCCAGGCTCGGGCCCCCGCACCTGCTAAATCTTCATTACCCTTCCCTGAGGGGCACGTTCAGGGCCTCTCCCACCCTCATCCCTGGTGCTTCCCACTGCAGCTCTACCATAAGGAAAGACCTGGAAGGCTGGGATAGAGCAGGAGAAGCAGCAGAGGCCGGAGGGAGCCAGGCCGGCTGGGGTGTTGGAGGCGCTGGGAGATTTCTGCTAACCTGGAAGAAGCACCAAGGCAGGTCTTGACGGGGCAGCCACCTTCACGGAGCTCCACAAGGTGGATGTGGGATTCCGGGACCTGAGTCACTTCCCTCTCCACGTCCCAGAATGCTCATTATGTGAATGAATTAGTGAATGCATGAATGAATGATGCTTGTTTCCAACCTAAAGGTACCACAGGCTGCACGGACATTCACGAAGGGGGGTCCCTGCTGGGGGGCCGTTCTCAGGCAGTATGTCCGGTCAGTAGAGTAGGGGACTCATTCAACAGTAATGCTTCTTTAAAAGGAGAAGAGGAGGAGGGAAAGGATGAAACCACAGGCAGCCCAAGTGATGATTCTGGCCAGCGTTGGAAGGAGGCTCTGGCAGGTCCTGATAGGGGAGTGACCCCAGCCATGATTCCAGCGTGCACACCCACCTGTGAGCAGAGAAGAGGCTGCCAGCGTGCACGCTTGCCTGTGTGCAGAGGAGGGAATGCCAGCGTGCACGCCTGCCCGTGTGCAGAGGCGAGGATCACAAACCCACCGCTGAAATCTGCTGTATTGAAGGCGGCTGTTGGGTGGTTGTTGGGCACGGTGGCTCATGCTGTAATCCCAGCACTTTGGGAGGCCAAGGTAGGAGGATCACTTGAGCCCAGGAGTTCACGACCAGCCTGGGCAACATAGTGAGACTCCATCTCTACTAAAAGTTTAAAAATTATTAGCACTGGCCGGGCGCGGTGGCTCAAGCCTGTAATCCCAGCACTTTGGGAGGCCGAGACGGGCAGATCACGAGGTCAGGAGATCGAGACCATCCTGGCGAACACGGTGAAACCCCGTCTCTACTAAAAAATACAAAAAAAACTAGCCGGGCGAGGTGGCGGGCGCCTGTAGTCCCAGCTACTCTGGAGGCTGAGGCAGGAGAATGGCGTAAACCCGGGAGGCGGAGCTTGCAGTGAGCTGAGATCCGGCCACTGCACTCCAGCCTGGGCGACAGAGCCAGACTCCATCTCAAAAAAAAAAAAAAAAAAAAAAAAAAATTATCAGCACCATAAGACAGGGGGGAAAAAATTAGCTGGGCGTGGTGGCACCCACCTGTAGTCCCAGCTACTTGGGAGGCTGAGGTGGGAGGATTGCTCGAGCTCAGGAGTTCAAGGCTACAGTGAGCTATGATTGCACCACTGCACTCCAGCCTGGGCAATAGAGAGAGACCCTGTCTCAAAACCAAAACCAAAACCCAAACCAAAAAAGATGGCTTCAAATTCTTGACTGTCTTTCCCGTGGAAAAGGGGAGTCTAACACCCTCCCCTTGATGCTGGGCTGGTTTAGGTACACACTCGATGGACAGAATACAGTGGAATGATGTTGCAGGGTACCCAAGACTGGGCCCTCCAAAGCCTTACAGCTTCCACCACAGCCTATGGGAACCTTGTTCCCAGGATGCTCTTCTTAAAGCCCAGCAGCTGTGCTCTGAGAGCTGTGCTCTCAGCCTGCGCAGCCCCAGCCCCAGCCCCAGCCCCAGCCCCAGCCCCGGCCAGCGCAGCCGTGAACGCCCAGTGTCAACAGCTGCCACATGACTGTGCCATCTTGGACGTCCTGCCAGCTGAGTCTTCCGATGAGGTCATCCCTGCCTCCATCTGGATGCAACCCCAGAGGAGACCCCGAGTGAGAACCGCCCGGCTGAGCCCCTCCAACCCCAAACTGTGAAGGATAACAACAAACTGGTTTAAGTTGCTGACTTCAGGAATGGCTCCTCAGTTCTCACCGGTTATCGCTGCTGAAATAAGTACATAAGTAGAGCCCTTCCTTGCCTAGACAACAGAGCCGTGGCAGTGGCGCTTCCGGCTGCTCCACCTCCAGCAGGATGACCGCGGTGACAGGTGGAAAGGCAGATATCTTTAATTGCTCTAGGTTTTACATCCATTGACAAGAAACTGGTGCTTACAGGCTGAATCTGGCCCAGAGACAAATTTGTGTTGGCCTGTGCAGTGTTTTTTTAAACATTTGGATTACTTGTTATTTTACAGTCAGGAGATTTCACATAAAAATCTAGGTCGCTGGCTGGGCACGGTGGCTCACGCCTGTAATCCCAGCACTTTGGGAGGCCAAGGCGGGTGGATCACTTGAGGTCAGGAGTCCGAGACCAGCCTGGCCAACATGGTGAAACCCTGTCTCTACTAAAAATACGAAAATTAGCCAGTCGTGGTGCAGGTGCCTGTAATCCCAGCTGCTGGGAGGCTGAGGCTCAAGAATCACTTGAACCCAGGAGGCAGAGGTTGCGGTGACCTGAGATCACGCCGTTGTACTCCAGCCTGGGCCACAGAGCAAGAAGCTGTCTCAAGAAAATAAAATAAATCTGGATCTCTTACTTCTCTTTAAAAATCTGACATCCCACTACACTGGACCTGCAGCCCCGTCTGGCCGTACCCAGCTGGCAGATGCCCCTTCTGGTGTGAAAGGCTTCCCAGTTTCCCGCAGCCCCTGCCCAGCCCTGCTCTCAGCTCCTCAGCCATATCTGCAGGCACTCGGGGGCTTCTGAGTTGGCAGCCTCGGTTTGAATGGTCTTGAAACTGAGAGAATGAGTAGCTGTGGCTGGTTCAGACAATCACACATTATTCTCTGTGGACCAAGGCCCCCTCCTAGCTGAGTCCAAGGCCCTGTGTAGGAAAATCATGAAAATGTGTGTGGGGGGCATGGATCGCGGGTGCATCTTCGTGGAGAGCAGATCAAGGCAACACACGCGGTGTTCTCACCCCAGAACAGAGGAGACGGCATCACCAAGCCGCGCAGCGTGTTCTGAGTGTTGAGGATGTGCCGGGCGTCCCCATGCACACAGTGTGTGACCCAACCGCACCCCGGCGGGGGGCTCTGCCGGCCGTGCCCTCCACATCCACGCTGGGGTCGTCAGCTGAGGACAGGTGCGGGGACTGACGAGGGGCAGACACCGCCTCCCACAGCCGGGAGGCTCTGCCCGTGATGCCTTCACCATGGGTGTGCCCGACTCCGCGATCCCAGTCTTGCGAGCACAACTTCTGGTGTTTTCCGCCTTCTGCCCCTCTGTCCGCTCCCTGGCGGACCACTCGGATTTTACCTTGTTGTGTGCGTTGCCGGCTCTGGGAGCCAGGCCCCACAGTGGCGCATCTGCTGAGGGCTGTCACAGCTGATTTTCGTGATCTTGGGGGGCTCACCCAGCTGTGCAGCAGTGTGGTTTTGTGTTGGGGACAGCCGAGGGTTCTACAGGCTCCCTGCAGAGTCCCCAGGAGGGGTGCTGGGGTCAGACGCTGGCTGCCCCCTCCCCAGGAGCCCCCATGCGCCGCTGCACGGGTTTCCCAGAAAGGCTCTGAGGAGGGGGATGTGGGGAGAGCGGAGCGCTGTGCAGGGTGCCCTGACCGCTGACAGAGTGTGTGTGGGGGTCGGGAGGGGAGGTGAGGGGGGCTGCGCAGGTTCACATAAAACAGCGCCTTGCACGGCCTCGGGAACGAAACTCGACCTGAGAGGAAGGTATCGCTTTCACAGCACTGTAAAATGGATTTGAAAGGGTCTCCTTGGCAACCTGGATTTTTTTTGCTTTTCCTCTGTGATCAGCCAAATTTGGCAAGTCACAGTGCAGCCCCAGGGTGCGGGGATCAGAGGCGCAGAACCAACGCGCTTTGGAGCCTTTTGCGGTTTCCAGCTGTGGACTGTGCGGCCAGGGCGGCCACCGATAGCGTCAGACAGGTGCGGCGGCGCCCGGCCGGTGGGGCGGCTTCTCGGCAGGCCCTGGAGGCTCGGTGGCTGCTCTCGTGGCCACCGTTTGTTTTCCTTGAAGCAGCGCATGGAGGAGATGCCGGTCCCCCACTCTCCTTGGGGCCGGCGTCCTGCCCTGTCTGGTCTCTGTCCTTCTTCCTCCAGCAGTTTCTAAAGCACATTGTTTTGTAAATCGTGGCCTTGGTGGGTTGAGGACGCCCTGTGCATGAGGCCTCATCCCTGTAGGGCCACGGAGCTCCCGCCTTGCCCTTTTCTCCCCCCGCCCGTCCTTCACCCAGGGCCTCCTGCTCCCCTCGGCTCTCCAGGATGGACAAAGTGAGGGCCGGCCCCGTCTGCAGTGGCAGCCTGCGGTGCCTTGTGCCCGCTCTGCCCGAAGATGCGATTGTTTCGGGAGCTGATTTCCCTCAGGTGTGGGGACCCTGGCCCTGCACAGGTGTGGAAACTGCCCCTACTCACACCTGTGAGGCCTGAACACCTGCAGGCCTCGGGCCAACTCCACTGCAGAGCTGAGCCGGGGCGCCACAGAGGCAGCCAGGAAGGCAGGGCCGGGCTGCATGACCCTCAACTCCCGGGACCCCCGCGGGTCTGTCTGCAGGAGCTGGGCCCCTCCTGGGTGGAGGCTGCTTTTCCTTGCCCCCGACCCCACGGGGTCACGCCCGCTGTCTCTGAAGCTGTGGGGAGCTGCCAGCCCCTCAGACACCCGATCCCCACAGCTGTTGGAAAATATCCTCAGCAGACTGAGCAGTCGCTCCTCCGCAGGCCTGTGGGTTGTGAACCTGGGAGCTGCAGACGTGCAGATGGAAAGCCGTAGTGTCCACCGCACCGTGTGCATCAGCGGGAGCCCTGAGCCCCAGGGCCTGGGTGTCCTGCATCCTTGTGAGGCCTGCACCTGCTGTCGGCCTCAGGGTGAGGGGAACCGGATCTTTCTAGGGGCTCTTACCGAAGGTTGGGGAACAGCCCCGGGCCCCAGGAGCTCTAAATGGGGACAGAGTCCTCGGTCCTGTGGCAATGGGGGCAGAGGTGTTATTTCTGTGCCCGGCTCGGGTGGACACCCAGCTCGTTCCCCGGTGAGAGCGGCGTCCAGGGCCTAGCGGAGAGGCGGCAGCGTGTGCCAGGGCTGCGCGGGCTCCTGGAGGCGGGGACCGTCCAGCTGTTCCGTCACCTCACCGCGGGCGGGAGGGTGGAGTGGCATCCGACCAGGGCTGGGTGGGGCATTGCCCGCCCGGGCACCAGCTCAGGTTCCCTCCACGCATTCCTGCATGGGGGCTGCACGCCTGCTTTTCCAGGCCCCTGGAGTTCCCCTCCCGGAGACCTCCCCACAGCCTGGGGGCAGCTGGACCTTGGGAGCCGGTTCCATGTAAAAGTCCCGAGACCGAAATTCCCCAGCTTGCTCCCATCCAGGGCAGCAGTGGCCTGGGAGGCGTTGCCATGGGAACGCTAGATGGAGTTTATCTCCTCTCTTTGCAAATTAATTTTATGAATGTCCATAACGTTGAAGCAACTGCAGAACAACACGTTGCAAAGCTGTCTTTGGGCCTGGGAACTTTTCCTGGCTTATCAGAGCCCCGCGCCCACTCCCTGCCGGCCTGGTGCCAGGGGTGGCAGTTGGTCAGAATCCACTGAATAGTGCAGGATGCTTTTGGAAGGGACCTCTGCAAAACAGGACCCAGCCTCTGGGGAACCCGGTGGCACCCCATCGTCGTGTGGGGTCAGCTGGGACCCGGCCTGTGCCGCGAGGCTCCTGGCTGGGGTGTCAGACAGACCTGGTCCCGCCCGAGGCTCCTGGCTGGGAGTGTCAAGATGGAGCCAGTCCCGCGCCCAGCGGGCCTCCTGGCTGGGGTCTCAGATAGACCAGTCCGGCGCCCGAGGCTCTGGCTGGGAGTCTCCAGACAAGACCAGGTCAGCGGGCTGGCTGGGGAGTCTCAGACAGACCGGTCCACCGCGAGGCTCCTGGCTGGGGTCTCAGACAGACCCGGTCCGCGCCGCGAGGCTCCTGGCTGGGGTCTCAGACAGACCCGGTCCGCGCCCCGAGGCTCCTGGCTGGGGTCTCTGGGACAGTGCCAGTGCCATGCCACATTCTGAAGCGTTGCTTATGGTGCTGCTTACTTAGGGTGGCCCTTTCAGTTCCTACATGTCTCTCTTTTGGGGTCGCTGTCTGGAGGAAGGTCTGCAGGAGCCACAGGGATCTAAGCCATACGTGTTTCCCAGGCATCAGCTCTGGTCCCGGGCTGGAGAGATGCTGTAGACTGCAGACACCCCCTGTCCTCTCTCCTGGGCTGGCGTCCTATGGGCGTGAGATGCTTTGGAAGGACGTGAGGGCTTGGAAGAGACATGGAGCAGGACCCGACGCAGAGACCGCCCGGAGTGGTGTCGCTTGGGCTGCAGGGAGTGTGGAGGGGCCGTGGCCCTGCGGTGGCCGTGAGGCAGGGGCCTGGATGCCGGGATGCAGGCAGCGGTCCAAGGTGGGAGAACGGGCGGGCGAGTCTGGGGGGCTCTGGTTGCAGAGCTCTGCTGACCGGGGTTGGAACACCAGTGTTTCTCTGGGTGTGACGGCCGCAACGGCAGGAGTTGGAGGCTGATTTGCAGAGGAGAGAAATAGTCCAGCTGCTTTGCCAAGGGCCGTGCTGTGTGGAGACTACACCTGACAGGAGCAGGCCGGCCACAGCGCAGGGCAGTCACCCTGAGGGGATGGCGGGAGATGGGGGAGGGCCCGGGGACTGCTGGGTGGTGGAGGGGACCGGGTATTGAAGTAGGAGTAGGAGTCCTCCAGATGGAGGGCATTCTAACAGCTGCAGGGACACAGGAGCTCACGTGTGGGGGAGGGTGGGGCAAGGCCGCAGGAGGGCAGAGCTGCAAACCCCGGGCAGGGGAGGGTCCCACGCCCCCTGAGCTCCTTGACGAGGGGTGTGAAAGTTACTTTGGAACATCCTGCCGGGACACCGCAGCCTCCTCCGAGAGCCAAATGAGAAGTGCTCAGAACCACGTCCCTGGCCCCCGCCTTGGCCTTAGGGCCCCACCAGGAGCCTTCGGTCCACCTTCCGGAGGCCTGGGGGTATCTGCCTGTGGGGGAACCTGCACCGGCCGTGTGTCCTCCCTCCTCTCGCGGGTCAGGGCAGGTGAGGCCCACCGAGGCGCTGGGCTTGGCCTCTGCCCAGTGGTCACTGTGCGTGGTGCCAAGTCTTCCCTGTCTGAGGGAAATCTCAGAGCATCTTGAACGGGAGCCCATTTGGCCTGGCCTCTAGCAGGAAAATAAAAACATTCCTTCTGGGCTGGACTGGAAGAAACACTTTTCCAGAACCCCAGGGCTGGGCTCCGAGCCCTCCACCTGGGTCCTGTGTGGACCATGTGCACGCGGACATCTGCGCGGGGACAGTGGAGGTTCCGGGGCCCTCAGGGTCTGGCCCTGGGGTGGCCCTGTCCGTGGGGCCCTGTCCGTGCCAGCCGGGGTCATTACAGGTGTGAGAGCTTCTTCACGGCTTAGAGGGGTTCTGGCCTCACCCTGCCTGCTGTCTGCGGTGCCAGCATCCCTCCCCCAGGCTGCGAGTGCCCCTGCTCCACTGAGACACTGCTGGGGTGGGCTCCTAAGTGCTCCAGTGGCCACAGCCCACCGAGAGGGACACACAAGTCCACCCAGCTCTGACCCGAATCCCTCTTGCTGCAGGGCAGCCTTGTCATCCCTGGAGTAGGGGAGGGGGCTGTGTACCTCCCATGCCCCTTTTGGAAGCAAAGCTCCCCCAGGGCCTGTGCACAAGGGGCTGTGTCCCGGGCACATCACGGCTGCCCTCTCCCAGTGAGCTGGACGTTCGGCCCAGCAGCTTGGGGGGCTGGGAAGAGCTTCCCAGCGTCTGGCTGAACTGTGAGATGGTTCGAGGGGACAACTGCTCTCCCAAAGGCATGGGACGTCTTCACTTGCCTTTCAGCATTAAGTGAGTTTCCATGTGAACTGGGGCAGCCGCAGGCTGTTCTCCGTGTGGATAGGGGCCAGGTGTGAAGCTGAGGCCTCGATCAGCTCACGCTTGGGGCTTCTGCTCTGGGAGACAAGAACCTTCAAAGTAATTCTTCAAGTAAAATGCCGCTTGCGGACGGAGACAGGGATGCTGATGTGTCTTCAGCAAAGGATGGTCCCATTTGTGTGGCTCCTTTGACGAGTACCTTTGCCTTGATATTTTCTGATTTTTTTGTTAATGTAAGCAACATTATAAAAAGTTTAACACCCTCTCCTCCACCAAAAAAAAAAAAAAACCTATAAAAGGCACCATCTTTCTCCTTCCCCTCAACCCTCCCCTCCCAGAGACCAAACCAACCCCCGCGGGCCCCGGCTTTCCATTGCAGACATTTCCAGATCTTGTTTCCCACCCGTATCTCGGGGCACCGCCGTGCAGGCGTTCCCAGACGAGACAGATGTGGAATGCAGTGGCCGGTTCCAAGGTCCCGGATTACCCCGACCAGATTCCTGGCAGCAAAATGAGGAGAGTTAAGCACCATGCAAAGACCATTGCCGTAAAGACGGATGTTTTGGCTGGGAAAATCCTAACAGATGCGCAGTTCTGGACAAATCAATTTGCAGCACCCCACGGTCGTCCACCCACCGAAGCGGGGGCTGGCCTTGGTGGCTGTGGTCATGCAGGCAGTGGGTTGTGGACATCCCCTGCCTTGTGGGGGCGGCCCCTCTGCTCCCCTCCTCCCAGACCTTCTAATGATGTTGAGTGGGGCCGGAGCCCTTGGGCACTTGGTCCTTCTGGGAAATCCACACGCCCGGGGAGGGCCAGCTCCAGGTGGTGAACAATGGGTCTCTGGGAGGAAGTTGTCCTCCTGTGTTCTAAATTTGGCCACGCATGTCTCTCTGATTCAGCAACCAGGTTCTTGGTCCCACAGCTGTGGCCTCCTGGCCCCGCTGTCCGTCCCCAGAGTCAGCCGCCGGAGGAACTTGGTGTAAAGGTTCCTGAGGGGGCAGCTTCCCCACAAGCAGAACACAAGGTCACCTACCCTGTGGCTCGGCCACACCTCCGGGACGGGGCAGGAACATGCGGGGCCAGACCGAAAGGGTGCTTAGCAGCCCTGGCCATGACCCCCAAGCATGGGTGAGACTGGGGGGCAGTGTGAACTGAGGCCATAGGTGGAGTGAGTTAAGGTTCCAGTGGCCAAGCCCTTTTAAAAATGTTTTATTTTTAAAAATTGTGATAACATACAGATAACATGAAATTTACCGTCATAACCATTTCTAGGTGTACAGTTCAGTGGCATTAAGCAGGTCACATTGCTGTGCAGCCGTCACCACCATCATCTCCAGAATGTTTCATCTTCCCAGGCTGAAGCTGTGTCCCCACGAAACACACACTCCTCATCCCCCTCTCCCAGCCCTTCTAGAAAGTAGAACCATCCTTCTGCTTTCCGTCTATGAGTCTGAACTCTACTGCCTGGTATAAGGGGATCCTACAGAATTCATCCCTCTGTGATTGACTTATATTGCTTGCATAGTGTCCTCAAGGGCCATCCGTGTTGTTGCTAGCAGGTGTCAGAACATCCTTCCTTTTCAAGGCTAATATTCCATTGTTTGAATGGCCCACATCGTGTTTATCCAGCCAAGCCTGTTTTTTATTTTGCTGCTGCTGCCGCTGATGGAGATGATGCAGGATGGGAGATGATGGTGATAGTGATGATGATGGTGATAGTGATGATGGTGAGGTGATGATGGAGGTGATGGTGATGATGATGGAGGTGATGGTGATGATGATGGTGTGATAGTGATATATGGCATGGTGGAGATGGAGGATGGTGATGGTGATGATGGAGGTGATGGTGATGATGGTGATAGTGATGAAGTGGATGATGGTGATGATGATGGTGATAATGATGATGGTGATGATGGAGGTAATGGTGATGATGATGGTGGATGGTGGTGATGGTGGAGGTGATAATATGGTGGAAGGGTGGTGGATGGGATGGTGGAGGTGGATAGTGATGGGATGGAGGGGGATGGTGATGGAAGCAGGATAGATGAAGGTGGACGGCGACGACGACGGATGGATAAAGTGACGACGGCGATGACGGATGCGACGGCGACGACGACGGATGCGGACGGCGACTGACGACGGCGACAGTGACGACGCCAGCGACAGCGTGACGCGACGGTGCGATGGCGGACGACGGATGCGATGACGATTTATGACAGCGACGACAGCGTGACGACGGCGACGATGGCGACAGCGACGATGGCGACGACGGCGCAACGAAGCACGATGACGGCGACGACGGTGATAAGACAATGGCGCGCGGGTGATGATTTAATGCGATGACGGCGACGGTGACAGCGACGACGGATGCGACGGCGACGGTCGACGATTTACGCGATTTGCGACGATGATGGATGATATGACGATTTATGACGACGGATGCGACGGCGACGATGACGGCGACGCGCGACTTTAGCCGCAGTGACCATTTAATGCGGATGCGGATGCAAGTGATTACACTACGAATGCGGATGGTGATGGCGACATGACGGATGGCCATGGATGAATGCGGATAGTGATGACGTGATAGTGTTGATGATGGTGATGATGATGAAGGTGATGTGATAACAATGGTGATGAAGGTAATGATGATAATGGTGATGGTGAAGGGGATGACAGTGGATAGTGATGGTGGAGGTGGATGAAAGGGATAATGGTGGAAGATGAAGATGATGGTGGATGGATGAATGGACATGGACAGTGGTGGAAATGGAAGGATGATGGTGGATGGTGGATAAATGGTGGATGGAAGATGGGATGAAGGTGGATGGATGGAAGATGGTGGATGATAATGGATGGATGGATGGTGGATGGAAGGAAGAAGGAAAGGATTGGAAGTGGATGGATGGAAGGAGGTGGAAGGATGGATAACAATGGTGGATGGAAGGAATGGTGATAATGGATGGAAGGTGATAATGATGGTGGATGGTGGATGGATGGTGGATCATGGATGGATGATTGTGGATGGATGGATGGAAGACAATGATGGTTATGGTGATGGTGATGGTGGTGGTGATGGTGACAATGATGGTGGTGGTGGTGGTGATGATGGTGGAGGTGATGAGGTGATGAAAATGGTAACATGGCGGTGATGGATGGTGCAGGATGGCTGGTGAAGATGCATGATGGTACGTCGTGGTGATGAAGGTGATGGTAGTGGTGGTCATGATGGTCATGGTGAAGATGGCCATGGTGGTTGTGGTGATGGTGATGATGGTGGTGATGGTGACAATGATGGTGGAGGTGGTGATGGTGATGGTAGAGGCGATGATGGTGGTGGTGGTGATCATGATGGTGATGATGAAAGTGATATGATGATGGTCATGGTGAAGACGGTGATGATGGTTGTGGTGATGGTGATGGTAGTGATGGTGATAATGATGGTGGTGGAGGTGGATGGACGAATGGAATATGGATGGATGGTGGATGGAAGGTGGATGATGAAGATGAAGGATGGATAAATAAGGATAATGGATGATAGTGGATGGATGGATCATGGATGGAATGGAAAGATGTGGCCATGGTGGTTGTGGTGATGGTGATGATGGTGGTGGTGGTGATGGTGGAGGTGGTGATGATATGGTGAAGGTGGTGGTGATGAAGGTAATGGTGAGGATGGTGATGATGGTGATAGTGATAATGGTGGCGATGATAGTAATGGCAATGATAAAAGTGGTGGTGGTGACTAACACTTTTTTAGCTCTTACTCTGTCTCAAACATTTCCATATTTAACTCATTTAATCCTTATGAGTCTGCAAGGTAAAGACTATTATTCTCCCAATTTGTCCGATGAGAAAACACACTGAGAGGAAAATTCCATGAGTTCAGACCTCACCAGCTGATAACCCCCAGCCTTTTGCAGAGGTAAAGCCCTTGGTAGTGTTCCAGGGATACCCACATCCTTGCCTAAATCTCCCCAGAACCTGGTGGATTCTGGATAAGTTTATTTTATTTTACAGTGGGGAAACTGAGGCTTGGAGAAGTGAGGTAGCATGTCCTCAGCCACCCAGCTGAGCCAAGTCTGAAGTCCATGCCCTCAGGGAGCCCGAGCTACTGCAGTCAAGCACCGCAGCTGTGCAGGGGCCCAGAAAACGTCCCATGTGCCTCATCGGTCCTGCTGAGTCCTTCGGAAACTCCCCACAATCACCAGACCAGTTTTAAATAGCAATTCAGGCAAGATAAAAATCAATTAATTTGCTGCCATGGGAGGTTTCTTTCACCTTTTGGTCAGCTGTTCTGGTTGGCGACGGAAACTCTTGACTGTCTTGCATGTATTTATAGCCTCTCTGAGCATGAGACTCTCCCTGGGCAGACGGGCAGTATCCGAGGAGCTGGTGCAGTGTTGGGCCTGGGCTTTGAAGGGGGCTGAGGCAGCAATGCATTCTGCCCTGAGTGCTTCATGAGGGACTCCAGGGGTGGCAGCTGGCTGTGGCTGCACCCAGGTCACCTGCTGTCCTTTGGATCTGAGGGACACATTGCTTAGTAGTAAGACCAGCATTTGTGCTCCCCCGTGGTGTCCCAGATTTCCAGAAAGATCTGCTCCTGGAGACATCCGAGCTGGACACCTTTTGGGACCCCAAGAACCCCTAAAGGCTGCCCCAGACCCCAGCCGGCTCTTCAGCATCCAAGAGTGCATGTGGTCCATGAGGGATGGTCGGAGCATCTGTTGGAATTATTCCGGTCTTATTCCCACCTCCTGTGAAACCCTGAAGGAATGAAATGAAGCGTGTGGTTAGGTTTACCCTCCTTCCTGTCCTGGCTGAGCAAATTCAAATCACCCCTCCTTGGGTGGAAGCTCAGGAAGTCGCCAGGCAGGTGAATACAAACACCTGTCACTTGTCACTCCTGGGTTCCCAGACAGTGGCTCCCAGGATGGGCAGCTCCATAAATCTCCACTCAGGGACGGTGGAAAAATACCCCTGGGCTCCCCTCCCAGATGCAGGGTTGAGGGGCATCCACCTGCAACACTTCCTCCCTCCGAAGCTGACATGCTTGTCTCAGGAGTTCACTCTGGAAGTGCTTTCAGGGGCCAGTGCCCTGGGCCCTGGGTGTGTCGGTCTGACTGGCAGATCCCACTACCCCTGAGCTGTGAGGATTTGTAGATGCATCTGGGCACTGCCAGAGTCAGTGCTGGCACCCCGGGCAGTTTCTGGGAGTGCTGCAGGAAGAGTCCCAGGAATGCCCCTCCAGGCTGAGGGAGCAGTGTGTGCAGAGGTACAGAGGTGTCACTGTTGCTGGAGTCGAGGGCCTGAGTGCGGTGGGGTGGGGACCTGAGTGTGTGACTGCCCACATGGAGAGGATGTGGGCTTGCCTGGAAGGCGGTGGAAAGCTTCGAGCCACGGAGACAGGGCCAGGATTGCTGGGAACACAGAGTCCTTCCAAAGGGAGCCAGGGTGGATGTTGAGGCTGGCCACGGAGCCCCGGGAGGACCTGGGAGGAGGCCTGAGGCTGGCTCAGGACCTGGGAGGAGGGCTGACGCTGGGGGCGGTGGCATGTGTCCCACCCACCTCCCATCGGTCCAGATTCCAAGTCTCAGGTTCCCACAGGGGTGTCCAGGAGCCACGGCTCTGGCTGGACCCAGAGGGGCCCACTGGGCTGAGGGGCAGGTCCAGAATGATGGGGTGGTGGCTGCATGGGTTATGATCTCTGTGGGGAAACTGAACAGGGAGGGAGGAGACCCTTCGGGAACACCAGGATCAGAACAGGAAGTGGGGAGCGGGCAGAGGAGGGCTGCTGAATTGTTAATGGAGGAGGCTGGAGCTGGGCCAGGCTCGAAAGTGCTTTCTGCCTCTTTAGAACATAATCAGCAAGTGTGCACTCGTGCACACCAATGCACACACATACACATATACGCACCCACAACCCATGCACACACACTGATCCATGCGCACATGGACACACACAGGCACACCTGTGCACACACATGTACACACATCTCAGTGCACACACATGCATGCCTGTGCACACCCTGACCCATACACACCCCACACTGACACACAGCCTGTCCACACACCCATGCGCACTGACCCATGGACACATGGACACCTGCACACGTCCACACCTGTGCATACACCCACACATATATACTCGTAACAGTTAACACACCTGCACACACACATACCCGTGCACACACACAGACATGCATGCATGCACACCTGAGCACACACATGTACCTACACAGTGCACACAGACCCATGCACAGTGCACACAGACCCATGCGCACACACACACAGACATGCATGCACACAGACCCATGCACACACACACAGACATGCATGCATGCACACCTGAGTGCACACACATACATAGTCCACAGAGAGCCATGCACACACACGTACACAGACATGCATGCATGCACACCTGAGCACACACACGTACATAGTCCACACAGACCCATGCACACACACTTGCACACTGCACAGATATGCATGTATGTGCACATGCACACCTACGTACATAGTGCACACAGACCCATGCACACATCAATGCATACACATACCTGTGCACACAACACACACACACACCTGTGCACGCATTCACACGTGCATACACTCATGCATGCCCACACACACAGCGTGCAGAGGCTGCAGAGGCTGGAGCAGCTTGGGGCCCTCTGGGGTTGGGACATTGTGGGTCTTGGCCCACCCAAGCCAGGGGGCTGTTGGACACCTGCTGAGTGGACAGCGCACAGCCTGGGCTCTCAGCAGTGGCACCCCTTCCTTTCCTCTTCCTTCTGGCAGAGGGAATGGTGTCTGCAGACGCAGACTGTGGAGGGTTTTCAGGCTCATTGGAAAAGAAAACTGGGGTATCCCATGGAGGGGAGTCCTGGGGCGGACGTGCAGCCTGACCTGGCAGGTGCTCTCAGAGGACCCTCAGAGTGGGGGCCGAGGGCATGGGGCATCAGCTCCGGGTTGGGTCCAGGCGCCTGCCCACCTGTACCTGCCCTGGGTGGCTGCCTGGAGGGCTGGGAGCATGTTTGATCCCAGGAAGCAGAAGCTGTGTCCATTCCAGGCCCAGGCTCTCCTGGGATGAGAGGTGCTGGTGTGTGGATAGAGTCAGGGTTGCTGCGAAGTCACAATGGAGATTTCATCAGCACTCATTAGGTGTCTGGTGTCCAGCACCCTAGTCAGTACCTGGAAGGACTCAATGTCTCTTCATCCAAAGATTGAGACTTGGCTGAAAAAGCGACAGCTGAAATGGCAGACTGGGGTCTGGGCATCTCAGCTGGGGTCAGGACATCTCCACTGGGGTCAGGGCATCTCAGCTGGGGTCTGGGCGTCTCAGCTGGGGTCAGGGCATCTCAGCTGGGGTCAGGGCATCTCCGCTGAGTCAGGGCATCTCTGCTGGGGTCAGGGCATCTCAGCTGGGGTCTGGGCATCTTGCTGGGGTCAGGGTATCTCAGCTGGGGTCAGGGCATCTCCGCTGGGGTCTGGGCATCTCAGCTGGGGTCAGGACATCTCCACTGGGGTCAGGGTATCTCAGCTGGGGTCTGGGCATCTCAGCTGGGGTCTGGGCATCTCCGCTGGGGTCCTGGGCATCTCAGCTGGGGTCAGGACATCTCCACTGGGGTCAGGGCATCTCAGCTGGGGTCACCGGAAGTCCTGGCTGGGGTCAGGGCATCTCCCAGCTGGGGTCAGGGCATCTCTCAGCTGAGTCAGGAGGCATCTCTGCTGGGGTCAGGGCATCTCAGCTTCCTGGGGTCTGGGCATCTTGCACAGGGGTCAGGGGTATCTCAGCTGGGGTCAGGGCATCTCAGCTGGGGTCACCAGGCATCTCAGCTGGGGTCAGGACTTCTCCCACTGGGGTTAAGATTGTCTCCAGCTGGGTCAGGGCATCTCAGCTGGGGTCTGGGCATCTCCGCTGGGGGTTGGGGCATCTCGCTGGGTCAGTACACATCTCCTGGGGTCAGGGCATCTCCGCTGGGGTCTGGGCATCTCCGCTGGGGTCAGGGCATCTCAGCTGGGGTCAGGGCATCTCCGCTGGGGTCTGGGCATCTTCGCTGGGGTCTGGGCATCTCCGCTGGGGTCTGGGCATCTCAAATGGGGTCAGGGCATCCTGGCTGGGGGTCAGCATGGCTGGGGGCAGTCATGGTTAGGGGGCATGGACCTCAAGGCCTTGCATAGAAGATCCAGGGAGGAAGAGAACAACTGGAGGGAAGATGAAATGCTGCTGGCCGAGAAGCTGTGATGGGCAGATTGGTTGTGATCTGTGTGTGAAACAGACCCTTTTAGAGCTCTTTCTGGAACCTGGTGTGACCAGGCGGATGGAGGGGCAGTGATGGAGGAAAGGGTGTGAGGCCCTGGAGGCCAGGGCTTGGCCCACCTGCAGGTGATCGGTGCAGGCCTGGTGGAGAGGGCTGGAAGGGACGCATTCCAGGCTCTGCAGGGGGCAGAATCCTCAGTGCTGGTGACCCCTGGCTGGGAGGTGAGGCCGAGGGAGGTGTCTGCCATCATCTGGGAGGAGTCCTTTGAACAGAGACGTCTAACTGGGGCAGGCGAAGAGCTGGGCTGTGCCTGTGGAGCTGGAGGCGACAGGGCCCTCACTTGGACGCTTGGGGTTGAAGCCACACGAACCTCAGGCAGGGCTGTGACAGGCAGTGAGCTCCCACGCCCGCCCCCCCCACCACCGAGAGGCGCCTGGGGCTGGAGCAGGAATGGCTGCCCCCACCTCCCTGCCTGGCAGGCAGCCGGAGCCTCTGTAGCTCGGGGCCTGTGCTCGCCCTGGTTCCCCGGAAGCTGCAGAGACTCCCACACAGATGGTGGGGAGTAACTGGGCCACAGAAGGGCATTGAGGGCAGGGCCATGGAAGGGCATTGAGGGCAGGGCCTGGGCAGCCATGCCCCTCTCCTTCCATGCTTCTCGCCTAACTGTGGGAGCTCGCACAGCCACAGGCATCTCACCCCCACCGGCCGCACCAGGAGCACCCACGGGGGCTTCCACGACAGCCACGTAGGTCCCAGGATGGACAGTGCCTGGCTGCAGAGAGAACCGAGGGAATAACTGGGTTTGCAGAAGGGAAGGCTCTTCTCACACGGGGCCAGGCCTGCCTCACTCTGGCATGCAGGCGGGGGTGGACACAGCCCTGCACCTGTTCCCGCCCCAAGCCCTGGCGCCGACATCCGCGGGAACGGCCTGTTTTCCCACAGAAGCTGCTGGGCCGTGCCTTTGCCGGGCCCCAGACCTCATGGATGATCCATTAAACGTTGGCACAGGAGCTGACCTTGGGCAGCTCACCCGCCGAAGTGTGTTTTCACTGTTGTTCCGAGGACAGTTTGCAGCCCAGGGTGTGTGACGTACATCAGCGCCGTCTCAGCCGGCCGGGCCTGAGGAGCGGGCAGGGGACGATTGCAGGGAAGTGGCTCAGGCTCCCGAAACAAACAGCGGAGGAGCAGCTCGGCCACCTCCAAGACACCCGGAGCCGCGCACAGCTCAGGAGTGCTCCGAGGAGTCACCGCCTGAGGGAGCAGAAAGGGATTTGGGTGGAAGGGAGCTTTGAGTGAAATTGCCTTCCGTGTGGAAAACACAGTTATTCCAACAATTGCTTAAAAAAACATAAAAATACATCCATGCGGTTTATTCAGGAGAAATCACAGAGTTACCTGGGAGTGCTTTATAGGTGGGGGCTGGTTCCATCTGTGTGATGTGTGCATGTGTGCCTGTGTGTGTGTGTGCACAGGTGTGTGTGCCTGTGTGCAGAGGTGTGTGTGCACAGGCATGTGTGCGTGTGTTTGTGTGTGCCTGTGTGTGCAGAGGTGTGTGTGCACAGGTGTGTGTGCAGAGGTGTGTGTGCATAGGCATGCGTGTGTGTGTTTGTACACGTGTGCAGAGGTGTGTGTGCACAGGTGTGTGTGCATAGGCATGTGCCTTTGTGCACAGGTGTGTGTGTACCTGTTAGTGTGTGCGCCTGTGCTTGTGTTTTCATGGGTGTGGAGTGTGTGTGCATGTATGTATGTACCAATGTGTGTGTGCACAGGTGTGTATGTGCCTGTTTGTGCATGTGTGCACAGGTGTGTGTGCACCTGTGCTTGTGTTTGCCTGTGTGTGGGGTGTGTGTGCATGTATGTATGTACCAATGTGTGTGTGCACTGGTGTGTGTGTGTGCAGGTGTTTGCGTGCACAAGTGTGCATCTGTGTGTGTGTTCACGTGTGTGTGCATATGTGTAGGATTCTGCTTCTGCCTAAGTCCAGAAGCGCACAGGCAGGCAGTGTGTGCACAGGAAACATGAAGGCACTGGAGTGAGGCTGAATTGTCCAGGCTCTGAGGAGTCTCACTGGAGGGAGGAATGTGTTGTGGCCACTGTGGCTCTGAGAAGGCATTTGGTGTCTGTCCACTCAGGTTCACTCACGGTCGCAGCCCTCGTGATGACTGTCTCGTTGGACGAGCTGGTAACTGGGCCTCACCGCTGCTCTGTAACATTGGTTGGTGGTGTCCCATTTAACAGATGAGGCAGCTGAGGCTGGAGAAGTTACGGGCCTTGCCTGAGACTGGCTGGCGCATTGCAGAGCTGGGGCTGGACCCAGACTCTTCGACTCTTGGTTTGCAGCTCGATTTTGGTGCTGATGGCCCGGCCCAACGTGCAGGACAGGAGCCTCCTCAGTCCCATTTGTTCTGGCCAGGAGGAAGCCTGGGTTGAGCTTGTGTGTTGAACAGGTTTCCAGCTCCTGCCTAGCTGTGCTTAATCTTTTAGTTACTTTTTAATTTATGGAAAGGGATGGCAGTTTCCATTTATGGGAGTGACACTAAGTTTCATTTAAAGTATTTTTAGTAGTAGTATTATTCTTTGTATTAGTTTATTCTCATACTGCTATGAAGAAATACCTAGGACTGGTTAATTTATAAAGAAAAAAGGTTGAATCACTTGTGATTCTGCCTGGCTGGGGAGGCCTCAGGAAACTTACAATCATGGTGGAAGGCACCTCTTCACAGGGCAGCAGGAAAGAGAATGAAAGCTAAGCAAAGCGGAGAAAGCCCCTTATAAAACTGCCACCCCCTGCCATGATTCAGTTACCGCCCCCTGGGTCCCACCCACAACATGTGGGGATTATGGGAGCCACAATTCAAGATGAGATTTGGGTGGGGACACAGCCTAACCATGTCATTATTAGAGACAGAGTCCTGCTTTGCCAGCCAGGCTGGTCTCCAACTCCTGGGCTATAGTGATCCTCCTGCCTCAGCCTGCTGAGTAGCTGGGACCACAGGCACCACCACTCCCAGCTAATTTACTTTTTGTAGAGATGGGGTCTTGCCATGTTGCAGGCTGACCTCAGACTCCTGGGCTGCAGTGATCCTCCTGCCTCAGCCTGCTGAGTAGCTGGGACCACCAGCACCACCACGCCCAGCTAATTTACTTTTTGTAGAGATGGGGTCTTGCCATGTTGCCCAGGCTGACCTCGAACTCCTGGGCTCAAGGAATCCTCCTTCCTTGGCCTCCCAAAGCATTGGGATTACAGGTGTGAGCCACCGTGCCCAGCCTAAAATATTTATTTAAATAAAATGAATATATTTGCCTCTCGTAGAACTTCACGTAAGGGACTTGGGGTGTGTAGGCCTTTTCCTGGCCTCCCTGACTCGACAGTGTGCTTCAGGACTCCGGCTCACTGCCTGCACACACGTGTGACGTCTCACATAGGAAGAGATGGGCGTCCTCGCGTGTCTCCTCCCGGGGGGCGTCCAGACGGTCTCTGGTCTGGACTGTGAGCACAGTGGGCTTGGGCTCTGGTGCCTCCCTGGCATCCGCCCCAGATCGGGGTCCTCGTATATTGGGGAGCCATTCCTGTACCCCTCAGGGCTCCTGCCAGGCGTGAGGAAGTGTGACCACTAGCCCTGAGATGGAGTAGGCCCCTGCTGACTGCCCTGAGCCGCCGTCCTGGCCCTGCCCCCTGCTCCAGCCTCTTCTCCTCCCAGCCGTGAAACCAGCCCCTCTCTCGGCCTGGGACGCAGCCCCCAGGTCTTCTCCGGCTGGCTCCTCCTGCCCTTGAGGTCTCAGCTCAGAGGTCACTTTGCTGGTGGCTGGGCCTTCACTGGCCGCCCCCTGGACTGATCTCAACTCTCCTGGCATCAGGCACCTGTAGCCTTGTGGGGTTGCGTCTGCCCCCCCTCCGGATGCCGAGTCCTGGTCCGGGCAGGGATGTGGCCTCCTCGTTCACAGCTGTAGTCCCAGCCCTAATGCAGTGGACAAGTGACCGAAGGTGTGCCTGGAAGAATAAACAAAAGGGAGATGCCTCGGCAGCTCTGAGGAAGGCCAGTGGTCTGTGTCCACGGGAACCTGGCTGGGACAGGGCCGCCGTCTACGCCTGTGGCACCAGGTTCTCCCTGGAGCACTGGCTCCAAGGGGAGGGACCCTGTCTCCCCGTCTGCCCCCAGTTCTGTGATCCGACTGAACTCTGAACCGAAGAAGCGTTGGAGGCTCGTGGCCGGGCAAGAGGGGCTGTGACAAGGGACAGGAAGCCGGGACCCCTTCCAAGGGGGCTGATGCTAAGACCTTGGCTGGTTTTCCTTCTTCTTCTTCTTTCTTCTTGCTTCCTTTTTTTTTTCTTTTTTTTTTTTTTTTTGAGATGGACTTTCTCTCTTGTTGCCCAGGCTAGAGTGCAGTGGCGCGATCTCGGCTCACTGCAACCTCCACCTCTGGGGTTCATTCAATCCTCCTGCCTCGGCCTCCCCAGTAGCTGGGGGGGATTACAGGCACGCACCATGCCCAGCTAATTTTTGTATTTTTAGTAGAGATGGGGTTTCACCATGTTGGCCAGGCGGGCCTCCAACTCCTGACTTCAGGTGATCTGCCCACCTCGGCCTCCCAGAATGCTGGGATTATAGGAGTGAGCCAGCACGCCTGGCCTGGTTTTCCTTCTGATCAAAATCATACCTGCCCATTGTAGAAAATCAAAAAGTTGATTTTGGTTTCGATTTTATAGGAAATTTTAATTGTCTTCTTTCTTCTTCCTTCTTCCTCCTTCTTCTTCCTTCTTCCTTCTTCCTCCTCCTTCCTCCTCCTCCTCCTCTTCCTTCTTCTTTCTTCTTTCTTCTTTCTTCTTTCTTCTTCCTTCTTCCTCCTTCCTCATCCTTCCTTCTCCTCCTCCTCCTCATTCTTCTTCTTCTTCTTTTTTTTTTTTTTCCCTGAGACAGGGTCTCACTCTGTCACCCAGGCTGGAGTCCGGTGGCACAATCACAGCTCACTGCAGCCTCGACCTCCTGGGCTCAAGCGATCCTCGCACCTCAGCCTCCTGAGTAGCTGGGACTACGGGCAGGTGCCAGCACACCCCAGCATCTTTGTGTTTTTTTCTTTTTTTAAGAGATGGGGTCTTGCTGTGTTGCCCAGGCTGGTCTCAAACTCCTGGCCTCAAGCTATCCTCCCACCTCGGCATCCCAAAGTGCCAGGATTATGGGCATGAGCCACCATGTCTGACCTGATTTTGCAGGAAATTTTAAAAAATAAAAATAGTTGCAAGGAAAATGAATCCTTTGTGATTCCCCTGCTGCGGACAAAATGGCCAGGGCAGGACAAAATGGCCAGGACAGAACAAAACGGCCAGGACAGGATAAAACAGCCAGGGCAGGACGTTCTGCGGTGTCTCCTCCCAGGTTTGTGCCACTGGGTTATTTTTAGAGTCGGGTTAGAATCAATAAGTGAGAAAATTTGGGGAGTGTGACCTAGAGTTTTGGCAAGCATGTTTTTCCAGCCCAAAAAAACCCAGACTCTCAATCCTCCTGAGAGCGTCTGTGCTGCCTTGCGGCAGTCTGGGAAGTGGAGTTGGACAGGAGCGTTTATTTCCAGAGCTTTCGACGGCTTGAGAGACCGTGGCGCGTCTCAGGCTGGGCCTCCCGGAAACTGAGGGCGTGCGGTGGTTGCGGCAGCTGCCCATGTCGTGGGAGTGCTGGATTCTGCCAGCTGGAGGTCGGCACCCCTACCCCTCCTGGTCCATGTCTGTCCTGTGTCTCCTTCCTCTGCTGTTCCCTGTCTTTCTGCTCTTGGACTCAGGCATCTGGCACAGATGCCCACGGGTGGGCAGGCACAGGACGGGGACTGTCACCACCGTCAGTGTGCAGGCGTATCAGCTAGGGAGAGAGGCCGAGCTGCTGTAACAAATAGTCCCTGCAACAGTATGGTGGGAAGAACAGAGAAATGTCTCCCTTTCTTGAGAAGTGGTGGTTGTGTGTGTCAGGTGGGCGAACGTCTGTCCCGTATGGCCCTCCTGACGTGTGGCTCCACCAGGGGCCTGGCCATGGGTGTCATGCGGCTGAGACGTGGGGAGGGGATTTGAACCCAGGTCTGCTGGCCTCCGAGGGTCCTGCCTTTTTCCCTCCTTGGCTGCTGATCCCAGTGGAGATGAGAGGGCAGGAGGAGGGAGTCCCGTGGCCACCAGACTCTGCCGAGGAGACCATGCTCCCCTCCTCCCGGTTCCTCCCTGACTCCGGTTGGAAACGGAAGCTGCCCAGCCCAGGCCAGGGGTGGGAGGGGCCGCGTCTGGTTCTCTAGCTCGGGTGGTCAGAGGTGGGGGTCGGCTGTGGGAGGGCAAGGGGCAGCTGAGTGGCCGCGTTTAGCTCACGTGAACTCGGTGGCTTTGCACGGAGACCCTTCAGTACCCTGGGAGCCGGGGGAGGCACCTTTGTCTTTTATGACCCAGACTTTCCCGGCCCCAGGGACAGAGGCAGCGTCCCCCTCTCCATTCCAGAAACATGGCGTCTGAGCTCAAGACACAGCTCTATTGGGTGTGTTTGGAGAAGGCAAAAGGATGAACTTGGCCTTAAAGACGGGGGGTCGACATGCTGGAGGCACGGGGGGGAAATCTGTTCCCGATCCACAGGCACCGAACACCTTCCTCCGGCCTTGGCCCCTCCCGTCCAGCGGTGCCACAGCCCCTTCCTGGGGGATGAATACGGACGCCTTGGGGACCGATCCCTTTGCCTCACCAGTGGGGCTCCTGCTGGCCGTCTTGGCAGTGACTCCTAAGAATACAAATTCCAAAAGCAGAATGACTCCGTGTGGAAAGTTGTTCTGCGTTATTGACAGTGTTTTATCCCATTTTGTGACTGTGTTCCTGGACATCCCCAGAGGCCCTTCTAATTATCTGAAGGCCCCCCGTTGCAGGGTTGCATTCACATCAGGCAAACCTGCGTTGTAGCGGAAACTCGGTGAAGCTGTGTTTGGGGGTAACTGGGGTGGGGGCTGGCGGGTTTGCTTTGGTGGCATCTGGTGTGCCTCTGAGGAGTCGGTTTCCGGAAGTTTCCTCCGTGGCCTAAAACGGTGCCCGGCATGTGATGGGTGTCCAGTCACTCTTGGTGGGAAGCAGGAACACGCCCACATGAGCGGTGTTCTGGTGAGGGGCTTCATGGTGGTTCTCACAAAGGCTTCAGGGGTGCAGGGGGGCCTGGGGGTGCCTGGGAGCTCGGGGACAGCCAGGAGCTGAGCGTCCTTGCAGCGAAATTAGTGCTGGCCGCTCCTGGGGCAGATGCAAGAGGGAGACGGGGGCCTGGAGGGGGCTGTGCTGCTGGGATGAGCTCAGGAGGGATGAAGACAGCTTGTACCTGGCTGAGTCCCTGGAGCAGGGGCACCTGGGTTTGCCTCGAGGAGGGGGGCCTGGCTGCAAGCCCACGCCTCCTGGGTCTGCCTCCCTGGCTCCCCTCTGCCAATCCGCAGCACCCCTCCTGCAACAGGGCCTGTGAGCCACGTGTGCTGGCCACCACCACGGGTGGCCGCAGCCTTCCGGTGGGGCTGGATGTCATCTGCTTGTAGAGGCGGCAGGACTCTGGCTGGCTCCACCTCTGTGTGGCCTTGGCCAAGTTGCTCAACCTCTCTGGGCTTCCATCTGCGAAGTGGAGAAATTCATGCCCCCCACACCGTGCAGGGGCCCTGAAAGAGGGGGCGTGTGAAGGTCTAGGGTGCAGCAGCTACCTCCCTGGCCAGGCTGGAGGGAAAGACGGCAGAGGTTTACAAACCACATCTCTCCAGATCCTCAGAGAAGGGTCCAACCTGAAGGTATCCAAGCATCCTTTCCTGTCAGGGCGTGTGAAGAATGAGAATGTCCCCAATTTTAAAAAATCATCTGTGTGGTCATTATGCCGCTGATTTCCAGATGGCCTCTAGGAAGTGCCACCACTTAGAACTGGATTCCGGAGACGACCGAGCACGGCCAGTGTGCTCTTGCATCCAGACAGCATGACAAGGGACAAAGCGTGGCGTGTCCGGGAACAGTCGGCACAGCAACCCCGTGGGGGCTCCCCGGACCCATCCCTGCCTCTTCCTTGCTGGCAGAATCCCGATCCTCAGCCCCTCCCCAGAGCGGGGCACGTCCAGTCCCACGGGTCACATTCCCCAGCAACTGGCTTAGGGCAAGCGTGAGACCCGCTGTGGCCAGTGAGGATCGAGGGACGGTTTCCAGGAGTTTCTGGAATGGTTTTTCCCACTGCTGAGCGGAGAAGTGCAGGAGACAGAGGCAGGTTCTCTCTTTCTGCTGATGGTGTGGGGGTGGCCTGCGGTGACTCCCGGAGCCATGGCAGCCTCTGTGCCACCGTGAGGGACCTGATTGAGGACCTTGCACCTCCCCGAGGTCCCAGAGCAGGAGGCGAGAGCAAGGCTGGGTCCCTGCCACCTCCAAGCCATGAAATGGGCCTGGGAGCCCTCCCATATCTTCTGGCTCTGTGGGATCCGTGGCCCCCCATCTTCTGGCTCTGTGGGATCCGTGGCCCCCCATCTTCTGGCTCTGTGGGATCCGTGCCCTCCTCTATCTTCTGGCTCTGTGGGATCTGTGGCCCCCCATCTTCTGGCTCTGTGGGATCCATGGCCCCCCATCTTCTGGCTCTGTGGGATCCATGACCTCCCCTATCTTCTGACTCTGTGGGATCCATGGTCCCCCCATCTTCTGGTTCTGTGGGATCCGTGGCCCCCCATCTTCTGGCTCTGTGGAATCTGTGGGATCCGTGGCCTCCTCTATCTTCTGGCTCTGTAGGATCTGTGGGATCCGTGGCCCCCCCATCTTCTGACTCTGTGGGATCCGTGGGCCTTTATTCGACCTTAGCAGCCTCAAGTTGGGTTTTCTGCTATTTGAGGTCAAAAGCACCCGAGCATTGCTCCACGTCCAGGTTTCACCAAGTAATCCTGTGAACCAGAGGCCGTCAGGTTCATCACCTGGATTCTGAGAGGAAAATAATCCCAGCTCTAAAACAGAAAGCTGTTAGAAATGGCACAAAGGCTGTAATCCCAGCACTTTGGGAGGCCAAGACGGGCGAATCACGAGGTCAGGAGATCGAGACCAGCCTGGCTAACACGGTGAAACCCCATCTCTACTAAAAAATACAAAAAATTAGCCGGGCGTTGTGGCGGGCGCCTGTAGTCCCAGCTACTCAGGAGGCTGAGGCAGGAGAATGGCGTGAACCCGGGAGGCGGAGCTTGCAGTGAGCTGAGATCTGGCCACTGCACTCCAGCCTGGGCGACAGAGCAAGACTCCGTCTCAAAAAAAAAAAAAAAAAAAGGCACAAAGGGCGCATCAGTGGCATCCGTCCGCATCTTGTCCGGACAAGGCTGTCCAAATAACGCCGCTCACAGTGGCTCTCCTGTGCAGGGGCTTGGCCCAACTGCTCCAGACGCCGTCTAACCAAATTTTCTTGCACCGAATTCTCAGAGTGGCCACAGCTTCGAAGACCAGGAAGCAGAGAGTTCTTACCTCTGGGAAGGCTGGGGCCGGTGGCTTCAGAGCCCACGAGTTTCACCCTCCACCATCTGCCCCCGCCTGGTCCTCAGAGCCCAGAGCTGTGCCTGGGACTGGTCTGAGCCAGTGCCAGGACCGGGAGGAGGGCTGGGAGCTGTTCCCATGGGTGGGGGCCTGAGGAGTCTTCCTTCTCTCCGGTGCCCGGGGTCTGAGTCTGTGGGCACCTGGCTGGGGGCACGCTCCCTGTCTCCCCCTGCCCACGGTGACGGCACTCGGCCGCCCAGTCTGTTGTTTACACATCCAGCTCATCCATCAGCTGGATTCATAAACACGGCAGAGGCCTGGGAGCTGAGTGGCCCCGTGGCCAGATCAGGGGCCCGGGCGGGGGTCTGGCCCTCAGAGGGGCTGCCAGTTGGTGCCTGGAGATTCCAGGCATGGCGGGCACCAGCAGGGTCTCCTGACCCACGTCTCTCCCAGACTGTGGCAAGGTGGGGAGTTACTCATTAACCCAGGCACAGCCTGGCTGGCATTTGATGAGGCTGGGTCTGGGTGAGCCGGGGTTAACGGAGCCCACCTTGAAATGAAGTGTTCGTTCTCCACGAGCAGCTGCTCTGAGAGGGCCGCGGTCTGCCAGGTCGGCCGGGGCTGTGGGGACGTGGTCCCTGGGTACCCGGATGGTACTGTCTCTGGGCCCTGGAGGGCCAGGCTGCAGGTGCCGCCACCTTCCTGGGCCTCAGCTTCCCTGGCTGTAAAATGGGATGGTGACCTTCCTCACGCAGGTGCACTTCTGCAGCAGACACAGGGCCCTGCCTCCGAAGACTAGGGATGGGTGAGAGCATGGTGCCGAGAGAGCTGCTCAGAGTGGAATTTGGGAAGCGTCTGAGGCCGACGGCAGGCAGGGCCGGCCACGGAGCTACATTCATGACACCTGTTGGGGGTGTCTGGTGTTGAGAACGGACCGTTTCCCCGGCTGTTCAGAGGAAGCCTCTCTAATGTGTCTTCACAGCGACTGTAGGTGTCAGGGGAAGAGTCCTGGGTTCCCGGCAAGGGGAGTGTCAGGTGGGGAACAGTGACGTGGCAGCCCCGTCTGGCCACACAGTCCACACTCTCCCTGTGCCAGGCCACGGCTTGCACACCTGGGGCCCTGGAGGGACCAGAGTCCAGGGGACATTTAGCTACCCTGGCCCCGCTGTCCGCAGGCTGGATCTGTGCGTGGCACGTTCTGTGGCGATGCCCTGTGATATTCTGCCCACGGCTTCTGGGTTAATCATTGATCTGGGCAACCCGCAGACCCCTCCCCACTTCCCCGTGTGGGGGTCAGGGGGGTGCTTAGTGGGCGTGTGACCCTGAGCCAGCGCCCCATTCCCCCGGGGAGGCCTGGATGAGCTCCCAGTCCTTGAGAGTGGATCCAAGGTCAGCTCGGAGCCCGGCAGCCCCGTGACAAAGATACTGAAGCCCAGGGAAGGTCCCAGCGCGTCCCCACCCGGCTCCTCCGCTCACCTCAGCGAAGGTGCGGGAGGCCGGTGAGTTCCATTTTGAGGAGCTGTCTGTGTTTCTGAACAAAAATGGGAGCTGGGCCAGGCCGGACAGCGGTCTCTGGGCAGGTCCTGCGGTGCTCAGACGCCCTGGCCGCAGGTGCCAGGAAGGGGAGAAGCGGCAGCATTGGATGTGCTGGTGGCTCCGAGGGAAGGAGCCGGGTGGGAGGTGGGGGTTTGGGCGGTGACCCCTCGCGTCCGTCCCACCCTGCGCCCGCCTGGTTGGCGCTCACGTCCCTCCTCCTCCACCCACAGGGCACCGCATCCGTGCTGCAGCGCCGGTCCCCCAGTGAGGAGTACGTGGAGGTGGGGCGCCTCGGGCCGTCTGACTACTTCGGTGAGTCCAGTGGGTGTCCCCTCCCTCGCACGGCTGTGGCAGTCTCATTTGGGGTCCTGGGAAGGGCCTGGAGGTGAGGAGCTACTGGGGGGCCTCCGTGGGGCCTTGTAGCCGGGCTTGGCTGAGCCCCAGTGTGGCTGCAACAGAAGGCTCAGTCCTGTTCCCCCAAATTGAGGTTCCAGGGCCAGACTTGGATCCCCAGGAGCAACCAGCCCTGGATGTGGGGTTCCCCAGAGGGCATGACCTTGGGGGAGGCAGCCTCCTGCTTCTGGGATGAGGGGGCACAGTGTAGCCCTCAGCCACCAGCATTCCCGCAGCTGGGGGTGGGTGGGCTTGAGGGAGGCCCAGGCACACCTGGGCACACCTGGGCATTCCTGTAGCTGGGGGTCTGGGTCCTGAGGGAGGCCTGGGCACACCTGGGCATTCCTGCAGCTGGGGGTCGGGGTCCTGAGGGAGGCCTAGGCACACATGGGCATTCCTGTAGCTGGGGGTCGGGGTCCTGAGGGAGGTCTGAGCACACGTGGGCATTCCTGCAGCTGGGGGTTGGGGTCCTGAGGGAGGCCTGGGCACACCTGGGCATTCCTGTAGCTGGGGATCTGGGTCCTGAGGGCGGCCTGGGCACACCTGGGCATTCTTGCAGGATTGCCCAAAAAAGTGCAGGACAATGCCCAGCTGAATGTGAATTTCAGATAATAAACAATTCATTAGCATAAGTATATCCCAAATAGTTCTCGGGCTATACTCATGCTACAAGTTTGTTTGAAATTCGAACATGCCTGGCACATCCTTCCCTTGAAAGGGAGACGATTCCTGGGTCCTGGGTGCAGCCTTTCCCTGCTGCGGCCTCAGGACCCCCAGGCCCCCAGGCCGGGCCCTGACCTCTCTCTTCACTCCCAGGGGAGATTGCGCTGCTGCTGAACCGGCCCCGGGCGGCCACCGTCGTGGCCCGGGGACCCCTCAAGTGTGTGAAGCTGGACCGGCCCCGCTTCGAGCGCGTGCTGGGGCCCTGCTCCGAGATCCTCAAGAGGAACATTCAGCGTTACAACAGCTTCATCTCCCTCACTGTCTGAGTGCAGCCCCCACCCTGCAGCCGCATCTCCCCATTGTGGTGGCCGTGCCGTGCTCGTCTGTGTCGGGGCCCGGGAGCCGCCGTGTGAGGTGTGGGCCGGGTGGGGCTGGGTCCCGGCAGCCTGAGGACTGCCCCTTCCCCGGAGTCACGTTTTGGAATAAATAATCACCTTGTGCATTTCCAAATCAAAGGACAAGCAGACAAAGCGCATCCCAAGAGCAAGAAAGGGACAGACCAGCTTCCTCACCACACACCTCCCTGGCTGCCTCTGCGGGCTTGTCCTGGGGGGCCCATCCCACGCCTGCCAGTCTCCTGGAGATGCTTGAGGATGGGTCCTGCCCAGAACTAGGCCAGGACGTTGCCCCTGGGGCCTGGAGACCCTGTGAGGTCAGGTCCCCCAGATCGAGGTCCGAGTGGGGGCAAGAGTGTGTCAAAGGGGCTGCCCCCCAGGGGAGATGAGGCTGAAGAAAGAAGTCGAGGCCCCTCCCGCAAATGTGTGCCCCCACCCTCCCCACCACATCCCACCGCACCCCCACCTCCCCAGGGGGCCCTGCTGCGGATGCCGGAGTGGGAGAGTCTCTGGGCTGTGAGATTGATCTTGCCTCTAACTGGAGAGGAAGCCAGGCACCGAGACACACGGGGCTCCTGCCTTGGGAGCCAGGGCCAGGGCCGCAGGTAGACCCCAGTGGGGGGCCGGGCTCGAAGTTCCGTTGGGAGGGGCTGGTGGGACTCCAGCAGCCTGTTCTCACCTTTCTTAGAAAGTCCACCCAGGGCGAGTTGATGTTAGGGAAAAGCAGAAGTCAAGCCAGCCACAGGCCCCACGCTCCCCAACCCGCCCAACCGACTTGTCCCTTAAATGCGTCTTGGGTCCTGCGGTGATGATGGGAGCCAACTAGGCCCAAAGGGGTGAGGCCAGTGCAGAGAAGCTCCCCAGGGGGCTCCTGGGTGCCCCGAAAGACAAGTGAGGCCATGCAGTTCACCCGATGTTGCTCCCGTCCCTTTTGTCCCGGGGAGGCTGTCCTTGGTCCGAGGTCACACGTTGCAGCCCCTCCCCTCCTGGCAGTTACGATGCGTGGGGCCCCTCCCCACCCAGCCCCAGCCACTTCGCCGTGTCCCGCCTGTGCCTGTGGTGTCCTGTGGATCTGTGAGCCCGCCCCACCTTATCTCTGCTCTGAGTGCTGCATGAACCATTAAATGTGCAATGAAGTACCTCTTCCCAGCTCGGGAGGCCTTGGTCTGAAGTCTTTTGTAGATAAGGGTTTTTTCCTTTTTCTTTTTCTTTATGGTGCTAAAATACACATAACACAAAAGTTACCATTTTAACCACTTTGAAGTGTCCAGTGCAGTGGCGTTATCCACAGCGTGGTGCAGCCATCACCACTGTCCACGTCCAGCCCTTTCATCTTCCCAAGTGGAAACTGTGTACCCGTTAAACAACAGCTCCCGCTTCCAGCCCGAGGAACCACCTGTCCACCCTCTGTAGCCCTGTGTATCCAGACGTTCTCATTTCAGCACTGTCACTATACGTGAGGGTCCGTGCTGCCCACCGCCGTGTCCCAGTGTGGCCAAGTGGACGGGGCCCAGCTCCCTGTCTCTGCACGCAAGGGTCCACATCCTGCCATGATCCCAGGTGGTCCTGTTCCTTGTGACTGTTTTGTGGGCCCTGACACAGACACCCAGATCCCAAGGCTGCCCCGGGAGGGGTCAGTGTGTGCCAGGGCCAGGGTGCCCTCGACCTCTGGAGGGTTTACCCGATGGTAAACTCGGGTTCCAAGGGCAGGCCCAGCCCACTCATGCACCTCAGGCCCCCAGGATCTCTTTCAACTGGGCACTGAGTAGGCCTGCAGGAAACATTTCAATAAATAAGCAACAGTGAATAAGGGTTGCAGGAGAGAAACTTGGGGAGATTCAGGCTCTGACATCCACAGGCCAAACACAAAGGAACTTTGACCCAAGTCTCACACCTTATGCAAAAATTAACTCAAAATGGATCACAGACTTAAACATAAAACTGTAGGGAAACTGTTCTTAGACTTGACACTGGTCCATGAAAGGGGAATTTGATAAATTGGAATTCATCAAAATTAAAAACTGACACCTGCAACAGATCTTGTGAAGATGAAAATACGAACCACAGACTGGGAGAAAAGATTTTCAAACCACATGTATCCCAGAGAAGACTAATACCTAGAATCGATCAAGAACTCTCAAAACTCAGCCGGGCGCGGTGGCTCACGCCTGTAATCCCAGCACTTTGGGACGCTGAGGCAGGCGGATCACAAGGTGAGGAGTTTGAGACCATCCCGGCCAATATGGTGTAACCCCGTCTCTACTAAAAATACAAAAAACTTAGCCAGGTGTGGTGGCACATACCTGTAATCCCAGCTACTTGGGAGGCTGAGGCAGGAGAATTGCTTGAACCCAGGAGGCGGAGGTTGCAGTGAGCTGAGATGGCGCCACTGCACTCCAGCCTGGGTAACAGAGTGAGATGCCATCAAAAAAAAAAAAAAAAAAAAAAAAAAAAAAAGCACTGTGTCCTATAGAGAAACAGGATCACTCAGACACTGCTTGTGGGAACATAAGATGGGGCAGTCACTCTGGAAAATAGCACGTAGTTTCTTAGCAACACAAAAAACCGAACTAAGCGTGCAATTACTGTACAACACAGCAAATTGCATTCTTGGGCATTTATCCCGGGCGAAGACACAAACCCGCACATGCATGAACACAGCAACTTGACTCAGAGAGCCTCAAGCTGGAGACAACCGTGGCATCCTTCAGTGGGGTGAACAAACCGTGGTACGTCTGTGCCCCGAAACGCTACTCGGCACAGAAAAGGAGCTAGTGGTGTGCCCAGCAACTGGGATGGAACTGTCAGAGAACGACGCTGCGGGAAAGAAGCTGTGTACTCTACGATTCCATTGACACAACATTCTGCAGATGCCAGAATCAGGGCCAGCAGTTGAGGAGGAGGTGGTGTGACTCTGAAAGGGCAGCTGGGGCTGGGCACAGCGGCTCACACCTGTCATCCCAGTACTTTGGGAGGCTGAGGCAGACTGATCACCTGAGTCAGGAGTTTGAGACCAGCCTGGCCAATATGGCAAAACCCCGTCACTACTAAAAATACACAAATGAACTGGGGGTGGTGGTGGGCGCCTGTAATCCCAGCACTGTCGGAGGGGTGGGTGGGTCCCCTGAGGTCAGGAGTTCGGGACCAGCCTGGCCAACATGGCAAACTCTCATCTCTACTACAAATATAAAATCAGCCAGGCGTGGTGGTGCATGCCTGTAATCCCAGCTACTTGGGAGGCTGAGGTGGGGGATTCGGTTGAACTCGGGAGGTGGAGGTTGCAGTGAGCCAAGATTGCGCCACTGCACTCCAGACTGGGTGACAAAGCGAGATTTTTGTCTCAAAAAATAAAAAGGCAGCAGGAGCTGTTCTGTGGCTCGAGCATCAATGTTGAGATCTGGCTGTGATATGCTGGGGTAGTTTAGCGCGATGTTACCACTGGGGGAAACTGGGTGAAGGGTGCACCCATCTCTGTATTTTGGGGTGGTTTTTTTTTTTGAGACAGGGTCTCCATTTCTCACCCAGGCTGGAGTGCACTGGTGTGATCACAGCTCACTGCAACCTTGACTGCCTGGGCTCAAGCAATCCTCCTGCCTCAGCCTCCCAAGCAGCTGGGACTACAGGCAGTCACCACCATGCTCAGCTAATTTTTAAATATTTTGTAGAGCCAGGGTCTCACTAGATTACCTAGGCTGATCTCAAACTTCTGGCCTCAAGCAATCGTCCCACCTCAGCCTCCTGAGTAGCTGGGACCACAGGCATGTGCCACCATGCCCAGCTAATTTTTTTTTAATTATCATTTGTAGAGACAGAGCCTAACCATGTTGCCCAGGCTAGTCTCAACCTTCTGGGCTCAAGTGATCCTCCCCCCTTGGCCTTGCAAAGTGCTGGAATCACAGGCATGAGCCACTGCGCCCGATCAGGACATGTGTTTTAACTTGCCTTGGGTCAATACTGAGGCAGGGAAGGGCTGGATCGCATAGTAAGTGTGTGTTTCACTGACGAGAAATTGCTGAACGCTTCTCCAAAGCGGCCGACCACGTTGTCTTCCCACCAGCAGTGCGGGGGAGTTGCAGGTACCCCGCCTCCTCACCAGCACTTGGTGTAATCAGGCTTTCTAATTTTGGCAGTTCTGATGGGTGCAGTCGTATCTCGCCGTGGTTGTAATTGCGTTTCCTGATGACGGACGACGTGGAGCATCTCTTCGTGTCTGTATCAACTGCAGATCTTCTTTCATGAGATGTCTGCTCAAATCTTTTGCCCATTTACAGAGATGGGGCTGTCTTCATCTCACTGGGCTGGAGGAGGTCTTTGTGTATTCTAGACACAGCTCCTCCATCAGACGCACACATTGCAAATACTTTCTCCCAGCGTGCAGCTGGCCTTTTCATGTTCTTAAATGATGTCTTCTAAATAGCAAAAGTCTTTAGTTTTTTTTAGAGTCCAATTTATCCCCCTTTTTTTTTTGTGGTTCAGTGTCCTATTTTGAAAATTGCTGGGTGAGGTGTCTCATGCCTGTAATCCCAGCACTTTGGGAGGCGGAGGCGGAAAGATTGCATGTGGCCAGGAGTTCGAGCCTGGGCAATGTTGTGAGACCGTATGCCTTAAAAAAAAATTGTTTAAAATAGCCAGGCGTGGTGGTGCACACCTGTAGTCGCAGCTACTCCGGAGGCTTAGGCAGGAGGATTGCTGGAGTCCAGGAGGTCGAGGCTGTGGTGAGCTATGATCATGTCACTGCCCTCCTGGGTGACAGAGTGAAATCCTGTCTCAGAAAAATAAATAAATAAAAATAAAAAATCATTGCCTGCTCCAAGGTGGCCAACCAATGTGTACGGAACTCCCGATGTGCACCAGGCACTGAACTCAGCCCTAGAGATATGGCAGAAAACAGCCGTCTTGGCACTGACGTTCTAGTGGGGGCACCCCCTTCGCCCCTTTCCAGCACCTGTTCCCCAACACCACCCAGAGAGAAGTCCAGCGGGCCCCGCCAAGTTACCCTCTGCCATTGCTGTGTGAGCTTGGGCAAGGCCTTTGGCATCTCTGTGCCTCGCCCTCTCCGCTCTGATGTAGCCTGGGAATGCACATCTGCCCTCCAGAGTATCGGGAAGAGAACCAAGTGGGAGCCTTACCTTACCCAGGAAGCCTTACCTGGGGTGGGCTCAGGTGGGGCCCAGGCGAGGACTGGGTCTGGGAGGAGTGGGTGACCCGAGGCAGACCCACCTCCAGAGAGAGTCAGAGGCTGCCCTGCCTGGGGGAGGCTGCCCGGGAGCCTCGGACCCCTTGCCTGCCCTACGCAGCCTGACTCCCAGTGTCCTGTGGGCCAAGTGTGAGGCTGCCAAATAGCAAGGAACAGAGGCCCTGTGCAAGGAACAGATGAGGAAACAGAGGTTCCAGCGTGCAGAGGTTGGCCTAGGGTCACCCAGAAGGCAGGTGCAACTGGAAACCCTGCTCCTGGAAAGGGCCAGCCTGGGCCCCACCTGCCTGTCAGGTGCCACCAGCCAGGTCTCTGATGGACACAACAGACACTGGGCCCTGGGGTGAGTCCCCAGGATGCATCCTGGAACCACTGAGAACATCCAGGACAGGCACCCTCACTGGCCTCTGCCTCTTGCTGGCTGTGGAGACCAGGAAACCCCTTTCCTTGGGGCAGGAGGCAGAGCAGTGGGGACTCACACACCTGCCTGTCCTGGCAAAGCACTGGCTCATTTGTTCATCTGTTGACTCATTCATTCATTCATGAACCTCCTCATTCATTCATTCATTCATTCGTGAACTTGCTCATTCATTCATTCATGAACTTATTCATTCATTAATTCATGAACTTGCTCATTCATTCATTCGTGTTTGTTCATTCATTCATTCGTCGGTCCATTCATTCATTCATTCAGCCATTCGTTCATTTCTTCATTCATTAGTTCATTCCTTCATTTCTTCACTCATTCCCTGATCCCTTTGACAGTCTGAGCCCCTTTCACACAGTCCTGGCAGTTGGGAGGTGGCCTAGCTCTCCCCAGAGAGACATTTTCCTGGAGGTTGGAATTCTGGCCAAAGGATTCTAAGGAGGACAGACCTTCTGTTGGGTCCAGAAACAAGCAGGTGACCGTAGGCTCCTGTCACTATTCTAGATGCAGGGGCTTTGCCTGGGGCTGCCCAGCCCTGCCCGATATGGGCCCCAAGCCTGGACCTC
Organism: Papio anubis; assembly: GCF_008728515.1. Taxonomy (NCBI): domain Eukaryota; kingdom Metazoa; phylum Chordata; class Mammalia; order Primates; family Cercopithecidae; genus Papio; species Papio anubis. The sequence goes on from NC_044979.1 coordinate 148,529,897, forward strand.
TTGGGGCCTCAGCTTTCTGATCTGTAAGATGGGTGTCACGGCCTATCCAGGCTGTTGGTGGAATGAGCTAATTATTGGCGGGAAGAGGCTTGGCAGGGGTCTCAGGCTGAACAGTGGCACTGGCCCACGCGCCCTGCTGGGGTGAGCTGGCCTCCGGGGACTGGCCTTGGCTGAGGCCCCTCCAGACCACGGACAGTCCTGGCCTCACCTCCCCTGGCTCAGGGTGGCTGAATCAGCCGGCGGGGGTGACTCACTTTGAGGCCAGGCAGTTTCCTCCCGGGCCCCCCGGCTGCCACGCTGGGGAGACAGGCAGGCCCCGCCATATGAGGCCTGGGACTTGGGGGTGATTTCATGTCTGGAGGTTGGGCCAGGAGGCCCTCGGCAGGGGTGATTCTGGGATCCTGGGCCCCACCCTTCAGAGCTTCATTTGGCCGCAAGGGTTCTGGTCTAGGAGACTCCTGGTCCAGATGCGCCCTGGGCCTGCCCTGGCCTCGTCAGAGTCCAGCTCATCCTGGCCCCTTCCAGAGCCACCAGCCGCGCTGACCTCTCGCTCCCCTCTTGGGCCGCTCTTGCCTCCTGGAATGTGACCAAATTAGGCGTCTGGTGACTAACTTTCCTGCCCGAGCTCCACCTCCAGTTGGTCAAAGGATTTCCCTTCCTTGAGGGCTCCTCTAGTCCAGTTCTAACTTCTCCCCTAGGGAGTGCAGGGAGGTCCTCAGCTCGCCTCTCAATCTGGGCCTGCCCCTGGCCTGCTTGGGAGCCCCCAAGGCTCTCGGAAGCTTTTCACGGGAACAACTTTACAGTCGAATTTTGCAGGCACGCAGTGGGTTTGTTAATGCACGCATAGGGCTTTTCTTCAGCCAGGCAGAAGGTCTCCGGGCTGGGTTCCACTGATCCCAGCAGGGGGTCCGCTTGGGGATGGAGCGCTGTGTCACTCCGCTGGAGACCTCCCTTAGAATTGAGACTGTCAGCCCTTCACCAACCTCCTTAGCCAAACATTGTTCTTACTTTTGCAGTTGGGGAAATTGGGCTGTTGTATTTCAGGAATGCACTTGAAAAGGAGCCTGGTGATCCCCGGCCTGGCACGCTGCGGCCCTGCCTGGGCTGGCGTGTGCTGTGCCGGGTAAAGCACGGAATTACACGGTCACCTAACGTGACTCAAACCCTAGTCCCAGCTCGCCTCTCAATCTGGGCCTGCCCCTGGCCTGCTTGGGAGCCCCCAAGGCTCTCGGAAGCTTTTCACGGGAACAACTTTACAGTCGAATTTTGCAGGCACGCAGTGGGTTTGTTAATGCACGCATAGGGCTTTTCTTCAGCCAGGCAGAAGGTCTCCGGGCTGGGTTCCACTGATCCCAGCAGGGGGTCCGCTTGGGGATGGAGCGCTGTGTCACTCCGCTGGAGACCTCCCTTAGAATTGAGACTGTCAGCCCTTCACCAACCTCCTTAGCCAAACATTGTTCTTACTTTTGCAGTTGGGGAAATTGGGCTGTTGTATTTCAGGAATGCACTTGAAAAGGAGCCTGGTGATCCCCGGCCTGGCACGCTGCGGCCCTGCCTGGGCTGGCGTGTGCTGTGCCGGGTAAAGCACGGAATTACACGGTCACCTAACGTGACTCAAACCCTGGTCCCAGCTC